>NC_134359.1:146302717-147006467 GCF_048569485.1 Anomaloglossus baeobatrachus | reverse complement strand
CCTACTATCAAGGTTTCCTCAACCCCTCTTCAGGGCACTCAGGAAACGCTGTTGCAAATTGCCAGCCCCAAAATCATCGGACAAAGCCTCAGCCACTCTCCTTGCAGCACCCCCGGCAGCAGCAACCCGAGCACATGTACATGCCCGTACCAGGCCAGGTGCCACCACCGGGGAAGCAGTGGAACCCGCAACATTGTCTCCCCCCTTCTCTCTCTCCTCTTTTTTTTTTCTCTCTTCCCTCTCACGCATAGTAATATGTAATGCCGCTGCAGCAGGAAGGAGATCAACACGTATATCATCCATAACATCAGCCACAACCCCAGATGTATTCACAAAATGCATACCTGCCGGTTTAGGTACTGCCTCCATTGCAACATTTATGGGGCTTGTCCCCTCACTGTCTCCTGTCCCCTCCCCCCCACACCAGACACCACCGGATTTCGTGGGGAAGGAAGTGACGGGAAATCCGCCAATCTGCCACACTGTTTATGTTGGGAGCGGGGGCCTGCACAGTAGCCTTCTTCTGGCCCTACTTGACCCCCCACTCCCCATCTGACATGTGCCCCCGGCCCGCTGATGGACCCTGGGGCACAGACGTAGACGTATATCTGTATGCCACCACCTCCCGCATTTTCTTAGCCTTCGTTTTTTTTATCAGTTTCTCCTCCGACACCTTGTCTCCAAAACAAGATTGGGATAACTCCACTGGGGACTCCAAATGCCGGATCTCTCGCAATAGCCCATCCCCCTCAGTGGAGGATGAGCTATACGTGTCCATTTCCTCCTCCTGACCCCCATGTGCCTTCTGTCTTGGGCACATGGAGGTGTTCCTCCCGGAAACACTGCTGTACAGTTTGTCCTTACTTTTATCTCTCCCTTTATCTTTAACAGGACGGCTGGTGACTGCGGGATGGTTGTCCTCCTCCTGGCCAGGTCTCTTTACCACGGGCCCGGCAGTAGCCCCCCCGATCCCTGAACCACCACTTTCCACCGGCTCCCGCTGGCTACCGCTGCTATGGGAAACACGCCCACTCACGCCAGTGCCGCCTGTATTCTTGGCAGTGCTGTTAGGCAGGGTTCCACATTCCCTGCAGGCTCCAGCCTTACTGGCCTCAGCAGGGGGCATGGCGCTGGTGGTTGGGGCCATGCGGCTCCGCTCCTTGGCTCACCCTCCATTGCAGCACCCCCTGCCTTATGTGACGTCACTTCCGCTGACGGCACTTCTAGTGGTGTCACTTCCGGTGATGGGAATGCTACGCGGAGGGCCGCTGCCATACTGCCATGTGGAGATGCAGCAGTATCCGGCGCTGCCACGGTTAGTACACATTCCCTTCCTGGACTCCCCGGCCGCTGCAATGACACAAGGAGCGGGGCCACACCCAGCTGAGAAGCCAAAACAGACCCTCCCAGCCAAAGACCCCGAAGGGACTGTTACCGCACCTCTGGCCCCCGACTTCACTGCCCTCATGGCTGTGAAGCGGTCATCGTTCTGCAGCTTCTCCATGAAGGGACCCGAACTTCTAAGGATCCCCTCATGGAGAGCGACAACCGCCTCTAGTTTTGCCCGGAGGACCCTGACCATCGCACCGTGTTCCTCCCGGTACCGCGTAGCACAGTGGTCCCGGGAGAACCTGGCATCCCTCAATTGTTCCTGAAGTTCACACATCCGCCGCCCCGTTTCTTCAAACTGCTGGAACATACGACCAATGCGTGCGGCGTATGTTCCGGTGTCTTCATTGGGGTCCAGGGCTCCCCAACACTCCTCCTCTGCTACCTTTTCTGCAGGGCCCGGAATGGCCCCCTTCCCTCTACCGCTGCTGGTGGTGGTGGCCCCACCTCCGGGTTTCTCCAGGCTGAGGTCCTGGGTCCTCCTCGGGCTGGTATCCTTGGTCTCCTTGGGGCTACGGTCCCTGGTCCTCCTGGGGCTGGGGTCCAGGGTCCTCTCCAGGCTGGAATCCTGCCGGGCCACTTGCTTCCTGTCCTCTGGGATCTCTGTAATGGGTCCTCCGGTCTTGCTTCCCCACCCCCCGCAGATGGTAACCGAGGGGTGGGGGCTTGAGCCCAGGCAGGCTGCCTCCTCTCTGGGGAAGTGGAGACTGCCGGGTGGGGTGGGGTGTGGTGTAGAAGTCCAGGAGCTCAGCAACAAACAGCCGACACCCAGCAGCTCCAGCAGTAGAAAGACACAGGCTCCGCCCTTCCACTACAGGTGCTGCATTGACCTCCACAGTCCTCAGACCTCAATCCAATTGATCATTTGTGAGTAGAATTGAAGAAAATCTATATACATACCCAAGTGAGTTGACCAGTATGCACTAACATTGATAATGTGGCAAAAAACGAAAAAGGAGCTTATAAGTGTAATAAGAATTATTTATTTGACTACAAAAGCTAGTGCAAAGGATGGAGGACGGACACAAGGATCCTGTGAACTATAGGATTAGTAGCAGCATAGACAATGAATAAATCAATTCTAAAGTGCCTGTGTGCTGGATATACAGTTAAATACAAAAAATATTGCATGTAAAAAAATGCATACATAGGTAAGAAATATCACCAAGATGAAGAAACAAAGATAGATAGTATCATTAAATATGCAGGCACTGAGATAAAGAAGTGCAGCTTTGCATAAAGTGTAATCAAGGTCAGATGACCAATGGCAATACTAAACCAAAAAAGGGGTTATGGATCAAAGGTGATAGAACTAACCAAAGGCACAAAAGTGGTTCAAGGGAGCCAAGACCCAAAAAAAGGATCTCGCAGCGTCCCCTGAACCACAGTGTTTTAGCAACAGAGAAAAATTCAGTCTAAACTGCCCATGTGCTAGATATAAAATGTCACATATAGTAAAAATGCTCACATAGCGTCAGGCTATCACCAGGGGATCAGTTTCAAGTATAATTATGCATACAACGCAACCAAGGTAAAGTGATTAACACTGCTACAGCCAAAACACATATATCATTGGGCCAAGGGGATAAGGCTTACCAGTAGCACAAAGGTGGTTCAGGGCTGGGGAGCCAGGACCAAGAGGGGACCTTCGATGACCGTTTCGCGGTAACAACGCTTCTTTCGGGAGGAATGAATAAGGTGTTCACCGAGTTGCAAGACCTTTAAAGAACCTGTTAAACGGTCATGTGATCAAGGTCACATGACCGAAAAGGCAATGGAGCTAGGAACGCATGCGCGAACCCTCTGTGATGTCACACATAGTGCATGAATGCGCATGTCTGAGGCACACCGTGGGAAGCACAGCATCCCGGCGCCATGGTAACAGGGAGGCTGAAGGTACGTAGGCGCTCTGTTACCAGCCACAAGGCACACACCATGAATATGTGTGTCTTGGGATGCCAGAGAACAATAGAGGAAAATAGGTTTTTTTTAAGCCTCGCCAATGATCACTTCTCAGGTATTCAGATTAATGGATCTTTATTTTGCACAGGTCTACGCGTTTCTGGAGTCTCGGCTCCCTTCCTCAAGACCATCAGGCATAAGAACACATCAAATCTCAGATTTGATCTGGGTTGCTGCTGCCTTGATCAAAACTTTCCATGCCTGCATAGTAGTTGTGACTTTCACAACTTCACTTGGTGTGTATTACTGCTCCCTGTCTCTACCCCGTGTGTTATTGGGGTAAAACCCTATTGCGCTTCTTCTCCACAGATTTTTACTCATTGTCTCGGGATGCCGCCAGAGGCCACTCCCCCTGGTTCTCCCTAATAACAAGTAAAAAGCACCACTAAAGGGCAAAAAACGCCCATCAAAAATTTACAGGGCTACAAGGCTCCAAAAAATCGCCACGTATACCACACATCACCGAGCGTCCATCGATTTGGCTAAGAAGGGGGACGCGTCACCACCGAAAAGCCAAGTGGACACTCAATGAAGAAAGTGGTATATATGGGAATGTCAAAATAGGGTGCAACAAAAAAAATACAGCCTCATTAAGAAAAAAGTTAAAAGATATGAAAAAGAGGGTATAAGAATTATATAAGAAATAAGGTGTTTTTATATATATCCGAAGTAGACAGAAAAGGCAGCACTCACCGGAGTTGAAAGCACAATTCTTTACTCTTGTTTCCCTTGCTCTTACATGTTTTTTTCCTTGCTCTTACATGTGGTAGGACGGGTACATGGTAGGGGAGGTGAGGGAGGCTAGGACGACAGGCCGTTTTGCACAGCTTGTGTTTTCACAAGTCTTTGAACAGCAGGGGACAACTTTTACTAACTACACGTCCCTAAACTACTGATAATGAGAAGATTCGATTAATTTCAACCTACAACCAGCAGTGGGACAATATGTGTAAGATCCTGATTAAACATTGGTCTATCTTACAAGCTGAGCCTGTATTAAAAGATTGCCTCCCTGATGCGCTGTCCATGACGTCAAGATCGAGAAACCTCAGGGATCTTTTGGTGCGTAGTCACTATATGCCGGCCACTTCTAACTTCTTCGGTGTGAGCACTCCCAGAATAGAATGCTTTCCATTCAGCGGTCACTGTGTGGCGTGTGTGAACATTGGCAGGGGAAATTCCTTTTCTTCTGCCAATGGATCCCGAACCTTTCAGATTAAAGAATATACAGTATATCAGGTAATACCACCTTTGTGATATATTACGCCACGTGTGACTGCCCTTTAATCTATATTGGTCTCACCTCACGCGAACTCTGTGTGCACACGCGTGAACACATGAGGGACATCTGTGGGGCTAGGACAGTTACTGTTATCTCCACCTTGAAGACCTTGCCTAGACATTTTAAGGCTGCGCACCAATGTAATCCCAGATCCTTGAGAGTTCTCGGTATTGAAGTCGTGCATAGTGGAATCAGAGGAGACAATTAGAAAAAACGTCTTGCACAGTGTGAGACACGAAGGATCTCCACTTTGAGTACATTGTTCCCTGCTGGATTAAATGAATCCCTTAGTTTTGCCTCTTTTCTATGAGTTTTCCCTCTGGTCCATTCTGCGCTCATTGATTCTTGATGAATTACTTTTGGATCTAAAATTGAGTGTTTTATTGCTTCCCTTGTACTGGAAAGAATGAAAAATAAGCTCTGTATCCTCTCTTCTATTCTTTAAACTTGTGATTTTATTTTTATTTTCCAAAATGTTTCCTTTGTCTTCATCACCCTATCTTCAATGATTGTTCCGGTGTTGTTCTTTATAAATATGAAGAAAAAAAAAAAGGAAGCCCTCGCAAGATCGGATTGGTTGATTAAGATACAGTCATATGAAAATGTTTGGGCACCCCTATTAATATTAACCTTTTTTCTTTATAACAATTTGGGTTTTTGCAACAGCTATTTCAGTTTCATATATCTAATAACTGATGGACTGAGTAATATTTCTGGATTGAAATGAAGTTTATTGTATTAACAGAAAATGTGCAATCCGCATTTAAACAAAATTTGACCGATGCAAAAGTATGGGCACCCTTATCAATTTCTTGATTTGAACACTCCTAACTACTTTTTACTTACTAAAGCACTAAATTGGTTTTGTAAACCTCATTGAGCTTTGAACTTCATAGGCAGGTGTATCCAATCATGAGAAAAGGTATTTAAGGTGGCCACTTGCAAGTAGTTCTCCTATTTGAATCTCCTATGAAGAGTGGCATCATGGGCTCCTCAAAAAAAACTCTCAAATGATCTGAAGACAAAGATTATTCAACATAGTTGTTCAGGGGAAGGATACAAAAAGTTGTCTCAGAGATTTAAACTGTCAGTTTCCACTGTGAGGAACATAGTAAGGAAATGGAAGAACACAGGTAAGCCCAGAAGTGGCAGGCCAAGAAAAATATCAGAAAGGCAGAGAAGAAGAATGGTGAGAACAGTCAAGGACAATCCACAGACCACCTCCAAAGACCTGCAGCATCATCTTGCTGCAGATGGGGTCAATGTGCATCGGTCAACAATACAGTGCACATTGCACAAGGAGAAGCTGTATGGGGAGAGTGATGCAAAAGAAGCCGTTTCTGCAAGCACGCCACAAACAGTCGCCTGAGGTATGCAAAAGCACATTTGGACAAGCCAGTTACATTTTGGAAGAAGGTCCTGTGGACTGATGAAACAAAGATTGAGTTGTTTGGTGATACAAAAAGGCGTTATGCGTGGAGGCAAAAAAACACGGCATTCCAAGAAAAGCACTTGCTACCCACAGTAAAATTTGGTGGAGGTTCCATCATGCTTTGGGGCTGTGTGGCCAATGCCGGCACCGGAAATCTTGTTAAAGTTGAGGGTCGCATAGATTCAACTCAGTATCAGCAGATTCTTGTCAATAATGTGCAAGAATCAGTGATGAAGTTGAAGTTATGCAGGGGATGGATATTTCAGCAAGACAATGATCCAAAACACCGCTCCAAATCTACTCAGGCATTCATGCAGAGGAACAATTACAATGTTCTGAAATGGCCATCCCAGTCCCCAGACCTGAATATCATTGAAAATCTGTGGGATGATTTGAAGCGTGCTGTCCATGCTCGGCGACCATCAAACTTAACTGAACTGGAATTGTTTTGTAAGCAGGAATGGTCAAATATACCTTCATCCAGGAACTCATTAAAAGCTACAGGAAACGACTAGAGGCTGTGATTTCTGCAAAAGGAGGATCTACAAAATATTAATGTCCCTTTTATGTTGAGGTGCCCATACTTTTGCACAGGTCAAATTTTGTTTAAATGCAGATTGCACATTTTCTGTTAGTACAATAAACCTCATTTCAATCCAGAAATATTACTGAGTCCATCAGTTATTAGATATATGAAACTGAAATAGCTGTTGCAAAAACCCAAATAGTTATAAAGAAAAAAGGTTAACATTAATAGGGGTGCCCAAACTTTTTCATATGACTGTATATATATATATATACATACATACATACATACATACAGTACAGACCAAGAGTTTGGACACACCTTCTCATCTCTAGAACAACTATTAAGAGGAGACTTTGTGCAGCAGGCCTTCATGGTAAAAGAGCTGCTAGGAAACCACTGCTAAGGACTGGCAACAAGCAGAAGAGACTTGTTTGGGCTAAAGAACACAAGGAATGGGCATTAGACCAGCGGAAATCTGTGCTTTGGTTTGATGAGTCCAAATTTGAGATCTTTAGATCCAACCACTGTGTCTTTGTAGAAAAGGTGAATGGATGGACTCTACATGCCTGGTTCCCACCATGAAGCATGGAGGAGGAGGTGGGATGGTGTGGTGGTGCTTTGCGGGTGACACTGTTGGGGATTTATTCAAAATTGAAGGCATACTAAACCAGCATGGATATCACAGCATCTTGCAGCGGGATGCTGTTCCATCCGGTTTGCGTTTAGTTGGACCATCATTTATTTTTCAACAGGACATTGACCCCGAACACCCCTCCAGGCTGTGTAATGGCTATTTGACTAAGAAGGAGAGTGATGGGGTGCTATGCTAGATGACCTGGCCTCCACAGTCACCAGACCTGAATCCAATCGAGATTGTTTGGGGTAAGCTGGACCGCAGAGTGAAGGCAAAAGGTCCAACAAGTGGTAAACATCTCTGGGAACTCCTTCAAGACTGTTGGAAGACCATTTCCGGTGACGACTTCTTGCAGCTCATCAAGAGAATGCCAAGAGTGTGCAAAGCAGTAATCAAAGCAAAAGGTGGCTACTTTGAAGAACCTAGAATATAAGACATATTTTCAGTTGTTTCACACTTTTTTAAGTATTTCATTGCACGTGTTTCAATTCATAGTTTTGATGCCTTCAATGTGAATCTACAATTTTTAGAGTCATGAGAATAAAGAAAACTCTTTGAATGAGAAAGTGTGTCCAAACATTTGGTCTTTACTATATATATATATATATATATAAAATGTATGTGTATATATATATATATATATATATATATATATATATATATATATGTATATATATATATATATATATATATATGTATATATATATATATATATATAATCAAAGTATGTAGACCAGCATCCAGCTCCAGCAATGAAGCTCACAGGTTTCTTCCCACCTGATAGTCAAGCTCCTGCACGGACTGGAATAGAAGTCAATCCATTGGTATGAGGAAACAATGAGGAAATCCAGCAAGGACTCAGCAAACCAGGATTGGAGTAAAATTTTCATTTCTTTACTTCTCTTTAAAAGTTAAAAAAGGGACCCACAAGGATCAGGAACCAATGTGCATGGCAGAAAGAAACGCAAATGGGACTACGCGTTCTGGCGGCCTCATCCGCCTTCCCCACGGTCCAAACCTAATCTGTTCCTTGTGTATGGAGCCATATAAAGGGCAACCTTAGATAAAATTAGTGCAAGTAATTACAAGAAAGGAAGAAAACACAGGGCCAACAGGCTCATACCTGAGAACAGGGAAGCGGAGGCTGTGAATATTCCTATCTTCAATTTGTCGAACTATATTCTCACAGAACCACAGATATCGCTGTTATCAAAAGGACTGGGCTTTTCACCTTATAAAAAATTTGATCTCTATGACACTATAGTGGACATTAACAGATGTGTGCGTAATTTAACTCTTAAGGTCCATTTCAGCAAGGACAATGTACAATCTGCCTATGATTCTCTTCCACCTACTACTATTGCTAATACTGATTGTTTGTATTTTTCTGAACAATGTACTTTGCAGAATCTCAGACAGCTGGATAGTGACAATAACATTCGAAGTGAGGTGAATCTGAATAGTGTATTTAAAACACATAACACACAGTTTTATCCAATTAAATCCAGACCACCGTCATTAGATTTTTTTCAGGAAGCTATTGAAAACAAATTGGTTTTATTGTATCATTCTGAGGGCTCAGCTCCTGTTAACTACAATCTAAGTAAAGCAGAACATAGAGCAGTCCGTGAATTGAGGGCGAATGGTGACCTCCTTGTCGTTTCGGCTGACAAGGGGGGGGGGGGCATTGTGGTCCTCAATTCGGGACTGTATAAAAAAATGAATCTTTCCAGTTTGGAGGATACTAACACATAATGAATTACAATCTAATCCCACCTAATTTTTAACTTGAAATTATCTCAATTGTTACAAGAGGGTGTGAATGATGGTGCTATTTCTGAGAAAAAACAACAATACATTTATTGTGATTCACCTATAATTCCAGTGTACCACTCACTCCCCAAAGTACACAAAGAAACCTTTCCCCCTCCTTTTAGACCGATAGTCCGGGAATAGGTTCCTTCAGTGAGAGATTGGGGGAGTGGGTGGACCACTACCTCCAACCTTTGGTGCCTCTAACACCAAGTCATTTGAGAGACACGAAAGCCACGGTTTCTATATTAGAGAAAATTCAATGGCAGGCTGATTATTCTTGGCTCTCATGTGATGTAGTGGGGTTGTTCTGTCTTCTATTCATTAAATAGGATAAGGGTAATATCGTTTGTTGCCCACAAGAGGTCACTGTTGGCTTTCTTATGTTTTAAGTGTTTTCTTCATACATCTCTACAGTATTTCTGTGGGTTGGAGCCTGTTGCTTTAAGGAAAAGATACTTCCTTGGACTGCCCCTTTTCCCTTCCCTTCCTGAGTTGGAGACGCAGATGTCTTGGTGCCTCCATAGGATTCAGAGGTGCTATAGCTAGCTCCAGTTCCTTTTCTTCAATCGTTCCTCCTGACTAGTGGATCCCGGTAGGAATCATTGTACTAAACTACATATTTATGTTAGAATATGTGTACAGTTGTTATGTAGGCACTGTGAAGTGACAGTGGCTCTACTCAGATTACATAGGCTGTGATACATGCAGAGCAGGTGTAGGGCAGCATCAGCAGTGTAAATGTTGTATTCAGTCATATGCATTGCTCTCTATGTTATGCAGATTCTGTAAATACCAGTACTACTATGTATGTCATTCTGTTATTTGTGATATGCCTGTACTGATTTGGATTTGTATCCTTTGTTATAGTTTTTACCAATCAATCATCCATTTCTTATGATCATCCACCTATCCATCATCCTTTAATAAATATAGACTTAAAGGCAACACAGTCTGTTTATTGAAACAGTGGATGAAGGTTAGCTGTATGCCGGAGTCCACACAGCTCACACGTGGACGAAGGCAGAACAGTAAAAACGGGCTGCTGGTCGCAGGCAGCGATTGTACGAACTGTACGGGACAGCTAACACCCACGCTACATGGCACACGGGTATTACAGCAGCCGCCATACAGCTACATAGAACAAGAGCGCAGTGCAGCTCCAGTAAAGGTAGCCGGTCGCAGACCGCTAACATCCACGCTGTACCGCATATGGATGTCGCAGCAGCCACCATACAGCCGCAGTGACTAGACCGCAGTACGCCAGAAACCACCATTCCACTCTCCACCACGCGGAAGGCCGCCCGCAAATAGACTTTGTTTCCCGCTAAAGTAGTCTGCAGCCAAGTGCACAATGTCTGTCAGCCGAGCGTCTTCCCTGAAGACAAGGTCACGGGCAAGCTCTACTAAGTCCTCAATTAGGGAGCTTGCTGCCGTCGCACGCGCTGAGGCCGAAGCAGCTAAAGTGAGGTCCTCCTTCGCTGAACGGGAAATGCAACTCAAACTAAAACAGACAGAGAGTGCACGTCTGCAAGCGGAGCTAGAAGCAGAGAGTGCACGTCTGCAAGCAGAACAAGAAGCAGAGAGTGCACGTCTGCAACTGACTCTAGAAAGACTTGCCGTAGAAAAGGCGACAGCGGCCGCAATAGCCAAGGCAGAGTTCCTGGAAGCGACAGAGCACCCCGAAGAAAGACGCAGCGATGTTCTTGGGCCGGACCTAGACCAGCAGGATCCAGCACAGCGCGTCGCAGAATACGTCTACCAATACTCCAGGATAGATGACAGCTCAGATGTGCTTCACCGAACAGACTACGCAGACGGCCAGCCATCCAACCTCGAATTACACCGCTTCAAGCAAGAGAGTGTACAGCACGAGGAGGTTCACCAAAACTACTATCCCACAGAGCGGAAGGTACAACCACCATCTTACCACAAAGAGACACCTTCCTCTCCGGGGAGGTACTATGCTGACTTTCCAAAGGCGGAAACACCCTACAGGTATGGTGATACACCACACAGTAGACACGACCACACACCGGCTCGCACCAGCACTGACCAAGCCGCCATGGACTTTGCAAAGTTCTTTGCTCGTCGAGAACTGGTCACAAAAGGACTTGTAAAGTTCAATGATCGCGCCTCGTTCCAGAACACCATCAGAGGTTTGGACCTCTCTTGTAGTGAGGAGTTAGATCTCCTGGTAAAATGGCTTGGTAGTGAATCGGTAGAACACGCCAAAAGATTAAGAGACATTAACATTAAAAACCCACCCAAAGGTCTACACTTGGCGTGGAAGAGACTTGATGAATGCTATGGGTCCATAGAAGTTATTGAAAATGCTTTGTTTAAAAGAATTGATGACTTCCCTAAGATAGGACCCAAAGGCTTTCAAAGGCTAAGAGAGCTAAGTGATCTGTTAGTAGAGTTACGGGTTGCCCAAGAGGAAGGAGATTTGCCCGGATTGGCATTCTTGGATACCGCTAGGGGTGTCAATCCGATAGTGCAAAAACTTCCTTACAATCTACAAGAAAAGTGGGTCTCACACGGTTCACGGTATAAGCAAACACATAACGTGCCATTCCCTCCTTTTGTTGTATTTGTAGATTTTGTAGCTCAGCAAGCTAAAATAAGAAATGACCCTAGTTTTGATTTTACTCTGTCGTGTACCACTGCCCCGGTGTCAAACCCAGTAGGACACCCGTGGCAGTCCACAAAACTAACATTGTCTCCTCAAGTCCTGCTCACAAAGAGAGTAAGCATCCTCCAGAAGAGAACAAACCCCAGGATATCAGTAAACAGTGTCCTCTACACCGGAAACCACATCCTCTACTAAAATGCAGAGCCTTCAGGGAGAAGTCTCTAGAGGATCGCAAAGGCTTCCTCAAGGAACACAACATCTGCTTCAAATGCTGTGCTGCAACATCGCACATGGCCAGGAACTGCGAAGCTAGTGTGAAGTGTGCAGAATGTGACAGCACGGATCACAATACAGCCTTACACCCTGGACCACCTACACGAGTGTTGCCGCAAGCAGAAGAACACGATGGAAAACAGAAGAACACTGATGAAGACACCACGGTGGTTACCTCTGAATGTACGGAGATCTGTAAAGGACTCACAGGAGGAAGGTCCTGTTCAAAAATCTGCCTTGTCAGAGTCTACCCAGCAGGCTGTAGGGACAAAGCAATTAAGGTCTATGCGATCTTGGACGACCAGAGCAACAGATCTCTTGCCAAGTCTATCTTCTTCAGCAGTTTCAACATTGCGGGCCCCGGTTCTCCCTACTCCTTGAAGACATGTTCAGGCACCGTTGAGACGGCGGGGAGGAAGGCAACCGGATACAAGGTGGAATCCATAGATGGCCAGACCTGCCTATCATTACCCACCATACTGGAGTGCAACCAGATTCCTGACAACAGGTCCGAGATACCTTCATCAGAGGTAGCAGCTCATCACCCCCATCTGAAGCGTATAGCTCACCTGATTCCAGAACTGGACTCAGAAGCTCCAATAGCCTTACTCCTTGGAAGAGACATGCTACGTGTGCATAAGGCTAGAGAGTCCATTAACGGCTCCCAGAACCCTCCATATGCGCAGAGACTTCACCTAGGATGGGTCGTAATAGGAGATGTCTGTCTAGGAGGAGCACACAAGCCAGCCTCAGTCAACAGTATGCTCACCAACACACTAGAAAATGGACGTCCGTCTTTCTTCCGACCATGTCACAACAGTCTGTTGGTAAAAGAATTACCAAGCAGTACTCCTCTGCCATGTCCTTTCGCAGTTCCTTCCAACGAAGACCACGCTTGTGAGGGCGAACAAGACCACATAGGCTGTACAGTCTTCCACAGGACCAAAGAGGACAACAAAACAGCAATGTCCATAGAAGACAGGATGTTCTTGGACATCATGGACCAAGAAATAACCAAAGACAAGTCGAACAGCTGGGTGGCACCCTTACCATTCCGACCACGGAGACAATGCCTACCCAACAACAGGGAACAGGTCTACAGTTGATTTGTCTCCCTCAGACACAAGCTCAAGAAGTCTCCCGAGATGAGAACATTTCTTTACCTTCATGGAGGAGATATTCCGAAATAACCATGCAGAGATCGCACCTACACTACGAGACTCTGAGGAACGCTGGTACTTACCCATCTTCGGAGTGTACCATCCTAAAAAGCCAGGCCAAATAAGAGTGGTGTTCGACTCAAGTGCCAAGTGCAAAGACGTCTCGTTGAATGATGTCCTACTATCTGGCCCAGACCTCAACAACAGACTCTTAGAAGTTCTACTCTGTTTCCGCAGAGATACGGTGGCATTTATGGCTGACATCCAACAGATGTTCCACTGCTTTCTCGTCAAAAAGGAACACAGAAACTACCTGACGTTCTTTTGGTACCGTGACAACGACCCAGATAAAGACATCATAGAGTACCGGATGAGGGTACATATCTTCGGGAACAGTCCTTCCCCCACCGTGGCTATCTACGGTCTCAGGAATTCCGCCAAAGAAGGTGAAGAGAAGTACGGGTCGGATGTTAGATCCTTTGTGGAAAAGGATTTCTACGTAGACGACTGCTTAAAATCCACACCCACAAACGAGGCAGCAATCAGTCTTCTAAAAAGAGCTCAAGAAATGCTCGCTCAGTCCAACTTAAGGTTGCATAAGATTGCATCCAATAGCCGAGAACTGATGGAAGCCTTTCCCTCTCAAGACTATTCCAGTGATCTGAAGGGCATAGACCTGAGCATCGACTCTCTTCCCATGCAACGGAGCCTAGGACTACTTTGGGACTTGAAGACAGATGCCTTCACCTTTCAGATCAACAAAGAAGAAAAGTCCTTCACACATAGAGGTGTCCTTTCCTTTGTGAATAGTTTGTACGATCCTCTGGGATTCGTAGCTCCAGTTACCGTCCGAGGTAAAATGATGCTAAGAGACTTCACCCAAGAGAGATCTGATTGGGATGATACACTTCCAGCAGAAAAAGCAGACCTGTGGGCAGAGTGGAGGAAGTCTCTCGAGGCCTTGACCGATCTTCATGTGAACCGGCCATCCACAGAAGTCAAATCTCAAAGACTTTGTATCTTCTGCGATGCATCAGTCAAAGCAATCGCAGCAGTAGTATACCTTAAAACCACCGATGTGAATGAACAGATCCATATTGGGTTCGTCATGAGTCGGACAAAACTGACGCCACTCCGTGAACACACGATACCTAGACTGGAACTCTGTGCTGCCGTCCTTGCAGTAGAGCTGGCTGAACTTATCTCAGATGGAATGAATCAGGAGATCAAAGATGCAGAGTTCTACACTGAGAGCAAGGTGGTACTAGGATACATCTGCAACGAAACACGACGCTTCTATGTCTACATCAGCAACCGGGTATTGAGAATAAGAAGATCAACTCGCCCTGATCAGTGGCATTACGTATCTACTCATCACAATCCCGCCGACCATGCGACTAGATCTGTTGCACCAAGTCACCTTAAGGACACTACATGGTTCACAGGCCCTGCCTTCCTGTATCGAACAACGTCCTACATCAGCAGGCTCGATACATTTGAACTGGTGGATCCAGATGTCGATGAAGACCTTCGTCCTCAAGTGTCAGCTTTTCATACAGTGGTTTCAGGACGTCACCTCGGATCTCATCGGTTCAGTAGATTCTCAACCTGGAACTCACTTGTTAGAGCCATCGCTTTTTTACTACACGTGACTCAGTTTTACAAGTCCGAACTACCAACAAATCAGAGATGCAGTAAAGGTTGGCATCACTGCAAGCATGCGTTTACTGCTCCCAACCTAGAGAAAGCCAAGATTACCATACTCCATGTTGTACAAAATGAAGCCTACAACAAGGAGATAGACAATCTCGACAAAGGACTACCCATTCCTAGAGACAGTGCGTTGAGGAAACTCGACCCATTCATTGACAAAGATGGGCTGCTGAGAATAGGTGGCCGCATTCAAGAAGCTAAGGTAAAAGTCTCAGAGAAACACCCGGTAATAATTCCCGGACGTCATCATGTCACAACCTTGCTCATTCAACATCATCACATCTTGGTGAGACATCAAGGTCGTTTGTTTACCGAAGGGAGTCTACGAGCGGCTGGACTATGGATAGTCGGAGCGAAGAGAAGCGTGAGCAAACTCATCTTCAACTGCGTTATGTGTCGCAAACTTCGTGGCATGTTTCAAAACCAGAAGATGGCTAATCTTCCACCTGACAGGCTCAGTACTGAACCCCCTTTCACCAACGTTGGACTGGATGTGTTCGGCCCCTGGTCCGTAGCTACAAGATGCACTAGGAAGGTCCATGCCGAAGCAAAGTGTTGGGCAGTTCTATTCACCTGTTTGTCTGTCAGAGCTGTTCATATCGAAGTAATAGAATCTATGGACACTTCAAGTTTCATAAATGCACTTCAACGCTTCATCGTTATCAGAGGCCCTGTGAAGCACATTCGTTCTGATAGAGGCACGAACTTTATTGGAGCAGCAAGAGAACTCCAAATCCCTTCCAATCTAGACATTACAAATGTAGAGAGGTACCTAGGTGAGCAAGGATGCACCTGGACCTTCAACCCGCCACACTCTTCGCACATGGGAGGCACCTGGGAAAGAATGATAGGAATTGCACGCAAGATTCTAGATTCTATCCTCTTGCAAGCAAACACCAGACTTACCCACGAAAGCTTGACTACGTTCTTGGCCGAAGTTACAGCTATCATGAATGCTAGGCCATTGACAGCTCTTTCTGGAGATTCTGGAGACTCAACAGTTCTTACTCCTGCCATGTTACTTACACAGAAAACCTGTGTCCCAGGAGCTCCACCTGGAGAATTCACCGAGAAAGACCTCTACAGAAGACAATGGAGGCAAGTACAAAACGTGTCCAATGCCTTTTGGGACAGATGGAGGAAACAATATCTCTCCACTCTGCAAACCAGAACAAAATGGCAGAAAGACCATCCAAACATCAGACTTGGCGATGTGGTACTTTTAAAGGACAGTCAATCACACCGAAATGAGTGGCCACTCGGCCTAGTCACCAAACCCTTTCCCAGCAAGGATGGGAGAGTACGCAAGGTAGAGGTCAGAGTGAGCAAGCTCGGAGAGAACAAACTGTTAACCAGACCAGTCACTAAACTTGTGTTGTTGTTATCCCCTCAGGAGTCCAATAGTGGCATTGGTTAACGCCAAGCGGGGAGTGTTCTGTCTTCTATTCATTAAAAAGGATAAGGGTAATATCGTTTGTTGCCCACAAGAGGTCACTGTTGGCTTTCTTATGCTTTAAGTGTTTTCTTCATACATATCTACAGTATTTCTGTGGGTTGGAGCCTGTTGCTTTAAGGAAAAGATACTTCCTTGGACTGCCCCTTTTCCCTTCCCTTCCTGAGTTGGAGACGCAGATGTCTTGGTGCCTCCATAGGATTCAGAGGTGCTATAGCTAGCTCCAGTTCCTTTTCTTCAATCGTTCCTCCTGACTAGTGGATCCCGGTAGGAATCATTGTACTAAACTACATATTTATGTTAGAATATGTGTACAGTTGTTATGTAGGCACTGTGAAGTAACAGTGGCTCTACTCAGATTACATAGGCTGTGATACATGCAGAGCAGGTGTAGGGCAGCATCAGCAGTGTAAATGTTGTATTCAGTCATATGCATTGCTCTCTATGTTATGCAGATTCTGTAAATACCAGTACTACTATGTATGTCATTCTGTTATTTGTGATATGCCTGTACTGATTTGGATTTGTATCCTTTCTTATAGTTTTTACCAATCAATCATCCATTTCTTATGATCATCCACCTATCCATCATCATTTAATAAATAAAGACTTAAAGGCAACACAGTCTGTTTATTGAAACAGTGGATGAAGGTTAGCTGTATGCCGGAGTCCACACAGCTCACACGTGGACGAAGGCAGAACAGGGGTTATACCCCTCTATTCCCCATCATGTCGCTATAAGCTGTGCTGAATATTATTTATCAAAGTACAGTAATTATGCAGCTAGTATTCAAAAATTTCTAGTGAAAGCCACACGATTCTTATTAATGCACAACTACTTTTCCTTCGATGAGAGGTACTTTCTCCAGATACAGGGCGTGAGCATGGGCGCCAAATTTTCTCCGTCCTTAGCCAATATCGTTATGTCCGTATGGGAGGAAAAACAT
The DNA here is from genome assembly GCF_048569485.1 of Anomaloglossus baeobatrachus. Classification (NCBI taxonomy): domain Eukaryota; kingdom Metazoa; phylum Chordata; class Amphibia; order Anura; family Aromobatidae; genus Anomaloglossus; species Anomaloglossus baeobatrachus. Next base: position 146,989,246 of record NC_134359.1, on the reverse strand, counting down.
ATTTACATTGAAAACAATCCCTTTAAGGACAACATTATATGGCTGGGACGTTTCATTAACGATTTGATGTTTATCTGGAGGGGTGACCACTCATCGTTGGAAGAGTTTGTTGTGTATTTGAATACCAATGATTTCAATTTACATTTTACCAGTTTCAGCGATACGTGTTCTATTAGTTTTTTGGATTTAAGATTATCTGGGGATGGTCTTAGGAATAAAGTCACAGTGGCCCCTTATAGGAAACCTACGGCATGTAACAGTATTCTTATGGCAACTTCTAACCACCCCAGACACGTTATAAAAAATATTCCGGTTGGAGAACTTACCAGATTATAAAGAAATAGTACCCTAGATACGGATTTTGAGATGGAAGCAGACAAAACCTGCACAAACCTGCAAAAAAGGGGATATTCTGAGTGGTCGCTTAGCAGAGCCAAAAGAATTGTAACCAATATTGATAGAAGTTCACTCCTCAAAGAGGAAACTGAGAGACGTTCATTGAACTCATTCGACTCCAAAGTGGTTTTCAGTTCTAATTACAGTCCACAATACAATACCATAGTGAGCATTATACAAAAGTATCTACCACTTTTAACACAGGATGATGTTCTAAAAAATATTGTGAACAATCATAAGGTGGCGTTTGTAGCCAAACGGGTACCCACTCTAGCGTCTTTAATGTCTCCTAGTATGTTCATTGACCAAAACAAGAAGTCCAATAAATGGTTAAAAACTGTGGGTTTTTTCAAATGTGGAGCCAATGTCTGCACCTGCTGCGGCTATGCTAACAAATCAAAGGTTTTTTCTTCATTTTCTAACAACAAAGAGTTCAGTGTTGTATCTTTCATAAATTGTAACACAGAAAATGTGATTTATTTGATTAGCTGCAGCACATGTAGACTTCAGTATATTGGTTGTACTATGAACTCCCTGAAAACCAGGATGAGAAAACATATTTCTGATGCAAAAAATTAACCTTTGGTGGGAGCTTCAGTTTTCTCATGCCATTTTTCCAAAACACATAGTGGTAACTTATCAAGTTTTTCTTTCACGGGAATTGAACAAGTAAAAAAACCTCTTAGAGGGGGTGATATGCACAAAAAGGTTTTAGCTAGAGAAAGCAAGTGGATATTTGAAAAGGGCACTAGAACACCTCTAGGATTCAATAGTCGTACAGATATTATTCTACATTATTGAGACATCAGTGGGTTTTTTGTTTTTGTTTGTTTTGTTTTTTCACCTCTTTCAATGTACTATCAAATTGCTATCTTTGTAAAAATGCCATATCCATTTGTCTTTCTCAGCATGACCTGCTAAGCCATATATCCTTTATATGCTTCTTTCATGTAAAATTCTGCCATTATATGAGACGTATTTTTCTTATGTCGTTTTAGTATTTATAACGTTGTTCACTTAGTAGCAATGTTGTTTGTAGATCCACACTAGCAAATGGTTAACCCTTTTTTCTGTAGTCCTTTGCTTTTAACTCATCACATATGTTTGTAATTACTTGCACTAATTTTTTCGAGGATTGCCCTTTATATGGCTCCATACACAAGGAGCAGATTAGGTTTGGACCTTGAGGAAGGCGGACGAGGCCGCCGAAACGCGTAGTCCCATTTGCGTTTCTTTCTGCCATGCACATTGGTTGCTGATCCTTGTGGGTCCCTTTTTTAACTTTTGCAGAGAAATAAAGAAATGAAAATCTTACTCCAATCCTGGTTTGCTGAGTCCTTGCTGGATTTCCTAATTGTTTCTTCATATATGTGTGTATGTATGTATATATATATATATATATATATATATAATCAAACAATGTAGAAAACATATAGCCAGCTCACAATAAAGGAGTTCCTCTTAAAGCAGTGGTCGGTGTTCACCTTATATTCTGCAGGGATCCAGGCAGGGAGTGTGCCCAAACAAATAGAAATGTAGGAGAATTAGGATCCAGCAAAAGGGTGAAATTTCACCAGAATTTTAAAAACTTCTTCTTTATTAATCCATTGAGTCATATAATGTAGGCTGTTATGGTTGTGGTGCAAAAATCTGTAAGTATTGTAAGTATATTGTTAAAACAAAAACATTTTCTTCTATAACAAATGGAAAAAACTTTGAGATTTTTTCTTTTATTAATTGTAATACAGAAAATGTAATATATCTTATCGATTGCAATATTTTCAGACTTCAATACCTTGGTTGTACCACTAATTCATTGAAACAGCGTATGCGAAAACATTTGTCGGACTCAGTGAATCTGCCCATTGCAGGAGCCTCTGCGGTCTCTAAACACTTTGCAATTGTGCATAAAGGAGATTTAGGCTATGTGCGCACGTGTGCGCTCTGCACGGCACCTAAAAGGTGCGCTTCAGAGCGCAGCTGAAAAGCTACGTTCTGAAGCGCATGGTGCCGGTGAGAACGTGCGCTCTGCCTGCAGCTCCTGCCATAGACAGAGCAGGGGCTGCCGGCAAAGCGCACGGAAGAAGTGACATGTCACTTCTTAGAACGCAGCGATTCGGGCAGCAGCCGAATCGCTGCGTTCTAATATGCCACGTGCGCACGGCCCCTGCACAATCTCCATAGACTGTGCAGGGGACGCAGGACGCATGCAGTTACGCTGCGCTGCAAAGCGCAGCGTAACTGCATGAATTACGCACACATGCGCACATAGCCTTAAAAAGTTTTTCCTTTAGGGGAATAGAGGTGGTTTCAAAACCACACAGGGGTGGCGATTATAAAAGTAAAATCTTATCTAGAGAAAGTAGGTGTATTTTTTTTTACTAGAGTTCCTGACGGACTGAACAGCAGAATGGATCTAATTACACAATATTAAGTAACAATATTAAGAAGGAAAGGAGGGGAAAGGTTTTTGGGGTTTTTTTGTTTTTTTTTTTTCTCTTCTAAAAGGGGGAAGAGAGAAGGAGGAGGGGAGAGGAGGAAAGAGAGGAAGGAAAACAGAACAGAGGGGGAGGGAGAGAGGAGAGGACAAAAAGAAAAAAGAAGAAAAGGGAACAAAAAAAAATTCTGGTGAAATTTCATCCTTTTGCTGCATCCTAATTCTCCTACATTTATATATATATATATATATATATATATATATATATATATATATACAGTGCCTACAAGTAGTATTCAGCCCCCTGCAGATTTAGCAGGTTTACACATTCGGAATTAACTTGGCATTGTGACATTTGGACTGTAGATCAGCCTGGAAGTGTGAAATGCACTGCAGCAAAAAAGAATGTTATTTCTTTTTTTATTTTTTTTTTAAATTGTGAAAAGTTTATTCAGAGGGTCATTTATTATTCAACCCCTCAAACCACAAGAATTCTGTTTGGTTCTCCTAAAGTATTAAGAAGTATTTCAGGCACAAAGAACAATGAGCTTCACATGTTTGGATTAATTATCTCTTTTTCCAGCTTTTTCTGACTAATTTAGACCCTCCCCAAACTTGTGAACAGCACTCATACTTGGTCAACATGGGAAAGACAAAGGAGCATTCCAAGGCCATCAGAGACAAGATCGTGGCGGGTCACAAGGCTGGCAAGGGGTACAAAACCCTTTCCAAGGAGTTGGGCCTACCTGTCTCCACTGTTGGGAGCATCATCCGGAAGTGGAAGGCTTATGGAACTACTGTTAGCCTTCCACGGTCTGGACAGCCTTTGAAAGTTTCCACCCGTGCCGAGGCCAGGCTTGTCTGAAGAGTCGAGGCTAACCCAAGGACAACAAGGAAGGAGCTCTGGGAAGATCTCATGGCAGTGGGGACATTGGTTTCAGTCAATACCATAAGTAACGTACTCCACCGCAATGGTCTCCGTTCCAGACGAGCCCGTAAGGTACCTTTACTTTCAAAGCATCATGTCAAGGCTCATCTACAGTTTGCTCATGATCACTTGGAGGACTCTAAGACAGACTGGTTCAAGGTTCTCTGGTCTGATGAGACCAAGATCGAGATCTTTGGTGTCAACCACACACGTGACGTTTGGAGACTGGATGGCACTGCATACGACCCCAAGAATACCATCCCTACAGTCAAGCATGGTGGTGGCAGCATCATGCTGTGGGGCTGTTTCTCAGCCAAGGGGCCTGGCCATCTGGTCCGCATCCATGGGAAGATGGATAGCACGGCCTACCTGGAGATTTTGGCCAAGAACCTCCGCTCCTCCATCAAGGATCTTAAGATGGGTCGTCATTTCATCTTCCAACAAGACAACGACCCAAAGCACACAGCCAAGAAAACCAAGGCCTGGTTCAAGAGGGAAAAAATCAAGGTGTTGCAGTGGCCTAGTCAGTCTCCTGACCTTAACCCAATTGAAAACTTGTGGAAGGAGCTCAAGATTAAAGTCCACATGAGACACCCAAAGAACCTAGATAACTTGGAGAAGATCTGCATGGAGGAGTGGGCCAAGATAACTTCAGAGATCTGTGCCGGCCTGATCAGGTCTTATAAAAGACGATTATTAGCTGTAATTGCAAACAAGGGTTATTCCACAAAATAATAAACCTAGGGGTTGAATCATAATTGACCCACACTTTTATGTTGAAAATTTATTACAATTTAACTGAGCAACATAACTTGTTGATTTGTAAGATTTATGCATCTGTTAATAAATCCTGCTCTTGTTTGAAGTTTGCAGGCTCTAACTTATTTTCATCTTATCAAACCTGCTAAATCTGCAGGGGGTTGAAGACTACTTGTAGGCACTGTATATATATGTATATATTTATATATATATATATATATATATATATATATATATATTGCCTTATTCTGTCTGTCCGTCTGTCTGTCTTGCTCCAAAATTGTGTCGTTACAGTGACAGTGTCGTTACAGTGACAACTGTCGGATTGGCCACTGGGCTCGGCCTGGCCCCGCCCCCCACGGAATGGCCGCTCGCCTCGGCCTGGCCCCACCCCCGCATGGATTGGCCGCTCGCCCAGGCCCTCCGCACGCATTGCCCGCTCGGCCACGCCCCTTCCCCCGAATTCAACCGAAGCCCCGACTCCCAGGTGACTGCTGCAGTGCACGCCCAGGAGTCCAGCGTACACTGGCTCCCGGTACACATGTGCTGGGAGCCGGCATACGCTGACGCCTCGCCCGCTCGGCCCCGCCCCCGGTACACGTTGGCACGCTCGGCCCTGCCCCTGACGGACATAACTTTGCGATGCTGGGATCGTGACGGAGCCGGTGTACGCTGGTAACCATGATACACATCGGGTAACTATAGGAAGCGCTTCCCTTAGTTACCCGATGTGTATCATGGTTACCAGCGTACACCGGCTCCCGGTACACATGTGCAGGTAGTCGGCATACATTGACGCCTTGCCCGCTCGGCCCTGCCCCGGCACACGTTGGCACGCTCGGCCCCGCCTCCGGCGGCCCGCTTGGCCCCGCTCCCTGCACACATTGGCCCACTCAGTCCCGCCCCCAGCACACGTTGGCCCGCTCGGCCCCGCCCCCGGCGGCCCGCTTGGCCCCGCCCCCTGCACACATTGGCCCACTCAGTCCCGCCCCCAGCACACGTTGGCCCGCTCGGCCCCGCCCCCGGCGGCCCGCTTGGCCCCGCCCCTGGTGGCCCACTCGACCCCGCCCCCGGCACAAGTTAGCCCGCTCGGCCCCTCCCTGGCACCCGTTGGGCACCTATACACCTCCCCCCCAGAACTACTCCTCCCATTATACTCCTCTTTCCCCATGACCACTCCTCCCATTATACTCCTCTTTCCCAAGGACCACTCCTCCCATTATACTCCTCTTTCCCCAGGACCACTCCTCCCATTATACTCCTCTTTCCCCAGGACCACTCCTCCCATTATACTCCTCTTTCCCCAGGACCACTCCTCCTATTATTCTCCTCTTTCCCCAGGACCACTCCTCCCATTATAGTCCTCCTATTATACTCCTCTCTGAGTATAATAGGAGGACTAGAGGACTATTATAGCATGGGGGATGGAGCACGATGGGGGGTGTGCAGCATGGGAGATGGAGCACGATGGGGGGTGCGCAGCATGGGAGATGGAGCACGATGGGGGGTGCGCAGCATGGGAGATGGAGCACGATGGGGGGTGTGCAGCATGGGGGATGGAGCATGATGGGGGTGTGCAGCATGGGGGATGGAGCACGATGGGAGGTGTGCAGCATGGGGGATGGAGCACGATGAGGGGTGTGCAGCATGGAGGATGGAGCACGAGGGGAGGTGCGCAGCATGGGGGATGGAACACGATGGGGGGTGCGCAGCATGGAGGATGGAGCACGATGGGGGGGTGCAGCATGGGGGGTGTGCAGCATGGGGGATGGAACACGATGGGCGGTGCGCAGCATGGGGACGGAGCATGATGGGGGTGTGCAGCATGGGGGATGGAGCACAATAGGGGGTGCCAGCATGGGGGATAGAGCACGATGGGGGGTGCGCAGCATGGAGGATGGAGCACGATGGGGGGTGCGCAGCATGGGGGATGGAACACAATGGGGGGTGCACAGCATGGGGGATGGAGCATGATGGGGGGTGCACAGCATGGGGGATGGAGCACGATGGGGGGTGCGCAGCATGGGGGATGGAGTAGGATGGGGGTGCGCAGCATGGGGGATGGAGCACGATGGGGGATGCGCAGCATGGGGGAAGGAGCACGATGGGGGGGTGCTGCATGGGGGGGTGCAGCATGGGGGATGGAACACGATGGGCGGTGCGCAGCATGGGGACGGAGCACGATGGGGGGTGTGCAGCATGGGGGATGGAGCACAATAGGGGGTGGCAGCATGGGGGATAGAGCACGATGGGGGGTGCGCAGCATGGAGGATGGAGCACGATGGGGGGTGCGCAGCATGGGGGATGGAACACAATGGGGGGTGCACAGCATGGGGGATGGAGCATGATGGGGGGTGCACAGCATGGGGGATGGAGCACGATGGGGGATGCGCAGCATGGGGGAAGGAGCACGATGGGGGGTTCACACCTCCCCCCAAAACACACACCGCCAAACACGCACCGCACAACACACCACACACACACTGGGAACCACAAACACCGCCCTACACAGACACCCACACACACAGACAATGCCGCACACACACAACACCCAACACACAAACACCGCAGCATACACAAATATACGCACATACCGCGCAACACACACACATTGCACAAAACATACCTCCCCCAAAACACACACACACACGTACCCGACACCCACACAAACCGCGCAACACACACAGCAGCACACACAGACAACACTGCAGACACACAGCGCTCCACAAACAATGCAACACACACAACGCAACACACAAACACCCCCCCACACCCAGACAACATCCAGAACATTTACAGTGCCCTACACAAACACTTGGCAACTACACACAACAACATCTATATATATAACAAAAATCATACAATCATACATTAACTACACAATACGTAAATTCTAGAATACCCGATGCGTTAGAATCGGGCCACCTTCTAGTATATATATATATATATATATATGGTCACTTGCACTTTTTTCTGTGTAATTTCTTTATTTTTTATATAATTCTTATACCCTCTTTTTGACAATTTTTTAACTTTGTTCTTAATGAGGCGGTATTTTTTTTTTATTTGTTGCACCCTATTTTGACATTCCCATATATACCATTTTCCTCCTTGAGTGTCCGCTTGGCTTGTCGGTGGTGACGCATCCCCCTTCTTAGCCAAATTGGTGGATGCTCGGTAATGTGTGGTATACGTGGCGATTTTTTTTTGAGCCTTGTAACCCTGTCACTTTTTGATGGGCACTTTTTGCCCTTTAATGGTGCTTTTTGCTTGTTATTAGAGAGAACCGTGGGGCGTGGCCTCTGGCGGCATCCCGAGACACACATATTCATGGTGTGTGCCTTGTGGCTGCTAACAGAGCGCCTACGTACCTTCGGCCTCCGTGTTACCATCGCAGCGGTACGCTGTGCTTCTCGCGGTGTGCCCCGGACGTGCATTCATGCACTATATGTGACGTCACAGCGGGTTCGCTCATGTGTTCCTAGCTCCATTAGCTTTTTCGGTCACGTGACCTTGATCACATGACCATTTAACATGTCCTTTAAAGGTCTTGCAGCCTGGTGAACACCTTATTAATTCCTCCCGGAAGAAGTGGTTTTCATACCGCGAAACAGCAGTCGGAGGTCCCCTTTTGGTCCTGGCTCCCCTGAACCACCTTTGTGCTACTGGTAAGCCTTATCCCCTTGGCCCAATGATATGTGTTTTTGCTGTAGCAGTGTTGATCCCTTTACCTTGGTTGCATTATATGCATAATTATACTTGAAACTGATTTCACTGCCTGCAGTTCTTTTTGTACTATTTGTGTATCCCATTTAGCCCTGGTGATAGCCTTACCCTATATGAAAAAATTGTTTAAAAGAACAGAGAGTCCTCAGTGGTTGATACCTTTTAATGGCTAACTGAAAAGATGGTAATAATTGCAAGCTTTCGAGACTACTCAGGTCTCTTCATCAGGCATGGTATAACACAAAATCTGAAGAGTCACGTATTTATACACAACAGGACTTAGAATAGTGCAGTAAAAAAAAAAAAAAGAAAAAAAAAAAAAGAACAAGTTATATGAAACAGAACTATCTCTATGGCAGGGGGACAAGCTGTTCTAGCCATAAATACTGCTGCAGTTCAGTGTGAAAGTTTTATTGTCCTTTGATAAGGGTCTGGTCCAGGGCTGTGACATGCTCGGATGGTCAGAGGAGCACATCTTTTAACTGATGTAAAAAGACATGAATCCATGAGACACATTCATTCCTTCTCTGAATGTGTCAAAGGTCATCATAAGTTTGTACTCCCATAGTCTCCTGTCTCTCTGGGACTTGAAGTTTCCTTTCAATACCAGCAATTTCATGTCCATGATGCTGTGGTCTGGGTTACAAAAATGTTTGGCCACAGGTAGATCCATCCTTTTTTCTCTAATTGTGTGGCGGTGAGAATTCATCCTTGTCCTGAGCTGTTGTCCTGTCTCCCCTACATACAGACCCCCAGTTGGACATTTGGTACATATAATTAAGTACACCACATTGGTTGTGGTGCAGCTGAACGTACCTGGGATCTTGTAGTCCTGATGTGATCTGGGAATCTTTATCTTGTCCGTTGTCAATATTAATGGACAGGTCTTGCATTTTTTCTGGTTGCAGGGAAACATTTCCCTGCAACCAGAAAAAATGCAAGACCTGTCCATTAATATTGACAACGGACAAGATAAAGATTCCCAGATCACATCAGGACTACAAGATCCCAGGTACGTTCAGCTGCACCACAACCAATGTGGTGTACTTAATTATATGTACCAAATGTCCAACTGGGGGTCTGTATGTAGGGGAGACAGGACAACAGCTCAGGACAAGGATGAATTCTCACCGCCACACAATTAGAGAAAAAAGGATGGATCTACCTGTGGCCAAACATTTTTGTAACCCAGACCACAGCATCATGGACATGAAATTGCTGGTATTGAAAGGAAACTTCAAGTCCCAGAGAGACAGGAGACTATGGGAGTACAAACTTATGATGACCTTTGACACATTCAGAGAAGGAATGAATGTGTCTCATGGATTCATGTCTTTTTACATCAGTTAAAAGATGTGCTCCTCTGACCATCCGAGCATGTCACAGCCCTGGACCAGACCCTTATCAAAGGACAATAAAACTTTCACACTGAACTGCAGCAGTATTTATGGCTAGAACAGCTTGTCCCCCTGCCATAGAGATAGTTCTGTTTCATATAACTTGTTCTTTTTTTTTTTTTCTTTTTTTTTTTTTTTTACTGCACTATTCTAAGTCCTGTTGTGTATAAATACGTGACTCTTCAGATTTTGTGTTATACCATGCCTGATGAAGAGACCTGAGTAGTCTCGAAAGCTTGCAATTATTACCATCTTTTCAGTTAGCCATTAAAAGGTATCAACCACTGAGGACTCTCTGTTCTTTTAAACAATTTTTTTATCTCTACTGGCTAACACGGTACAAAGATATATTTTACCCTATATGAGCATTTTTACTATATGTGACATTTTATAGTTAGGCCATGGGCATTTTAGACTGAATTTTTCTCTGCTGCTTATAACACTGTGGTTCAGGGGACCCATGTGAGATCCTTTTTTTGGGTTTTGGCTCCCTTGAACCACTTTTGTGCCTTGGATCCATAACCCCTTTTTTGTTTAGTATCGACATTGGTCATCTTACCCTGATTACACTTTATGCACGGCTGCACTTCTTTTTCTCAATGCCTGCATATTTAAAGGAGTTGTCCGACATAAACTTCTTAACATTTTTAAGCTAATCTGTGCTGTATTGTCATATAAAACATCCCTACATTATTTTTATTGTTTTCTAACTTTTGTTCCTCTTGAATTATCCCTTTATTCTCTGCAGCTCTTTGTTTACATGCAGCTCAACTAAGCATGACATCTTCCTTTGCCAAACCTCACAGTCAGAGCTGGCACCGCCTGGCCTCACTGTCCAGCCTTGCACACTCATTGGCTGTGAGTATTCTGCCCCAGCACTGACTTCTCATTGCTCCAGCAAAGATGGGCACATTACTACATTATATGTGCGGTGGATGTGAGGTGATTGTGCTGTATAGATGAGATATCACTGCTCTGTATTTCCAATCATTGGTAATACAGAGCAGTGATCCTACTAATCTGTGACAGCACATTCACCTCACATCCACCGCACATATAATGTAGTAATGTGCCCATCCCTGTCCCCATACTATAGTAATGTGCCCATCCCTGTCCAATAATATAGTAATGTGCCCATCCCTGTCCCATAATGTATAATATCCCCTTTCCTTGTGCCCATCCTGTAGTAATGTCCCCTTGAGGTCTTCTTGTAGCAGTGCTCTGTACTGTACCTAGATTGTGAGCCCCAATGGGGACAGTGTTGCCATTGTATATAAAGCGCTGTGGAATTAACATCGCTATATAAATTAATAAATATGATATTATTATTATTACTGTAGAATTGCCCATTCTGCCATTCTTCACACACACAAAAAAACCAAATCCTTCAAACCTGTCCTGGTTCCCTCGGTGCCCTGTGTCCTGTCTCTTGCGGCCGCAGCCCTCCTCCTTGCTGATCGCGGCCTCTGAAGGGGGCTGTGCTGTCAGCACTTTATATCAGAGGACTGATTTCCAGGCGCTGTGCAGGGATGTGCTCTCTATGCAGCTTCTCTAGTGATCTGCTATTGGCTTCTGATGGGCCGGCGGCTGATCATAGCTGTATACAGAGCTCGGCTCTGCAGAGCGCCCAGGAATCTGTCATCTGTTATAAAGCTCTGACTGCACAGCCCCCTGCAGAGGCCGCGTTCAGCAAGGGGCCTGCACGCCACAAGCAGTATCAGGGGCCGCAGCTGACAGCGCTTTATTTCAGATGACAGATTCCCGGGCGGTCTGCAGAGCCAAGCTCTGTATATAGCTCCTGCAATGATTCACTGCTGGCCTCTGATTGGCTGACGGCTGATCATAGCTGTGTACAGCACTCCCATCTGTGCAGCGCTAGTGAATGAGTCTTCTGATATACGGCGCTGACTGCACGACCCCAGCACAGGCAGCGAGACCCCTGCACTATGGGATGTGTGGGAGGGTGGAGGAAAGGGGGGCGCGGATGCCACGCACTGTACCTGCCCAGCAGGGCAGTTACATTACGTCGGCTGTGATGCCCGTTGATAAGGCGAGCATAAGCTCCTGCCCTGTCGTCGTGACATCACAGTAAAAAGCAAAATCACGGCAGGAGCGGTCACATGACCTCTCTGAGCCAGGGAGAAGGGGCTGACAGCAGGTCAGGTAAGTAGTCACTATCTGCTTACCTGCCCCAATGTAGCCCAATAGTGTAATGACAAAAAAAGGCCTAATAACCCGGATAACCCCTTTAATGATACTATCTATATTTGTTTCTTCATCTTGGTGATATTTCTTACCTAGGTATGCATTTTTTTACATGCAATATTTTTTGCATTTAACTGTATATCCAGCACACAGGCACCTTAAAATTCATTTATTCATTGTCTATGCTGCTATTAATCAGATAGTTCACGGGATCCTTGTGTCCGTCCTCCATCCTTTGCTTTCTTGATGTCCTTTTTACTATCTTTTATATTCCAATAAATAATTCTTATTGCACCTATAAGATCCTTTTTCATTTTTTGTCAAATTGTATTTGGAGTGTGCTGTCTCTTGGTCATTCTGGGGGGCCAGTCTATGCCCTATTCCAGTATGACCCTTTTGAGACTTTAAGGTGAGATCATGTGGCTCTCTTTTTAAACATTGATAATGTGTAGAAGAAATCTTGGATTGGATTTGAACAAAAAATATACATAACTAATCATATGCTAAAGAATTGCAAGTCAAATTTAGGTATGAGATAGCCAATATGATTGTCTATAAACGGAAGGTAGTCTTGTATTCAAAGTAGTGGATGGTGAAATATGGAGCCTCAAAGGCAAAAGTTTTTCATTGTTATCCTTTTGCTTATCATTGTAGGTTCTCATCCAGTACAGACCAGTATCTACCCGCAAACGTCAAAAAAAACAAAGTATTACCAAATATAGGAGATTATCTCTAAAACTAAGATAAAATAAATTTATATATATTTAAAATATATTTAGAATTGGATGCGGTATGTGCTGGCCCCAGCACCATTTTATTGAAGTGTTTCACAAAAATCAGCTTGTGCGCGGTACTATCATGAAGTTTTTGTCTAACTCTTCAATAAAATGGCACATGCGCATACCATGATCTCTGTTTCAGTTTTATTGAAGACACATCAGCAAGAACTTAAAGCTTGGGTGGAAATGGGTCTGCCAAAAGGAAAATAACCAAAGCATACTGCCAAACTGGTTACAAAGTGGCTTAAGTATAGTAAAGGCAATGTTTTGTAGTGGCTATCACAAAGCCTTAAACTCAATCCTATCGCCGCTGCTGCTGTGACCAACGCTCATACCGCACTCTCTGGGCCATTCCTGCAGGCGCTCTTTCACATCTCCACTCTGTCCCATCACTTCACCATCACTGCGACTGCTTTCTGGAAAATGTGAAGAAACCTTGCATCTTATTCTCTGATCTGGTCGTCCAAAGTGACCCACGCAGTCTTGTTTTTGTGCATGACGCAACAACCTTGAGAAAGGCATAAAAGCCAAAACGTTGGTGTTGCTCTAGTCGAGGTTCACGTTTTGCAGTCTGTCATAATAAATTCACTTGCATTGCAAATCTTGTCCTCCCTTACTTCCTTGAGTGTTGGGGTTATACAAACCTATATTGAGTTCTTTTTTACCCTCAAACACCTATTAATAAGCAGCGAGCCTGTAATTATTACTTACTAAACTCAATCCTATTGAAAATTTATGGGCAAAACTGAAAAGGCCAGTGTGATCAAGGCGGCCTGCAAACATGGCTCAGTTACACCAGTTCTGTCGAGAGGAATAGGCCCAAATTCCTACCAACTATTGTGAGAAGCTTGTGGAGGGATATTCAAAACATTTGTCTGAAGTCATATAGTTTAAGGGCAATAGTACCAAATACTAATGAAATGTATGTAAACTTTTGACTTTGGAGAAAGTAATAAAAAATGCCTTAAAACATTCTCTGTCTCATATTATTTTGGCATTTGGCAAATTATAAATAATTTTGGTAATTCTAATTAACCTAAAACGGGAAAGGTTTATTCTGATTTCATGTTAGTGAGAAACACATGCATATGTGTCTTTTTAGATTGTGTATGTAAACTTCTGGTTTCAACTGTTTCAACTGTATATTCACTATATAATGCTGAACCTGTCCTGTTCAAAGCCGGGATACCAAGAGGACAGTCTCCCAATTCCTGATTGGCTTCAGCAGTGCACGAGAGACCTGCCCTGTTCAGTCACAGGCCACGCCTCTTTACAACTTCAGCACTAAAACCGAGAGAAAGACGTGTGTGTGTGTGTGTGTACAGCACATATATCAGACACTCAGTATACAGCACATTATATATATATTAGTCCCTCGGTATACAGCACATTTGTCACGCATAGATCAGGGGATCTCCGGTGCATGGCCAAAGAAACAAATAAATAAGGGGGAAACTTTAACAACGGTGGGACCTGCCGCTATGTTTCGTGAGCTCCCTAGCATCCCTGTACGGCGTGTTTCAACCCATTGTCGAGCCAAAAACCTAATTGGTCACTAGCCCTTCAAATGCTCTGGCTTATGAGATGGCTGGCAAGAAACACTATGCCCACCACTGCACTGATCAACATAATAGGGAAGGAAAGACAGATGGGGGAATAAAAAAAGGATTACGGTCCAGCTTTACGGCTGCAGTCAGACACCAGGACTGCAGCCTACTTTGCTTCAGACTACACTGGCTACAGCAGCTCATTCCATCTCCAGGCCTAGCTTCAGAATGGATTCAGAATGATTGACGCCTTCTACTAGGAAGTGTGACCATATTTTGGGGATGGAAGTATTCACAAATCGGATGCAACTGAGGAGAGATAATGAGAAGCCGCTGGCAAGGAAAACTGACATTAACCCTTGAGACACCAAAAGAATTTAAACACATCTAATATGGAGTCTCAGAGCATTGTGAGACTCTTTAGTCTCTTAATGCAGAGAGACCACCGTGACAACACTAAATCAGTCCCTTCAGTATACAGCATATTCTAATCAGCCCCTCGGTATACAGCTTATTAGATATTTATCTCAGTCCCCTAAGCAAATTGCCAACTCAATCCACAAACACCAATTTCCGCTCAGGTCCATCATCTGCAAAGGGGAGATATAGGAGGCTGCCACGTTACTGGTGACACAAAGCCTCTGAAAAAAACCTCTATGTCTCCCCTCCTCAAAAAAAGAAATCCAGCAAAATCTCCACTCCCAAATCCAGATGCCGCTTTATCTTCTGAGTGTGACTAAACCACACTTAGCGTCTACATGTTTGCCATTGTTGTAGTGAGGAAAGCCTGCTTAATTTAGTGCTGTAGTGCACATTTAGTGCTAGCCTTTTTGTTTTTTCTTCATTGAATTGGTCGGTGGTTGACCCCCACCTTGCTATGCACCCCAATTTGGGATGTATTCCACCTGTCTAGATTTTGGTGATTGGTGACTGTTCACATTCAATCATCAAGCCCTGTCCACAGGCTATTTACTTCATGCAGCATTTGCCTGGACCTGTCCCGCCCACAGCCATGATTCAGTCATGGATACGGGATTGAAATAGACCAGGTGAGTGCTGCTGAGAGCAGTTCTACCATTTCATATATGAGGCCATTTGGCACATTTTATAAAAATATTTTAGTGTTAGGACTGCCCCAACAGAGATTTGCCGTGAAGTGGCGGGGTGGCTCAAGAAATTGCAACTTTTTGCCAAAAATCTCATATTTATAATAAGTACAGTTGGAATTTTTAGTGCTGTAGTGCAAATTTAGTGCTAGCTTTTTTGTTTTTTCTTAATTTATGGGGTGCAGGTTTCCACAAGCATGAGCTGGACACAATGTACGGGCACTACAATGTACTGAGCATGACAACGACTTATTTGCAATTTTTATTTCTTCAACATTCACTGCATTTGACACCATGGGTGTTTTCCATAGATTAAATAGTCATTGTACCTGTAGAGGAACTCCCAGAGGGGTGTAGTTTCCAAAATGTGGTCACTTGAGGGGGTTTCTGCAAAGTGAGTTTGCAAACTATTTTAGGAAAATCTGTGCTTCAGATATCAAATGGCACTCCTTCCCTGACTAGCACTGTGGTGCAGCCAAACAGTACTGTACAGTCACCTATGGGGTATTCTCACATTCAAGAGAAATTGTGTAAAACGTTATGGGGCCTTTTTCACCTATTTCCAATGTGAAAATTGGAAATCTGGGGTTAAAACAAAAATTTAGTGGTAAAAATGTAATTATTTTTTGTTCACCGCCCTATAGCATAAAAGTTTGTGACACACCTGTAGTTTACCTCACCCCTGGATGAAATTATTGAGAGGTGCAGTTTGTACCATAGGTTCATTTCTCAGGGGTTTCTGCTGTTCTGGCACCCAAGAGGCTCTGCCAGTGTGACATGGCACCAGGAAACCATTCCAACTAAATCTGAACTCAAATATGGCACTTCTTCCCTGTGTATTTTTTAATTCACGGCTCATTGTTATAAAATTCTATGTACCACCTGGGTAGTTGAAGGTGCACACCAAGCATCTAGATAAATTCCTTGAAGGGTCTAATTTAAAAAATGTAGTCAATTGTGGGGGAACTACACTATTTAGGCACCTCGGAGGCTTTGCCAATGTGACATGGCACCCACAAACCATTCCTACTAAATCTGAACTCAAATATGGCGCTCCTTCCCTTCTGCACCTTGCACTGTACCTCAAAAGTAAATTTTCATCACATATGGCGTACTCAGGAAAAATTGCACAACAAATTGTATGTGCATTTTCTCCTGTTACCCTTGTGAAATTCAAAGATTTGAGCTTAAAGCAACATTGTGATAAAAAAAATTTTTTTATTTTTTTGGCTCAACATTATAAAATTTTGTGAAGCACCTTGGGGTTCAAGGTGCTCATCAAACATCTACTTGAGAGGTCTAGTTTCCAAAATGGGTCACTTGTGGGGGAGATCCACTGTTTAGGCACTTCAGGGGCTCTCCAACCGCAAAATTGTGTCCGCTAACAATTCCAGCCAATTTTGTGTTGAAAAAGTCAAATAGCGCTACTTCCCTTCTGAGCTCTGCAGGGCACCAAAACAGTAGATTTCCACCACATGTCAGGTATCTGCGCACTCTGGAGAAATTGCACAATAAATTGTGTATTACATTTTTTTCCTGTTACCCTTGTAAAAATGAAAAATGTGGTGCTAAAGTAACATTTTTGTGGAAAAAGTACTATTTTCATTCTTTTCTTTCCACATTGCTTTAGTCCTTGTGAAGCACCTGAATGGTTAATAAACTTCTTGGATGTGGTTTTGAGCAGTTTGAGGAGTGCAGTTTTTAGAATGATGTAACTTTTGGGTATTTTCTATCACCTAGGCCTCTCAAAGTCACTTCAAATCAAGTAATAAAAAAAATGTTTTTGTAAATTGTTGGAAAAATGAGAAATTGCTGATAAACTTTGAACCATTCTAACTTTCTAACAAAAAAAATTGTTTCTCAAATGATGATATAAAGTAGACATGTGGGAGATGTTATTTATTAACTATTTTGTGTAACATAACTGTGGTTAAAGGGCATAAAAATTCAAAGTTTGAAATTTGTCGACAAATTTCTTATATTTTTTGCAAAAAATATCATCTTAAATTCACCACTTTCATTAAGTCACAAATAAATCAGTCTCAGAATCATCCGTTGAGGCATTTCAAAGTTATTACGTCATAAAGTGACACTGGTTAGAATTGAAGAAGAAAAAAAAACAGTACCTGGTCATGAAGGTGAAAACAGGCTGGGGGTAAATGGTTTAAATCTGACATGTATCATTTTATATGGTAATGAAGTTTGAAATGTCCAACATGTCTCTTTTGATTCTGCTTTATTTTTTTTTCTCTAGAAATTTCCGAAGCCTACATATTTAGCCATACTGAAAAATAAAGATTTCGTGATACAGAAAGAAATCCCAGTGCGAATAATCTATTTTAACACCTAACAACATGATTTGAAATGCTGGAAGGACAAAAAAAGTGCAGATAGAGTGGAACCAGAATAAAGTTAATACAGGGAATCACTCACCTGGAGTGGTTGTGTGAGGCACAACCACCATATTAAGCAGCTGCAGACCACGTGGTTAATCAATATTGATAAATAGGGAAGAAAGTGGTTAAACCACGCTGCCATGTGAACAAAGGATGGCAATATGAAAAACAAAGTGATGATATTATTCTATGCGTTTCGGAGTACTTCTTCAGGAACAAAATCACTGGGATGTGCAGATTGGGGTTCACTTAGATAATAGTGATCACAACATAATACGTTTTCACATATTCTGATGTCTAGTAGAGAGGCTACAAGGACTTTATCTTTCAGCAAGGCAAATTTCAATCTGCTAAGGCTACATTCACATCAGCGTTTTTTGCGGTTGTGTGCGGCACACACTGGATCCGTTGCTTTGTGGTATTTTACCTTTTTTGCATACTTGCAGCGTTTTTTGTCCTTGGGCAAAATACTGCATGTCAATGGATCCGTTAGATTGCGGCGATACCTGCAATGCATTTCAATGATCCGGATCTTGCTCTACCGGAAGTCACCGCATTCTGATAGACAGAATCCTGTCTTCTGTACTGAGCATGCCCAGAAAGCAGCCTGGTGTGGAGACACGGGGGTCAGTGGGTGCTCTTGTCCGCTGGCTCGGCCGTCTTTAGAAAGACAGCATGGCCCAGGGCTCATCCCAACTGAACGCCCAACCTCCTTTACTGTGGGCGAAACACTACTCAGACAGGGGGCGACACGGTGGCTCAGTGGTTAGCACTACAGTCTTGGGTTCGAATCCCACCAAGGACACCATCTGCAAGGAGTTTGTATGTTCTCCCCGTGTTTGCGTGGGTTTCCTCCGGGTTTTCCGGTTTCCTCCCACACTCCAAAGACATACAGACAGGGAATTTAGATTGTGAACCCCAATGAGGACAGTGTTCCTGATTTATGTAAAGCGCTGCGGAATATGTTAGCGCTATATAAAAAAAATAAAGAAGAGAACACAACACCGGGTGAGGGAATCACAATATTAAGACTTTATTGGATCCCCAAACTATTAACGGCACATAGCACATAACCAGCAAAACCACAGATTGTAACCGGCAACAGTTTCTCACCCTTCCGCTGGCTCACCAGGGATTAGAATGTCCGTGCCTCAGAGCTTCCAGGGCTTCTTACTCCAAACCAGCAGCACCCCGCTTTCGGCGGGCACCCACCGAGAATGGAATAACGCCAGATTTATGAAGCTGTATAAGGACCGCAAAGCCTGTAGTCAGGTGACTGGATTGTCCCAAGCTGGATTCCTTCCTTAAGTAGTCCTTGATATCTCAGCGGAATCCTTGCATTCGATACTGAAGTCCATATAGTATTACAATCCAGGTTCGGTTCTGGCTTGCCAATCGGATCCGTAGGTTCTAGGTTGGTAGCGTGTAGCAAGAGTCTCCCGGGCAATGGACATTCCTCCTTATACCCCTGAGCTCTCCACTCATACCATTAGAGCCTTCATGATTGGTGGATAAGACTGGGCTCTTATTGGCTAGATTTCAACCCGAATACAAAATATCCCTAGTAGTAATGGTAGCATGGCAGAGACGAGGGAGAGACAGCTAAGTTACATCGCATCTAGCAATACAATGGGAGATTCGCATAATTGATTTGTCTGGGTTTCTGTCCTTCACTTGCCAAGGCAATTACAAGTGTCAACAAGAACTTTAACACTAGACTCCTAAAGGTACCGTCACACATAACGAGATTGCTAGCGAGATCGCAGCTGAGTCACGGTTTCTGTGACGCAATAGCGATCCCGTTAGCGATCTTGTTATATGTGACACCTACCAGCGATCAGGCCCCTGCTGTGATATCTCTAGTCGTTGCCGAATGGTCCAGGCCATTTTCTTCAAAGGTGATGTCCTGCTGGGCAGGACACATCGCTGTGTTTGACTCTGTGTGACAGGGTCACAGTGACTGCTGAGATCGCTATACAGGTCGCAACTGCGACCTGTATTGATCCGCATCATTGGTAAGGTCTGACTGTGTGACATCTCACCTGCGACCCCCAGAGATTTACCAGCGATCCCTATCAGGTCGCATCGTTTTCGGGATCGCTGGTAAGTCGTTGTGTGTGACTAGGCCTTAAGAGTCTTGTAGAAACAAAGAGAGGCTTATCCCCCCATTTATATACAAGATATCATCATGTCTGGCTGAATTTTAAGAAAATTAACCCATGCTAGGCATTGACAGAGTTCATGTCATCACACCTGGCATGGTCAGTAGAGAAATCTCTCACACTCTCTCTCTCTCTCTAGGGGTGAGAGGGAGTTATAAAGATGGAGTCCCTAAGTGTGTTTGTTTATTTATTTCTAATAAAGTGTCTGTGTATTTACCTATAATAAGTATTTTTCTCTCTGTGGTGTCATTTGTTAACCCTTTATTGGAGATTTTTAATGGCCGGGTCAAACTTTGCCTGACATTAAGAATCTCGGGCCTTATACCAGCTGGTAAAACAAAGCTGGTATTAATGCCTTATTACCCAGTGTGTCACCCATCTCCAGAGCCGCTGGAAGAGTTGGACACAGCGCCAGAAGATGGCGCTTCTATGAAAGAGCTTTTTTTTAGGGCAGTTGCGGACTGCAATTTGCAGCGGGTGGGGCCCAGAAAGCTTGGGGTACCCTGCACTGTGGATTCCAATCCCCAGCTGCCTAGTTGTACCTGGCTGGACACAAAAATTGGGCATTGCTCACGTGTTTTTTTTTTTTTTTTATTATTTCATGAAATTCATGAAATAATTAAAAAAGGGCTTCCCTATATTTTTGTTTCCCAGCCGGGTACAAAGAGGCAGCTGGGGGTTGGGAGCAGCCCATACCTGCCTGCTATACCTGGATAGCATACAAAAATAGGGCGAAGCCCAAGGGAAACCCTTTTTTTTTTTTTTAAGTTTTTGGGTAAAAAACCTATAGAAAGAAAAAAAAAAAGGGTTTCCCTGGATTTTCCATTGCCAGTGAAGGTGACACAAAACAGTGGGGGTTAGTAGCTAGTAGCTGCTTGGGTTACCCTTCGCTAGCAATAGAAAATGCAACTGAAGCCCATGCATTTTTTTTTACATAGGGTTATGTGTTTAGGATTTTTGTTTTTTTTTATTTTTTAATGAATTTAAAAAAAAAATCGACATGGGCTATGCCCATCGAGCACTCGAGCATTTTACTTCTCACTCATCCCTACTCCTGACTACACAGCTAGCAGAACAAGTAATCAGATCAGCTGACTCCAGTGCCGGCCGATTACTTGTTTTGGGTCCTCCTGCATCCATCGCAGCATGTGCGGGCTGTGAGGTCAGCTGCGTTCGGCCAACACTGGAGTCAGCTGATTTGATTACTTGTTCTGCTGGCTATGAGGTCAGGAGTTCAGCTGAGTTCAGATCAGCTGACTCCAGTGCTGGCTGAACTTAGCTGAATTCCACAGCCCGCACACGCTGTGATGGATGCAGTGGGACACAGAACAAGTAATCGGCCGGCACTGGAGTCAGCTGATCTGACGTGATCGGCAGCAGGCAGTGATTGCTGTTAACCTGCATCAATTGCAGTGTGTGCGGGCTGGGAGATCAGGAGTTCAGCTCACTACAGTGCTGACCGAAAAATTCTGTGTCCCGCTGCATCCATTGCAGCAGCCATAAAAAGTAGAAGATCTGAACTAGGTACCCTTTCACATATCCTGGTGAAATGCTCAAAAATCCAAAATTACTGGGAAAAAATTAGAGACCATATTAAAAAGGTGGCCAATACGGAAATACCCTTATCCTCCAAATTCATTCTCCTCAACTTAGATCCCTCAAAGTCACTCCTTAGGAAAAATTCTCTGTTATCACAAATAGTTAATGCTGCTAAAATAGTCATAACAAGACATTGGAAGAGTGAAGAGCCACCTTCATTTAAAGAATGGATCAGAGAGACAGTCCAGACAGGTATACTTGAAAAAATCAGACTGTCAAAAATCAAACATGGAAAAGATTTAACTGACTGGGAGGTTTGGCTAAATGCATCGTTATCATACTAAGAAGTTAGTTGAAAAGTTGCGTCTGATCAGCATGCAATGAGAAGTCTCATTTCGATTAAAAAAAAACCAAAAAACCAGAAAACTTAGCAGGTTTTATTTTTTCTTCTTTGTCTTTGCTCCTGTTGCTCCCCCTTTCTTACCTTACTTTCTCATGTATTATACCCCTATATTCTTCCTGATAATTCTCCCCCCCCCATCCCCTTCCACCTTTTTGTTCTTACATCCCCTTTTCTTTATTCATGAAACCACCTGACAGTGTTATAAGTTGTTAATATTATGAATCCACATTGTCATAATTTGTAAGAAAGTGTCATGATGGTTCCCTACCCATCTATGTTGTATTCTAAAATGTTAAATAAAGAATTTTAAAAAAAAGTAGAAGGATCCGGTAAAATAACAATTGCAGTTGCATGTATTGCAGATTCAATCGACAGGATCTGGTCATATGCGGTTTGCGTTTTTTTGCCATCAGGCAAAAAACGCTGATGGGAAAGTAGCCTAAGAGATTTTCCCAATGCCTGTGAATTATCGTCTTGGCAGCCTGAAGAAGGTGTCTTTAAAAAGGGACTTTTTGTAGTCTGCTTTGGACATGGGGAACATGTACAATAGTACTGCCTTTGGGGAGGTCAGGACTAAAGTATCTGTAATTGCCTTAATTATCTTGAGTACTCCTACCCAAAAGCTCCAAGGTCGGGCTGGACCACCAAATGTGAGTCATTGTTCCCATCTCTGTTAAACAAAGCCAACATCGATTAGAGACCTCAGGATACCACCTACGTAGAATCAAGGGAACTTGATACCATCTACACCAGGTTCTAAATTATTATGCAAATGATATTTTTCTTTGATTTTCCTAAATGGTCGGGGAAAATGACAGTCAGGCTAATAAAAGCCATCACCCGTTAGAGTATACATCTAATTTTATTGAAGAAACCTCCCAATGATAACAGTATAATCTTCAATTTTTAAAAAAACAAACAAACCTCAAAATGAACTGTTCCAAATTATTAGGCACAGTAGAGTTTCTAAACATTTGATATGTTTTAAAGAACTGAAAATGCTCATTTGTGGAATTTGGAGCATTAGGAGGTCACATTCACCGAAATAAAAAGCTATTTAAATCCAAAACATCCTAACAGGCCAAGTTACATGTTAACATAGGAGCCCTTCTATGATATCCCCTTCACAATTCTTGCATCCATTGAACTTGTGAGTTTTTGGAGAGTTTCTGCTTGAATTTCTTTCCATGATGTCAGAATAGCCTCCCAGATCTGCTGTTTTGATGTGAACTGCATCCCACCCTCATAGATCTTTTGCTTCATGATACTCCAAAGGTTCTCTATAGGGTTGAGGTCAGGTGAAGGTGGTGGCCACACCATGAGTTTATCTCCTTTTATGCCCATAGCAGCCAATGACACAGAGGTATTCTTTGCAGCATGAGATGGTGCATTGTCATGCATGAAGATGATTTTGCTCCTGAAGGCACATTTCTGCTTTTTGTACCATGGAAGAAAGTTGTCAGTCAGAAACTCTATATACTTTGCAGAGGTCATTTTCACACCTTCAGGAACCCTAAAGGGGCCTACCAGATGTCTCCCCATAATTCGGCCCAAAACATGACCTCTCCACCTCTTTGCTGATGTCACAGCCTTGTTGGGAAACGGTGGCCATCCGCCACTCCATCCATCTGGACCATCCAGGGTTGCTCGACACTCAGCAGTAAACAAGACTGTTTGAAAATTAGTCTTCAGGTATGTCTGGGCCCACTGCAACTATTTCTGCTTGTGAGAACTGGTTAAGGGGGGTCGAATAGTAGGTTTATGCACCACATCTAGCCTTTGAAGGATTCTACACCTTGAGTTGATGGACTCAAAAGGCACCAGGCTCTTCAAATATCTGTTTGCTGGTTTGTAACGGCTTTTTAGCAGCCGCTCTCTTAATCCTATGAACTTGCCTGGCAGAAACCTTCCTCATTCTGCCTCTATCAGCACGAACACGTATGTGCTCTGAATCAGCCACAAATCTCTTCACAGTACGATGATCACGCTTACGTGAAATATTTAATGTTTTTATCCCCCGTCCAAGGCATTGCATTATTTGATGCTTTTTGGCAGCAGAGAGACCTTTTTTCTTTCCCATGTTACTTAATATTGTGGAGCATCCAGTTTTCCTTTTATTGGGCTCACCTGTCAAACTAATTATCAGAGGTATCTGAGATTGAGTTCAGTGATCCAAAGAACCCTGAGACACAATACCATCAATGAGTTTCATTGAAAAAAAAATTAAAATTAATTGCTATGACACTTGAATCCAATTTGCATAATAATTTGGAACACGGTGTAAAGTGAAAACTTTTCTAAGCATTTTGCATAGGATCTGTGCACAATATATATCATATGGGAATAAACAAGCTAGAAACGTAAGCTAAATAGAGCAAAAAAGAAAGTTTAGGGAGTTAAATCAAGAAAGTTTTGTCCAGGAATTAAAGAATTACACAGAGAACAACATTCTGGGTCTAGGAAAATGGCGACAAAAATGCAATGTTTTGTTTTGATAAATTTCTGAATTATTTTTCACCACTTAAATAAAAAAAAACTATACATATTTGGTATCTTCGAGTGTCTGACAAAACTGTGATGGGCTGCAGCGCTTATATGGCATGACATGAGCGTCGAGAGACAGAGCTCTAACATTGCAGGAATGTCACTGGTCTGGGAGTTGAATATTTTTTTTTCTAGAGGGACCATACAAAATGTAACTTTTGTTCAAATTCAAATTGTCCCTCCAGAGAGGAAGGAGACAAACTCTAGCGCCACCTATTGGAAGCAGCAATCCTAAAACTCAAAAGTGGCTTTTTAAACAAGCCTTTTCATAAGACTTAAGGGTGCTTTACACGCTACGACATCGCTAACAATATATCATCGGGGTCACGGTGTTTGTGACACACATCCGGCACCGTTAGCGACGTCGCAGCGTGTGACAGGCTGGAGCGACCTAAAATGATCGTAAAAAAGACAAAAATCGTTTGTTTTGGAGAGGTCGTTTAATAACAAAAAATCATCAGGTAAGTAGCGATGTTGTTCCTCGTTCCTGCGGCATCACACATCGCTATGTGTGACACCACAGGAGCGACGAACATCTCCTTACCTCTGTCCACCGGCAATGAGGAAGGAAGGAGGTGGGCGGGATGTTACGTCCTGCTCATCTCCGCCCTCCACTTCTATTCGCTTAGTGACGTCGCGGTGACATCACTGTGACGCCGAATGCACCTCCCCCTTGAGGGAGGGATTGTTCGGCGGTCACAGTGACGGCACTGCACAGGTATTTGCATGTGACGCTGCCGTAGCGATAATGTTCGCTACGGCAGCGATCACACAATATCGCACACACGACAGGGGCGGGTGCTATCGCGCTCGACATTGCTAGCAATCGATAGCGATGTTGCAGCGTGTAAAGCACCCTTTAGAATTTATACCAGATCAGAATCCCAATTTGCAGACACGGTGTTTCGGGGTGATTGCCCCTCGTCAGTGCAAAGTGTGGGTATCTGATCTGGCTTATGACAAGCTATGTGGGGACCACGGGGAAGACTATTCTTTTTATGGAGACCTTATGTATAGACCCGATTATTTACATCGATGAACAGTTTTTCCTGTGGTGAGTAAACCTTTATTCTGTTTATTTGTTGATGTTGGTGAGTACATTCTGTGTGTAATATCTGCTGCTTTATAAATGCCTCTCTGGAAAGATATAATCACAAGGTATATGTACTAGAAAAGGGTAAACCATCCAGAGATTTATTTGGTCCTATGTACAGTGCCTACAAGTAGTATTCAACCCCCTGCAGATTTAGCAGGTTTGATAAGATGCAAATAAGTTAGAGCCTGCAAACTTCAAACAAGAGCAGGATTTATTAACAGATGCATAAATCTTACAAACCAACAAGTTATGTTGCTCAGTTAAATTTTAATAAATTTTCAACATAAAAGTGTGGGTCAATTATGATTCAACCCCTAGGTTTAATATTTTGTGGAATAACCCTTCTTTGCAGTTACAGCTAATAATCGTCTTTTATAAGACCTGATCAGGCCGGCACAGGTCTCTGGAGTTATCTTGGCCCACTCCTCCATGCAGATCTTCTCCAAGTTATCTAGGTTCTTTGGGTGTCTCATGTGGACTTTAATCTTGAGCTCCTTCCACAAGTTTTCAATTGGGTTAAGGTCAGGAGACTGACTAGGCCACTGCAACACCTTGATTTTTTCCCTCTTGAACCAGGCCTTGGTTTTCTTGGCTGTGTGCTTTGGGTCGTTGTCTTGTTGGAAGATGAAGATGGAGGAGCGGAGGTTCTTGGCCAAAATCTCCAGATAGGCCGTGCTATCCATCTTCCCATGGATGCGGACCAGATGGCCAGGCCCCTTGGCTGAGAAACAGCCCCACAGCATGATGCTGCCACCACCATGCTTGACTGTAGGGATGGTATTCTTGGGGTCGTATGCAGTGCCATCCAGTCTCCAAACGTCACGTGTGTGGTTGGCACCAAAGATCTCGATCTTGGTCTCATCAGACCAGAGAACCTTGAACCAGTCTATCTCAGAGTCCTCCAAGTGATCATGAGCAAACTGTAGACGAGCCTTGACATGACGCTTTGAAAGTAAAGGTACCTTATGGGCTCGTCTGGAACGGAGATCATTGCGGTGGAGTACGTTACTTATGGTATTGACTGAAACCAATGTCCCCACTGCCATGAGATCTTCCCGGAGCTCCTTCCTTGTTGTCCTTGGGTTAGCCTTGACTCTTCAGACAAGCCTGGCCTCGGCACGGGTGGAAACTTTCAAAGGCTGTCCAGGCCGTGGAAGGCTAACAGTAGTTTCATAAGCCTTCCACTTCCGGATGATGCTCCCAACAGTGGAGACAGGTAGGCCCAACTCCTTGGAAAGGGTTTTGTACCCCTTGCCAGCCTTGTGACCCTCCACGATCTTGTCTCTGATGGCCTTGGAATGCTCCTTTTGTCTTTCCCATGTTGACCAAGTATGAGTGCTGTTCACAAGTTTGGGGAGTGTCTAAATTAGTCAGAAAAGGCTGGAAAAAGAGATAATTAATCCAAACATGTGAAGCTCATTGTTCTTTGTGCCTGAAATACTTTTTAATACTTTAGGGGAACCAAACAGAATTCTTGTGGTTTGAGGGGTTGAATAATAAATGACCCTCTGAATAAACTTTTCACAATTTAAAAAAAAAAAATAAAAAAAGAAATAACATTCTTTTTTGCTGCAGTGCATTTCACACTTCCAGGCTGATCTACAGTCCAAATCTTACAATGCCAAGGTAATTCTGAATGTATAAACCTGCTAAATCTGCAGGGGGTTGAAGACTACTTGTAGGCACTGTATATGTATATATATAAATATATAGATATATATATATATATATATATATATATATATATATATATAGATAGATAGATATAGATATATATATATACATACAGTATGTATATGTATATATATATATATATATATATAAAATCTTTTAGCTTGGCATCAATTACATTGATGGCATTTATTATGGCATTTAGGGGATCATGTGTATATATAACTTTGTAATGTCCACATAGATTTTCAGAGATTTTATGTACATGTATAGTTGAGTCATGGTTTGAGTGATCTAGGTGAGTCAGGGCTTATTTGAGTTGGAAACAAATTTTTTTTTTTAGATTTTTTGCATGTGTTTTTCTTTTTTCCTTTTTTTCATTTTCTCTACATGCCCAGCAGCTGAATCTGTATGGATTAGAGGTGGATCAGTAAGTCATGATGGAGGTTCCCCTACCTTTAATCTTAATTTTATACCCTGGTTATTTTTTGTGCCTAATCTGCAGATGCTTATTGATATAATAAGGTGTTGATTACATTAGACAATCTAATTGTTGCTTTATACATATATCCTCTGCATAGATGGAAGATGCATATATTCCTAGAAAGCTTCCTGTGGTCTTATGCATAATTGTCATTCTGCTCTGATAGAAATTTTGTTGAACATTGGTTATATTTATTGATTAATTGTGATTTTTATTTTTACATCATTCTTTTACAGCATAGCATTTAATATTTAGTCATTTCCCATATTCCTGGTAATTACAGGATATGTGGCTATATTGGAATTTTGCTAATGTTTTTCCAATGTTCAGGATTTTTGTATTAATGAATATATGTTGAACCTGAATTTTAATGTTATGTTTGAACATGTGCTAGATAAATAATACTCCAGACTCTCATGATTGGGAAATGTATATATTACAAAAGGCTTCAATAGCGCATTCACTGTTACATATAGTGTTAGTACCTATATTGACACATGTTTACATTGAACGGTTTGGACGCATTGTGGTTTAAATGGTAATTATGATTCGTGTAATAGATTTTTTTAGTACATAGTCGAACATCTTACGATTTACTTGTGGTTCCTTCCATTGTAGCAAGCGCTATCATAATATTTGATTTGCTCTATGAGAAAGAATATTATATTATGGATACCCCTATGCTGACTGATTTTCAAGGACCACAAAGGGTTAACATGATTAACAGATTGATGGGGAATTGCACCTGCTCCACTGAAAGGTCTTCTCCTTTTAGAAGGTTTATAAGCATCTCCCATGTTTAATACTACTTGACAAAGGCTACAATATGTAGCCGAATCACGTGGTTGTCATATACTTGTCACTTTAAATGTGCCTGACCCATGAAGGGTTTTATATATATATATATATATATATATATATATATATATATATATATATATATATATATATATATATATATAACCTACAATAAACAAGCTGGACATCTTACATGGGTGGCTGATATCACTTCTCAAACGCCGGACCAGCCTCTTTTTTTTTTTCTTTTTTCATTGAAAATTAAAGGGTTAAGAAAATAAAACGTATACACATATATGGTATTGCCGCATTCAGAAATGCCCGATCTATCAAAATATAAAATCAATTAATCTCATCGCTAAATAGCGTAGCTGCAATAAGATTCCAAACACCAAAATTACGTTTTTTGGTCACCTCGAATTTTGCGCAACATGCAATTACAGGCGATTAAAAATGGCGCTTCTCTGCAAAAGTGGTACCATTAAAAACATCAGCTCAACATGCAAAAAATAAGCTGTCACTGAGCCATAGATCCCAAAAAATGAGGATGATATGGATCACAGAAAATGGTGCAAAAAGTGCACCATTTTGTTTGGACAAGCTTCTGATTTTTTTTAACCCCTTAGATAAAAGTAAACCTATACATGTTTGGTATCTACGAACAATTTTTTTTGCCGTTTTCCAGTACACTATATAAGTTATGGTTTAATTTCAAAGTAGGACTTGTCCCACCAAACATAAACTCTTACATGGCAAGATTGACAGAAAAATAAAAAAGTTACGGCTCTCGGAAGAAGGGGGGCGAAAAAAAACAAACGGAAAATCTCCCGCGGTGAAGGGGATATGAAAGCAACTCCCTCCCACAAACAAATTGACAATTGAACAGGATAATAGGAAGATATAGAAAATGAGAGAAACTAGATCCACATCCATATTCACACCCCGTTCACCTATGTTTACCCCCTTACATGTTTTTATTTTATTTGGGGTGCTGTGGCATTTAAAATGTGTTTGTCCACTAAGCTTATGCGATATATAGGCGCCCTACATTAAACTTTTGGTGCACCATTTGTATCATAATGAAGGAAAGTTGGGAAACCAAGGAACAGGTTGTCCTGATGGCACAATCCATTACTCTTTGAAAATTAAGCACTAATCGACATCCCACATTGCCCACAATTTCTTATTTCATACTATTTGTCTGCTCATGTAAAAGGACTTTAAAGGCCACGTCACACTAAGCAACATCGCTAGCAACATCGCTAGCAACATCGCTGCTAACAAACAACTTTTGTGACGTAACAGCGATGTTGCTAGCGATGTTGCTGTGTGTGACATCCAGCAACAACCTGGCCCCTGTTGTGAGGTCGTTGGTTGTTGCTGAATGTCCTGGGCCATTTTTTAGTTGTTGCTCCCCCGCTGTGAAGCACACATCGCTGTGTGTGACAGCGACAGAGCAACAACTAAATGTGCAGGCAGCAGGAGCCGGCTTCTGCAGAGGCTGGTAACCACGGTAAACATCTGGTAACCAAGAAGCCCTTACCTTGGTTACCCGATATTTACCTTTGTTACCAGCGTCCCTGCTCTCATGCTGCCAGTGCCGGCTCCCTGCTCTCTGCACACGTAGCCACAGTACACATCGGGTTAATTACCCGATGTGTAGTGCAGGCTGTGAGCAGGGAGCAGGGAGCCAGCACTGACAGCGTGAGAGCGGGGACTCTGGTAACGAAGGTAAATATCGGGTAACCAAGGTAAGGGCTTCTTGGTTACCCGATGTTTACCGTGGTTACCAGCCTCCGCAGAAGCTGGCTCCTGCTGCCTGCACACGTAGCAGAGTACACATCGGGTAATTAACCCGATGTGTACTGTGGCTAGGTGTGCAAGGAGCCAGTGCTAAGGGGTGTGCGCTGGTAACCAAGGTAAATATCGGGTTTGTTAACCGATATTCACCTTAGTTACCAAGCGCAGCATCGCTTCCACGCGGCGCTGCTGGCTGGGGGTTGGTCACTGGTTGCTGGTAAGCTCACCAGCAACTTGTGTAGCGACGCTCCAGCGATTCCTGCCAGGTCAGGTTGCTGGTGGGATCGCTGGAGTGTCGCTAGTGTGACATCTCACCAGCGACCTCCTAGCAACTTACCAGTGATCCCTATCAGGTTGGATCATTGTTGGGATCGCTGGTAAGTTGTTTAGTGTGATTGGGCCTTAAGTCAGAAACGAGGTAATGCTAATGCCATCCAGTAGCATTGAGCTCTGATAACACAGCAGCAACAAAGCACATATCATCAATGTGTGAGAATTGAAGAAAGACAGCTGAAGTGAGTGCCGGAGACTCCATGGCGTCAATCTTCACCACCCATCCATCTTACAACTGTCGTTCAGTCAACAGCTATCTCTCCCAAGGCCATCATACACAGTCTCCTTTTGCATTGCTAAGCTCTCCTGTGTTCTCTATTAAGGCAGATGCTCCCAGTCTTTTGGCAGGGGCTTATCTCCAGGTAGAGAATCAAAAAATCAACAGATGCTCCACCAACACCATGTGTCTGGGAGTGTTGGGAAACCATATCCATTAGACTGCTGATACTAGCAGGTCCAGTGAACTTTAGTCTACTGTATATATTGGCTTACAATCTAGAACAACGACTTTACTCTGAAATGCATCTTTACTTATTGCATTGTTATACCCGTGAATTTTTTTTCCTAACTATGTGGTTTATATATACCGTATATATTTTCAAATGTATTGACATTTTGATTTTTTTTTCATCTAGACCAATGAAATGTACTATGGTAAATTTAAAGAGTGGGCAAAGAACTATCCAAGTGTGGCAGTAATTAGTGATGGGACATCTACAAATGAGGTATGTTGGTATTGCGTACAGCATAAAAAGTAAAAAGATAAAATTAATTGCAAAGTATCTATAAGAAAAATCCAGAAGATCAATATGGTCCACCAGAAAATATAATCTTTCGGCTCTTTTCCTCTATTTTTTATTTATTTTTATTTTTTTTTAAAGATACCTTATATCATGCCACTGTCCATTAATTAAGAGACCTTATGGTAATACATTTTTTGTTGCAACCAAGATTTTCTTAACTGTGGAAAAAATATGCAATGCACATTACTACATAACTGGTGGGAATAGAAAAAGTTTGAGCAGCAAAAGTGGATTCATTGAAAGTAAGCAGGCAACAACTTCAACTAGTGTAAATATATAAGAAAAGACAGAAGTCTTTAGATTTGCCTAAATATATCTATACATCCCATAATCACAAAGATAAACAGAAAAAGCTCTATAATGAACATAGAAATTTATTAGAACAAAGAGTACATGGGATATAAAAGTACAGAGAAATATATCATGACCAGGAAAGTGACACACAAAGGTGAAAAACACCCTATGTGGGGCCACATGCCAAGAGAATGTATATACTTGCGCCCTGATAGAAAAGTGCTGAGTGAAAAAAATCACATATACTGGTAAGAAAGCAGTTTGCAGCAAAGCATCTTACTAAATACACTGAACAAAGTCAGAGGGCTGTGTGACGCCCTGGACTAGCCAGGGAGTCACAGAAGGGCCTCTGCACAACACCTGTACCCCAAAAAGGTTCCATCAGTCAACCAAAACCCTGAGTCACCCCTATCTGTCCCAGACATCCACACCCGGAGGCGGGGTCAGGCGGTTGGCCATGCCCACCGAAGAGGATTGATGGGCAGGGGAGGGGAAAAACAAACAGTTGGAGATCGTGTTAGGGAGAGGAAAGGAGATGAGGTGGAAGAGAGAGCTGAAGAAGTAAATCTCTCAGGGCCTAGGTAGGAGCCTAGGGACCCTGTGGCCAGGAGGCAGACGGTGGTGGCCGTCCGCAGGAGACCGGTAGTAGAACCGGCGGAACCGTCAAGGCACCGGGACAGGGTAGTGGCCCGCCGGTACCGAATCGGGGAGTCAAACCAAAACCGGAGCACCAGTGAAGGGTACTCAGACCCCGTACGAGGCCCAGAAGCAACTAGACCGAGTCAAATCAACTGATTGTGGCTTGGACTATAGGTCCATTCCCACCCAAAGTCCCGATAGATGGCAATAGCCCTCCGAGGGGGATAGGAAGCCACCGCCCAGGCACCGGAATCCCATGGGCCAGCGCCTGCGGGCAAGAGGGCTCCTCCGACATCTGCAAATCGGGGAGCGGACTACCGTTGTTCAGACATAAGTAGTCACACAATCTACAGAGGTGCAGGGAAAAGACGACACCACCAACCCGAGTAGGGGGAACCACCCAGCCGGCTGCGGGCACTGACCACCATCCCGTTTTTGCTTTACCAGTGACTCCAGTGTGATTCTTCTGAGTGAGTACACCAGTGCCCTCTGGCACAGCGCCGCCCTGCCATGCATCCCTGTGGCCACATCATCATCCCCACCAGCGGGCCCCGGGACACACATCCCCTACCCACGGAGGGGTCAACACCTAGCTGCGCCACAACACCGCACCCGGGAGCCCCCCCACCATCACCAGCAGCGGCGGTGCCCAATGATCACCGCGACCCGTGGGTGGCGTCACGAACAATCTCCACCGCGGCCCCGGCCGCGCACCCACCCGGTCACCAAAACAACCACCCCTTTGCAGAGCGACGTGACCCCCCGCTCCGGAGGCGCTCGAGCCACGACACACACATCCGAGCTCGGATCCGAGCTGCTCGGCAGCCGCAGCCGAGCGCGGGGCGGTACACATTGACTTTCTGGCGTCACGAACAGGATCGACCCAGTCCACTTACCAGTGGAAGTGCGCCTTGAAGTAGCAGTCAGCGGCATCCCGCTGAAAAATCTGAAGATCCGCCATCTTTGGGCACGAAGTTTCCCGCCTTCACCATCTTCCCCGAGCAAAAAAGCTCGATGCGAAGCCCCGCCCCCTGTAAACAGAGCAGCGCTGCAGAGAGTGAAAGATGGCCAGGAAGAAACCAAGGGGGGGCGAGCGAAGATTAAATCCCATGTGACCAAAGGGATAAAGGGCAGGGACGCCAGGACTCTGCCACCCGTCTTGTTCCTCGAACCCGAGCATACAGCATGTCTGCCCCGTGTAAGAGCCCCGAATTCCCGGAGCCCGCGCCCGGAACATTGGCGTGGGTGGAGGCCCAGACAACCCTCATGTGCTGCCGGCTGCAGGTCCAGGTGAGGTACCTGATGGAGCAATGGGCGGCTGAGATGGGGGAGATAGCCGCGACCGTGCAGGCACGCGAGATGGGGGGGAATATGGAGGAAAGGGTGAGCGACCAACGCCCCTATGTCCTTGAGGGACCGGCCGCTGCGGCTGAGGGACCCAGTCTGCCCCTAATCCTTCTGTCTCCCCCTCCGCTGCCCGTACCGGTCGCTGCCGCTTTTCCGCTTGGTCCGCCGCCCCCGACACTGGCGGCGGAGTCCGTCCCAGTTGTCCAGAAGGACCCGCCTGAGGAAGCAGCCCACGGGCAACCGTATGCACGTCCCGCACCCGTCCCGCTTCCGTGGAAGGAGGATCCCTGGAGCAAGCCCGTTCCCGAAGAGGTCCAGGCCCCGGCAGCTCGCCCAGCCAAGACGGAGGTACCAGATACCCAGCGGCCCGCCAGGCAGGTAAAGCTGGCCGCTCCCCACACCCAAGCCTCGGCTGAGGTGGTGCAGGGTTGTCGCCGTAGAGCAGCACCCCAGGCCACGACACAGCGGGGTTCCCAGAAGAAGGTGCTGATTGTGGTTGACACGAGGGAACTCCGGCTGGGCCCGACCCGCGCACCCGAGGGGCACGCAGACGCCCCGTATTGGGAGCAGCAGCAGAGCCAGCTAGGCTGAGAAATCGAGGCTCAGGAAAAACAGAGGGCCGAGGTGCTGGCCCGCACCATCCGGGAGAAACTGAATCTCTGGAATGCCACTTACAGGGTGCGGGGCCAGATCTATGAAGGCCAGGTCCGGCAGTTTTGCCCCCGGCGTGGATGGAGGTTCATCTACGAACCAGGCCTGGAGGCCGAGGTCTTCTTCTCCCAGCGGGACGTCTACAGCCATCTGTCCCTGGGTCACCCGGACCGTGACCTGAAGGCCGGGGAGCTTGTGACCTACACCCGGCATTGTCGAGAGAGGGGCTGGTTTGCCCTAGATGTGAAGAGGAGGGCGAGCCGCACCGTTCCAAAGCGGCCCCAGTCCCCTCCCCCACCGTACAACTCCAAAGTACAAGTTGAGGAGTACGAGGAGGAAGCCGAAGAGCAAAGTTAAAGTGGGGTAGCGGTTCTGGCTGCAAGTCCCCGTTGGGACCTATGTTTGTGGTAGCGGACCAGCTACTGAAGCGCCCATCCCTGTTGGGACTGATGTTGTCCTTGTTTCACCTCCCCGTTATGCATGAGAAATCATGAACATGGCTGAGAACTAGCAGGCCACCCCAAAAACTATTGGGTTTGTAAATAGCACCCCCCCTTTTTATGCTTCCCGCTGCTGCCAGTCTCCGGAGAGGTTGGCTGGAGGATGGGCCTGTGGGAAGCTGCTGGCCAAGGCCCGCCACCACTGCAACCGGTGGCGATCCTCCGAGTCAGGGGTCCCCTGGATGTGGGGCCCCTGAATGATTGCCAGGTGGGACATCCCGTACCCGTTCCTGCTTGGGTGACCTGGGCCCGTTCCAGTTTTACGGACTGGGGAAAAGGGGTGCTGCCCGTTTCTTAGGGGCAGTATCAAGGTTCAGGTTATTTGGGTGGGAAAGCGGAAGGACATGGACCCGTTCCCGTTGTTATTGTTTTAAAAGTAACGTTAAAAGTAAAGTGCCTCCCGTTAGGGGAAGATTAAATAAAAATATTCTAGATGTAAATACTGTTATTCTATTTGTGAATGTTTTCCCGTTTTTTCTAATTCCAGCAAAGAAAATAAACCCGATGGTGGTGGCCCGGCAGCCCGCGGATGGTCTGCATTAAACCAAGGGGGAATGTGACGCCCTGGACTAGCCAGGGAGTCACAGAAGTGCCCCTGCACAACACCTGTACCCCAAAAAGGTTCCATCAGTCAACCAAAACCCTGAGTCAACCATAGCTGTCCCAGACATCCACACCCGGGGGCGGGGTCTGGCGGTTGGCCACGCCCACCGAAGAGGATTGATGGGCAGGGGCGGGGAAAAACAAACAGTTGGAGATCGTGTTAGGGAGAGGAAAGGAGATGAGGTGGAAGAGAGAGCTGAAGAAGTAAATCTCTCAGGGCCTAGGTAGGAGCCTAGGGACCCTGTGGCCAGGAGACAGACGGTGGTGGCCGTCCGCAGGAGACCGGTAGTAGAACCGGTGGAACCGTCAAGGCACCGGGACAGGGTAGTGGCCCGCCGGTACCGAATCAGGGAGTCAAACCGAAACCGGAGCAACAGTGAAGGGTACTCAGACCCCGTACAAGGCCCAGAAGCAACTGGACCGAGTCAGATCAAGTGACTGCGGCTTGGACTATAGGTCCATTCCCACCCAAAGTCCCGATAGACGGCAAAAGCCCACCGAGGGGGATAGGAAGCCACCGCCCAGGAACCGGAATCCCACGGGCCAGCGCCTGTGGGCTAGAGGGCTCCTCCGGCATCTGCAAGTCGGGGAGCGGACTACCGTTGTTCAGACATAGTCACACAGTCTACAGAGGTGCAGGGAAAAGACGACACCACCAACCCGAGTAGGGGGAACCACGCAGCCGGCTGCGGGCATCGACCACCATCCCGTTTATGGTTTACCAGTGACTCCAGTGTGATTCTTCTGAGTGAGTATACCAGTGCCCTGCCCTGCATCCCTGTGGCCGCATCATCATCCCCACCAGCGGGCCCCAGGAAACACATCCCCTACTCACAGAGGGGTCAACACCTAGCTGCGCCACAACATCGCACCCAGGAGTCCCCCCCACCATCACCAGCAGCGGCGGGGCCCAACGATCACCGCGACCCGTGGGTGGCGTCACAAACAATCTGCACCGCGGCCCCGCCGCGCACCCACCCGATCACCAAAGCAACCACCCCTTTGCAGAGCGACGTGACCCCCCGGTCCGGAGGTGCTCGAGCCACCGACACACACACCCGAGCCCGGATCCGAGCTGCTCGGCAGCCGCAGCCGAGTGCGGGGTGGTACAGCTGCATGCTGCAAGGCAGTAAAGCCTAAGTATCACAAATGCACTACACTTAAAGTGAGGGAGCTTACCAGGATAAAACAATTTGCATGTGGACACACATGGGGACAAGTCCCAACACGTGTTTCGTGTGACTTCCTCAGGGGACCTTGCAGCATGCAGCCCTCTGACTTTGTTCAGTGTATTTAGTAAGATGCTTTGCTGCAAACCGCTTTCTTACCTGTATATGTGATTTTTTTCACTCAGCACTTTTCTATCAGGGAGCAAGTATATACATTGTCTTGGCATGTGGCCCCACATGGGGTGTTTTTCACCTTTGTGTGTCACCTTTCCTGGTCATGATATATTTCTCTGTACTTTTATATCCCATGTACTCTTTGTTCTAATAAATTTCTATGTTCATTATAGAGCTTTTTCTGTTTATCTTTGTGATTATGGGATGTATAGATATATTTAGGCAAATCTAAAGACTTCTGTCTTTTCTTATATATTTATAACTGGTGGGAAAACAGGTTTTAACTAGAGTTGATCGAACCCGCCACAATCCAGGACCGGCGGATGACGAAAGGGATAGGGGGGTAGGAGCGCGTGCGGTGTACTCACTCGAGGCTGTGTCATGGCAACAAACTCCTTCCGGGTCACGCTTTTCCCCTCCGGAGCCGACAATTCAATATCCATTATTTTGCCTGCCCACCAACGCGTGTAATTGGTTGCAGTTAGACGCGCCCTCACAATAAGTGGCAGCTTGTCAGCTGACTGCAACCAATCACAGATGGCAGTATGGCCAGTGGGCAGGGAAAGCAGTGCTAGTGTCTGCGGGTCAGTATAGTGAACGTGCATGTGTTTCAGAAACACATGCACGGTGCTGTCAGAAGTGTGCGCGGCTGTGCTGGTGATGCGATGTCAGACTCGTGCGAGTCTGGCATGACATCACCCGTGCCTGCCTGCTGTGCTCTGAACATGAGCGTCCATGTACCTAGAAACACATGCACGCTCCTGTCAGAAGTGTGCGCGGCTGTGCTGCGATGTCAGACTCATGAGAGTCCCTCGCAAGTGTGACTCCGGTCGAAAAGAAACCGCATGCGGCTTTTTTTTTTATTATTTAAATAAATCATTTAAAAAAAAAAAAAACAACGTGCGGTCCCCCCTAATTTTGATACCCAGCCAAGATAAAACCGGCTGAGGGCTGGTATTCTCAGCCCGCAGCTGCCCCGTATTGCCGCATCTATTAGATGTTACAATCCTGGTAGAAAACCGGCTCTTCCCGTTGGCCTGGAGCAGTGCCAATCGGGGTAATAAGGGATTAATAGCAGCGCACAGCTACTACTAAACCCTAGGTTAGTGATAGCACAGGCGTCTGCGATACCTGCATCACACTAACCTGTAAATAAACACAGACACAGAGAAAAATCCTTTATTTGGAATAAAGTACAAAACACACCCTCCTTCACCTCTTTATTATCCCCTAACACCCTGCAGATCTGGCATAATCCACACGAGGTCCCACGCCACTTCAGCTCTGCTACCTAACACAGCCAGCGGCCATAGAGCACGACCGCTGGCTGTGCATACAATGACTGAGCCGCGATGACTGCACAGCAGGCAGATACTGTCACAGGCTGGGGGCAAGTCTGAGGACGGCCGGTGGGCAGGGAAAACACGGATAGCTATGTGTATACGATGCACAGTACAGGAAGTGAATGCGCGACCCCGAAGCAGGGTACTGCCATGACACCGAGTCTCGATAAGTGTGAAGCGCTGTTTTATTTTTGTTTTTTTTTATTTTTCAATTATTTTTCCCAGTGCCGAATCCGGATAGTGCACCCGGGCATCTTTGAAACCGCACGGATCCAGACTTTTACAGCTTCTGACATAGGGCTATTTTTCATTTTTTGTGCCTGTGTTTATGCTTCCTCTTTTTTTAAAAAACAAACATTTATTTGTCTTCCACATAGTCTTATGAGGGCTTGTTTTATTGTAGGACAATTTTTACTTTTGAATGACCCTATTTATTTTACCTTATACTGAATAATGGGGGAAAAAAATCCAAGTGGTGAAAATAGTGAAAAACATGCAAGTCGAACATTGTTTTTTTGCGTATATTGTGTAGTAAAAATTACCTGGTAACATGATTCTCCACATCTGTGCCAATATGGTAATACCAAGCTTCATTATATTTTTTTCAAAGTGGTAAAAACATTCAGAAGTTTGTAAAAACGAATAAATAAAAAAATTGTTTTGTCTCCATTTTCCAAGACCCATAATGTTGTTACTAGTGATGAGCGAGCACTAAAATACTTGAGTGCTTGTTACTCGAATCGAGCAGATAGGACGCTCGGACGGGCTTGATTCGCATAACAAGTATGATCAAAGTCAATGGGGAACTTGAGCAATTTTCCAGAAGACCCTTAAGGCTGCTTTACACGCAGCGACATCGCTAGCGATGTCGCTCGTGAAAGCACCCGCCCCCCCGTCATTTGTGCATCACGAGCAAATCGCTTCCCGTGGCGGACAAAATCGCTAGTACCCGTCACACATACTTACCTTCCTAGCGACGTCGCTGTGGCTGGCGAACAGCCTCTTTTCTAAGGGGGCGGTTCGTGCGACGTCACTGCGACGTTATACGGCAGGCGTCCAATAGAAGCGGAGGGGCGGAGAGCAGCCACATGAAAGTCACGCCCACCTCGTTGCCGGAGGACGCAGTTCCGGTGTTGTTCGTCGTTCCTGGGGTGTCACACGTAGCGATGTGTGCTGTCTCAGGAACGACGAACAACCTGCGGCCAAAAGCAGCAACGATATTTTGGAAATGGATGACGTGTCAACAATCAACGATTTGGTAAGTATTTTGCATCGTTAGCGGTTGCTCGTACGTGTCACACGCAACCACATCGCTAATGAGGCTGGATGTGCGTCACGAATTCCGTGACCCCAACGACATCTCGTTAGCGATGTCGTTGCGTGTAAAGCCCCCTTAACAGCAAAGCTAACGGGGTTCACTGAAATTGATGGAAACAGCATGGGGAAGAGGTCTGTCATGCGCCATCTGTATCTGCGCACGTGGATTACTTCTACGGCGTCGGACTCTGTTCACATTGCAGGAGTCTGTGCCTTTGTGAGGTTGTTACCTGGGGTCCTACCCATCCTGGGCTTGGTGTTATAAGGACAGGGCCAGACAGGAGACAAGGTGGTGACCTGGACCTCCCTACCATCAAGGGTACCTCCAGGTCCAGGGCGAGCGCAGGGCCCACAGTTGCAGGGCTAACGTAGCACCTCCTGTCATTATCTTCGGCCCCACACACAAAAAATGTCAGGGTTTTTTTTCCTCCCCCTTTCACTTCTCCCTTTTTTCCATCATGGATCCTGCCTATAGCCTGGCAAAACAGATGCAGGCACTCTCCATACAGGTGGACAAGCTGAGGGGGGCTGTTCAGCCGCAGGCCCAAACCCCATCCTCTGGGCTAGCAAAAGTGGCGACCGGGACCCCAGAGCCCAAACTTCTGCTTCCTGAGCAGTTCATTGGGGATCGCAGTCGGATTGTCTCCTTCTAGGAGTCCTGTAGATTATACATCCCACTGTGTCACCAATTTTCCGGAAACGAGGCCCAACCTGTGGGGATTGTCGTCTCCCTTCTTAGAGGAGACCGCAGTCGTGGGCTTTCTCTCTGCCCCCCGAATCCCCCTGGCTTAGTTTGGTGGACTTTTTTTTTTTTTTAGCACGCCCTCATCTATTATGACCCCGACAAGATGTCGCTGACTAGTGGAAGATTTTTGCACTGAATTTAGGCGTTGGTCTGTGGACACCCACACCCAATGGAATAACCATGCTCTTAGGAGTCAGTTCCTACAGGGCGTTTCTGAGAGGATCAAGGAGGCTTTAGTCATGTATGAGACCCCGACCTCGCTGGAGTCCGCTATGGCGCTAGTCGTCCACATAGACTGCTGGTTCCGTCAGAGATCACATGAGCTTCCATCCATCGGGATGATGCCTACCTTTCTAGCGTCACCTCCAGAGGTCTCTGGCGGTGGTACCTTCCAGGGGGTTAGAGCCCCCCGTTCTGTTAAGTCTGGGGGGCATGTTTTTTCTGTGGGAAAAAGGGCCACTACATTAATGAATGCCTGCACATTCCGAAAGGGAAACAGCCAGCGGAAAACTGTTAGGCCCAGGAAGGGTAAGGGATTCCTACCTGGGCCTACGTTTATCCTCTGTATCGGGCACTCAGTGTCTGTTGCCTGCTAGGGTTTTCATTGGGGATTGGGAGGTCTCCATAAAGGTGTTCCTGGATAGTAGGGCAGGGGCCAATATTATTGTCAAGAACTTTGCCCGTTCAGTGTGGTGAGCATACCCACTTTGGTTCCCATTATTGCCATTGACTTGTCCCCCCTATCCCAGGGGGCCTTGAGAGAGTGTGTCCATGATATTAAACTCCTGGTGGGGGCCCTGTACTTTGAGTTGCTTACATGCCATGTACTTAGAGACGTGCCAGTACCTATTCTGCTGGAATTCCCATGGTTCACGCTTCCTGTGGATTGGAGATCCCAGGATATCATCCAATGTAGTCCGTATTGTAAGGCCCACTGCTTGGGGTCCTGTGTCGCTATGATCACGCCCTATGTTTTCAATTGCATTTCTGAGTTCCAAGATGTATTCTCTTAGAAAGGATGCATGGAGTTACCTCCGTACAGACCATACAACTGCACTATTCGGTTGAATCCGGGGGCTAGGTTGCCTAAATGCAGATTGTACAATCTATGCGGACCTTAAGCCTGCTTTACACGAGACGATAGATTGTGCGATAGCGCAATCGATCGTACCCGCCCCCGTCGTTTTTGCGTCACGGGCAATTAGTTGCCCATGGCGCACAAACTCGTTTAACCCCCGTCACAGATACTTACCTTCCGGACGACCTTGCTGTGGGCGACGAACGTCCACTTCCTGGAGTGGGCGGGACGTTCAGCGTCACAGCGACGTCACACGGCAGGCGGCCAATAGAAGCGGAGGGGCGGAGATGAGCGGGATGTAAACATCCCGCCCACCTCCTTCCTTCCATTAAGCCGGCGGGTGCCGCGGGAGGCAGGTAAAGCTGCTGTTCATCGTTCCCGGGGTGTCCCACGGAGCAATGTGTGATGCCACGGAAACGATGAACAACCGCCGCCATTTTAATTAAACAATTTTATAAAACCTAGCGACGAGTACACGACTCACGATTTGTGAGCGATACTGCGTCGCTAGGAGGTGTCACACGAAACCACGTCGTGCGGTATGCCGGATGTGCATCACGAAAACCATGACCCATACGACATATCGCACAATCTATCGTCTCGTGTAAAGCCCACTTTAGAGGCAGGCTCTAAAGGTGTACATTTCGGAGAGTTTGGCCAAAGGGCACATTAGGCCTTCCTTCTCACCAGTCGTAGCCTTTTTATTTTTGTAAAAAAGAAGGATGGTGGGCTGCG
Source organism: Anomaloglossus baeobatrachus (assembly GCF_048569485.1). NCBI lineage: Eukaryota > Metazoa > Chordata > Amphibia > Anura > Aromobatidae > Anomaloglossus > Anomaloglossus baeobatrachus. The sequence continues at coordinate 146,947,342 of NC_134359.1, read as the reverse complement.
ACCATGTTTAGAATTGCGGGAGCTCAACCAGATCACTATTCATGATCGGTATTTTGTGCCTCTCTTCCCAGTCCTCTTTAATCAGTTCACGGGAGCTAAGTGATCTCTAAGCTTGATGTCAGGGGGGCCTACAACCTCATCAGGGTCCGGGAGGGGGAGGAATGAAAGATAGCCTTTAATACACTGGAGGGGAATTATGAGAACCTGGTTATGCCTTTTGGGTTAACTAACGCACCGGCAGTCTTCCAGCACTTCATCAATGACGTGTTTCCTTATTTGTTGGGGAGGTTTGTGGTTATTTACCTCGATGACATCTTAATCTACTACCAGGACCTTGAATCACACAAGGGTTATTTGAAACAGGTGTTACAAGTTCTTAGGGCAGACAAGCTCTATGCTAAGTTGCAGAAGTGTGTGTTTGCCGTCCAAGGACTGCCCTTTTTGGGGTACATTATTTCGGCGTCAGGGTTCAAGATAGATCCCTCTAAGGTGAAGACGATCTTGAATTGGGACCGTCCTGAAACCTTAAGGCTTTACAGCGGTTCCTAGATTTTGCTATTATAGGAATTTTATTAAAAACCTCTCCGCTATTGCCAGACCTCTGACTGACATGACAAAGAAAGGGACAGATTTTTCTGACTGGTCGGACAGTGCAGTGTGTGCATTTGAGTGTCTGAAGATGTGTTTTGCATCTGCACCAGTGCTCATTCAACCTGATGTGTCTTTCCCGTTTACGGTGTACGTCAACGCATCTGAAGTAGGGGTGGGAGCGGTGTTGTCACAGGGTCCATCCTTGGGAATGCTTCTCCCATGTGCGTTCTTGTCCAGGAAGTTGTTGCCTGCTGAGCGTAATTATGATATTGATAACAGGGAGCTCCTTGCCATCAAGTTGGCATTTGAGGAGTAGCGACACTTCCTAGAGGGCGCCGCACACCCGGTGATGGTTATCACGGATCACAAGAACCTCCTATATCTTGAGACTGTTAAACACCTCACCCCGAGACAGGCTTGGTGGTTCCTGTTCTTTAATCAATTTAATTTTTTTGTTACTTACCGCCCGGGTTCTAAAAATACCAAGGTGGATTCGCTTTAATGGTGTTTTCCTGGGAAGGTGGGGAGCCACCGGAGGATCCAGTGCCCATTTTACAGAAGGGGGTCATGGTGGCAGCACTCAATATAAAGGTGGAATCTGAGATTGCTGGGGCCCAGGAGGAGGCACCACCAGGTGCCCCCCCCCCCCCCCCAACAAAGCATTTCTTCCCCTGAGTCTGTTGCTTAAGGTCTTGGGAGAACACCATGATTTGGTCCTTGCGGGCCATCCTACGGTTAAAGATACATTAGCTCTCATACTGCGTCACTTTTGGTGGATTCATAGAGATGTTGTCTCTTACATGTCTGCTTGTACCGTCTGTGATAGGTCCAAACTGTCGTACTCTCATCCGTCTGGGTGTTTTTTTACCATTGGAGGTACCTTGCAAACCCTGGACAGACATTTCCATGGACTTCATCACAGATCTTCCCCACTCTGCTGGTAACACTGTTGTTTTGCTCGTGGCGGACAGGTTTTTTTAAGATGACTCACTTTGTGGCTCTAACTTCCCTACCTAATGCCAAGACGTTGGCTCAAGTCTTTATTCAGGAGGTGGTCCAACTCCATGGGGTTCCGTCTGACATTTTGTCTGATAGGTGTATGCAGTTTATCACTAACTTTTGGAGAGCTTTTTGCTCTTGCGTGAGGATTAAGTTATCCCACTCCTCTGCTTTACATCCACAGTTCAATGGTCAGACGGAACGTATGTATCAGAACCTTGAGCAGTACTTACATTGGTTGTTTCATTTCTGATAATTAGGAGGAGTGGTCAACGTTTCTCCCTCAGGGAGAATTCGCTATCAACAAACATCGTCACGAGTCCTTGGGGTGTCTCCCTTTTTCTGTGTGTATGGCGCCAATATCCGAAGTTTTTTACTTTAAGTAAGGGCCACTCTTCTGGCGTACCAGAGGAGGATCAGATTGGCTCCTTATTGGCATCTACATAGGTTAAGCTCCAAAAGCACTTGTGTGACATGAGCTTCAAATATAAGCGTGTGGCTAACTGTGGTCATGTGCTGGGCCCGGATATGTGTGTGGGTGATTGGGTATGGTTATCTACGAAAAATATAAAACTTAAAGTGCCTTCTCTTAAGTTGGGTCTTCGTTTTATTGGTCCATTTAAATTCTCTGCTATTGTCAATCTATTGGCCTATCGGTTGTCACTGACGGCAGTTTACAAGATACACAATGTATTTCACAAATCTCTGTTGAAAAAGTTTGTGGGACATTAAGCCCTGCCGGCGGTTCCTCCCCCTGTGGTCGTTGACGGGGTCCTGGAGTTCAAGGTCTCCAATATTTTGGATCCCCGTTGGCTGCGGCAGGCCCTGCAGTGTCTGGTGCACTGGCAGGGATATGGTCTTGAGGAGAGGACTTGGGTGCCTGCTTCCAATGTCCATGCAGATCGCTTAGTTCGGTCTTTCCATCTCAGACATCCAAAGAATCCTGGATCAGTGGTTCCTGAGGGTCCTGAGGCTCCTCATAGAGGGAAGGGGTACTGTTATGCGCCGTCCGTATCCGCACACGTGGATTACTTTTACGGCGTCTGACTCTGTTCACATTGCAGAGTCCGACAGACAACCTGGTTTCTCTAGTGCTCTGCTTGGCTGGGCATCGGCTCAGTTGTTTCACTGCTCCCAGCCATGCAGGAGTTAATCCTTGTGGAGCAGACTGCTCAGAGCTAGGTTGCTAATTTCCTTCCACAGGTAGTCTCCTATTTAACATTTAAACAACAATTGTCCTCATTAAACACGCACTTCAAATTAGTCACTAAACAACACCCTAAACATGATAATGGTTAGGTAAGAAGTAGAAGCGTATATATATGTTTTTTATAAAAGTACAAAACTTTATTCATATCAATTTAAAAGATGATAAAAACAGGAAGAACCCACATAGTGAAGCACAAAGTCCCTGGGTGTCAACCCTCTTGTTATTTAAAAACAAAAAAGTGAGCCGGAGTATGAGATGGTATACATGGAACTTGTGAGACCATGTTCACACTGGTCATGAGACAAAGAGAAACCAAAGAAAAAAAAAAAAAAATTGTGAAAACATACCCTGCTGTAACTAAATAAAAGCATAGTGCATATAAACATAGGGTACTTAGTAAACACTGTTTTTGATCAAAAAAAGCATAAAGCTATCCCACCAAACGTCAAGGTGTACCCAGTTGGGATAGTACCTACACTCCCTAATATTAAAACCTTACCATGGGTCTGAAATAGGCCTCAATGTGGCTAAGAGCTGAGAGCGACCGGGTCCCAACAGGACACACACAGTCAGGGGGATTCACAGAATGAAATGTCCAGCTCGCTGAGAAGGGGGCCACTCCCTGTTTGTACTGAATACAAAAAAGCTACATAAAAACAAAAAAGTGAGCCGGAGTATGAGATGGTATACATGGAACTTGTGAGACCATGTTCACACTGGCCATGAGACAAAGAGAAACCAAAGAAAAAAAAAAAAATTGTGAAAACATACCCTGCTGTAACTAAATAAAAGCATAGTGCATATAAACATAGGGTACTTAGTAAACACTGTTTTTGATCAAAAAAAGCATAAAGCTATCCCACCAAACGTCAAGGTGGGTGTACCCAGTGTACTCCAAGGTGTACTCCGGCTCACTTTTTTGTTTTTATGTAGCTTTTTTGTATTCAGTACAAACAGGGAGTGGCCCCCTTCTCAGCGAGCTGGACATTTCATTCTGTGAATCCCCCTGACTGTGTGTGTCCTGTTGGGACCCGGTCGCTCTCAGCCCTTAGCCACATTGAGGCCTATTTCAGACCCATGGTAAGGTTTTAATATTAGAGAGTGTAGGTACTATCCCAACTGGGTACACCTTGACGTTTGGTGGGATAGCTTTATGCTTTTTTTGATCAAAAACAGTGTTTACTAAGTACCCTATGTTTATATGCACTATGCTTTTATTTAGTTACAGCAGGGTATGTTTTCACAATTTTTTTTTTTTTCTTTGGTTTCTCTTTGTCTCATGGCCAGTGTGAACATGGTCTCACAAGTTCCATGTATACCATCTCATACTCCGGCTCACTTTTTTGTTTTTATGTAGCTTTTATGTATTCAGTACAAACAGGGAGTGGCCCCCTTCTCAGCGAGCTGGACATTTCATTCTGTGAATCCCCCTGACTGTGTGTGTCCTGTTGGGACCCGGTCGCTCTCAGCCCTTAGCCACATTGAGGCCTATTTCAGACCCATGGTAAGGTTTTAATATTAGAGAGTGTAGGTACTATCCCAACTGGGTACACCTTGACGTTTGGTGGGATAGCTTTATGCTTTTTTTGATCAAAAACAGTGTTTACTAAGTACCCTATGTTTATATGCACTATGCTTTTATTTAGTTACAGCAGGGTATGTTTTCACAATTTTTTTTTTTTTTTCTTTGGTTTCTCTTTGTCTCATGGCCAGTGTGAACATGGTCTCACAAGTTCCATGTATACCATCTCATACTCCGGCTCACTTTTTTGTTTTTATGTAGCTTTTTTGTATTCAGTACAAACAGGGAGTGGCCCCCTTCTCAGCGAGCTGGACATTTCATTCTGTGAATCCCCCTGACTGTGTGTGTCCTGTTGGGACCCGGTCGCTCTCAGCCCTTAGCCACATTGAGGCCTATTTCAGACCCATGGTAAGGTTTTAATATTAGAGAGTGTAGGTACTATCCCAACTGGGTACACCTTGACGTTTGGTGGGATAGCTTTATGCTTTTTTGATCAAAAACAGTGTTTACTAAGTACCCTATGTTTATATGCACTATGCTTTTATTTAGTTACAGCAGGGTATGTTTTCACAATTTTTTTTTTTTTTTTCTTTGGTTTCCCCTAACCCTCTTGTTATTGTATAATCACAGTTTATACAGTTGATAAATTCCCAGGTAAATATCCCCTCACAAAGAATCTGACAGTTGGCAACAGGGACAGGATAAATATCATTGATGAAATATATGAGGAACAAAATGTCCAGTTGAAACACTATCCCTTTATCAACAGGCAGGTAAAGCAGCTTTAACCCCTTCAGCCCCAAGCCTATTTTGACCCTAAAGACCAGGCCATTTTTTGCAATTCTGACCAGTGTCACTTTATGAGGTTATAACTCTGGAACGCTTCAGCGGATCCCGGTGATTCTGAGATTGTTTTTTCGTGACATATTGGGCTTCATGTTAGTGGTAAATTTAGGCCGATATTTTTTGCATTTCTTTGTGAAAAAAACGGAAATTTCGCGAAAATTTTGAAAATTGTATAATTTTCAAACTTTGAATTTTTATGCTCTAAAACCAACGAGACATATGACACAAAATAATTAATAAATAACATTTCCCACATGTCTATTTTACATCAGAACAATTTTGGGAAAAAAAAAAAAATTTAAGGAAGTTATAGGGGTTCAAAGTTTATGAGCAATTTCTCATTTTTACAACAAAATTTACAAAGCCACTTTTTTTAGGGACCACATCACATTTGAAGCAATTTTGAAAGGTCTACATGACACAAAACACCCAAAAGTGACACCATTCCAAAAACGGCACCCCTCAGGCTACTCAAAACCACATTCAAGAAGGTTATTAACCCTTCAGGTGCTTCACAGTAACTAAAGCAATGTGGAAGGAAAAAATGAACATTTTACTTTTTGCAACAAAAATGTTAATTTAGCCTCAAATATTGCATATTCACAAGGGTAGCAGGATTAAATGAACCCCCAAAATTTGTTGGGCAATTTCTATTGAACACGCAGATACCTCATATGTGGCGAAAAACCACTGTTTGGGCGCACGGCAGGACTCGGAAGGGAAGGAGCGCCATTTGACTTTTTTGAACAGAAAATTAGCTGGAATCGTTAGCCGCACCATGTTGCGTTTGGAGAGCCCCTGAGGTGCCGAAACAGTGGAGCTCCCCCACATGTGACCCCATTTTGGAAACTAGACACCTCATGGAATTTATCTAGATGTTTATTGAGCACTTTGAGCCTCTGGGGGCTTCACAAAAGTTAGTAGAGTTGAGCCGTGAAAATAAAAAAAAACTTTTTTACCACAAAATTGTTACTTCAACCAGGTAGCTTTTTTTTTCACAAGGGTATCAGGAAAAATTGCACCATAAAATGTATTGTGCAATTTCTCCTGAGTATGCAGATACCTCATATGTGGTGGAACTCAAATGTTTGGGCGCACAGCAGGGCTCGGAAGGCAAGGAGCGTCATTTGACGTTTCAAACGCAAAATTGTCTGGGATAATTAGCGTATTCCATGCTGTTTGGAGACCCCCTGAGGTGCCGAAACAGTGGAGCTCCCCCACATGTGACCCCATTTTGGAAACTAGACCCCCATGGCATAGAAAAAAAAAACAGCGGAAGATGGGGGGGGTGGCAGATGGGGCGGCAGCAGATGGGGGGGCAGCGGCACATAAAGGGAGCATCTGTGATTGTGAGACGGCGGCTGGGATAGGGTGGGGGCGGATGGGAGAGGTCGCATTGGATGCAGGAGCGGCAGAGGATGGTGGGACGGGGCGGGTGGGGGGATGGGTGGGAAGGGGAGTGGAAGGTGAGATTGGGGATAGTTACCCTACAGGATGGATCTAGGCAGCTGGATCACAGGAGATGAAGGAGGCAGCAGATCGGGGAGGGTGAGAGGTGGGGAGGGAGCGCAGCGCAGATCACGGAGGAGACAGGTGAGCAGAGCACAGATCACGGAGGAGACAGGTGAGCAGAGCACAGATCACGGGGGTGAGAGGTGAGGGAGAGCGGACAGCAGATCACGGGGGTGACAGGTGAGGGAGCACAGATCATGGGGTGACAGGTGAGGGAGCACAGATCACGGGGGTGAGAGGTGAGAGAGCGCAGATCACGGGGGAGACAGGTGAGCAGAGCGCAGATCATGGGGGTGAGAGGTGGAGGGAGAGTGGACAGCAGATCACGGGGGTGACAGGGGAGGGAGCACAGATCACGGCGGTGAAAGGGGAGGGAGCGCACATCACGGCAGTGACAGGGGAGGGAGCGCACATCACGGCGGTGACAGGGGAGGGAGCGCACATCACGGCGGTGACAGGGGAGGGAGCGCACATCACGGCGGTGACAGGGGAGGGAGCGCACATCACGGCGGTGACAGGGGAGGGAGCGCACATCACGGCGGTGACAGGGGAGGGAGCGCACATCATGGCGGTGACAGGGGAGGGGGCGGGTAGCTGACCACGGGGGTGAGAGGTGGGGGGAGCGTGCAGCACATCACAGAGGGGAGGGGGCGAGCAGCACATCACGGAGGGGAGGGGGCGAGCAGCACATCACGGAGGGGAGGGGGCGAGCAGCACATCACGGAGGGGAGGGGGCGAGCAGCACATCACGGAGGGGAGGGGGCGGGCACCGATCACGAGGGGGAGGGGCCGGGCAGCAGATCGGAGGGAGCGGTGGCACTATGACAGATGGAGGAGGACAGGGTGCACGATCCCTGTCCTCCTCCATCTGTCATAGTGCCACCGCTCCCTCCGATCTGCTGCACGGAGGTGAGGGGCCGGGCAGCAGATTGGGGGGAGCGGTGGCACTGTGGCAGATGGAGGGCGGCGGCGGCAGCGGATCGGGAGGTGTGGGGGTGAGGGTGCGGGCAGGAGATCGGGGAGACAGGTGGCAGATCGCGGAGGGCAGCGGCGGCGGATCGGGACGCTTTTCGTACAGTGCAATGGCAGCGCGGCAACTTCCGGGTCCCATGCTCCGGTCTCATAACAGCATGGGACCGGAGCTTGTCGCCCTGCCATTGCACTGTGTACACTCACTGTGCTCAGTGTGCTGGCGTGCTGCAGGGACAAGTGAAGCTGATGGGGGCGGTCACCGGCAACAGGTCCACTGTGATTGGAGAAATCGGTCACAAGGCCGATATCTCCAATCAGAGCATTGGAGCTGGGGGAGGGTGATCCAGTGAGGTCACCCAGCTCCAGCCAATGGCCAGTGCTACAGCTGCACTGGCCAGGGCTGTATTTCAATGTTTGTCATTTTAAATGGCTGGAACATTACAGTGGCTGTGATTGGTTGAGCGGCGTTCGTCAGCCAATCACAGCCTCCGTAGGTCCGGAGAGGAGGCACCACCCCTCCTAAGGTCAGGAACAGGTCCCCTCCTCCCCGAATCTGCGGTTTATGTTAACATATTGCAGTCACCGGAGGCTCCGGTGCCGCGATTCCGCCATGACGGAAAGATCCGTCCTTGGTCGTTAAGGCCCAGGGCACAAGGACGGATCTTTCCGTCCATGGTCGTGAAGGGGTTAAGCACCTACAGCCATGTTAATCAGCCATTCAAGAAATCACTATGCCTCTATAAACATCCTATAGTATTAGTAAAAAATATTTACGTAACACTGCAGTTTAAACTAAATGACTAAAGAGGGCATGTATACCATCCACGAGTCAGTGACAGAGCCAATGCAAATCAGTCTATATGACATGTAACAAAGTATCAAATATATCATAGCACTGATCTCAGTACTGACAAGCAGATGGCAACAGCTCAATGTATTCACAGCCATACACTTTAAGACAGCTGTAGATCTAAATCGATGTTTAATGAATAACTCAGCAGCCGATAGCAATACTCATGAGGATTATATTGCAGCTTTAAGATATAAATAGGAGGAATAGCGCAGCATGAAGGGCATAATACCTTAAGAAGAGGGTCACCAGGCCATGTGCTCCACCACCCCTGACGCCGTTTCGCCTCGCTTCTTCAAAAGGGGCGAAACGGCGTCAGGGGTGGTGGAGCACATGGCCTGGTGACCCTCTTCTTAAGGTATTATGCCCTTCATGCTGCTATCGGCTGCTGAGTTATTCATTAAACATCGATTTAGATCTACAGCTGTCTTAAAGTGTATGGCTGTGAATACATTGAGCTGTTGCCATCTGCTTGTCAGTACTGAGATCAGCGCTATGATATATTTGATACTTTGTTACATGTCATATAGACTGATTTGCATTGGCTCTGTCACTGACTCGTGGATGGTATACATGCCCTCTTTAGTCATTTAGTTTAAACTGCAGTGTTATGTAAATATTTTTTACTAATACTATAGGATGTTTATAGAGGCATAGTGATTTCTTGAATGGCTGATTAACATGGCTGTAGGTGCTTAAAGCTGCTTTACCTGCCTGTTGATAAAGGGATAGTGTTTCAACTGGACATTTTGTTCCTCATATATTTCATCAATGATATTTATACTGTCCCTGTTGCCAACTGTCAGATTCTATGTGAGGGGATATTTACCTGGGAATTTATCAACTGTATAAACTGTGATTATACAATAACAAAAGGGTTGACACCCAGGGATTTTGTGCTTCACTATGTGCATTCTTCCTGTTTTTATCATCTTTTGAATTGATATGAATAAAGTTTTGTACTTTTATAAAAAAACATATATATACGCTTCTACTTTTTACCTAACCATTTTCATGTTTAGGGTGTTGTTTAGTCTCCTATTTAAGGCTGAGGTGTGTAGTAGGAGACCGCCGAAGATAGTCTCTGCTTGCAGTGGTGAAATCCCGGTGTCCGTGGCATACCTCTGTTTGGTGATCAGCTAATCATTGTCTGCTTGCTTTGTGAGTTCCCGAGTGTGAATTACTCCTACCTGTATTGGTTTATTCACTGTGGTGGTGTTTTGTGTCTCATCTGTGGTCATTTGCGGTGTGAGTGTGTTTCAGTTCTATTCCCCTGTCTGTGCCTTTGGGAGGTTGTTACCTGGGGTCCTGCCCATCCTGGGCTTTGTGTTTTATAAGAACAGGGCCAGACAGGAGACAGGGCTTATGGTGGTGACCTGGACCTTCCTACCATCAAGGGTCATCTCCAGGGTCAGGGCGAGCGCAGGGCCCACAGTTGCAGGGCCAGCATAGCACCCCCTGACAAGGTCGCTGCCAAGAACTAAATAAATCATTTAAAAAAAAAAAATGACGCGTGATCCTCTCTATTGTTGATAATCAGCCAAGGTAAAGCAGACAGCTCGGGGCTGATATCTGCGTGGGAAGGTTCATGGACCTGTTACCGAAATGTGCGTCGGAGTTGGGCACCGCATACTGCCAGGACGCCATTTACAGTTCCTTTCCAGAGACTTGGACACTGAATTTTTCAGGGCGCCATTCCCAGACTACTTACAGGTATTTTGTACCATTAACTATTTCCCTGTTTATAGGTGCTTGCTGATGGATCCCCCACATGGGGTTCAGTATGTGATAGCCATACTAGTAGTAGTTATATTGTAAAAACTTTCATTTATTTTATACCTAATTACATGGGACAATATACTCTGGCTGTGCAGTTAAAATTTATATGATGAAATGATAATCTTGACTATTTATTTTTGCATATTATCCTATACATCATGTTCTTGCTTGATAACTGTTTTATGGTTAAACATTGTTTTGGGGGTTAATGATTAGCATTTATTACTAGTTAAAGTCACTCTACATTATTATCCCTCAGGTATTCTTTGCACCAACTATATACTGTATGTATACCTTTTCACACTGCATACTTCATATTAGACCTATAACACGTTTTGGTTTTGTAATTAGCACTTTATCAACTTTCAGTTGTGGTCACAAATCCTTAGTCCACTTTTTTTTTTTTTTTTAAACTTTGCGTCCTTTTGTATATTTCTTTGGAAACCAACTAAGGTATATACATGTTGTATGTCCTGCTTTTAATTATGTTTTGTACTTCATTAAAGGGAAGGTATCACGTTTTTTACATTTTGTATTAATAATAATGATTATGAAATCAAGTATTTTTAATACAAAATTAAATTAATTATTTATTTAGTTTTATTTAATTCTATTTTTTACTGAATCACTGGGGGCTGCCATCTTGGAGTAACGACAGTTACTCACCTCAAATACGGCAGGTCCCTCTGCATTGGGTCTGATAGTCGCCGTCCGATCCTAAATTTAACACTGAGAGCTGGACACGCCCCCTGGGCTGTCCAGATCACAGCTCTGGGAGGAAACCACCGCCATCTTTGTGGAGCCCACAGCATATGCTGTGTGCTGCACTTTTTTCCCCCCTGTCACCCACTCTGGATGGGATGAGTACCGTTGCTGGGCAGCGGTGATTGCACCCTAACTGATCCTGATGTTCTGCTCAACCCCCCCCTCCACCGCTCACCTCCCCACCTACTCTGCCGCTCACTTTTCCCTCCCCCGCATGTGCTCACCTCGGGCCTCTGTTCCTATCAGCTCCTCACTGTGCTGTGGTTGCTGACGGGAGGAACAGACACCAGGCCGTCAGGAGAGCCTGAGGTGAGTGCATGCAGCTGGGAGCGGTGATCGCGGCATGACCTCTGTTGTGCAGTGCCGGGCTCAGGCTGCAGATCACCCCTCCTCGCAGCATGTCACCTTGGACCTCCGATCCCGGCTGGCAGCTACTCTTGTCAGCCTGGTGTCTCGGCAGTTCCTCTTTTCAGCCCTCAGGGGCACGGTATACAGTGGGGTCCAGAAATATAGGGGCAGAGTATATGGGGCACGGTATACAGCGGGGCACACAAATATCAGGGCAGAGTATATGGGGCATGGTATACAGTAGGGCACATAAAGATTGGGGCACAGTATATGAGGGCACAGGAATACGGCACTCTCTTTTCACTTTATTAGAGTCACAGTCTACATTGGAGTCATCATCACTCCTTAACCAAGGACCCACATCTCCCTACCTAACCAGGTGTTACCCACCTTTTCTGGAACTACTGTTTTCAATGGTCACACTACTGTTTATTGCTGTTACAGTCAGGTCCCTAAATTGGGCAGACCCACCATTTTCTTTGGTTACCCTCAACACAGGACTGTCAACCTTTGGATGTGCTATCTCCTCCACACGAACATACCAGGAAGAACCCCTTCAGCCTCCCGCTGTGGTAGGGCTTCCAAAGGGCCATTTCGGCTCTTATCTGAGCAAACTGACACTTCCCCTTTCTCCCACAAGTTCCAAATAATCCAAAGTGTCAACCTATTGTAATTTGATGTAGTAACTACACAAATGAATGAGATCTCCGTTGTCTTGACCTTGTCAATAGCCACTATTGTCATTGAATATTCTTTAGTGTCCCCATTCTTCCAGGCAACAGGTAGACATCGGGTGTGGCCCTCACCATCTCCCTGAGTCTAAAAGTTCAGTCACGCACTTTCTCCCTGTACTACCAAAGAACACCTCTGTAGCACCTCATCGGATAAGGAGTCTATCCCACATGCTGGCTATGTGTAGCTTGAATCCCGTTGTCCCCAGCTATAGTCCATTGGCACCACCGCTGACACCCCTTTGGACTTGGGATGCTCCCTTTTGGGTTTCCACCCACTGTTGGGCCACCACCCCATTTTGGGCAACAACCCCCTTTGGCATCTTTGAATAGTGGGGGGCACATTCTGTGGCCTTCCCAGAGAATTGTCAGGCACTAGTCCTTATAGTTCCTCGGTGCTTCAGGCATTTCCCTGGGCACCCTGTGTCAGCACTGGCCCCACAAGGGACTACTCACACTGGTTCATTGCTGCCTAATCAAGACGCTCGAAAAGCTTCTGCTGTTGCTGACATAGATCCCGCTGGTCCTGCACCAGGTACTTTACCTACTTCTCCATTTCATCCAAATCAGCTGCTCCACTCATGGCCACTGTTGCGCTCCAGGAGTTTTCATGAACCCGCTGATCCTCCGTGAATAGCTCCTTGCAGTGTGTGAAAAAAAATCTTTGTGGACTCATCAATCCACTGCAAACACTCTGCAACTGTTATCTGTGCCTCTTGGATCGCTGCTCGCACTCTTGCACCAAATGTGATGGGGTTACTTACTCTGCTTTCTGTTCAGGTAACACACAGGAATGCTGCTTCTTTAAAAGTTTAGCAGGTTTATTTAAGGACACATAAATGACTCTCCTTGTACCTAACACAAACATGGTTTTTAGTAAGTTATACTTGCGGTATACCTGTAAAGGTTCGGACACACTTCTCAAGTATCCCAGTGGGGCTATGTCCACCTCCACTTTCTGATCCAGGCCAGTATACATATCCCTCTCTAGGGTTACATTAGAGGTTTCACAATGCTCCATACACTAACCCCAGGTAGATGAAGCAAACCCTCTCTTCCTTCAGAGGATCCCTTTGAGAGGATTTATAACCTCTATACATAGTCCCGGTCAGGACAAGCAAATCCTAACTTCTCTCAGAGGATTGCTTCCAGTAGACAACACAATCTCCCCACACTGCTCATGTGGCAAGCAAATAGTCTCCATCTTAACAGATGAGGAGCACCCATGGGCGGAGTCACATGGATAGCCAGACTCGTCCGTCTCTCCAGCTATCCGTAAAACCTGGCCCTGGTATGCCCTAACAAGACTCATGGCACTGTAAGTATCAGAACAGACATCCAGGTTTACATCCGTTCTGAGATGTATACTGGCTGCCATGTTACAGGCACTAATGGGAGTTGTCACTTGCTCACACTGGCAGCGATGTCATTTAGGCAGTTATTATTCACGGCCAGAACTCAGTCCTAACCATGGTTCTTGGAGACATTTGATGACTATTCAATATAGGTGGCATAGCCACATGTGGAGGGGGCTCAGCTCCTGAGCCAATTCCACAAGCAGTGAAACTTTCGAAGAGAGTACTGCTGCCCGACTTATGCCGGCCATGAAATATAACTCTCGAATGGCTAATCCAAGGCAGGTCAGGTGATTTCATCCCATTTTGATCCATCAGACTGACATATTTTTTTTTCTATGTTTGTGTATAGGAAAATACCAGTCTGTCTAGGGAAAGAAGCCACTGGGGACATAATAATGACACTGACTCTGGGGGTGCAGAATAATGACACTGAGGGTACAGGATAATGACACTGGGGATACAGGATAATGACGTTGACACTCGGGGTACAGGATAATGACACTGACACTGGGGTTGCAGAATAATGACACGGACACTGGGGGTGCAGGATAATGACACTGACACTGGGGTACAGGATAATGACACTGACACTGGGGGTACAGAATAATGACACTGACACTGGGGGTACAGGATAATGACACTGGGGGTACAGGATAATGACACTGACACTGGGGGTGCAGAATAATGACACTGACACTGGGAGTACAGGATAATGACACTGACACTGGGGGTGCAGAATAATGACACTGACACTGGGGTACAGGATAATGATACTGGGGTACAGGATAATGACGCTGACACTCTAGGTACAAGATAAGACACTTGATACTCAGTACAGGATAAGACACTGGGGGTACAGTTTAATTACTCTGGACACTCGGTTCTTTTCCTCAGTACCCAGTTTTTCTATGTTCTGACAGCCATATTGTCCTCAGCACGCACCTTTCCCATGATATCAGAGAATGGGAAAGCTGGGAGCTGAGGACAAGATGGATATCAGAAAATAGAAAAGCTGGGTGACGAGTAAGAGAGCGCCTTTCTCTCAGCTTAGCACCAAGCTTTCCCAATCCCATCCCATGCTGACTGCTGCTATTCCTCTTTCCCTAATTCCTACTGATATATGGTTACTGTGTGTGACTTCACCCACATCACGCAGCAGGGACTGGTGCATACACCCTGCACCCCCAAATCACACACACGCAGCACCCCCAAATCACACACACCCAGCACCCGCAAATCACACACACAGCACCCTCATGTCCTGCACATCTCACACAGACTGGTAGTACCCCAAATTACCCCTCTCTCTCAAACACACTGAAACCCTATGTCCTACACACACAGTATCCCTTAACACCCCTGTGTCACAGTCTGTACACCGCATATGTCACTCACCCTGCCCCCCTCACAGGGTACATCTCCTTCAGCAGCTCCTGCCCAGCTCCTCCCACATGGCCACATGGGCATGAGTCATCACAGGTCCTGGCAGATCCCCCACTAGCTGCATTTTCTTCCTCTCTGAAGGAGCTTTCTGCTCTGCCCCTGCCACGCTGCAGCTCATAAGCTCCGGGCGCCTCTCCCCCCCAGGACAGGACTGCCCCCCCCTGTAGCGCTGGAGCTATTGTATTCTCACTGCCATATACAGACCTGCGGTGGAAACCCGACGGTGTAAGGAGCCGCGGCCGCAGATCATTTTAATACACCTGGTGGGGGGGTGCTCTGCAGGATGACGGGGACAGCTTAGTTTGAAAACAAGGTCGGGGCCTACCGGGGATTTCCCTGCTACCCCAGCACGACAGACCGACGCTGGCTTTAAGCCAGTCACCTCCTCTTACCAGTTTTTGTATAAGTTCTATGCCAGTTACCTTTAGAGTCTGAATACTGCCATAATGGACTTCCCGAATATGTTTTGAAAGCATGGACATGGATTTTGATGCAGCATTAGAGGTAATTGCAGAGCCTGAAATATGTTCACTGATGCATTTTTTTTAAGTGCGTATAGTACAACCAACACAATAGTTTTTATACGTAGTGCATGTTGCCAGATACACAACATGAGTGGTTGAACAATTTATGTATATATGTTCATATATATATGAAAATATCAGAGCAGCACCGAGAGATTATAGTTGGGCGCAAAAATCATTTGCAAACAGCATCCTACCGTCCATTCAATACATTAAAAAAATCAGACGGCAGCACTCCATTTTTCTTCAGGTTTGTCTTTCTTAAATGGCCCATAACACAGGACGTTTCGATCAGAAACTGACCTTTCTCCATCAGTGTTCATGCCACATGTTAATAACTGGTATATAAAGACATTCCAATTTACATAATCACATTTCATTAATTACATCTCCATCATCTGCTTTCATTAGATCGGCGCACCCAACGCATGCAGTTCCATGTGCACTTTACATCCCCACATACCTCCCAACCGTCCCGGATACAGCGGGACAGTCCCTCTTCTGAGCCTTTGATCCCGGCTCCCGCCCGTGAGGCTGTTTGTCACGGCTCCACCCACCCACTGTAGCCCCGCCTCGCTGTTTCTCCCTTCTACTATTCATTACAGAGCCGAGCGCGCACCTACTCCTGTGACTGCTGCTGAGGTATGAATCACCCCCTGCAGCAGAGCGACCCCCCTGCAGCAGAGCGACCCCCCTGCAGCAGAGCGACCCCCCCCTGCACCAGAGCCGACCCCCCCAGTCCCGGAGCCTGCGTTTGTCTGCAGCTGTTCTCTGATTCCCCGTGTGCGGCTTCTCACTGCTGCAGACACGCGGGGAGTCAGGACGCTGAGGTGACCGTGCAATCAGCACTTATCTCCTGCAGATAGCAGTGACAATAACCTATGCAGAGTGACATCTGCAGGCTTCTATTACCGATCAGTGGTCTCCTGCCTGTGGAGCAGAGCTGCTGGGTCCTAGCTTCCCAACAGCTTCAGCTCTGCTTTATCCTGGCTCCCCTACCAGTTAAAGGGAACCTGTCAGCAGAAATTTCACAATAAAAATAAAAGATTCCCCTCTGCAGCTCCTGGGCTGCTTCTAGAAAGGTTCCTGTTGTTATTGTGCCCCCTTTGAGACCTACAAAAATACTTTATGAAGTCTTACCTTTTTGTATGCAAATGTGTTTTTATGGTCACGGGGGCGGGCTGTCTGGCGTCCGTTATTCCCCCTCCTGCCGCTTTACGCAGTCCCCCATTGCTCATTTACATACACAAGGACGCCTTCCTCATGTAACTGTCCTCCCGAAGTTTTGCGCATGTGAACGCTTTTTCAGGTGATTGCGCAGGCACGAGATTATGGGCGGCGCTGTGATTGTCATCAACAGCGTTAACCAAGTACCCGCCCATAATCTTGTGCCCGCACTTTTCTTTCTGACTCCACCGTTATGCGCAAGTGCTGGCCATATGAACCATGTTACCTATTACTGCTTGCACGAGATTATGGGCGGGTACTTGGATGACTTTGCTGATGACAATCACAGCGCCGCCCATAATCTCGCGCCCATGGTAATAGGTAACGTGGTTCATATGGACAGTGCTTGCGCATAACGGTGGAGGCAGAGTGAGAAGCACGGGCACGAGATTATGGGCAGGTACTTGGATGACGCTGCTGATGACAATCACAGCGCCGCCCATAATCTCGCGCCCATGGTAATAGGTAACGTGGTTCATATGGCCAGTGCTTGCGCATAACGGTGGAGGCAGAGTGAGAAGCGCGGGCACGAGATTATGGGAAGGTACTTGGATGACGCTGCTGATGACAATCACAGCGCCGCCCATAATCTCGCGCCTGCGCAATCACCTCAAAAGCGTTCACACTTTGCACAGTGCTTACTCCCGCGAGAGTGGCACTGGGCATGCACAAAACTTCAGGAGGACAGTTACATGAGGAAGGCGTCCTCATGTATGGAAATGAGCAATGGGGGACGGCGTACAGCGGCAGGAGGGGGAATAACGGACGCCAGACAGCCCGCCCCCGTGACCATAAAAACAGATTTGCATACAAAAAGGTAAGACTTCATAAAGTATTATTTTAGGTCTCAAAGGGGGCACAATAACAACAGGAACCTTTCCAGAATGCAGCCCAGGAGCTGCAGAGGGGAATCTTTTATTTTTTTTGCTAAATTTCTGGTGACAGGTTCCCTTTAAAGGGAACCTATCAGGTGCAATCTGCACTCAGAGCCAGGAGCAGTCCTGGGTGCATATTGCTATTCCCTGCCTAACTGTCCCTGTATACACTACCATAGATAAAGGCATCTATAGAAAAAGTATTTTTAAAGAGCTTATATCTTATGCTAATTAGCGCGGGGACTAGTCCCAAGGGCGTTACTTCACTTGGCTAGTCGGCTCATATAGCGTGTTAGTACTCACACAGGGGCGTAATAACATGCTAACATGCTATGCGAGCCGACTAGCCAAGTGAAGTAACGCCCTTGTGACTAGTCCCCGCGCTCATTAGCATAAGATATAAGATCTTTAAAAATATTTGTTCTTGATCTCTTTATCTATGCTAGTGTATACAGGGACGGTTAGGCAGGGATTAGCAATATACACCCAGAACTGCTCCTGGCTCTGAGTGCATATTGCACCTGACAGGTTCACTTTAAAGGGAACCTGTCACCAGATTTGGGGCCTATAAGCTGCGGCCACCACCAGCGGGATCTTATGTACACATTCTAACATGCTGCATACCTCCCAACCGTCCCGGATACAGCGGGACTTTCACGCTTTACGTTGTTTGTCCCGTTGCCACGGGCGGGACGGCCGGCTCCCGGGCTCCGCCCACCCACTCTCTCTCCGCCTCCCTGCTTTTCCCTCCTACCATCCTAGTAGACGTGGCATAGAGAGGAGCGCTGCCTGTGCTGCTGCTGGTACAGTAAACTAATCTCCCCAGCGCTGATTTCCCTCCCTCCCCCCTCACCCCCGGCCGGAGCCTGTCTGTGCGGTCGGCCGGCCGCCTGTCTGTGCGGTCGGCCCGCCACCTGTCTGTGCGGGCGCCCCCCGCCGCCTGTCTGTGCGGGCGCCCCCCGCCGCCTGTCTGTGCGGGCGCCCCCCTGCCGCCTGTCTGTGCGGGCGCTCCCCTGCCGCCTGTCTGTGCGGGCGCCCCCCTGCTGCCTGTCTGTGCGGGCGCCCCCCTGCCGCCTGTCTGTGCGGGCGCCCCCCTGCCGCCTGTCTGTGCGGGCGCCCCCCTGCCGCCTGTCTGTGCGGGCGCCCCCCTGCCGCCTGTCTGTGCGGGCGCCCCCCTGCCGCCTGTCTGTGCGGGCGCCCCCCTGCCGCCTGTCTGTGCGGGCGCCCCCCGCCGCCTGTCTGTGCGGGCGGCCAGCCACCTCATTGTGCGGGCGGCCGGCCGCCTCTCTCTGCGGGCGGCTGGCCGCCTCTCTGTGCGGGCGGCCCGCCGCCTGTCTGTGAAGGCGGCCGGCCGCCTGTCTGTGAAGGCGACTGGCCGCCTCACTGTGGCTGCCTGCGTGTCCGTGCTGGAGGCCCGCCGGCTGCCTGCGTGTCCGTGCTGGAGGCCCGCCGGCTGCCTGCGTGTCCGTGCTGGAGGCCCGCCGGCTGCCTGCGTGTCCGTGCTGGAGGCCCGCCGGCTGCCTGCGTGTCCGTGCTGGAGGCCCGCCGGCTGCCTGCGTGTCCGTGCTGGAGGCCCGCCGGCTGCCTGCGTGTTTGTGCTGAATGGGTGTGGATGGGGAGTGGATATGGGCGTGACTGTGAAATGGGTGTGGTTAGGGGGCGTGGCCTAAAAATTTGCCGCGGCGCGCGTAGCGCGCCGCAAACTTTGTCCCTCTTTTCCTTCTTTAAAAGTTGGGAGGTATGTCCCCATGTCTCCTCTCTTTGCACAATTCACTTCCTGACTTTTTATCTCTCAGTGTACAATACTGCATTGCTCTTCCTGTTTCCTGCCAAATGACCACTCTTTGCTGTTCTGTGGTCTCATGACGGCTTGATCATAGGAGCCAGCGCCATCTTGCTTGTGGGCAGCCTGCCATCCTCATGTTGTGACTCAATTTAACCGTACTACAGATCACTACAGGAGTTGTTCAGACTTCTTTTGGTTCCTATGTCAGTTTATGCATATCTGTTACTCCCTTATATGAGAGTCTCAGATATGCAATATATTGGATACAGCGTGATATGGTCTTTTTAAGACCCCACACCCTGGTCTCTACCCATACAACTAACATGGATATAACCTATTAGTGTCCTCCTATATACATCCATACAGTATGATAATAAAATCAATAGCCCCAATAAATTGCATTAGTATATTTCTTTTATTTTGACATATGCTGACTCATTAAATAATTTCAAATGTGTTATTTATTTGGTTATACACACATTCCGTACTGCTGCGGTGGGTGTTATTTTCATCATCCATAACTGTAAAAAGCAGAAAAAACACCATCAATAAAAATTTATATCAATCAAAAATAGATCATACTATTGACTTGACAAAATATTGCTATTCCATTTTCAGATAAGGATATAGATATCTCAGTTTATAGAATCCCACTCAATTTATAATCTACATTAAGGCCCCCTGGTTTAAGGGTCTGTAATTTCTGTATCCATTTTAATTCTTTTTTTAAATAGCACTTTTGTCCTATCTCCCCCTCTTCTCATTGTTGGTACATGGTCTGTTATTCTGACCTTCAGATCCCATTCCGTATGTTTGGACTCTGTATAGTGCTTGGATACAGGAAGATCCAACCTTTTCTTCCGTATGGTGTACCTGTGGTAATTTATTCTAGTTTTAAGATACAATGTGGTCTCCCCCACATATAATAATTTGCATGGACTTTCTAACAAGTACACCACATGGTCAGAATTATAAGTAAGGTAGTGATTAATTTTGAACTTTTCCCCAGTTGTTGGATGTGAAAATTCACTTCCTTTCCTCATCAATATGCAATTGACACACAAAAGACACGGGTAACATCCTATTCTGTTACTAATATCTAGTGTACTCTGTATCATCCTTTTCTGTAACATTCCAATATCTGATTTAACCAATAGGCTCTTGATATTTCGCCATTTCCTTTCCGGCATGCAAAGCAAGAGGGATTTTTGAATCTTTAATATTCTGTGTACATTTCGCTAACATTCTCCAGTGTTTCAATATGAATTTTTCTATCTATCCA
Organism: Anomaloglossus baeobatrachus; assembly: GCF_048569485.1. Taxonomy (NCBI): domain Eukaryota; kingdom Metazoa; phylum Chordata; class Amphibia; order Anura; family Aromobatidae; genus Anomaloglossus; species Anomaloglossus baeobatrachus. Next base: position 146,926,722 of record NC_134359.1, on the reverse strand, counting down.
CTTCCAATATTAAAGTTAGTAACGAATGGTATTCTTTTACTCATGTTTTTTCACTATTCCATTCTCTTCCTTTCTTACTTTGTCCCTTTGTTGGGTTAAAAGTTGTTTGGGGTAACCCCTATACTTAAAATTTTTAACTAGGGTATCTAATGATTTTTCCACATTTTTCTCTTTATTCTCGATCCGCTAAACTCTCATCATTTGACTATATGGAATAGATTTAATATTTTGTTTAGGGTTATAACTATCATATTTTAAAATTTTATTCCTATCAGTTGGTTTCGTATATAATGAAGTATTCATATTTCTTCCTTCTTTTGTTACGAATACCTCTAAAAATTTAATTTGTGTGTGAGAACATACTAATGTAAATTTTACTGTTGCGTCTATTCCATTTAAAAATCTGTGGAACTCAGAAAGCTCATCCATTGTACCTTTCCATAATAGGAGGATGTCCTCTATGTATCGCCACCACTCATGCACTCGGCCAAAGTGATGGCAACCATAGAGGACATTCTCCTCCATGTCCGCCATTACCATATTTGCATAAGCAGGGGCCATATGCACCCCCATAGCGGTCCCGCGTTTCTGCATGTAATATGTTTCCCTACACATGAAATAATTATGAAGAAAAAAACAAAAAAGCTAGCACTAAATGTGCACTACTTTAGCTAAGCTCTCTTCAGGGGGTCTATATTTATTATTTCTTGTCCATGGTTACATCCTGTGTGTACATTACAACACGCCAACCCTGGGCTTGGTTTATACTATCTGGCCCTGTCTTTATTACAGACGCTTTAGGAGTGCCCTATATGCCTGTGACTCTATTCCTGTGATCTTAGGGGCCTTACAGCCTTTTTTCTATCTGTCATCAGATGCTGATTTAATGTGCATATTCTGCGGTACCTTAACCTTTATGAATATTACTGTGCATGTTGCATAGCAGGTGGCATTATTTCTTTACATGTACCTATATGAGGGGTGTTGAACAATATTGATCTATTTGAGCATCTACTATTTATGTTCCTTTGGCTTGGGGATGCATGTCTGTTTTTAGTGTTTTTAATTGTCTTTTTGTGTGCCTTTACTCCCAGTGTGGAGATCCATGTAGTGTTCTATTGTAATAAAAAAATTTCACTTTTATATAACATAATCTCTTGGTGATCCCTTGTTAGGTATACTCTTTTTCTCCCCCCTTTGGTCTATGCTATCGTATACCTGGAGATCCCATTAGGTGGTGCCCTTCCCTCTTAAACATTCTAAATGTGCACTACAGCACTAAAAATTCCAACTGTACTTATTATAAATTTGAGATTTTTGGCAAAAAGTTGCAATTTTTTGAGCTACCCCGCCAACGTCACGGCAAATCTCTATTGAGGCAGTCCTACGCTAAAATATTTTTATAAAATGTGCCAAACGGCCCCATATATGAAATAGTAGAACTGCTCTTAGCAGCACTCACCTGGTCTATTTCAATCCCGTACCCGTGACTGAATCATGGCTGTGGGTGGGACAGGTCCAAGCAAATGCTGCATGAAGTAAATAGCCTGTGGACAGGGCCTGATGACTGAATGTGAACAGTCACCAACCGCCAAAATTTAGACATGTGGAATACATCCCAAGTTGGGGTGCATAGCAAGGTGGGGGTCAGCCACCGACCAATTCAAAGAAGAAAAAAGAAAAAAACTAGCACTAAATGTGCACTACAGTACTAAAAATTACAACTGGACTTATTATAAATTTGAGATTTTTGGCAAAAAATTGCAATTTTTTGAGCTACCCCGCCAACGTCACGGCAAATCTCTATTGGGGCAGTCCTACGCTAAAATATTTTTGTAACATGTGCCAAACGGCCTCACATATGAAATAGTAGAACTGCTCTTAGCAGCACTCACCTGGTCTATTTCAATCCCGTACCCATGAGTCATGGCTGTGGACAGGACAGGTCCAAGCAAATGCTGCATGAAGTAAATAGCCTGTGGACAGGGCCTGATTTTTGCATAGGACTGCCCCAATAGAGATTTGCCGTGAAGTGGCGCGGTGGCTCAAGAAATTGCAATTTTTTTGCCAAAAATCTCATATTTATAAGTGCAGTTGGAATTTTTAGTGCTGTAGTGCACATTCAGTGATAGCTTTTTTGTTTTTTCTTCATTGAATTGTTCGGTGGCTGACCCCCACCTTGCTATGCACCCCAATTTGGGATGTATTCCACCTGTCTAGATTTTGGCGGTTGGTGACTGTTCACATTCAGTCATCAGGCTCTGTCCACAGGCTATTTACTTCATGCAGCATTTGCTTGGACCTGTCCCGCCCACAGCCATGATTCAGTCATGGGTACGGGATTGAAATAGACCAGGTGAGTGCTGCTAAGAGCAGTATTACTTTTTTATATGTGAGGCCGTTTGGCACATTTTATAAAAATATTTTAGCATAGAGGACTGCCCCAATAGAGATTTGCCGTGAAGTGGCGGGTTGGCTCAAGAAATTGTAATTTTTTTGCCAAAAATCTCATATTTATAATAAGTACAGTTAGAATTTTTAGCGCTGTAGTGCACATTCAGTGCTAGCTTTTTTGTTTTTTCTACATGAAATAATTATGTCTTCATATTATGTCCAACGTTCCGACAATAAATTCCCTACATTCAGGTGTATATGTAGTTAACTCCAATTTCTTCTTTATTGCTGCTAAACCCCAGTCATGATCAATTGCTATATGATGTTAAATCAAATGATGCCAAAATTGTATTTTCTGATATTTCTCCTACAGTCTTAATTTTTCCAAAAAATGTCCCGTATCCTTGATATATGATATTGTATCACTTGCTATTAGATTCAGCACCTTGTCCAAAAAAATACCCATTTTACTGAACACTGAATCCACCCTGGAGACAATTGGTCTCCCGGGGAAATCCGTGAGCGATTTATGAATTTTTGGTACCACCTACAGGACCGGTATCACCGGGTGTTTAACTATCATTAATTCATATAATTCCTCATCAATAATACTTTTAGCCAATGCATTTTTTTAACAACTCATATATTTTTCTCTGGATATCAAATTTCAGATCCCTATTTAATTTCTCATACACTTCTGTCATCTAATTGTCGCATGACTTAAGCTATATATTTTTCCTTATCCATGACGACTGCCCCACCTTTATCAGCGGGTTTTATCACTAGGTCGCCGTCATGGACACGTTCCATTAGAGCATTATACTCCTCCCTTGTGAGGTTGGACTTATTAATCCTCAATTCCTTTTCTTGCTTGAGACTATATGACGCCCTGGGCACCCAGGGGGTCACAGGTCACTACATTCGCCACATACACCCCCCACACTAGAAAGGTACCACCCGTCAACAACAAAGACCTGATTGCCTCCCTCAGAGTCAGACAGGCACACCAGGTGGGCGGAGTCAGGCGGAAAGACACGCCCTCAGAGGAGTCTGCTGGCCTGAGGCAGGGAAACAACAGTGAGAAGTAGAGTACTGAGCAGGACAGTCAGAAGTCAAGTACAGTGCAGTGGAGAGGAGAGTAACGAAGTACAGTTCTGCACGGGGCCTGGGTTGGAGCCTAGGACCCCCCAACAGTCAGGCAGGCAGACGGCAGTGGCCGCCTGCAGGAGACCAAGAATACGACCGGTGGAACCGTAAGGGACCAGGACTGGGTAGCGGCCCGCCGGAACCAAACCGGGGAGCCAATAGGATACCGGAGCACCAGGCAGGGTACTCAGACCCCGAACTAGGCTATATGCCACCACCATAGTCGAATTAACTGATTGCGGTCTGGACCTCAGGGTTCATTCCCACCAAAGTCCCGATTGAAGGCAACAGCCCAATCCATCCGGATAGTAGCCACCGCCAAAGGCCAGAGATCCAAGGGCCAGCGCCTGTGGGCAAAGGGGCTCCTACGACGTATATACGCCGGGAAGCGGACTACCAGTGTTCAGGCACTGTGGTCAAACTAAAATACAGGTGCAGGAGAAAGGCGGACATTGCCAACCCGACTAGGAAGCTGCAGCCGGTTGTGGGCCCCGTTCATCACCTCGTTTGGTTTACCAGTGACTCTGTGTGACTTAATCGTGAGTACAACAGTGCCATCCGGCACCTCACAGCACCGCACCGCAGCACTACACCCTGCACCTCCCTTACCGGGCCCCGGGACACACCGCCCCTACCCACGGAGGGGTCAACACCTAGTTGCACCCCTACACCGCTCCCGGGAGTCCCCATACCTTCACCGCAGCGGTGGTGTCCACCATCACCACAACCCGTGGGTGGCGTCACGAATAACCATCCCAAAAGCCAAATACCCACATCCCCCGCGCGTAGCGCCAACCTCCCTTGCAGAGCGACGTGACCCACGGGTCCGTGAGAGGCTCGGGCCACCGCCCGTAGAACGCGAGCACGGATCCGAGCGGCTCGGCGGTTGCAGCCGAGGCCATGGGGCGGTACAACTATTCACTTAATCTTTCACTGCGGTTATGAATGCTTCTGTTATCGGCACATTTTCTTTGGGCACAAAATCACTCTTCTTATACAAATCTACATCCCGCAACCCCAATTCACTTCTCACTGCTTGTACCTTATTTTTATTCCCAAACCAATTTTTTAACTTTATATTTTAAACAGATTATACAAATCTACTTCTAATTCAAACCAATTAATAGGTTTAGTCAGGCAATATGATAGCCCCTTATTCAGCACTTTCATTTGTTGTGCAGTCAGTACCTTACTAGACAAATTTACCACTAGGTCTTTTTCACATTCACTTGTCTTTGTGGAGGCTTCCTTCTCTTCTCTTTCTCTCCTCTTCTGGTGATGGTGACCTAACCTTCTTTGCTTTCGTAATCTTCCTCAATACTGGCCATGTCTGAGAGAAGTAAAGTCATTATTATCATTAGTCATTTTTTATGTAAATCCCGTCTTTTCTTATTTAAATGACCTTTTTTCTTCCATGGTTTGATGTTAGTCCGCTGCCATTTGTACACATTCTCAGTTCTGTAGTCCTCATTATCTCTGCTCCATTTTTTACGTTTAACCTCTTCCAGACCAGATCAAATTTTTTCCATTCTCTTTAACTCCATCCGAATAATTTTTCACTCTTCATCTGATATCAATATTTTAATCTGACTCTCACAATCTTTTATTTCCTTCTGCAATCTGTTGATATCCTCTTGTAAATATTCCATATTCAGAAGGATGACATCTAGTGCATATTTATTTGATATATGGCTAAATTTGTTCCAATATTGCACATGTCCCATAAATAGATTTGGACATATATTTGACCTTAATCCTCTTGGCATTTTTTTCTCTTTTATAGTATTGTCTTAGGGTAGACAGGTGTAGTTGCTGGGTAATTAACCTCTTATTGCCATTCTCAAATTTCCTCTTCATTTCTGATAAAGATAGTTTGCTCAAAAAATTTACCTCTTTGTCCACCCCTCTGAGAATCTTCTCCTCAGCCTCTACTGAATAGCAAAATACTCCGGGCTGCATTAATAATATATTGGAAAAAATATAAAATGCAGATCTCTACTATAAACACAGTTCAATGTAAAAAACGTAGTTCAATACAAAAATAGCAGTTCAGTGCAGGAAATGCAGTCCAATACAAAAGAACACAGTTTGATGGAAAAAAAACCACGCAATTCAGTGCACAAGAATGCAGTGCAATGTAAAAAACCTAGTTCAATACAAAAAAATGCAGTTCAATGCAACAAAAATATACAGTTCTATGCAAAAAACGCAGCTAAATGCAAAAAAATGCAGATTAGTGCAAAAAAATGCAATTCATTGTAAAAAAAAACTCCAGTTCAATGCAAAATAATGCAAACCAGTGCAAATGAATGCAGTTCAGTGCAAAAAATGCAGCCCAGTTTAAAAAAAACAGTTCTATACAAGGAAATAATGGCAGACATGGAGGAGAATGTCATCTATGGTTGCCACCACTTTGGCCGAGTGCTTGAGTGGTGGCGATACATAGATGAGATGACATCCTCCTATTATGGAAAGGTACAATGAATGAGCTTTCTGAGTTCCACAGATTTTTAAATGGAATAGACGCAACAGTAAAATTTACATTAGTATGTTCTCACACACAAATTCAATTTTTAGATGTATTAGTAACAAAAGAAGGAAGAAATATGAATACTTCATTATATACGAAACCAACTGATAGGAATAAAATTTTAAGATATGATAGTTATCACCCTAAAAAAACTATTAAATCTATTCCATATAGTCAAATGATGAGAGTACAGCGGATTGAGAATAAAGAGGAAAATGTGGAAAAATCATTAGATACCCTAGTTAAAAATTTTAAGGATAGGGATTACCCCAAACAACTTTTAACCCAGCAAAGGGACAAAGTGAGAAAGGAAGAGAATGGAATAACGAAAAAATATATGGGTAAAAGAAGACCATTCATTACTAACTTTAATAGTGGAAGTGGAGAGATAGAAAAAATCATATTGAAACACTGGGGAATTTTAGCGAAATGTATACCCAATATTGAAGAATTCAAAAACCCCCATGCTTTGCCTACCGGAAAAGGCGAAATATCAAGAGCCCATTGGTTAAATCAGATATTGGAATGTTACAGAAAAGGATCATCCAGAATACACTAGATAATAGTAACAGAATAGGATGTTACCCGTGTCTTTCATGTGTCAATTGCATATTGATGAGGAAAGGAAGTGAATTTTCACATCCAACAACTGGGGAAAAGTTCAAAATTAGTCACTACCTTACTTATAATTCTGACCATGTGGTGTACTTGTTAGAAAGTCAATGCAAATTATTATATGTGGGGGAGACCACATTGTATCTTAAAACTAGAATAAATTACCACAGGTACACCATACAGAAGAAAAGGTTGGATCTTCCTGTATCCAAGCACTATACAGAGTCCAAACATACGGAATGGGATCTGAATGTCGGAATAACAGACCATGTACCAACAATGAGAAGAGGGGGAGATAGGACAAAAGTGCTATTTAAAAAAAGATAAAAAAAGAATTAAAATGGATACAGAAATTACAGACCCTTAAACCAGGGGGCCTTAATGTAGATTTTAAATTGAGTGGAATCCTATAAACTGAGATATCTATATCCTTATCTGAAAATGGAATAGCAATATTTTGTCAAGTCAATAGTATGATCTATTTTTGATTGATATAAATTTTTATTGATGGTGTTTTTTCTGCTTTTTACAGTTATGGATCATGAAAGTAACACCCACCGCAGCAGTACGGAATGTGTGTATAACCAAATAAATAACACATTTGAAATTATTTAATGAGTCAGCATATATCAAAATAAAAGAAATATACTAATGCAATTTGTTGGGGGTATTGATTTTATTATCATACTGTATGGATGTATATAGGAGGACACTAATAGGTTCTATCCATGTTAGTTGTATGGGTAGATACCCCGGTGTGGGGTCTTAAAAAGACCATATCACGCTGTATCTCCCCTATATTGCATATCTGAGACTCTCATATAAGGCAGTAACAGATGTGCATAAACTGACATAGGAACCAAAAGAAGTCTGAACAACTCCTGTAGTGATCTGTAGTATGGTTAAATTGAGCCACAACATGAGGATGGCAGGCTGCCCACAAGCAAGATGGCGCTGGCTCCTATGATCAAGCCGTCATGAGACCACAGAACAGCAAAGAGTGGTCATTTGGCCGGAAACAGGAAGAGCAACGCAGTATTGCACACTGAGAGACAAAAAGTCAGGAAGTGAATTGTGCAAAGAGAGGAGACATGGGGATGTAAAGTGCACATGGAACTGCATGCGTTGGGTGCGCCGATCTAATGAAAGCAGATGATGGAGATGTAATTAATGAAATGTGATTATGTAAATCGGAATGTCTTTATATACCAGTTATTAACATGTGGCATGAACACTGATGGAGAAAGGTCATTTCCTGACCGAAACGTTCTGTGTTATGGGCCATTAACACTAGAACTACTGGACTCGTGACACCTATATAGAAATACATAGTGCAAAGAAGTCAAAATGACTACCTCAGTAGTTCTAGTGTTAAAGAAAGACAAACCTGAAGAAAAATGGAGTGCTGCCTTCTGATTTCTTATATATATATATATATATATATATATATATATATATATATATATATATATATAGTGATGTGATCACTGGTGATGTGCACGGGGGGAGATATGTGTCGCTGCGACTACTGCAATCAGTGATGTGAACCCGGATGTAGTACTCCAACATATTTAGATGCTGAGAGGGTTCATTTGTATTACCTGGGCCGGGTTTGTTGTGGACAGCTAAAGAGATGGGTGGGATGGCTGTTCACCATATCTCCACCTCGGGGGTGTGGTCCGAGAGGTAAAAGCCAGGCCTCTGGACACACTCATGGTCTGCTCTGTATTTTCCTGTGCTGGAGGAAGTAGTAGTTCTGTCTTTTGTAAATGGATTGTGGCTGATGATAATAAACAAGGTGAAAATCGACACGTGAGGTGTTCCTGCATCCATCTCCTACTGCTGAGATAGTGGCTCTACCACAATATATATATACTAGTAGGTGGCCCGATTCTACGCATCGGGTATTCTAGAATTTATGTATTGTGTAGTTAATGTATGATTTTTGTTTTTTATATATATATATATATATATATATATATATATATATATATATATATATATATGTTGTTGTGTGTAGTTGCCAAGTGTTTGTGTAGTGCGCTGTAAATGTTCTGGGTGTTGTCTGGGTGTGGCGGGGGGTGAGAGCGGTGTTGTTTGTGTGTGACGTTGTTTGTGGAGTGCTGTGTGTCTGTAGCGTTGTGTGTGTGTGGTGCTGTGTGTGTTGCGCGGTTTGTGTGGGTGTGGAGTGCGTGTGTGTGTGTTTTGGGGGGAGGTATGTTTTGTGCAGTGTGTGTGTGTTGTGCGGTATGTGCGTATATTTGTGCGTGCCGCGGTGTTTGTGTGTTGGGTGTTGTGTGTGTGCGGCGTTGTCTGTGTGTGGGTGTCTGTGTAGAGCGGTGTTTGTGGTTCCCAGTGTGTGTGTGGTGTGTTGTTCGGTGCGTGTGTGGCGGTGTGTGTGTGTGTGTTTTGGGGGGAGGTGTGCACCCCCCATCGTGCTCCATCCCCCATGCTGCGCACCCCCCATCGTGCTCCATCCCCCATGCTGCGCACCCCCCATCGTGCTCCATCCCCCATGCTGCGCACCCCCCATCGTGCTCCATCCCACATGCTGCGCACCCCCCATCGTGCTCCATCCCCCATGCTGCGCACCCCCCATCGTGCTCCATCCCACATGCTGCGCACCCCCATCGTGCGCCATCCCCCATGCTGTGCACCCCCATCATGCTCCATCCCCCATGCTGCGCACCCCCCATCGTGCTCCATCCCCCATGCTGCGCACCCCCCATCGTGCTCCATCCCCCATGCTGCGCACCCCCCATCGTGTTTCATCCCCCCATTCTGGGCACCCCCCATCGTGCTCCATCCCCCACGCTGCACCCCCCATCATGGGCACCCCCCATCGTGCTCCATCCCCCACGCTGCACCCCCCATCATGCTGCACCTCCCCATCGTGCTCAATCCCCCATGCTGCACTCCCCATCGTGCTCCATCCCCCATGCTATGCACCCCCCATCGTGCTCCATCCCCCATGCTACGCACCCCCCATCGTGCTCCATCCCCCATACTACGCACCCCCCATCGTGCTCCATCCCCCATTCTGCACACCCCCTATCGTGCTCTATCCCCCATGCTGCACCCCCATCGTGCTCCATCCCCCATGCTGCGCACCCCCCATCATGTTTCATCCCCCCATTCTGGGCACTCCCCATCGTGGTCCACCCCCCATCGTGGTCCACCCATCGTGCGCCATTCCCCATGCTCCACTCCCCATCGTGCTCCATCCCCCATGCTGCGAACCCCTCAGAGGAGTATAATAAGAGGAGTATAAATAGGAGGAGTATAATGGGAAGGGTAGTCCTGGGGAAAGAGGAGTATAATGGGAGGAGTAGTCCTGGGGGGTGGTGTACAGGTGCCCAACGTGTGCGGGGGGCGTGGCCTAATGGGTATCGCGTGCAGGGGCGTGGCCTAGCGGGCATCGTGTGCGGGGGGCGTGGCCTAGCGGGCATCACGTGTGGGGGCGTGGCCTAGCGGGCATCACGTGCGGAGGGCGTGGCCTAGCGGGCATCGCATGCAGGGGGCATGGCCTAGCGGGCATCGCATGCGGGGGGCGTGGCCTAGCGGGCATCGCATGCGGGGGGCGTGGCCTAGTGGGCATTGGGTGCGGGGGGCGGGCCTGGCCAAACGGTTAATACATGCGGGGGCGGGGCCAGCAGGCATCGCGTGCGGGGGGCGTGGCCTAGCGGGCATCGCGTGCGGGGGGCGAGCCTGGCCAAACGGTTAATCCATGTGGGGGGCGGGGCCGAGCGGCCAATCCGTGTGGAGGGGCGGGGCCAGGCCGAGCCCAGCGGCCAATCCGATGGTTGTCACTGTAAGGACACAATTTTGGAGCAAGACAGACAGACAGACAGAATAAGGCAATTATATAGATAGATGTGTAATGTTTTTTCATATTTCTGACTTTTTTTTACCCAATATTCTTTTTTAGTCTGCTAATATATATATATATATATATATATATATATATAATATGATATATAAATAGACACATATATATATATATATATATATATATATATATTTTACTCCTTTTTGCACTTCAAACAGGAAAAGTAGCACTTTTTATGTAGTTCCGGCTGGTCATGGGATCTATTTAAGCCACTGCATTTTTTATTTCTTTACATTTGCCTTCGATTAAGGAGTATTTTTTCTGAAACGCGTAAGGCGTAATCAGGGCCTTTGGAAGGATTGATCCATTCTAATTTTTATGATGAATTTGAAATAAAGAAAAACTATTTTTTTATGGACATCAGTGCTGGATTTGTTTCTACCCCTTCCTCCCTTCAATGATTGCTACACCTGTGGAAGCCAACCACAGATACCATGCACTGGCCCAAATGGACATCTAGATCTACTGATTGGTGGGCTGGAATGTTTACTTTTTTTGTGTTTTTCTACTCAGTTTTTTGTCTTTTCCCTGCTCCCTTCTACAAGATATTATCAGGACTTTGGGTTTTGTCTTATTGATGTTAATGATGGACACTTTCCATAAATATGCCCTTGGAAAATGAAAGCCGTATGAACAAAGTGGCTAGTATTTTCAGCAAAAGTAAGCTGGATAAAACTCTGTCTACAGAGGCAGATGGATTATTTCATGTGTTGGATAAACTTAACAACAAAAAATTACGGGTCTGGTGGGATGCAATTTCCCTGCAAAAATATGTTGATTGTCTGATGATTCCTAGAGGACTTAAGCTGGGTTCACACATAGTGACAGCGACAACGACGTCACTGTTACGTCATCATTTTCTGTGACGTAACAGCGACCTTGTATGTCGCTGTTATGATCGCTGCTTAGCTGTCAAACACAGCGACGCAGCAGCGATCATAACGTCACTACATGTGCAGAGAGCAGGGAGCCGCGCACACTGCTTAGCGCTGGCTCCCTGCACTCCTAGCTACAGTACACATCGGGTTAATTAACCCGATGTGTACTGCAGCTACATGTGTAGAGAGCAGGGAGCCGGCATTGGCAGCGTGAGAGCGGCGGAGGCTGGTAACGAAGGTAAATATCGGGTAACAAGGTGGTTACCCGATGTTTACTCTGGTTACAGCTTACCGCAGCTGCCAGATGCCGGCTCCCTGCTCGCTTCATTTCGTCGCTCTCTCGCTGTCACACACCGCTATCTGTGCGTCCCAGCGGGAGAGCAACAATAAAAAAATGAACCAGGGCTGTGTGTAACGAGCAGCGATCTCACAGCAGGGGCCAGATCGCTGCTCAGTGTCACACACAGCGAGATCGCTAATGAGGTCACTGCTGCGTCACAAAAACAGTGACTCAGCAGCGATCTCCGCAGTGATCTCGCTGTGTGTGAAGCACCCCTTAGAATTAGAAAACCACCTACAAATATTTATAATGAGGATTTTTAGACGGATTGGAATACTGTGTTCACAGAATGCTCGTTTAAACTGAGGCAGCTGATTATTCGAGAGGAGAATAAGATCATTAAGGATTTGAATGAATCCATTTCCAAAAATCAACAACTTCTGAAAGATACAATCTCAGAGGAGGAATATATTAAACTAAATCAACGTATTCAGTCCCATATGGATAAATTGGAAGAGTCTATTGTTGATTTGAAAAAAAAAATCTAAATTTCATAGAGATTGCATAGACTATAGCACAGATATGGTGTATAAATGGAGACTAAAATTCTAAACCTAGATCCATACTCAAAAAGAATGGTATGGAACGGGAGGATCTGAATAGGAGGATTAGTTTCTCTTCATCTGAGAGTGATTTACCATCTAATATGAATCCCTCTTCATCTTCCGATTTTAATACTAGAAATTCCTCGATGTCTACCCCTAAGCCCCAAAAAACCGGAGGAGGCGTAGGGCAAGGAGGAAACATCATAGACCCACACAGATATCCAACTCGACAAAGCAATCGGAGGAAGGGAAGGAAATACAACAGATAAATCATGTACCTGGCTCAGTGGTCAATCTCTCTCCTTTTTTGCTCACTGAAGCACAGATTGGCCTCCTTAATAAAGGATTAAATTTTGTCCCTACCTCTAGAGGGGAATTATTCCAGACAATCAAGGATATCAACAGATTTATTCGCTTGCTGACAGTCAAAAGACATTTCTTTAATAATGACAATAGTGGGGAACCACTGCCTAGGGAACCAGATGACCACGCAACTGATCATATACCGCTGGACTTGGAGTTGAATGACCAGATAGTATTAAGATCGCTCCTGGATTTACGGTTGGAGGCAGAAGATGTTTCTAATTTGGAAGTTAATGTGCCTATTTCAAACCCGAACTTTTACCCTGTGAACTCCCGTGTTCCTGTGATGGACGATTTCCAGCAGGTGTAAAGGCTGCTTTACACGTTACAATTTGGTGTTCGATCTCGTATGCGATCGCACACGCCCCCATCGTTTGTGCGGCTTGTGCAATTTGTTGCCCGTGTTGCACAAACGAGTAACCCCCCGTCACACGTACTTACTTTCCATACGACCTCGCTGTGGGCGGCGAACATCCACTTCCTGGATTGGGGGGGACGTTGGGTGTCACAACGATGTCACACGGCAGCTCGCCAATAGAAGCGGAGGGGCAGAGATGAGCGGGACGTAAACATCCCGCCCACCTCCTTCCTTCCGCATTGCCGGCGGGAGCCGTGGAACGCAGGTAAGCTGGGTTCATCGTTCTCGGGTTGTCACACACAGCGATGTGTGCTGCCTCGGGAACATTGAACAACCGGATGTTCAATTTTTAGGAATTGAACTACGTGCATGCGACCAATGTTTTAACCTACAATCTTGGTCGCACGTAGGTTTCACACGCTACAGCATAACTAACGATGTCGGATGTGCGTCACTTACGACGTGACCCCGCCGACACATCGTTAGATATATTGTAGCGTGTAAAGCCCGCTTTAGAGCGAGAGATTACACTGATTTTTGAGCAGGATTTTGTCTTTCAGGATAATTTGTCCAGGAGTGAGAGGAATGCTTTGTCTGAATTGTGATCTATTGCAGGGATAACCATCAGGCCATCAGATAAGGGTGGCCTGGTGGTTATTCTGGATACTGAATTATATACTAGGGAGATTAATATGATGTTATCGGATATTCAGACATATAGAATATTATAATCTGACCCTACTATATCTATTAAAAAGAAATTTGATGATTTGGTGATGCAGGGTTTTGAGATGGGTGTACGTGATGCCAAATTGAGAGATTATATTCTGGTAGAGGATCCAATTTGTCCTATTTTACATGCTTTGCCAAAGACCCACAAAGGGGTTTTTTCACCCACCAATGTGCCAGATAGTAGCTGGGATTTGGTCTTTAGGGGAAAAACTATCAAACTTGGTTGGATTATCATCTCCAGCTGATTGTAGCAAGGATTGTGGGATTAATTAAAGATACTAAAGGGTGCTTTACATGCTGCGATATCGGTAAAGATATATCGTCGGGGTCACGTCGGTAGTGACGCACATCCGGTGCCGTTACCGACATCGCAGCGTGTGACACCAATGAGCGACAATCAACGAGCACAAAAAACGTGAAAAATCGTTGCTCATTGACATGTCGCTCATTTCCTTAATATCGTTGCTGCTGTTGGTACGATGTTGTTTGTTGCTCCTGCGGCAGCACACATCGCTATGTGTGACACCGCAGGAGCGACGAACATCTCCTTACCTGCCTCCACCGGCAATGCGGAAGGAAGGAGGTGGGCGGGATGTTACGTCCCGCTCATCTGCGCCCCTCCGCTTCTATTGGACGCCTGCCGTGTGATATCGCTGTGATGCCACACGATCGCCATTACCAATGGGTGAAATGATTTGGGCGAGGAGATCAGCATATGACAATGACGCTTTCGAACAAGAGAGCAATTACATCTATCAAAGACTCCTAGATAGGTGATATAAACATTAATCAATTTTGAAAGCCCGGGAGATAGTTTCTAGTAAATCTCAGGATACTTTATTAATACAGAGTTACAGAACTGACCTAGGGATTAAGAATCCCATAACTTTTACTACTCTTTTCTCGGTGGATTTCACTAGAATTTGTAAGGTAATACGAAAGTATACTCCTATTCTATGTCAGGACGACAAATTAAATAAGATTCTACAGGGAGGAATCAGGTTTGTGGCCCATAGAGGCAGGAGTATTGGAGATGTGGTTTCCCCTAGTGCAATACATGGACGGCAGGAGTATAGCGCTACCTGGTTGAATTATAAAGGGACTTTTAAATGTGGACAACAAAAATGTAATTTATCAAAAAAGGTGACCATATTATGGACACCGATGGCAAAACATATAAAATTAAAACTTTTATAAGTTGCAACACGACACATGTAATATATATGGCTAGTTGTGATACTTGCTGTAAATATTACATTGGGTGCACTATTCGTACTTTGAAGAAACGTATCAGTGAACATGCCTCCTCTGCATCTGCAGAATCTCTGGTGGGACGTACTACTTCAGGACTCGCCAAACACTTCAGAGATATGCATCAGGAGAATGTAAGTTCATTAAAAGTACAAGGTGTTGAAAGAGTTAATAGGCCTTACAGAGGAGGGGAGTGGCATAGCCTTGTTTTGGCCAGGGTAGCTTTTTGGATACTCAAGCTAAAGGCACGTTATCCTAATGGCTTGAATTATCGGTCCGATTTGTCTTATATCTATTAATCTATATTGACATGTATTTAGATGTATGTAATTTTTTGTATAATCTAATGTCCACATGAAATGTGTGTTTTTTTTCTTTTTTTTTTAACTTGTTCACTCAAGTGTGGATATGTATTTTATGGCACTTTATGTAGTTCCGGCTGGTCATGTGATCTATTTAAGCCACTGCATTTTTTTATTTCTTTACATTTGCCTTTAATAATAATAATAATAATTTTATTCATTTATATAGCGCTATTAATTCCACAGCGCTTTACATACATTGGCAATACTGTCCCCATTGGGACTCACAATCTAGAGTCCCTATCTGTATGTCTTTGGAGTGTGGGAGGAAATCTGAGAACCCGGAGGAAACCCACCCAAACACAGGGAGAACATACAAACTCCTTGCAGATAGTGTCCTTGGTGGGATTTGAACCCAGGACCCCAGCACTGCAAGACTGCAGTGCTACCACTGAGCCACCGTGCTCTTTACATTTGCCTTTGATTAAGGAGTATTTTCTCTGAAACGCGTAAGGCGTAATCAGGGCCTTTAAAAGGATTGATCCATTCTAATTTTTATGATGAATTTGAAATAAAGAAAAACTATTTTTTTATGGACATCAGTGCTGGATTTGTTTCTACCCCTTCCTTCCTTCAATAATTGCTACACCTGTGGAAACCAACCACAGATACCGTGCACTGGCCCAAAATGGATATCTAGATCTACAGATTGGTGAGCTGGAATGCTTACTTCTTTGTGTTTTTCTTACATGCATTGGCCACTCCATAAACTAAAATATCTCTTTTTTCAGATATTCCTATAGCAGTAATGCAATACCAGAGTTCCCTTATACATTGTTGGCTTTTTAGTGTGCAGCTGTATGCATCTTATAGTTACTATGTGTTTTCAGGTAGCACCTATTAACACTTGTTGGATGTGTGGGTCAGTTTTTTTTTTTAAATATTTTTAAGATGGAATCCATGACATTAAAACCCAGAAAATCAATAGTGATGGGGACTTCTCCTTCCAAAGCTGGTGAGACTTTCTCTTTTTCATTGCAATAATGGTTGTAAAGATGAATCTTATGGGTAGCTCTATACAGATCTATAGAAAAATCAGTAAAGTTAAATTGTTTTGGTATACAAAAATTAAGACCTTTAGACAGAACGGAGGTAATGTTGTCATCAAGCTGATGGTTAGTAAGATTGACAGATTATTATTAGGGACAACACTATCAGCAGAGCTGATAGCAGCAATATTTATCTCCAAGAAACTTTTTTCCTTTTTTTGCTGACTTTTTTGCCCCTTGCTCTTGCCCCTCCTCCTATTGCGTCTCCTAAAGGTTTTGGTGGATCACATTATGTCTCAGCTCCATCAGATCCAGCTGAAAGGGGGTCTTCTGAGGTGTAGGAATCTGAGTCAGTAGTCCAATAATATCTATTCTTAAACTGCTTATTAGGCATACCAGAAGAGTTGAAATTGACCCATTTTGATCTATTCCGTTGGAAAACCTGTCCATTTTCATTGTGTCTCTTATCCCTTAAAAAATTTTCTTTCTTGCGCATTTTAATATCGATCTGAATAGGAGTGAGTTTTTGATCCAATTTATATTGAAAAGTTTCCCATTGCTTATAAGATAATCTAGATCTTAGTTTTGCTTTAGTTTTATTTAGGAATTCATTAATGGCAATCAGGTCTTTTTCGTTTTTCTTTAAAATTAATTTTGAGACATTTCCTAGAGCAATTCAATTGAATCTTTTCCCATTCTCGTCTAAAATCCAAATCATCGTAGAATTGGGAGACATTCTTTATCACTCTTAGGCGGGCTTTGCACACTACAACATCGCAGGTGCGATGTCGGTGGGGTCAAATTGAAAGTGACGCACATCCGGCATCGCATGCGACATCGTAGTGTATAAAGCCTAGATGATACGATTAACGAGCGCAAAATCGTCGTAATCGTATCATCGGTGCATCGTCGGCGTAATCCGTAATTACGCTGACGCGATGGTCCGATGTTGTTCCTCGCTCCTGCGGCAGCACACATCGCTGTGTGTGAAGTCGCAGGAGCGAGGAACATCTCCTACCGGCGTCACCGCGGCTTCCGTAGGATATGCGGAAGGAAGGAGGTGGGCGGGATGTTTACATCCTGCTCATCTCCGCCCCTCCGCCGCTATTGGCCGCCTGCCGTGTGACGTCGCTATGACGCTGCACGACCCGCCCCCTTAGGAAGGAGGCGGGTTGCCGGCCAGAGCGACGGTCGCAGGGCAGGTGAGTGCATGTGAAGCTGGCGTAGCGATAATGTTCGCTACACCAGCTATCACACGATATCGTACCTGCGACGGGGGCGGGGACTATCGCATGCGACATCGCAGTATCGGCTTGCGATGTCGCAACGTGCAAAGCCGCCCTTAGGGCTCATGCGCATGTAACTGCTGAATATTCTGCAGTGATTTGACAGCACAGGTGCGCGTCAAATCGCTGCAAAAACACTGCATAATGAATGCAGTATTTTTGTAGAAAAACCCCGATTTCATGCAGTATGGCTGCTGCCCCCACCATTGACAGAATGGGAGCTGCATCCATAGCGCATTAATTAATTGACATGCTGCTTTTAGGAACGCATGCATTTGGGTCAAAATTTTAGCACCCAAATCACTGCGTTCATAAAAGCATTGTGCGCACGTGTCATGCACAATCTACAAAGATTGTGCAGGGGACGCAGGATGCGTGCATTTACGCTGCAGTGCTATACGCAGCGTAAATGCATGCTATTACGCAACGTGCGCACGAGCCCTTAGACCTTGAGAGATTCTATCACAGGCTTCATAAGATTTTAAATTGCACAGTCCAAAAGAGATTTATTTCCTTTTCAGCCAGAGAGATGACTTTAAACTACAGGGTTTTTGTACCCATCATCTCTGTATCCTCCTTCGTATTACACTCCGTAAAAAATGCCTCCGCATCCTCCCTTCCAGCCTAAATACCTTTATAATTATTGGCATCTCTAGAACCACCAGCTGTCATATCCATTATATTAGCTGTATAGACTCAGGCAAAAGCCATATAAAGGCATGCTTATCAGTCAGTGTGCTTGTAGACAAGAAAGCAGTCCAAAGAAATTGCTACGCAGTAGAAGGAAAAGTCCAGCACTAAAGACCCAAGCTGCAAGCCAAATGAACAGCTGTAACAGATAGCTGGGGTTGCGAGCCGTGGACTCAAGGAGGTGCCAAACCGAAAAACAGTCAAAGCAGTTGCTGTAGAAAAAAGAAAAAAGGTAGGCACTCACCCATAACGGTAAAAACAGTCCTTTATTGGAGCTGGACAGGAGGAACTAGGGGAGGATGCGGGAAGCAAGGACGAAGGCTGCCGTTTCACTCTGGAAGTGGCACTTTCATGGATCCATATGTCACTAACTCACCTCCCACATCCTTAAAGGTGAGTACAGGTGATAATACTAATTACACTGAATGAAGCAAAACGAGATTCTGAATAAAACAAAAGTGTGATTAAAAACAAAACATTTGTTATTACAAAACTGAGATATACATATGTAATCAGCAGTAATGAATGGGAAACCCTAGACAAAAATTAAAGAGTGCAAATAAAGATCATTTACAAAAAGACCGAAAGTTCATTTTTTTCATTAAGGCCTAAAGTGCCAAGTGCTTTCAGGTCAATTATCCAGCTGGCTTCTTTTTGCAAGAGGGTTTTATGAGAGTTCCCCCCAAAAGGGGAGTTAATAACTCTCTCAATAACAGCAAACATTAAACATTCTGGATTGCCCATATGTGCCAAACGAACATGATCAATTATTCTAGGAGACCCTTTACCTGTGAAAATAAGGTTAAATGTTGACGAAATCTGATGAAAAGGGGACGTAGTTTTAGCAATAAAATAATATCCGCAGGGACACCATATGCAATATACTACAAACTTCATTCTACAAGTGATGAAATGTTTTACTGTGACAAATCTATCTCCCAATGTCAAAGGATTAGTGACACATCTGAAATTACCTATAGGGCACATCCCATCAAACCAATTCCTGCGTTTGTTTTTAAGCCTGTTGCAGATCAGTATATCACCTAAATTTTTACATCTTGTATTAGTGATCAGGGGTTTATTACAGGCTACAGCTTTCAAATCTTGATCCTGTTCCAAAACATGGCAATGTTTATGAATGGCAGAGTGTATAATGCTGTCCAAAGAGCTATACTTAAAATTAAAGGTACATTTTTTAATAGCTTTGTCTCGGCTGGAAAAACTATTCATCCCCTTTTCATCAGATTTCGTAAACATTTAACTCTATTTCACAGGGTCTCCTAGACTAATTGATCATGTTCGCACATATTAGTCAAGCCAGAATGTTTAATGTTTGCTGGTATTGAGAGAGTTTTTAACTCCCCTTTTGGGGGGAACTATCATAAAACCCTCTTCCAAAAAGAAGACCCCCCGGATAATTGACCTGAAAGCACTTGGCACTTTAGGCCTTAATGAAAAAAATGAACTTTCGGTCTTTTTGTAAATGATCTTTATTTGCATTCTTTAGATTTTTTCTAAGGTTTCCCATTTATTACTCCTGATTATATATATATATATATCTCAGTTTTGTAATAACAAATATTTTGTTTTTAACATGTTTATAATAACACTATTGTTTTATTCAGAATGTCGTTTGGCTTCATTCAGTGCAATTAGTATTGTCACCTGTACTCACCTTTAAGGATGTGGGAGGTGAGTTAGTGACGTATAGACTCGTAGAAGTGCCACTTCCAGCGTGAAACGGCAGCCGTTGTCCTTGCTTCCCGCATCCTCCCCTTTTTCCTCCTGTCCGGTTCCAATAAAGGACTGTTTTTACCGTTATGGGTGAGTGCCTACCTTTTTTCTTTTTTCTACAGCGAAGAAAAAACAAAAAAGCTAGCACTAAATGTGCACTACAGCACTAAAAATTCCAACTGTACTTATTATAAATTTGAGATTTTTGGCAAAAAATTGCAATTTCTTGAGCCACCCCGCCACGCCACGGCAAATCTCATTTGGGGCAGTCCTAACACTAAAATATTTTTATAAAATGTGCCAAACGGCCTCACATATGAAATAGTAGAACTGCTCTTAGCAGCACTCACCTGGTCTATTTCAGTCCCGTACCCATGACTGAATCATGGCTGTGGGCGGGACAGGTCCAAGCAAATGCTGCATGAAGTAAAAAGCCTGTGGACAGGGCCTGATGACTGAATGTGAACAGTCATCAACCGCCAAAATCTAGACAGATGGAATACATCCTAAATTGGGGTGCATAGCAAGGTGGGGGTCAGCCACCAACCAATTCAATGAAGAAAAAACTACAAGGTCAATGTAGGTTTCGATAGCATGATAAGTGGAGGGTGGTTTGTATGTGCTAGGTTTTCTGTAATACTTTGAGTTCAATGGGGGATAGACTATAAGATGAAATGTTGACTACCAGGTTTGGTTTCTTAACTGGGTCTGGGAGCGTGTGTTCATACGAAGACTGGGTCCGGTAGTGGGACCGCCTTGTTGAGGGCCTTTCCCTTTTCTTTGAGCTAAAAAAAAAGGTGGAAAATGAGGGCCAGAGGAATTGTCGCTGTCTGAACCAGAGGTTCCATAGGTTCATGGTCCCGATGGTCTGCGTCATGTAGTTGATGTGGAGGACTCGTTCCATCTATATACTCTATTGTTGAGGTAGTCCTTGTTGTCTCTCTGAAATTTTTGTTTTTTCCGGTCCTGAAGTATCAGGCGATGTTGTTCCAGGATAGATTCAGTCCTAGACTTGAGACTATCCCAATCTGATGGGGACAATGTTGAGATCAGCTGTGTCTCAATGGCCGTGACTTTGGCTTGTGATTCAGTGACGGCTCCTTGTAGATATTCAATAGAATCAGGTCCAGGGAGCATTTGTTGAGGATCTTATGGTATCGGTCACAGAACTCCTGTTTATCAGAAAAAGGGTGGGTCTTAGGTGACTCCTCAGGCCACGGGGAATCTTGTTCTGTCTATAGTATTCAGCCAGCGTAGCACGGTGAAGGTCGTACGACACCAGGTGTTTTCTTTCTTTCTCGTAATCGCGACTCCGTAGTTCGCTAGTAGGTGTTGAGAGGAAGTCGCCTGATGAGGTCACTCGTGCAATGATCTGTGTGGCTTCTGCGGCATTATAAGTGAAAGTTGAAGTTGTCATCTAGGAGCGGTGCAAAAGACCAAAATAGTACTCTAATAAAAAAATTGAATGGTTTGCACTCAGGCTGAGTTGAGGATGGTGCTAGTGAAAATGGGGCGATACCCGAAAGTCATATATGAATGAATTCACTGCACTCGTTATTGAACGTGAAATAATTTTTAATGAAACGTGGAAAAGCAAAAAATCCAACGATGTTTCGACCCTCCGGGTCTTTATCAACTCGCTAGAGTGAAAATACAAACATATAATCAAAATTAAAGAAAGTATATACAGTAATTCCTAATATACAATATAGACAAAATGTATACAAAATATATGCAGATACAACAGATCTTGGGTCTATAAGGCTGCTTTCACACCTCCGGTTTTTGCTATGCAGCACAATCCGGCACTTTGCAGGAAAATCGCAACCGTTTTTTTTTGCTGCCGGTTGCGATTTTCCTGCATAGACTTTAATTAGTGCCGCATTGTGCCGCATGGCCTTGCGTTCCATCCGGTTTTTGCCGCATGCGGCAGATTTAGCCGATGCGGCGGCCGGATGGAACGTTGCCTGGCACGTTTTTTCGTGCGGCAAAAAAAAACGCATCGCGCCGCATTCGGCCGATGCGGCGCATTTTTCAATGCATGCCTATGGCGGCCGGATGCGGCGCGATGCGGCAATAACCGCATCCGGCCGCCGCATGCGGTTTTTGCCACTGCGCATGCTCAGTAGCATGCCGCAAGCGGCAAAATCCGGACTGGCCGCAAAGGAAAAACTTATGCAAAGGATGCGGTGTTTTCACCGCATCCGTTGCATAGCTTGCACAGCCGGATTGAGCCGCAGAGCTCAAGCCGGATGTGTGAAAGTAGCCAGTTAACATATAAATATGATACTTGTAATTTGAACAGAACATAACATTCTACCTGTTACCATGTTGCCGTAGGAACTGTTCCCATAGCTACATACCACCATATCCAGGACTTGTTATTCTGATCTGTTGTATCTGCATATATTTTGTATACATTTTGTCTATATTGTATATTAGGAATTACTGTACATATTATATTGTATATACTTTCTTTAATTTTGATTATATGTTTGTATTTTCACTCTAGCGACTTGATAAAGACCCGGACACTACAGGTGTGTCACAAAATGTTATACTATTGGACGTTAAATAAAAAATGATTACCACTAAAATGTTTTAACCCGAAATTTCCAATTTTCACAAGGGGAGTGTAATGCCCTCGTCCTTGCACTCTCCTGCCCCCCTCCCCCAGCGAGGACGTCTATTTCCTCACCTGTCCAGCCGTCCTGTGCATGTGGTCCTTTCCCCGTGTAATGCTGCTTCCTCCCGGAGTGTCTGTATACCTTGCAGGCCTCCGGCCTATTCCTGTAGGCCACGCCCACGTCCCCGTCCTTTTTCTTAAAGGGCCAACGTCCTCTTAACCTAGAAGTGCCTCCCAGGTCAGCTGGGTGGTTACAGGTACTTAAGGCACCTTTGCCCTATGGGAGGTGCCTGTGCATTAAGTCATTGCTAGTTGTCATGTCCCTTAGAGCTGCTGCTAATATCATGCTGTGTGCTGCTGCTGACACTTCTTTTTATTTCAGTGCTGTGCTACCTTGCTGTTCCACTGCTGCCGCTACCATCCACGCTGGCTAGCTTACATGATACCCGCCTCTGCAAGTATCCATGCCGGTCGCAGCTGCTGTACCATCCATCCGTCCAACCATCCATCCATCTCGAACGGAATCCCAACACCTGCTGCTGCTATAATCTACTGCCAGAGACAGTCGCTTCTGTACCCTTGGGGCCAGCTGTCGCAACACCAGTCTTCCCGAGTTACACCCAGACTCCTACCTACAGCGTAACAACCTCACCATTATGGGCTCTGGAGAAGACCAGGCGCAGGTCAAGTCCCTTTTATGTTTTCTGTGTGCTGTGGCCTAGTGGGTATGCTAAACATCTCTGCCTGCCCGGCGAGTATAATACTTTGCCCAGGCCATGAAGCCTGCTGCCCCTGCGTTCTCGGCTCAGCAAGAACTTGATCATGTGTGGCAGGAACAACACTGTCTCATGACCATTCTGCAGGCTATGGACACCTGACAGCTCTCTGCAACTGGCAGATCACGCAACCACCAATGCCAAGCTTGTCAAACTCCAACAAAAGATCTCTCATCAGCAAGGTCGGGTGCTGAAGTACAGTGCCTTGCGAAAGCATTCGGCTCCCTTGAATTTTTCCACCTTTTCCCACATTTCAGGCTTGAAACCTAAAGATAAAAATGTTAATGTTATGGTGAAGAATCATCAACAAGTGGGACACAATTGAGAAGTTGAACAAAATGTATTGCTTATTTTAAACTTTTTTTAAAAAATAATTAACTGAAAAGTGGGGCGTGCAATATTATTCGTCCCCTTTAAGTTAATACTTTGTAGTGCCACGTTTTGCTGCGTTTACAGCTGCAAGTCGGTTGGGGTATGTGTCTATCAGTTTTGCACATTGAGAGACTGAATTCTTGCCCATTCTTCCTTTGCAAATAGTTCGAGCTGAGTGAGGTTGGATGTAAAGCGTTTGTGAATACCAGTTTTCAGCTTTTTCCACAGATTCTCGATTGGATTCAGGTCTGGACTTTGACTTGGCCATTCTAACACCTTGATACATTTATTTGTGAACCATTCCATTGTAGATTTTGTCTTTTTGGAAGACTAATCTCTGTCCCAGTCTCAGATCTTTTGCAGAATCCAACAGGTTTTCTTGAAGAATGGTCCTGTATTTGGCTCCATCCATCTTCCCATCAATTTTAATTATCTTCCCTGTCCCTGCTGAAGAAAAGCAGGCCAAAACCATGATGCTGCCACCACCATGTTTGACTGTGGGGATGGTGTGTTCAGGGTGATGAGCGGTGTTGCTTTTACGCCAAACATATCGTTTGACATTGTGCCCAAATAGTTCAATTTTGGTTTCATCTGACCAGAGCACCTTCTTCCACATGTTTGGTGTGTCTGCCAGATGGCTTGTGGCAAACTTTTTAAATGACAGTTTTTATGGATATCTTTGAGAAATGGCTTTCTCATTGCCACTCTTTCATAGAGGCCAGATTTGTGCAGTGTACGACTGATTGTTGTTGTTACGTCACCGCCGGAGTGTGCTCCAGCGACTTCTGCTCTGATCACCAGGCGATGCCGTGTTCCTGCCGTGGATGGTGCTGGTGATGGGAGAGGAGTCGATGCCAGCAGCACCGGTGGGCGCAGGCTCCGATCATCCACTGGGCTGGGTTATCTTGGTATCTGCAGTACTGCTGGCTGACTGTGGGTGGCATGTGTCTTCCAGCTGAGGTTGCCAGCGTTCAGCTACAGCCGATGGGAAGACACCACACCCTTCTTATTCCCCCTCCTGTCACATGACCACTGCCAGAGATAGTTCTATAGTCCTGGCTGATGTGCTGTTTGTATTTTGATTCCTGTGATTTCTGCGTGTTTCCTGACTACCCTTCTGCCTGCTGTTTTTGTACCTCGCTGCCCGACCCGGATCTCACCACTGCTACGTTTTCTGTTTACGTGTTTGCCTGCCGATTCTGTCCCTGTTCTGCTATTCCTGGTTTGACCCTGCCTGACGACTACTCTCTCGGACTGCAGCCTTCCACGGGTAGAAATCTCCAGTACCCTGTGTAATTCCAAATCTCTGTATAGGGGTTAAAGGGTTTCAGGGTTCTGGGGGTCCTGCTTGGTGAGGGGCTTCCCCCTAGTCTGTCCATTACAGCCTGTCTGAGTCTGTTGATCCAGGCAGGCGTTACAGTTGTCCTATGGACAGACTCTCCCTGTAGATCTCTGCAGCTGTAGATCTCTGCAGTTCATTCAGAGTGATCATGGGCCTCTTGGCTGCATCTCTGATCAGTCTTCTCCTTGTTTGCGATGAAAGATTGGATTGACAGCCGGGTCTTGGTAGATTTGCAGTGGTATGATACTCCTTCTATTTCAATATGATCGCTTGCTGCACAGTGCTCCTTGGATGTTTAAAGTTTCGGAAATCTTTTTGTAACCAAATCCAGCTTTAAACTTCTCCACAACATTATCACGGACCTGTTTGTTGTGTTCCTTGGTCTTCATGATGCTATCTGCGCTTTAAGGCTATGTGCGCACGTTGCGTAAATTCATGCAGTTACGCTGCGCTTTGTAGCGCAGCGTAACTGCATGCGTCCTGCGTCCCCTGCACAGTCTATGGAGATTGTGCAGGGGCCGTGCGCACGTGGCATTTTAGAGCGCAAGGCTTCGGCTCCTGCCGAAGCGCTGCGTAAAAAGAAGTGACATGTCACTTCTTCCGTGCGCTTTGCCGGCAGCTCCTGCTCTGTCTATGGGAGGAGCTGCAGGCAGAGCGCATGGAATCGGCGCTCACTACGGACATTTCTGCAGCGATTTAAAGCGCACATGTGCTTTTCAGATCGCTGCAGAAATTTCTGCAGTGAACTGTACGCAACGTGCGCACATAGCCTAACACTGAGACTATCACAGAGCAGGTGCATTTATATGGAGACTTGATTACACACAGGTGGCTTGACTTATATTTATCATCATCAGTCATTTAGGACAACATTGGATCATTCAGAGATCCTAAATGAACTTCTGGAGTGAGTTTGCTGCACTGAAAGTAAAGAGGACGAATAATATTGCACGCCTCACTTTTCAGTTATTTATTTTTTAAAAAAGTTTAAAATAAGCAATAAATTTCATTCAACTTCACAATTGTGTCCCACTTGTTGTTGATTCTTCACCATAACATTAACATTTTTATCTTTATATTTGAAGCCTGAAATGTGGGAAAAGGTTGAAAAATTCAAGGGAGCCGAATACTTTGACAAGACACTGTATTTAGTCTAGATGAACGGTTGATGTCCCTGCAGAATGCTACGAGCCAAGCCGTTAAACCCGCAGTCTTGGCGCCTACGGGCCCGGTCCCTCTCCCAGCTGGGAGTTCACCCCCTCATTTCAGTAGACTTCCACAGTACCGAGGGGATCTGAAGCTTTGTCGTGGGTTTCTCAACCAATGCCAGTTTCACTTCCGTCTCCTGCCACAGCAGTACCCCACAGATGCCGCCAATGTGACTTTCCTGACTTCTCACCTAGATAGTGAATCCCTGGACTGGATCAATCCATTTCTGGAGAGAATGGATCCACTAGTCTCAAAACTATTTCTCTTCCTGGAAACTTTCTGTAAGGTTTTTGATGAACCTTGCAACATTGCATCCACTATTGAAGCACTGTTTGACCTTCAACAAGGAGATCTCACCGTGGACCAATATGCTATAAAATTCCACACCCTATCCTCTGAGTTACACTGGACCAATGAGCCATTGGTTGGAGCATTCTGGCGAGGCCTATCTGGTAAAACCAAGGACGAATTACCCTCCTCTTTGGACAATCTGACTAGCTTAGCCGTTCAGATTGACCTGCGCTTTCTGGCACATGCTTGTGAGAGGAGGTAGTCACACCCAGTACCCTTTATTCTGAGGTCCTCAGTTCCTCATGCCAGTGTCTCTTCCATACCTGCGGGCCTAGACTCCATGGAGATTGATCAAGTGTGGTCTGTCCGCCACCACCAGGAAATTCGTTGCACCAATGGTAGGTGCTGCTACTGTGGAAGCTCCATGAAATTTTCTTGCCTAGGGTCAGTAGGAGAGGCTACCCTAAGCGATGGCAAGTCCTCTTCACCTCTCTGTATTACTGTGTCCGTAACCTGTGGCTACTCTTGGTTCTCTGAAATGGCCCTTCTGGACTCATGAGCTGATGGGAATTTCATACAACAGAGTATTATTATTATTATTTATTATTATAGCGCCATTTATTCCATGGTGCTTTACAAGTGAAAGAGGGTATACGTACAACAATCATTAACAGTACAAAACAGACTGGTATAGGAGGAGAGAGGACCCTGCCCGTGAGGGCTCACAGTCTACAGGGAATAGGTGATGGTATGATAGGTGAGGACAGAGCTGGTTGCGCAGTGGTCTACTGGACTGAGGGCTATTGTAGGTTGTAGGCTTGTTGGAAGAGGTGGGTCTTGAGGTTCCTCTTGAAGCTTTCCACGGTAGGGGAGAGTCTGATGTGCTGAGGTAGAGCATTCCAGAGTATGGGGGATGCACGGGAGAAATCTTGTACGCGATTGTGGGAAGAGGAGATAAGAGAGGAGCAGAGAAGGAGATCATGTGAGGATCTGAGGTTGCGTGCAGGTAGGTACCGGGAGACTAGGTCACAGATGTAGGGAGGAGACAGGTTGTTCATGGCTTTGTATGTCATGGTTAGTGTTTTGAACTGGAGTCGTTGGGTGATGGGAAGCCAGTGAAGGGATTGGCAGAGTGGCGAGGTTGGGGAGTAGCGAGGGGAGAGGTGGATTAAGCGGGCCGCAGACTTTAGGATAGATTGGAGGGGTGCAAGAGTGTTGGAAGGGAGGCCAGAGAGCAGGAGGTTGCAGTAGTCGAGGCGGGAGATGATGAGGGCAAGCACTAATGTTTTTGCTGATTCTTGGTTAAGGAAAGCACGGATCCGGGAGATGTTTTTGAGTTGTAATCGGCATGAGTTGAAGAGGGCTTGGATGTGTGGCTTGGATCAGTATAGGAGTCCGTCAGCTGCAAACTCCTATTCCATTACTGTCGGTAGACAGAAAGCCTCTGGCTGAGGTCATTTAGTTTGTCGCCGAAGAGGTTGTCCTACGTGTAAGAATGCTGAATACGGAGAAGATTGCCTTTCATGTCCTTCCGGGAATGTTGCATCCGCTGTCGCTAGGCCTACTGTGGCTGAGGATGCATGAACCAGTCCTAGATTGGAGATCTGGAGACATGCTCAGGTGGGATCATACCTGCCACGAAAACTGTCTTATATCTGTGCAGTATCCCCAACCACCACTGAGACACTCTAATCTTCTCGGTCTGCTGTCCGCCTACTGTGCTTATATGGACATCTTTGACAACAAAGAGGCCGAGAATCTGCCGCCACACAGACAATATGACTGCCCGATTGACCTACTTCCTGGGTTTACTCCTCCTTGAAGTTGTATCTATACCCTGTCTCAGAATGAGACCCAAGGGATGTCCAAATACATAAAGGAGAATGTGGCAAGAGGTTTCATTTAAAAATCTTCCTCACCAGCCAGAGACTGTGTCTTCATTGTTAAGAAAAAGGACCGGTCTCTACGGCCATGTATGGATTACAGAGAGCTCAATCACATCAGAGTCAAGAACAAATATCTGCTGCTGTTCATACCAGAATTGATCAACCGACTCAGAGGATCTTCTCCAAGCTGGACCTCCATGGTGCATACAATATGGTTTGGATACAGTCGGACGATGAATAGAAGACTGACCTCAACACCCGTGACGGCCCCTATGAGTATCGGGTAATGCCATTCAGGCTCAGCAATGCCCTGGCGGTCTTTCAGGAATTCGTCAATGATATCTTCCGAGATCTGCTGTACACCAGATTTTCCTATGCACAGAAACAATGTTCGGCAGGTGCTGCAGAGGTTAAGAGAGAACAATCTATATGCCAAATGCGAGAAGTGTCTGTTCGAGCAATCGTCCCCGCCTTTCTTAGGTTACATAATCTCGGATGCCAGCCTGAGGATGGATCCAGTCAAGTTGTCAGCAGTATTGAAATGGCCATGTCCTGACAGTCTGAAAGCGATCCAATGGTTCATCGGGTTTGCCAACTATTATAGGCGGTTCTCGTCCCTGGCTGTTCCCATATCAGCCTTGACCCGTAAAGGGGAAAATCCAAAGGCAGGGACTCCAGAAGCAAAAGACATCTTCATTTCCCTCAAGCAGGCCTTTTCTTTGGCTCTAGCACTGCATAGACCAGAGTCTAATAAGCAGTTTACCCTAGAAATGGATGCTTCTTCCTCTGGTGCCAGTGCAGTTCTCACACAGAAATCGGCTACGGCTAAGACTGTAACCTGCTGTTTCTTTTCCAGAGCTTTCTCTCCAGGTGAGCGCAACTACTCGATTGGCGATCAGGAACTACGGGCAAACAAGATGGCTCTGGAGGAATGGCGGAACCTGCTGGAAGGAGCGATGCACCCTGTCATCATCTACACTGACCACAAGAACTTTGAACCCACACCAAGCCCGGTGGTCGCTATTCTTTGCCTGCTTCGACTTTGTGCTGCACTTCCGTCGTGCTTAAAAGATTGTCAAGGCTGTTTCACTGTCGTGGGCATTCCTGTTGACTGATCAGGAAGAGGAGGAGCCTCAACATATAATCAAGCCTTTTAGGATGGTGACAGTGACTCCCATAGATATGTCCCAGGTTTTCCCCGGTAAGACGTTCATTGCTGAAGCAGACAGGAAGCAAGTTCTTCAATGGGGACATTCCTCTCGGCTGGCTGGTCATGCTGGACAGAAGAAGTCTTTGTAGATAGTCTTGCGGCACTATTGGTGGCCTACATTGCGACAAGAAGTCCTGGAGTTTGTGTTGGCCTGACCCTCATGTGCCTGCAACAAGACACAAGCGAAAGTTCCTGCCGGTCCACTGCTTCCTTTGCCGGTGCCTTTTGCCTCCTGGCAACACATTGGGATTGACTTTATTACGAATTGGCGAATCCTCTGGTTGCACCATCACCTGGGTAGTGGTGAACAGATTCTTCAAAATGGCTTATTTCATGCTGCTGACCGGTTTACCCTCTGCACCAGTGCTCGCTGAGTGCTTCATCCAGCACATCTTCTGGCTGCACGGCCTACCACTTCACATTGTATCTGACAGAGGTGTCCAGTTTACTTCTCGATTCTGGAGGGCTACCTGCAAGTTTCTGGATGTCGCCTTGGACTTCTCATTGGCCTATCATCTGCAGTCCAATGGCCAAGTGGAACAGGTAAACCAGATCTTGACAAACTTCTTGCGGCACTTCGTCAATGAGCATAACAGTGACTGGGTCAAACGTCTTCCCTTGGTGGAGTTTGATCCAGCGTCCTCGCACTGTCCTGCCCACCTCCCCCAGTGAGGACATCTGTGTCCTTAAATGTCCAAGAGTCCTGCGGTGGCAGTCCCGTTCCCGTCTCATGCTACTGCCTCACAAAACGTCTGTACACATTGCAGGCTTACGGCCTATGCCCGTAGAGTGCACCCGCGGCAATGCCCCCTTTCTTAAGGGGCCAGTATCCTCTTAACCCGTAAGTGCCTCCCAGGTCAGCTGGGAGGCTGCAGGTACTTAAGGCACCTTTGCCCTATGGAGGTGCCTGGGTATTGAGTTTGAGTCATTGCTAGTTGTCAGGTCCCTTGGAGCTGCTGCTGACACTTCTTTATATTTCAGTGCTGTGCTACCTTGCTGTTCCACTGCTGCCACTACCATCTACGCTGGCTGGCTTACATGATACTCGCCTCTGCAAGTATCCAACCATCCATCTCGGATGGAATCCCGACACCTGCTATAATCTACTGCCAGAGACAATCGCTCCTGTACCCCTGGGGACAGCTGTCGCAGCACATGTCTTCCCGAGTGGAACCCAGACTCATACCTGCAGTGTAACAACCTCACCATTAGGTGCTCTGGAGAAGACCAGGCACAGGTCAAGCCCCTCTGGGTTTTCTGTGTGCTGTGGCCCAGTTGGTTCACTAAACATCTCTGCTCACCCGGCGAGTATAACAGGAAATAGGTACAAAAAAGGCCCCGTAATGTGTTACACAATTTCCCCTGAACGTGGCAATACCCCACATGTTACTGTACAGTACTGTTTGACTGCATCACAGGGCTTGGGAGGGAAGGAGTGCCATTTGATTTTTGGAGCAAAAATTTTCCTAGAATAGTTTGTGGACTCTATTTCCAGAGCCCCTAAGTGCCAGAACAGAAGAAATCCCCCTCAAGTGACCAAATTTTGGAAATTATATCCCTCTGAGAAGTTACAGTATCTATGAGTGTAGTGACTATTTAGTCTCTGGAAAACACCCATGATGTCAAACAAAGTGAATGTTTCAGAATTAAAATTTGCGAATAAGTCCTTGTTGTGCCCAATACATTGTAGTGCCCATACATTGTACCCAGCTCATTCTTCTGGAAACCTGCACATTTAGGTGGGCTACCCTCACTACAATAATGCCAAACATGTGGGTGCTAACTGTAGTTTAGGCATATTGTGGGGCTCAGAAGAGGGGGCATTTGGATTTGGGAATGCAGATATTGCTGGATTTCTTTTTGAGGTGGGAACCATAGCATTGTTCCATAGTATTTGTGCTACTAGTATTAAGGAAGATTAAGGAAGCCCCTTATATTTCCGTTAACTGATGATGGACCTGAGTGGGTACTTGTGTTTTTCTGGGTTTAGTTGAATGCTATTTGGTGGCGATTTTGGTACTGAACATTTTGGATCAGTTCCCATTTATTCTGTGCTCTATGATGAGCACTTACATCAGGGTTTCCATCTACATCTCTGAAATACGTAATTCAGGTGAAACCTGCAACAGATCCATTCACTAATGAGGCAGCAGAGTTACTCCGGATTCCGTTTGGCCTCTATTCAGCTGTGTCTGTCTTTTCAAAGGAGAAAAAAAACTTTTGTGCACACCTTAAAAGAGGCGTAAAAAGATGGACGCCACTGCACCACAGGCCAGACATGAGGTCAAAGTGGCTCCTTCATTACAGTGAATTTTCTGTTGGGAATTTTTTCTGAATCACGTTTTTCATAGATTTAGGTTATGTGTACACAATATGCACATACACTGTCCCAGACGCAGCATGTTTTCCCCTGTGGAAATGCAAGTGTTCTCTGCAGGAGACCACAGCTGCCTGTGCCCACGATCAGGGTTTCGGGCACTGTGGACTTTCGCTCTGTTTTCCCATCTGAGGACACTCATCTCCGCAAGCATAAATTGACAGAATGAGAAGCCGCTCCACATGTTAGTTTACGCTGCAGACAAAGAAGCACAGAGGGCATGGAATTTCTATAAATCCATCCACTGTGCTAGTACGTTACAATGAAAATAATATGCAAATCAAAAAAGTCTGTGGAGTCTCAGTTAGGAGTCTCGACACAGAAACCAGCCAGATATCCCTCCGGGAAGGACCCAGCCAAGGGGTGGCTCTTTTTAGGAGACCACTATAACCACCATATGAAGTGGCCCTTTTAGTCAATATCCAACTTTTTGACAAGTTTAAAGATATGACAAGGGAAATACCAATCAAAATGACTGCTGGAACTCCATTGTAAATGTGAACAGGGTGCTAGCCAAAAAATACATAATCTATATGAAGTGAAAGCTGCACACCAAATTCAGAGTAATATGAACAAGCATAACTGCTTGATGATACATAAAGAATGAAAAATACAACTAGCCATATGAAAAATGGAAAAAAAAAATGTTTGGTGATATTGCATAACTGCTGAGGATTATTTTGAAAAAAAGAGATATTTAGCTAATGTATTGATCAATTCATTACTGCCCCATACCACTTCACGGTAATCTCTTATTTATGGGGTCCCTAACAAAATGTTACCTCTATATGCGGTTAAAACCTGCTTGTGTGCATGGGTACCTAACCAAATGTTACCTCTATGTGCGGCTGAAACCTGCTGTGTATGGGAAGCAAGGGACCTGGCTATATAGGAAGTTGAATAATCATGGCTAGAGGGCGGGACTGGGTTCTCAGACAGAAAAAAAACTGCATAACAATCAAAATGACTGCTAGAACTCCATTGTAAATGTGAACAGGGTGCTAGCCAAAAAGTACATAATCTATATGAAGTGAAAGCTGCACACCAAATTCAGAGTAAAATTGTTTTGGTGATATTGCATAACTCCTCAGCAGTTATGCAATATCACCAAAAAATTGTTTTTCCATTTTTCATATGGCTAGTTGTATTTTTCATTCTTTATGTATCATCAAGCAGTTATGCTTGCTCATATTACTCTGAAATTGATGTGCAGCTTTCACTTCATATAAAGGGAAATACCAAGGCCAGGTATCCATCCACCGACAGCTGTTTCGGGGTATTGCCCCTCATCAGTGTGGAGTAGGATTCTGGCCAGGTGGGAGCAATGCCTAGTAGGTCTACTAAAAGGGCCACTTCATATGGTGGTTATGGTGGTCTCTTAAAAAGAGCCACCCCTTGGTTGGGTCCTTCCCGGAGGGATTTCTGGCTGGTTTCTGTGTTGAGACTCCTAACAGAGACTCCACAGACTTTTTTGATTTGCATATTTCCCAGGGGGCAATGTACCTAGGATTTCACTGTCTTGAGCGCCCTCGCTGGCTGCCGGCAGTGTTTTCTCTGGCTGGTCTCCCCGAGATCAGTGATTATTTTGTAATAAAAATAATATGGCTGTATACCCTGCTGTAAGTAAATAAAAGCATAGTGCATATGAATAAACATAAAGTACTTAGTAAACACTATTTTTGATCAAAAAAGCGTAAAGCCATCCCGCCGCGACAAGGTGTACCCAAATCAGGACGGTATATAACACTCTCTAGTATTAAAACCTTACCATGTGTTAAAACAGACCTCAATCTGAATAGGAGCAGATAGTGACTGGGTCCCGACTATGGACACACAGCCATGGGAGATGAAATGCCCAGCTCAGTGAAAAGGGGGCCACAACCTATTTGTACTGAGTACAAGAGACTACAAAAACCAAAGTTTCTGTACTCAGTACAAATGGGGTGTGGCCCCCTTTTCACTGAGCTGGGCATTTCTCCATAGTCAGGACATTGTCTGCCCTTGCTCAGATTGAGGTCTGTTTTGACACATGTTGAGGTTTTAATACTAGAGTGTTAGGTATAGTCCTGATTTGGGTACACCTTGTCACAGTGGGATGGCTTTATGCTTTTTTGATCAAAAAGTACCCTATGTTTAGTCATATGCACTATTCTTTTATTTAGTTACAGCAGGGTATACGTCCATATTATTTTCATTTTGTCATATGGCCAGCGTGAACACGTGCATGCATGTATACCACCTCATGCTCTGGCTGATTTTTTTGGTTTCTTTTTTTGTACTGTGCAATGCAGCATTTTGGGCGCAGCAAAAACACGTGGCATCCAAAACTCTGCTATTCCTGACCGTGGGCACACATCTTTATACATAATACTGGTGCAAGCACTCAGTGTAGAGCACTTGATAAATATTAGCCGCACCGTACTGCGATGTTTTAGAGTCAGAATGAACAAATCAATAGCGATTGAAGAATTGGCTTTATTTATTACGCTATTCACCCTGCGGTATAAGTGATTTGCCGGCTTTATTCCTCTGGTCAGTACAATTACAGTGATACCAGGTTTATAATTATTCTGTTAGGTTTGGTGACTATTACACTAAAAGCGCTTTTTACAAAATAAAGATTTTTTTCCATCGCTGAATTTTGAAAGCTATCGCTTTTTGTAGGAGGAGTTGGAGTTTTTATTGGTATCTTTTTGGGCAGCACAATATTTTTTGATCACTTTCTATTCCACTTTTTGTGAGGTAGAATCATGAAGAAACAGCAATTCAGGAATTTTTTGTTTGTTTGTTTTTTACACCCTTCACTGTGCCATAAAAGTGATTAGACCGTTTTATTCTTCAGCTCACTACAATTACAGTAATATCACATTTATGTATTTTTTTTTATGTTTTACCGCTTCCACAATATAAAAACAATTTTATTAAAAAAAAAAAATCAGTTTTTGCATTGCTGTATTCTGAGAGCTATGACTTCATTTTCCATTGATGGAGCTATATAGCAGCTTATTTTTTTGCATGACAAGATGACCTTTTTTTTCTATATATGACTCTTTAATTGTGTTTTATTCTAATTTTTTTTTCAGCTGTATGATGAAAATACATAGTTTTTGCAAGCTTTTTTATGTTGTTTTATTAGGTTCACTGAAGGGGTCAACTAGTGTAGCAGTTTTATAGATCGGGTTTATTACGGATGTGGCAATTCAAAATATGTGTACTTTTTTTGGTGTAGTTTTTTTTACTTACATTTACATATTTAATGGAATATTATTTTTATTTATTTTCAGATTTATTTTTTTTTTACTTTTTACTAATTTTTTAAACTTAGGCCCCTTACACATTGCGTTTTTCTCTACGTCCACAGGTCCCGTCGGGGCATCCGTCCGGACCGCCCCTCCCCCACTCTGCAAAGCGTGCTCCGGACGCATGCGCCTGACAGGGCCATTCACTGTTATGGAGCGCACTGCGTTAGCGTGTGCTCTGTCTTGTGCCATTTTGTGCACATATACGTTTCTGCAGACGGACACCCGAACGTAGGTGGTCTACGTTCGGGTGTCCGTCTGCAGAAACGTATATGTGCACAAAATGGCACAAAACAGAGCACACGCTAACGCAGTGCGCTCCATAACAGTGAATGGCCCTGTCGGGCGCATGCGTCCGGAGCACGCTTTGCAGAGTGGGGGAGGGGCGGTCCGGACGGATGCCCCGACGGGACCTGTGGACGTAGAGAAAAACGCAATGTGTAAGGGGCCTTAGTCCCTTGATGGGACACTTACTTTCAGTGATCTAATCACTGATATAAACCACTGCAATGAGTTATAAGTGTCAGAGCAGCAGCAGCTCCTACACTTTGCCTCACACACCATTCATCTGGCATGGTTTGTGAGGCAAACTGACGACCCTGGGTTACCATGGCTGCAATCAGGTCCCTGTGATCTCATTACAGGGACACGATCGCCAGGGAGAGGTAAGCGATTCCTCTCCCTACCTCCTGAATGCTGCGATTGCGTTGATCGTAGCATTTAGGGGGTTAAACTGCAAGGAGCTGGACCATAAATAAGGAATAATGTTTAGAACACCGTTTTAAGTCTGAACTGGGTGCAAAAAACCTAAAAAAACATCACTATATGGAGATAAGGTATGCACACCAGTGACTATGCAAGGGGAATACATGTAATAGCAGAAATTGCTGTGTGAATACTGACATGAAAAATCCAATAGCTATATGTAAGAATGAAAATGTGAAAAATGGAACCTGCATTACTGCCATGAACATATGAATTAATATGCCAATCCATATTATACGCATATATAGCCTGGGTCTCCGCTTCCCATACACGGTAAGTTTTTTTTTTTTAACTGCATGAGAGGGGACACACTAGCTAGGGACCCCAACGTAGAGAAATACTTTGGCGTAGTGTTGGGGCTCTATTGCTTTTATCAATTCAATGGCTAAATTTCTCTTAATTCATATGTTCATGGCAGTAATGCAGGTTCCATTTTTCACATTTTCATTCTTACATATAGCTATTGGATTTTTCATGTCAGTATTCACACAGCAGTTTCTGCTATTACATGTATTCCCCTTGCATAGTCACTGGTGTGCATACCTTATCTCCATATAATGGAGCTGGACCATGACCGCTCCTAGCAGTGAGAGCCGGGTCCTAGCTTTAACATTAGCCAGTGACCGAGCGTCAATCGCGGGGGTACAGCGCAGGAACCCTTGTGATCGTCATGACGTAACTGTATGTCATAGGTCGTGAACGAACCAACTTCAATGACATACAGTTACTTCAAGGGTCGTGAAGGGGTTAAATGTTACTTATGACTTTTTTTCGTATATGAATCTTTGAATTGTAAAGCGCTGCGGATTATGTTGGCGCTATAAGAAAAAAATTATTATTATAATATTGGCACAGTTGCTGAGATTAGTGAGTGGCTGCAGTGGTCACTTGCACTGTAGTCATGACATCACCAGGAAAGACTGAAGTATTGTTGGAGAGGCAGTGGTGCCACTTATGGGGATGCATCTAGATGAGTTTATTTTATTCATCTGCAAATTTATAGATTAATAAAAAAATCCCGGACAACCCCTTTAGTAAAATTAAAAAGGCAATACTTACTGATATAAGGACAGGTTAAAATATTAGCTATCAACAGAATAAAGACAAGCCATAACCTTATAGGATGTCCAGTGCTACATATTACTGAACATCCACCCAAAGAAACTGGAAATGCAAACCAAAACCCTAATAACATGATACACCTTAATCTATGTTTGTATCTTTTATTTTATCTTTTAATCTATTTTATTGTAGGAGCGTCTAGGTGCGGTATCTTGCCTTCAGCTTATTATTGAAACATTCAAAATAGAAGACAGTATAATGGTAATTGGAGGGTAAGTATATCTGTTTCACAGCTTTTCTTGACAATAACCACCAGGAAGACAACCGGTTAGGTCAAAAGTAGGCAGTTTTCACTCTTAGGGCTCATGCGCACGTTGCGTACTTACATGCATTTATGCTGCGTATTGCACTGCAGCGTAAATGATGCGTCCTGCGTCCCCACCACAGTCTATGTAGATTGTGCATGATACGTGCGCACGTTGCTTTTTGGAACGCAGTGATTTGGGTGCTAAAATTTTGACCCAAATCCGTGCTTTCATAAACTGAGCATGTCAATTATTCCGTGCGCTATGGATGCAGCTCCCATTCTGTCTATGGTGGGGGCAGCATCCCGAGCACATGAAATAGTTTTTTTTTATACAATAAAACTGCATCCATTCTGCAGTGTTTCTGCAGCGATTTGAAGCGCACATGTTCTGTCAAAACGCTGCAGAATATTCAGCAGTTACGTGCACATGAGCCCTTATTTCATTGCTGCTGCTTCCGATTGTTTTAATTTTGTCAATACATCACACTGTTCTAGAGATTTGTACCTTTTTATTTGGTGCTATGGCAATGCATGAGATTAGCTACCGGTATCAAAGTAAAACGTATTCATGTCCCACAGTTTAACAAAGTATAAAAATGTAAAGAAAAAAAGCGCATACAAATAACGAAAACCTACTTTGCCACTAAAAATGCAGCGTTTATGTTAAAACAAAAATAGAGAAGTACTCATAATTGGTATTGCTGCGGTCAGAATGTCTCTACCTATAACTGTCATGTCACATTATTTATTCCATAAAGAAAATACTGTAGCAAATAAAACAAAACACTCCAAAAATGTAGCTTTTTAATCATACTGACACAAAAAAAAAATAAAGAGTGATCAGAAAGCCATATGTAAAAAACAAAATAAAAAACGGTATGAATCAACATGTAAAAAAAGCAACAATAAGAGGATAATGTCCTCCAAAAATCAAGTATTACTCACAGCAAGTTGGGCTGCAGTGTGTACATCGCCCTGGCCAAAAACTGATGCTCTAGCAGGATACAGCTAAACCCCCACTAAGTGGAGACATCACAGGTGCAGGAGAAGCACATCACACACACACCTTCATGGAATGGAGGGGAGGTGACTGCTAGATGATAAAACTGCACACAAGTGGCTTGCATAGAGCGCTGTTCACATGCAGATGACACAGTCACAAACCCGCAGCCTATTAGGTAACGCCCTTCTATTAGATCAGGCGGGCTGCCAAGCCGTACTCCACTGTATATCATGCACGGACAGACACTCTACAATGCAAGGCCCAACAGAAAGGGGCCTGGCTGTATCCTGTACAAACAAAAAAATATGAGGTTTTTGTTGGTATTTATGGCCATAAAACGTAAGCCTACACCCTCGTCAAGGGACCTCATGTCTGTAGGTCCCTAACCTTACTGTTGGGCCTTGCATTGTAGAGTGTCTGTCCGTGCATGATATACAGTGGAGTACGGCTTGGCAGCCCGCCTGATCTAATAGAAGGGCGTTACCTAATAGGCTGCGGGTTTGTGACTGTGTCATCTGCATGTGAACAGCGCTCTATGCAAGCCACTTGTGTGCAGTTTTATCATCTAGCAGTCACCTCCCCTCCATTCCATGAAGGTGTGTGTGTGATGTGCTTCTCCTGCACCTGTGATGTCTCCACTTAGTGGGGGTTTAGCTGTATCCTGCTAGAGCATCAGTTTTTGGCCAGGGCGATGTACACACTGCAGCCCAACTTGCTGTGAGTAATACTTGATTTTTGGAGGACATTATCCTCTTATTGTTGCTTTTTTTATATTTAGTGTAGGGACCTACAGACATGAGGTCCCTTGACGAGGGTGTAGGCTTACGTTTTATGGCCATAAATACCAACAAAAACCTCATATTTTTTTGTTTGTACAGGATACAGCCAGGCCCCTTTCTGTTGGGCCTTGCATTGTAGAGTGTCTGTCCGTGCATGATATACAGTGGAGTACGGCTTGGCAGCCCGCCTGATCTAATAGAAGGGCGTTACCTAATAGGCTGCGGGTTTGTGACTGTGTCATCTGCATGTGAACAGCGCTCTATGCAAGCCACTTGTGTGCAGTTTTATCATCTAGCAGTCACCTCCCCTCCATTCCATGAAGGTGTGTGTGTGATGTGCTTCTCCTGCACCTGTGATGTCTCCACTTAGTGGGGGTTTAGCTGTATCCTGCTAGAGCATCAGTTTTTGGCCAGGGCGATGTACACACTGCAGCCCAACTTGCTGTGAGTAATACTTGATTTTTGGAGGACATTATCCTCTTATTGTTGCTTTTTTTATATTTAGTGTAGGGACCTACAGACATGAGGTCCCTTGACGAGGGTGTAGGCTTACGTTTTATGGCCATAAATACCAACAAAAACCTCATATTTTTTTGTTTGTACAGGATACAGCCAGGCCCCTTTCTGTTGGGCCTTGCATTGTAGAGTGTCTGTCCGTGCATGATATACAGTGGAGTACGGCTTGGCAGCCCGCCTGATCTAATAGAAGGGCGTTACCTAATAGGCTGCGGGTTTGTGACTGTGTCATCTGCATGTGAACAGCGCTCTATGCAAGCCACTTGTGTGCAGTTTTATCATCTAGCAGTCACCTCCCCTCCATTCCATGAAGGTGTGTGTGTGATGTGCTTCTCCTGCACCTGTGATGTCTCCACTTAGTGGGGGTTTAGCTGTATCCTGCTAGAGCATCAGTTTTTGGCCAGGGCGATGTACACACTGCAGCCCAACTTGCTGTGAGTAATACTTGATTTTTGGAGGACATTATCCTCTTATTGTTGCTTTTTTTATATTTAGTGTAGGGACCTACAGACATGAGGTCCCTTGACGAGGGTGTAGGCTTACGTTTTATGGCCATAAATACCAACAAAAACCTCATATTTTTTTGTTTGTACAGGATACAGCCAGGCCCCTTTCTGTTGGGCCTTGCATTGTAGAGTGTCTGTCCGTGCATGATATACAGTGGAGTACGGCTTGGCAGCCCGCCTGATCTAATAGAAGGGCGTTACCTAATAGGCTGCGGGTTTGTGACTGTGTCATCTGCATGTGAACAGCGCTCTATGCAAGCCACTTGTGTGCAGTTTTATCATCTAGCAGTCACCTCCCCTCCATTCCATGAAGGTGTGTGTGTGATGTGCTTCTCCTGCACCTGTGATGTCTCCACTTAGTGGGGGTTTAGCTGTATCCTGCTAGAGCATCAGTTTTTGGCCAGGGCGATGTACACACTGCAGCCCAACTTGCTGTGAGTAATACTTGATTTTTGGAGGACATTATCCTCTTATTGTTGCTTTTTTTATATTTAGTGTAGGGACCTACAGACATGAGGTCCCTTGACGAGGGTGTAGGCTTAC
The DNA here is from genome assembly GCF_048569485.1 of Anomaloglossus baeobatrachus. Lineage (NCBI taxonomy): Eukaryota > Metazoa > Chordata > Amphibia > Anura > Aromobatidae > Anomaloglossus > Anomaloglossus baeobatrachus. Next base: position 146,885,751 of record NC_134359.1, on the reverse strand, counting down.
GTTTTATGGCCATAAATACCAACAAAAACCTCATATTTTTTTGTTTGTACAGGATACAGCCAGGCCCCTTTCTGTTGGGCCTTGCATTGTAGAGTGTCTGTCCGTGCATGATATACAGTGGAGTACGGCTTGGCAGCCCGCCTGATCTAATAGAAGGGCGTTACCTAATAGGCTGCGGGTTTGTGACTGTGTCATCTGCATGTGAACAGCGCTCTATGCAAGCCACTTGTGTGCAGTTTTATCATCTAGCAGTCACCTCCCCTCCATTCCATGAAGGTGTGTGTGTGATGTGCTTCTCCTGCACCTGTGATGTCTCCACTTAGTGGGGGTTTAGCTGTATCCTGCTAGAGCATCAGTTTTTGGCCAGGGCGATGTACACACTGCAGCCCAACTTGCTGTGAGTAATACTTGATTTTTGGAGGACATTATCCTCTTATTGTTGCTTTTTTTATATTTAGTGTAGGGACCTACAGACATGAGGTCCCTTGACGAGGGTGTAGGCTTACGTTTTATGGCCATAAATACCAACAAAAACCTCATATTTTTTTGTTTGTACAGGATACAGCCAGGCCCCTTTCTGTTGGGCCTTGCATTGTAGAGTGTCTGTCCGTGCATGATATACAGTGGAGTACGGCTTGGCAGCCCGCCTGATCTAATAGAAGGGCGTTACCTAATAGGCTGCGGGTTTGTGACTGTGTCATCTGCATGTGAACAGCGCTCTATGCAAGCCACTTGTGTGCAGTTTTATCATCTAGCAGTCACCTCCCCTCCATTCCATGAAGGTGTGTGTGTGATGTGCTTCTCCTGCACCTGTGATGTCTCCACTTAGTGGGGGTTTAGCTGTATCCTGCTAGAGCATCAGTTTTTGGCCAGGGCGATGTACACACTGCAGCCCAACTTGCTGTGAGTAATACTTGATTTTTGGAGGACATTATCCTCTTATTGTTGCTTTTTTTATATTTAGTGTAGGGACCTACAGACATGAGGTCCCTTGACGAGGGTGTAGGCTTACGTTTTATGGCCATAAATACCAACAAAAACCTCATATTTTTTTGTTTGTACAGGATACAGCCAGGCCCCTTTCTGTTGGGCCTTGCATTGTAGAGTGTCTGTCCGTGCATGATATACAGTGGAGTACGGCTTGGCAGCCCGCCTGATCTAATAGAAGGGCGTTACCTAATAGGCTGCGGGTTTGTGACTGTGTCATCTGCATGTGAACAGCGCTCTATGCAAGCCACTTGTGTGCAGTTTTATCATCTAGCAGTCACCTCCCCTCCATTCCATGAAGGTGTGTGTGTGATGTGCTTCTCCTGCACCTGTGATGTCTCCACTTAGTGGGGGTTTAGCTGTATCCTGCTAGAGCATCAGTTTTTGGCCAGGGCGATGTACACACTGCAGCCCAACTTGCTGTGAGTAATACTTGATTTTTGGAGGACATTATCCTCTTATTGTTGCTTTTTTTATATTTAGTGTAGGGACCTACAGACATGAGGTCCCTTGACGAGGGTGTAGGCTTACGTTTTATGGCCATAAATACCAACAAAAACCTCATATTTTTTTGTTTGTACAGGATACAGCCAGGCCCCTTTCTGTTGGGCCTTGCATTGTAGAGTGTCTGTCCGTGCATGATATACAGTGGAGTACGGCTTGGCAGCCCGCCTGATCTAATAGAAGGGCGTTACCTAATAGGCTGCGGGTTTGTGACTGTGTCATCTGCATGTGAACAGCGCTCTATGCAAGCCACTTGTGTGCAGTTTTATCATCTAGCAGTCACCTCCCCTCCATTCCATGAAGGTGTGTGTGTGATGTGCTTCTCCTGCACCTGTGATGTCTCCACTTAGTGGGGGTTTAGCTGTATCCTGCTAGAGCATCAGTTTTTGGCCAGGGCGATGTACACACTGCAGCCCAACTTGCTGTGAGTAATATGAATCAACATGCCAAACCAAGCCGCAATAAACGAGCTCTAACATGGCTCATTCAGTAAAAAAGAAAAAACTACCGCTCTTAGAATATGGCAATGCAAAGACAAATTCATGATTATAAAATATTCGTTTCAGTGTGTAAAACTAGCAAAGCATAAAGCAAACTATATAAATCTGTTATTACTATAATCGTACTGACCCAAGACTATAAATCCTTCTTATTACTTTTACCGCACAGTCAAACGCTTAAAAAGTAAAAACTATAAACAATAAGTGAATTGCTGGTTTTTGTTCATGCTGCTTCTGAAAAATCAGAATAAAAAGCGTTCAACAATGTTATATATCCAAAATGGTACCCAAAATATTTTCAACCCGTCGCACAAAAAATAAGCTAATCTCTGTTCCAGCAATGTCCCATTATTTTCGGCGTCTTTATAGTGCACAAGTCTGGTTGACCACAGCTCTGTTCACGCCTAAAAAAATTGGACACCACCAGAACAAACGCCAAACAAAGTCCCAAGTAATTCCATCTGCCTCATTAGAGGGAGTGGTTCTTCTGAGGTTTCGTCTAAATTACATTTGTGGAATTTACATAGAAACTCTAACATAAGTGTTTAGCATAGTTCCCCGCCTTATACTAAAAGTGATCATCAGGTGTTATGTACCCCAACATGTTACCAATAAAAACCTTAACTTATCCCATACAAACCTACCCCCACACAGGTCCGTGATCACTGACACTGACCCATGATCACAGACTCCTGATCACTGACACCTAATCACTGACCCCTGTTCACTTACACTGACACCTGACCTCTGACCCCTGATCACTGATATCTGACCCCTGATGACTGACTCCTGATCATTAACACTGACCCCTTATCACTGACACTGACCCCCTGATAACTGGCACCTGATGACTGATCCCTGTCACCTGATCACTGATCTCTCACACCTGATCACTGATCCCTGACACTGAACCCTGATCACTGGCCCATGATCACTGACGCCCTGATCACTGACCCCTGATGACTGACCTCCTGATCACTGACCTCTGACACCTGAACATGGACCCCATGATCACTGACCCCATGATCACTGACCCCATGATCACTGACCCCATGATCAATGACCCCTGATCACTGACACCAGATCACTAATACCTGATCACTGACACTGACACCTGATCACTGGACATTGACCCCTGGTCACGGACCCCTGAGCACTGACCCCCTGATCACTCAAACTGATCCTTGATCACTGACCCCTAATCACTGACACTGACCCCTGCTCACTGACCCCCTGATCACTGGCACCTGATCACTGATCCCTGTCACCTGATCACTGATCTCCCACACCTGATCACTGATCCCTGACACTGAACCCTGATCACTGACCCATGATCACTGACGCCTGATGACTGACTGACCTGATCACTGACCTCTGACACTTGAACATGAACCCCATGATCACTGACCCTGTGATCACTGACCTCATGATCACTCACCCCTGACATTTAAGAATTGACCCCCTGATCACTGATTCCCTGATCACTGACCTTCTGATCACTGAACCCTTGATGACTGACCCCTGACCACTCACATTGATCCCCTGAACACTGACACCCTAATCACTGACCCCTGACCCCCTGATCGCTGACACTTGATCGCTGACACCTGACCACTGACATCTGACCACTGACATCTGACCACTGACACCTGACCACTGACACCTGAGCACTAACCACTGACCCCCTGATCGCTGACCCCCTGATCGCTGACCCCCTGACTGCTGACACCTGACCATTAACCACTGACCCCCTGATCACTGACCCCACTGATTACTGACCCCCTGATTACTGACCCCCTGATCATTGACCCCTAATCCCTGACCCCTGATCACTCACACTGACACCCTGATCACTGACCCCTGACATTTAAGAACTGACCCCCTGATCACTGACCTTCTGATCACTGAACCCCTGATCACTGACTCCTGACCACTCATGCTGACCCCCTGAACACTGACCCCCTGATTACTGATCACTGATCCCCCTGATTACTGACCCCCTGATTACTGACCCCCTGATTACTGACCCCCTGGTCACTGACCCTCTCGTCACTGACCCTCTGGTCACTGACCCTCTGATCACTGACCCTCTGGTCACTGACGCCTGAGAACTGACCCCCTGATCACTGACACTGACCCCTGAGAACTGACCCCCTGAGCATTGACACCTGATATCTGATCACTGACCCCTGACCCCGTGATCACTGACCCCGTGATCACTGACCCATGATCACTCACACCTGATCACTGACCCCTGATCACAAACCCCCTGGTCACTGACCCCTGATCACAAACCCCCTGGTCACTGGCCCTGTGATCACTGACCCCTGATCACTGACTCCTGATCACTGACATCTGATCACTGACCCTTAAACACTGACCCTTAAACACTGACCCCCTGATCACTGACCCCTGATCACTGACCCCGTGATCATTGACCCCCGGATTACTGATCATTGACACCTGATTAGTGACCCCTGATAACAGACCCCGTAATCACTGACCCCTGACCCCTTGATCACTGACCCCCTGATCACTGACCCCCTGATCACTGACCCCCTGATCACTGACCACCTGATCACTGACCCCCTAATCACTGACCCACTGATCACTGACACTGACCCCCTGATCACTAACCCCCGATCATTGACCCCGTAATCACTGACCCCGTGATCACTGACCTCTTGATCACTGACCCCCTGATCACTGACCCCCTGATCACTGACCACCTGATCACTGACCCCCTAATCACTGACCCACTGATCACTGACACTGACCCCCTGATCACTAACCCCCAATCATTGACCCCGTAATCACTGACCCCGTGATCACTGACCTCTTGATCGCTGACACCTGAGCACTGACCACTGACGCCTGAGCACTGACGCCTGAGCACTGACGCCCCCGGGTCACTGGCGCCCCCGGGTCACTGGCGCCCCCGGGTCACTGGCGCCCCCGGGTCACTGGCGCCCCCGGGTCACTGGCCGAAAAAAGAGAGAAGAGGGCGCTCCTGTGTGTAAGAGTAAACTTTATGCGGTGAATAATGAAACAATTGCACTCACCTATGAGTGTTGTACTACAGGTACAACACTGTCTGTTAGCACTGACAGAGAGATCCAGGTTACCCCGTAGCTGGCCGACACGGATCCTGCTGAGGATGATCACACAGCAGCCTTAGATTTCACCGCTACTGGTGCTCAGAGCTCCTGCAATCCTCCTGTTTGGGTAGGTGTCTCACTCCTGGATCAGATAAGAGGAATTCTGTTCCCACCAGTAACAGAGCCAGGCTAATCTGATGTTTAAGTCAATGTAATTAGATCTCCTAACACTGGAGCTGTGGCATCCTGTGGACTCCCAAAGGAGAGATAGGGTATTCAAAGAAGAAGAAAAAAGCCAAGGTATAAAGGGCGCTGCTCACAAGGGAGATAGGAAAGCAGACACATATATATATATATATATATATATATATATATATATATATATATAAATATACAATGAAAGGATAAGATAATGCACAGACCCTCCCTCAGTGTTGGTCCCAATTAAGAATAATAATTTATATCAGTAATTTTATCTTCATTCACATCAAAGTTTCATCACACAATTTAAAAAATAAAAAAAAAACAAAAAAAAAACAACAACCTTTTTAGGATTGATTCATCTCTAATTATTCATGCACTTCCTGTATGTAACTATACTATATATATTTTATTACTTTGCATTTTGCTATTTCCTGGTTCTTTCGAAATATAATGTACACTCCCAGGGTATAGCTCTAGATCAGGGGTCTCAAACTCGGCTGGGTGTATGGGCCGCACAGAGGAAAAAAAATAATTTGGGGGGCCGCATTCTTTGCAGGACAAAGTGACATTTTTATTGGTACCATATATAACATATATATTTTATTGTTTTTTACACAACTTGGGATCACTGATTTTGAACATTTTCACTTGTTCATTATAGCAAACGTGCACATTCTTTGTTTAAATATAAACATTTTTTTTTTATGTTTTATCCCTTTCTTGTAACTAATAGTCTTACAATTAGCACTATATAGAAATTTTGACCAACATCTGTTAGTAATGTTCCCCATATTGTTGTAACGTGCCCATCCTTGTCCCCTTGTAGTATTGTGCCCCATCCCACAGTAATGTGCTCATCCTTGTCCCCTTGTAGTATTGTACCCCATTTTAGTCCCCATCCCACAGTAATATGCTCATCCTTGTCCCCTTGTAGTATTGTTCCCCATCCTAGTCCACATCCCACAGTAATGTGCTCATCCTTGTCCCCATCCTAAAGTAATGTTTCCCATCCTTGTCCCCATTTTGTAGTAATGTGTTCATCCTTGTCCCCATGTTATAGTAATGTGTTCATTCTTGTCCGCATCCTATAGTAATGTCCCCAATCTATAGTAATGTGTCCATCCTTGTCCCCCATCTTATAGTAATGTTCCCCATCCTTGTCCCCCTGTAGCAATGTGCCCATCCTATAGTACTGTCCCCATTCTATAGTAATGTGCCCATCCTTTAGTAATGTGCCAATCTTGTCCCCACTCTATAGTAATGTCCCCAGCATTATCCTATTCTATAGTAATGTTTCCCATCCTTGTCCCCTTGTAGTAATGTCCCTATCCTACAGTAATGTGCCCACCTTGTCCCCATCCTGTAGTAATGTCCCCATCCTATAGTACTGTGCCCATCCTAGTCCCCATCCTATAGTAATGTCCCCAGCCTTGTCCCCATTCTATAGTCATGTGCCCATCCTAGTCCCTATCCTATAGTAATGTCGCATACTATAGTAATAATGTCCCCATCCAATAGTATTGTGCCCATCATTGTAATGTGTCCAGCCTTATCCCCATCTCATAGTAATGTGCGCACTTTGTCCCCATCCTGTAGTAATGGGTCAGCAGCTCCCCTCACCTTCCACAGATGCCGGAGTGAAGCTGAGGGGAGTGGTCTGCGGCCTCAGATCCACAGTGATTGGACAGATCGGTCACAAGGCCGGTCTCTCCAATCAGAGCTGGAGGCGGGTGAAACAGAGGTCACCCAGCTCCAGCCAATGATCAGGGCTACAGCTGCACTGATCTTGGCTGGATTTCAATGTTTCAGCGATTTTCAATGGCTGAAACATTAGTGGCTGTGATTGGTTGACGAACGCCGCTCAGCCAATCACAGCCTCCGTAGGTCCGGGGAGGAGACACCACCCCTCCTGAGGTCCCCTCCTCCCCTAATCTAAGGTATTTTCAGCGATGGCAGCCACCGGGGCCACGATCTCGCCATGACGTACTGGGTACGTGATGGGTCCTTAAGTACCAGGGAGCCATAGCGTACCCAGTACGTCAAAGGTCGCTAAGGGGTTAACGTCCAACACACACACGCACACACACACACACACACAAACACAAACCATTCTTCTCACCTGTCCCGCGCTTCCTCCGCTGCCTCATCTCTGCTTCGTGCGGCCCCCAGGCCTGTGCCACTGTTCACTATTGCGGCAGGTGCAGGGGCACTGTCAGTGATTTATGTGAGATGATTGTATTGCCGGCGCGAGAGCGCAGCACCGACAACACATTCATCTGACATAAAGACATAAAGTGACATAAAGTGGCTGCGGCCCCTGCATCGGCCGCGATAGTGAACAGGGGCACGGGCCTGGGGGCCGCACGAACTACCCTGAGGGGCCGTGTGTTTGAGACCCCTGGGTTAAAGGATCAAGAGTCTTGTCAAACTTGTGGATAGTATCCTGGTATATAGCAAAGATCTTTCATATTACAAAACCTGAGAAAAGGTTTACACTCCATTCAGGTTGGAGACTTACTTTCCATCCATCTCCAGAGCAATGGCTTGTATTCCACTTGAACAAGGGATTGTTTACCAATGTACATTTTAATAGGCCCTAAACAGTACATTCAATTCATGAACACCACAGGAGTTGTGTATCTTTCAAAAGAATAAAGGTACCCTGTTCAATTCACATGAAGATTTATCCTGTTGATAGAACAAAGGTCAGATCATCACAGAACACACAATGGCTTTTTTTGCCTCACAGGTTATGAAACTCCTCACTGTACATGGCCGATTCCTTTGATGTACAGTCCTGGTAATATTAGTAGCTCATAGATACAATATGGAGTCCAGTGATTCCTTATGATAAATACATTGCCCATGTCTGCTTCCAATAGTGACACAACCTGCTTTTCAGAATGTGGCAAGAAGTTTGTTACCTGCATTGTGTGTGGCAAGTTATGTGTTGATTAAAACAATTAGGACAGTCTCAATACGTTTTGCTTGGAATAAAGGTGGTGTCACACATAGCGACGGTGTTAGGTTGACCTAACGGTCACAGCTGTTGCCAGAGATGTCCGAATGCAGAGAGGGTACCGGTGACCCCCCCTCGGCTATTCCGTCTCAATGAAAACAAGCAGACGCTGTTATACACATAAGACTGGAGATGTGTGGCTCCGAATAGAAAGTGTATTATTTTGTTTACATTACAAGGTTATACAAAGTTGATTAGGGCGTAACTATGCAACATACATATTCATTAATCTACATTCATTAAGGCGTGGATTACATATTCCCAGCAAGAGAAATTAACATAATGACATACTCCCATAACAAGATGTTTTTCAGTCGTCTCTAAGTCAAAACATTCTGCGTCCTTGAGGTTGTTCTCATAGTTTATTACGTAAATAAGTCTGGTTTGGTCTTACAAGGGAGAATGAATTTCTATTATTTTTCTAAGTCAGTGAAAAAGGTTAACTCTTTCCTCACAATCCCCCCTATTGGCGTGATTGATGGACAGGGGGCCATCGAGAAGCTGGGGACTATAGAGAGAGCAGGCTAGCCTCCAGATACTTTCTGAGCCGCGGGTTGCTCAGGGAGTGTCGTCTCACATCCGTCACCCAGGACTGCCTGCACGCCTCTCGATAGGAGTCTCATCATGATACGTCAAGGTGATTTCTAGAGGAAAGAGTAGAGAAGAGAAAAAAAGCATATTAGGGATTTCATACGGGTGCTGAATAATCATTGTATCTACATTGCTTCAAGCAGCGGGAAAACAAAGCCATTAGCAACTTGAACACTATATAAGCCACTAGTAAACAGAGTAACACTTGGAACACTGATTGCAGTATCCTCATGAACCAGCCTCCTATTCCCTTAAACCAGTTTGCAGGGTTGAACATTGAAAAGGTATTGCTCCACCAAGCATCTGAGCTTCTGAGTACCTCCTCATCATGTTTTTTCCCCAGCTTTTGTATCTCAATTAAACTGGCTTGGGCTTTTAAGGTTCCTTTTGGATCTATGTAGTGACAACAGCTGGGGCCTATTACTTGGCATATCCCCCCTTGGGCTGCAGTGAGGTAATCCAGTACCAAAGTATGTTGGTTGGTTACAATGATTAATTGTCTCTGTATGGAAATGGTACTATTTACTGCATGGAGAACCTCAAAAATTTGATCATCAAGATAGTCAGTGCTGTCCACCAACTTATCATACATCTGCATTATCATGGGATAGATAAAAAGAGAACTGAAAAATTTGTTGACATGACTCATTTGAATCACATGGGGTCGGCCACTTGGCCTGTCTTTGTTGTCTGCCACTCTCTTTACCAGTTGGTGGAGAGGCATTTTCCCTGCCGGTATATCAGTGGTATTGATAATGAAGGTGGCAGGGGTCAAACGGGCCAAGGTGCAGGTGCCATTTACTCCTACTGGTAGCCATTTGTAGGCATTGTAACCACAAACCCAGTAGGTTTGCGGTGGGAGATCCCAGATGGCAGAATGTTGTAATATGAGTCTATGTACTATATCTATAAAGGCCGATATGTTTCTGAGCATACACCATCTGGGAAGTTGGCCTAGGGGACTACAATACCCTGCGGACGGTTCCCCACAGGTTTCTCGGCCAGGCACATATGGGTCAGAATCATTCCACCATAAATTTCCGTTTTGGGAGTAACAAGTATCATTTGTGCCTTCTGGAAACAATGAATTGTATACCCACCCATGGTCATGCAGATGTCTCTCTAACAGCAAGGGTTTAAATGCATCTGTACTGTCAGAGGTTCGCCCAAAACTTATTTTGATTCCTTCTGTTGGAATCTTGCCCATAGTATTTGTTTTTGTGTAATTACGGGGTACCCAGCTGCTTCCTTCAAAGGCTAAATATTGCTGGGTTCCGGGAAGGCCAGTAGTAAGGTTGCCTTGCCACCAGGGGAAATCTACTCACCCTACTATTGGTATGGGCACACTAGTGTTCCACAGTTTTTGATACTTGGTGTCATTAACTGATAATCTATTGTAATAGCCTCCCCATTGAAACACTTCGTTTATTAGGACTGGTATGGCTAAGTATGGCATGGAAGAGGCTCTCACAGGTGCGTGTGTGCATATCCAGCAGTCTGTGATCTCAAGTTTTTCAGCTAACACTTCATGATGGGTCTCAAATGAATTCTGCCGTGGTGTAGAAGGCCCCAAAAAGGAAGTACACATATAAATACTTATCAGCAGTATTGGGCCTTTTTGCAGTGGCTGGCATGGACCCATGTCTATCTCCCCTCAAGTTTGACGGAGGTTGGAGTGGTCAGCTGGACAGTCAAAGGCCCTTCGAATCGTGGCTCAAGGGTCTTTCTCACGTGCTTCTTTAGATAGACCCGGTCACCAGGCTTTAGAGAGTGGGTTCCTGGAACGGCATCAGGATCAGGTAGAGAAGAGTAGACCCTTTGGTGGGTTTCAGTTAGTCTCTTCTGCAGAGAAACAACATAAGACGTTAGGCTTTCACATTGCAGGTGTAACTCCTGCGGGAAGTAGCATCCTAATCTGGGTGCACTACCAAAGAGTATTTTAAAGGGTGAGAGCCTGTGCTTTCCCTGGGGGGTAGTCCTTATAGAGTAAAGAGCTATGGGGAGACATTCTGTCCATGGTCTACCAGTCTCCTCCACTGCCTTGGCTAGTTTGAGCTTTAGCGTTCCATTTAACCTTTCCACTTTCCCTGATGACTGTGGGTGGTAAGATGTGTGTAAGGCTGACTGAATGCCTAACAGGGCACAGGTGTTCTGGAAAACTTGTCCAGTGAAATGAGTACCTCGGTCTGACTATATGACTTCAGGAAGTCCAAACCGAGGCACCAGCTCACAGGCCATTTTTTTTGCTGTAATTCAGGCCATGGCTGAGCTTACAGGGTAGGCCTCTGGCCATCCTGAGAAGAGGTCTACACAGACAAGTACAAACTCGTAGATGCCATGTTTTGGCAACTGTATATAGTCTATTTGTACTCTTTGAAATGGGGCAAACGCCTTTGGCATGTGTCTTTGCGGGGTTTTAGTTAGCTGGCCTGGATTGTGTTGTTGACAGATGTGACAAGCTTTTATTCTCTGGGAGGCGTATTGTCTGAAGCCGGGGGCTACCCAATAAGGTTGCATCTGGTTCATGATTGAGTTTGTGCTACCGTGTGTGGGGTAGTGGAGTACTTGGAAAATGGCAGGGAACCAACTGCGTGGCAGGACAGAAAGTCCATTTAGGCGCCAAATCCCCTCCACCTTTTCTGTCCCCTTGGCCCGCCATCCGGCCTTTTCTTCCTCAGAGGCGTTTTCTTGTGTCTCAAAGAGGTTCTGCATTTCTTCCTCCGTCGTTGACACTGTTTCCGTCATCTTCAAAGGGAGTAAGGCTGCTTGTTTTGCTGTTTGATCGGCCAAGCGATTTCCCCTTGTCTCGGGTGTTTGAGCCTTGGTGTGGGCAGCAACCTTTATGATTGCTAGCTGCTTTGGTATCAAGGCTACTTCCATTAGTTTCTTCACTGAGGCTCCATGCCTGATGGGATTTCCTGTTGCTGTGAGGAATCCTCTAGTCTGCCAGATAGTGCCAAAATCGTGCACAATGCCGTATGCATAGGCTGAGTCCGTGTAGATGTTCGTTCTTCCAGAAACTCAATTGCCCAGATGAGGGTGAGAAGTTCTGCTTCTTGAGCAGATATGCGTGGAGGTAGCGGTTGTTTGGCTAAGACTGCATATAGAGTCACTACTGCAAATCCGGTGTGGAACTTGCCTGCTTCATCACCGTATCTGCTACCATCCACAAAAAGTTCAAAGTCTGGATTTGTAAGCGGTGTTGCCTGAATATTGTGCAGGGGCTTTGCCTCATGTTCAATGAGTTCCTGACAATCATGATCAAATGGTGCGCTGGTACGTTTGTCACTCTCTTCTGTCCTCTCTTCTGTCCCCCCTTCTAAACTTGTGAAGATCAGCAAGGTTTAGACTTGTAACTCGAGCAAATGAGATGTTTGGGGGTAGCAACAGCGTGCACTGAAGTCTGACTTGTCTTGCCATGGAGAGGTGTTTCAGCTGCACTTGATTGAGAACAGCATAGATGTCATGGCTGGTAAGGATGGTAGTCGGGAAATCGAGTGAGATTTCAGATGCTTTCTGCAGTATGTTTGAAACTGCTGTAACAGCACGGACACAGGTTGGTGCTGCTTTGGTGACGTTGTCAAGTTGAGAGGAGTAGTACCCGATTATGTGATGTTTGTCCGTCTTCTGGGTGAGTACTCCTACGGCAAATCCTTGAAGCTCTGCTACGACCAGATTAAAGGTGAGATCATAGTTTGGTAGTGCCAGAGCAGGTGCATCAATCACTAGTTCCTTGAGCTTTTGAAAGTTTTGTCGAGCTTCTTCTTCCTCACAACGGCGACAACGACGTCGCTGCTAAGTCACTATTTTCAGTCCCGTCGCTCTCGCTGTGTGTGACATCCAGCAACGACCTGGCTCCTGCTGTGAGGTCGCCGCTCGTTGCTGAATGTCCTGCTTCATTTTTTGGACGTTGCTCTCCCGCTGTGAAGCACACATCGCTGTGTGTGACAACAAGAGAGCAACGAACTGATGCGAGCAGGGAGCCGGCTTCTGGCAGCCTTCGGTAAGCTGTAACCAAGGTAAATATCGGGTAACCAAGAGAAGTGCTTCGCTGGTTACCCGATATTTACCTTCGTTACCTGCGTTCGCCGCTCTCACGCTACCAGTGCCGGCTCCCTGCTCCCTGCACACATAGCCAGACTACACATCGGGTAAATAAGCAAAGGTTTCCTCACCTATCGTACCATCACCCATTCACTGTAGACTGTGAGCCCTCGTGGGCAGGGTCCTCTCTCCTCCTGTACCAGTCTGTTATGTACTGTTAATGATTGTTGTACGTATACCCTTTCACTTGTAAAGCGCCATGGAATAAATGGCGCTATAATAATAAATAATAATAATAATAATAATAATGTGTACTCTGGCTAGGAGTGCAGGGAGCCAGCACTAAGCGGTGTGCGCTGGTAACCAATGTAAATATCGGGTAACCAAGAGAAGTGCTTTCCTTGGTTACCCGATATTTACCTTAGTTACCAAGCGCAGCATCGCTTCCACGCGTCGCTTCTGGCTGGGGGCTGGTCACTGGTCGCTGGTGAGATCTGCCTGTTTGACAGCTTACCAGCGACCATGTAACGACGCAGCAGCGATCCTGATAAGGTCAGGTCTTCCGTCGTGATCGCTGCTGCGTCGCTATGTGTGACACCACCATAACGCTAGCTTTCACATCACCTGTATAGAATTGAATTCACTGTGTTAAGATGAGAAAATAATCAGAACAGTTGAATGATAAAAATAATTAGGTTAGACAACAGTAAAGTGTATTCCCTGTATCTCCACAAGAGTGGTGGAAAAAAAGTAAAAAAAAATAAGTTTTTATATTCATTCCTGCTACTATGTACAGTGAAGGAAATAAATATTTGATCCATTGCTGATTTTGTAAGTTTGCCCACTGACAAAGACATGAAAAGTCTATAGTTTTAAGGGTAGGTTAATTTTAACAGTGAGAGATAGAATATCCAAAATAAAATCCAGAAAATTGTATAAATTATATTAATTTATTTGTATTTTGCAGAAATGAATAAGTATTTGATCCCCTACCAACCATTAAGAGTTCTGGCTCATACAGACCAGTTAGGTGCAACTCGTTACCTGCATTAACCTCTTCACGATATATGACGTACTGGGTATGTCATGGATCGTGAGAGGTTAAATCCCGCAGGCTGCCGTGGCAGTCTGCAGCAATCCACACACGTTAGCTGATTTCAACAGCTGAAATGTGTGCCTGCCCGGTGTGAGTGGAATCACGCTCCACCCGTGCCTATTACCCCCTTACATATCGCTGCCAAAATCAGACAGTGATATGTAACAGCGCGCCGCCATAAGCATAACTTACCCAGCCCCATTGGAAGCCACGTGATGTGATCACGTGACTTCCGGTGGTTGCCGTGGTAGCATAGGTTCATGTGATGACTCCTGTAGCTATCATGAGTCACTTTCTCTCACTGCCGGCAGAGCGCTGTGTGTGAGAGTCAGGCTATGTGCCCACGTGTGCGTATTGCATGCAGTTACGCTGCGTTCGGCACTGCAGCATAACTGCATGTGTGAAGATTGTGCATAATCCATGCCCACGTTGCGTTTTAGAACGCAGCGATTTGCATGCTCCCAAATCGCTGCGGTCTAAAATGCAACATGTCACTTCTTTCGTGCACTTTGCATGCTGTCTCCATTCTGTCTATAGGGGGAGGCAGAATCCAGAGCGCACAAATTCTGCAGTCGGCAAAGTTTCAGAACTGAAATGGACATGCAGTGACAAATCTCTGCGGTGCAGAGCGCACACACGTGGGCACATAGCCTGAAGCAGCTTTTTTCCAGATCTCAGCTGTGTAGCTGTGATCTAGAGAAATGGAAGAGTGATCAGACTGCTGATCATTCTAGTCCCCTACGGGACCTAGTAAAGAAAAAAAAAAAGTGGAAAAAAAAGTTTTAAATAATTAAAAAAAGAATAAAAAACCTAAAAGCTCAAATCACCCCCCATTTGGTCCATTGAAAATTAAAGGGTTAAAAAAAAAATATACATATATGGTATCGCCGCATGCAGAAACGCCCAATCTAGCAAAATATAAAATCAATTCATCTGATCAGTAAATGGCGCAGAGGCAAAAAAAATCCAAATGCCAAATTTATGTTTTTTGGTCACCGCAAAATGCAATAACAGGCGATCAAAACGTAGCATCTGCGCAAAAATGGTACCATTAAAAACATCAGCTCGAGACACAAAAAATAAGCCATCACTGAGCCATAGATCCTGAAAATGAGAACGCTACGGGTTTCGGAAAATGGTGCAAAAGTGCGTTTATTTTTGGACAAACTTGTACGTTTTTTAACCCCTTAGATCAGGGGTCTCAAACTCAGCTGGGTGTATGAGCCGCATATAGAAAAAAAATTTGAGAGGGGCTGCATTTTAGCGCCTACATCATCCCCACACACCCCCCGGCACTACTGTCCCTATCATCATCACACACACCCCGGCACTACCACCCCCATCATCATCACACACACCCTGGCACTACCGCCCCCATCATCATCACACACACCCTGGCACTACCACACCCATCATCATCATCACACACACCCCGGCACTACCGCCCCCATCTTCACCGCACACACCCTGGCACTACTGCACCCATCATCACTGCACACACGCCGGCACTACCGCCACCATCATCACCGTACACACCCCGGCACTACCGCCCACATCATCCCCACACACCACCCGGCACTACTGTCCCTATCATCATCAAACACACCCCGGCACTACCGCCCCTATCATCATCACACACACCCTGGCACTACCGCACCCATCATCATCACACACACCCCGGCACTACCACCCCCATCATCACCGCTCACACCAGCACTACGGCTCCCATCATCCCTGCACACACCCCGGCACTACCGCACCCATCATCACCGCACACACCCCGGCATTACCGCATTCATCATCACCGCACACACCCCGGCACTACCGCACCCATCATCACCGCACACACCCCGGCATTACCGCATTCATCATCACCGCCCACACCCCGGCACTACCACACCTATCATCACCGCACACACCCCGGCACTACCGCACCCAATATCACCGCACACACACACCGGCACTACTGCCCTCATCATCACCGCACACAGGCATTACTTCAGTGACGTCCCTGCTGACAGCGCGACTCCCTTCAATTTCTGCGTGGAGCTCACAGGAGCGGCAGTGTTCTACGGCCGGTCCTGTCAGCTCCGATGTAACAGAGCTGGATGCGTTGCGGGACCTCGTGGATTACGCCGGACCTGGAGGGGTATTTGGGGATTTTAATAAAGTGGTGAAAGAGGTTGTTTTTTTTGTCTTTTATTCCAAATAAAGTATTTTTTCGGGTGTATGTGTTTATTTACTTTCACTTACAGGTTAATCATGGAATGTGTCTCATAGACGCCTGCCATGATTAACCTAGGACTTAGTGGCAGCTATGGGCTGCCATTAACTCCTTATTACCCCGATTGCCACCGCACCAGGGCAATTCGGGATGAGTTGGGTAGAATCCCGGGACTGTCGCATCTAATTGATGCGGCAATCCTGGGCGGCTGCTGGCTGATATTTTTAGGCTGGGGGGCTCCCCATAACATGGGGCTCCCCATCCTGATAATACCAGCCTTCAGCCGTGTGGCTTTATCTTGGGTGATATCAAAATTAGGGGGGACCGCACGCCGTTTTTTTCAATCATATATTTATTTATTGTTCTGCACGATATAGACCCACCCACCGGCGGCTGTGATTGGTTGCAGTGAGACGGCTGTCCAACCAATCATAGGCGCCGGTGGGCGGGGGAAGCAGTGAATACTAAATGGAATAATGAGCGGCCGGCATTTTCAAAAGCAGGAGAAGCCGCTAGAGCAGTGTGACAGCTGTGCAGCGCCGCTCCGGTGATCGGTGAGTATGAGAGGGGGTGAGAGAGACCAGAAGTGATTTTAAATGATTTAGATCGTTCTACTGGCCATGCTGAGCATGCGTAGTAGAACGTGATGCAATCCGTCAGCGGATTTCGCCGCTTAGTTGATTGCGTAATACGTCAAGGTGCGTTATTTTAACGACCCAAAAAACGCTACATGCAGCGTTCCCTCCGCCCGCCGCTGCGTCAAAATAATGACTCAGCGTCGTCCAGCGGATGGAACGCAGACACTTGCATTATGGTGCGTCGTCAATACAAGTCTATGGAGAATAGAGCAGTGCGTTAACGGACTGCGCTATACTGCATAGCTGCGGATTACGCTGAACGCAAGTGTGAAAGCACCCTAAGCCCCAACCCACAGGAGGCCCCAAAGTGCAGGTCAGTGACCCAACTACTCCACAGAGACACAGAGGGACGGGGACCGGAGGAGACGCAGCTACGGGATCGCAAGGCTTCTCCGCGCCACAGAGACACAGAGGGTGGATGAGGACTGGAGGAGACGCAACTACAGCATCGCAGGACTTCCCCGCTCCACAAAGACACAGAGGATGGATGGGGACTGGAGGAGACGCAACTGTGGCATTGCAGGGCTTCCCCGTGCCACATAGACACAGAGGATGGACGAGGACCGTAGGAGACACAGCTACGGCATCGCAGGGCTTCCCCGCGCCACAGAGACACACAGAGGGGCGGGGACCAGAGGAGACCCACCTGCAGCATCGCAGGGCTTCCCCACGCCACAGAGACACATAGAGGGACGTGGACAGGAGGAGACGCAGCTGCGGCGCACTAGGAACCCAGCACTCCGGGACGCAGCTCTCCCACTAACCAACAATAAATGCAGGAGAAGCACATGGTTTCTTAAATATTAACACTGCTGTGAATGTTAAGGAGCCGCTCATTACTATTCATGAGCCGCTCATTACTATTCACGAGCGACTACATAACATTCACTGCAGTGTTAATGTTTAAGTAGCCAGCATTCATCGGTGGTTAGTGGGAGAGCTGTGTCCCGGAGTGCTCATGAGCCAATCATTACCATTCATGGCCAGCGGGAAATTAAGCCACACACACACACACACACACACACCACGACTCCCACACAGCCCAACACAAGCACACACACACACACCGGCACACACAAACCACCACGCACACACACAACAACCCCGCTCATATCAAACGCGCCCCCCACATACACACAACCACCGACACATGGGTGCACACACACACAGCCGCACACACACATCGCCCCACAATCACACGCTCCCACTCACACACCGCGGCACACAAATACACACATACACCGCACAAAACACACAAACATCGCCCCACATACGCACCGCAACACAATGCAATACACACACACCGTGCAACACAAACACCGCCCTACACAGACACCCACATACCAGGATGGGGGCCATACAAGGATGGAGACTATACCCGGATGCGTATTTACATCTTCATGTTAAACATTCACAATTTTTAAACAATAAAATGTATCTTTCTTAAAAAAAAAAAAATTGTGTCTTCCTTCCATTATAGTCAAAAATCATACATTAACTACACAATAAATTCTAGAATACCCGATGCGTTAGAATCGGGCCACCATCTAGTAATTAAATAATTGGTGTCCTGATTAATTAAAGTATTCAAACCCCAATTTGTTTATTTTATTATAATGGTCTCACAAACTATGAAAAATATGATTAAGTGCCAGTGCAGCAATATTAAATAATAATTATTAATTATTGAATTAAATAAAGTAAATTGGTGCCTAATTAATGAGAGACCACCAAATTATATATTAAACAATGGGGGGTTGAATAACCTAAAAAACGATAAATAGCATCATTAAAGGTCAGAATTATGTCATATAAAATTGTTATTGAATAGTTAGACTCCTGAATAGTATCTGTATTGGTCTCACAAGAAGGTTATACTAAAGTGTCAGTGCCTCAATTTAAACTAAAATATTTAATAAATTAAGAGACCACAAATATATACAGAAAACGGGTTAATTGGTTACAACCTAAACTAACAGAATGAATTGCACAATTCAAATGTAGATGTGAAACTATTCACATATCACCAACTAAGATGCATGTGCATGATTTCACCTTAATGGGTTAAATCCCCTTGTAGTAAATCCTCTAAGCATATACAATCATCCCCTATGTGTGTAACACTGTAGGCGAATTGCCAAATAAAGTGCAGAGGCTTGATTAGAATAGCAGCAGGTTAAACAAGATGAATGTCACCATATACAGTCAGGGTAAATCTCATTAACATTGCTAATACCTTAACAAAGTAAATAACCAAGGTCTTACATGAATGCCACAGCACCCCCTTAATGATCATTTCGTCTGCCTTCCTCAGAAGGGGTGAAGTATCGCAGGACGCACACTCTATTTAAGGGGTACTTCTCACATAGCGAGATCGCTAGCGAGATCGCTGCTGAGTCACAGGTTTTGTGACGCACCAGTGACCTCATCAGCGATCTCGCTGTGTGTGACACTAAGCAGCGACCTGGCCCCTGCTGTGAGGTCGCTGATCATTACACACAGTGCTGGTTCATTTTTTGCTCATTGCTCTCCCGCTGTGAAGCACACATCGCTGTGTTTGACAGCGAGAGAGCAACGATCTGAATGTGCAGGGAGCAGGGAGCCGGCGTCTGGAAGCTGCGGACGCTGGTAACCAAGGTACACATCGGGTAACCAAGCAAAGCGCTTTGCTTGGTTACCCGATATTTACCTTGGTTACTAGTGTACGGCGCTCTTAGGGCTGCCAGTGCTGGCTCCCTGCTCCCTGCACACATAGCCAGAGTACACATCAGGTAAATAAGCAAAGCGGTTTGCTTAGTAACCCGATGTGTACCCTGGCTACGAGTGCAGGGAGCCAGCGCTAAGCGGTGTGTGCTGGTAACTAGGGTAAATATCAGGTAACCAAGCAAATAATTTTGCTTAGTTACCTGATATTTACCTTAGTTACCAAGCGCAGCATCGCTTCCACGCATCGCTGCTGGCTGGGGGCTGGTCACTGGTCGCTGGTGAGATCTGCCTGATTGACAGCTCACCAGCGACCATGTAGCGACGCACCAGCGATCCTGACCAGGTCATATCATGGGCGGAATCGCTGGTACGTCGTTTAGTGAGACGGTACCCTAAGAACTAGCTGTCCTATGACAAGGCCGGTCACTAATTGCGGCGGCTGTGTAGTGCTTTCCATTGCATGCCGGTGAGCTTGGAGCAGCTGACTCGGCATCCCGCAGCTGATGGATACGTCCCCTGGTAACTAAGGGAACGCGTCCAGGAGCCACGTGAGGACGCCTCACCATAGATACCCGAAGTCACCGCTGCCGAAATTCTCATACTTAGTAGGTAACAACCGTTATAATATGGATTCATTCCTAAAATTCCAAAATGTCATTAAGCAAGCAAAAAAGGGAGATTTTAAAGTACATAATAATACATGTTAATAAATGGATTTATTCATATTGTGTAATAGATCATCCCAGTGAATAAAATAATGTGATGAAAAATATTGAAAAAATAATGTGACTAACATTACTAATGGGTTCCTCATAAGTGAATATCCTAGATATAATTAATGTTGCTTATATAAGTGTGTACATAAACAATATATGTAAATGGAAACTACATCAGTAAAAGTGCAAAATGTGAAATAAATCTATTAATAAATACGTAATTAAAGCAACCATAACTGTGCAAATCAAACTAACGTTTATACTTACCCCTCCAATTGACTCAAATGCATAGATTCTATAAAAACAAAAATAAAAACAAAAAACAAACATCTAACCTAACAAAATAATATATATCTCAATCCCATCAAGATTCAGGAGACCAACTATATTGCACAAACTCAACATTAAATAAATAGCAATATAAATAATCCCAATATAATTTAAATTTTCAGAATTCTAAATGCCGCTCTTCAATCTATGAATTTCTCTTCAATTATTTCTTTTATGTTGTATTATCCAACTATGACTCACTAAAAAATGAAATAAATAATTAAAAACAATAAACAAGACAATACAGAAAAATAAAATGTATTAAAATATTTTTAAAAAAAACAAGCAATGAACAACTCCATTTAATCAAGAAAATTATTATTCCACTGCATTTTATAGAAAGGGCGCATAACTTAAAACTTCATTCAGACCTTTAGGATGTACTGTATCTATTTTCCAAATCCAAAAGGCCTTGCGCTGAGCCAATAATTTTTTGAGATTTCCCCCTCTTTGGTTAAGAACAATACGATCGATTCCCATCAATTTTAGTAGTGTAGCATCACATTGATGTTTCGATTTGAAATGGCAAGGTTTTGGCTTTAGTTTAGTGCCTTCATCCACTTTAGAAGCATTCAGGATGTCAAGGACGTGCTCCCTGGTCCGTACTCTGAGTTTCCTCGATGTGAGTCCTATATAAATTAAATTGCATGGATATGTTGCAAAATATACAACACCTTCAGTATTACATATAATGTCTTGTGTAATACGAAATTCTCTTTCTCCATTGCTATATTGAAACGTTTCTTCTCTTGTCATATTGGGACATGCAAAGCATTGTCCACAGGGGTAAAAACTCCACATAGGACCTCTAGTACCAAAGGAATTCTAGTTCTGCTTTCCTTGATAATAGCTATGGACCAAAATATCCCTCATATTTTTGGCTCGTCTGAAGGTAATTGATGGTTCTTCTGGAATACATGTTTTTAATACTTTATCCTTACTCAATAGGGGCCAATATCACTTCAAGATCTCCTTCATTCGAACCGTTGGGGTCACGGAAATGGTGACACACATCCGGCCTCGTTAGCGACGTCATTGCCTGTTACACGTACGAGAAATCACTGACGATGGAAAATACTTACCAAATCGTTGATTGTTGACACGCCGTGTATTTCAAAAATATCGTTGCTGCTTTTGGACGCAGGTTGTTCGTCGTTCCTGAGGCAGCACACATCGCTATGCATGACACCCCAGGAACGATGAACAACACCGTACCTGCGTCCTCCGCCAACGAGGTGGGCGTGTCTTTTATGCGGCTGCTCTCCGCCTCTCCGCTTCTATTGGATGCCTGCCGTGTGACGTCCCTGTGACGCCGCACGAACAGCCCCCTTAGAAAGGAGGCTGTTCACCGTCCACAGCGACGTCGCTAGGAAGATATGTGTGTGTGATGGGTACTAGCGATATTGTGTGCCACGGGCAGCGATTTGCCCGTGACGCACAAACGATGGGGGCGGGTGCTTTAACGAGCTGCGTGTAAAGCACTGTGAGGACATAGGGATATATTCTGAGCTATGAAGCCATATTCCTATAGCCGCCATTTTGTCAAGCTTCAATCAGAATGCTAATGAATCTGAGGAACCTGTCTATTTAGCAGTGGTGTGACAAAGGAAAAAGTCTATGATATGGAAATTAAGTGAGCCTTGGGAACACAGAGAGGATGACCCCCCTCCGTGACACTGTAGCAGAAGTTCCTATCTAATTACCAGGCTCTGGAAGCCCCAGACAGAGAGGTTCCAGTAGTAAATTGTTAATATCTCGTGAGCCGTGCTTCCTATAAATATGCAGAAATATGGCGTCCCAGCATGCGGACAATTCTAGCACATATTTTATATAGGCACGGGACCTCCATAGGTAGCCCAAACTTGATATTGGGCAGGGGGGTACCAGCAGACTAGCCATCATTGTGAAGGTAAATTCATAACTGAAAAAATGAGAGCATTGGTGTCCGCCTACGACGTTCCCAGGCAAAGTTATGGCCAATATTCCCTTTTGGGTTATTATGTTGGACTCCAGCCAGGGGAGTGGCAGTGCTTCCCTCTGAGGTCACTAAGGTAGGAGGGGACAGGGATTGAGCCAGGTTGATAACCTCAGTGCAGCCATTTTCAGTTTGTTCTTGCTCGGGGGTCATGTGTCAGACACATGTGAGGAAGTTTCTGGGACCCTGGTCTAACGGCGCCCCCTGTGGCCAGATGCATAAGGTAACTGCTTGAACTGTATGCCTGTTTGTAAACTATGCTTTATTTGTAAATGTACTCTGACCTATATATGTATATATTCTGTAGATTCCATATTGTATATATTGTAGTTTCTAGTGAGGCTTATGTCGATTAAAATATATAATTAATCTTGGGCTGTTCTGTTATCTCAATCTTGAATCCCACGTCTGTGTGCTCGGCGAATAGTTACCACAAATCGGTTGGTGGCAGCGAGTTTATGCCAAGGATCATTGTAGGGCGGCCGGTGAGATTTGGGGAGGTTTAGATATATTTCCGTCTCCTGAGGTCGGAGGAATATATACCTTACTTTCACCAGGAGCCCTTCAGTCATCGGCATAGTAGAATAGCGGCCTCCTTGCTTATTGTCGGGCAATTCCATAATTGGCCTGACTATAAGAGGGGCGCTAGAGAGCGCGTCACGTGCTCTGTCGGTCCGTCGGACGGTTGTTAGAAAGGAAGGGCGTAATTTTCGCGTCCTACCCCCGTTTGTGACCAGCGCCATTTAGCGTTCGGATCATACCGTCATTTCCAATAGAGGTGGAAAGCTTCCATACTAGAAGGGAGGAAGTATTTAAGCAATGTTCCTTACCTCTTATTGCATTATTAATTGAATACAATGGAAAGCAACTTGATATTTTTGAAAAAGAGATCATAGAAAATCAAAAGAAATTGAAGGAAATGGTTACTGTGGAAAAATTTGAAAAAATGATGTCAGATATTGATAGTTTATTCCCTTCCTGGGAAAAAGAAGTCCAGGATTTAAAGACAAGAAAATTTCAAAGGCATCTGAATGACTATAAGAACAAAAAGGTCTATAATTGGTATAGTGGAACTAGTCAGAAGAAGAATTTGAATAGGATCCCATCTAATTCCTCTATTTCATCGAATGGGAACAATTTGAGCACTGCAACCAATGACAACACTCGAACTTCTGGCAGAGGAAAAAGAAAGGGCACCTTTCAAGGTTCTTACAATCAAGATAATAAGAGAACAACTCCCTTCAATACTACAACATCTAGGTTACAGATAATCAATCTCTCGGACATTGTACTAACAGAAAGCTAACTTGATGTTTTGAGTTTGGGACTTTCTCCTTCCTGTTGTTTGGATCATATTATAGATATAAAGGATTTACACCTTTTCGCTAGGAAACTCGCTTTTAACAAACTGATAAACCCCAACAAGGAGAAGTAAACTGGAATTTCAGAGAACTACAAGCAATTCAAACTTTGACTGAATTGGAGGATTCCCCAGAACAACATTGCAATTAAGGTAATGAAATAAAAATGTTTAAACCAAAATAAACTAAATTTCCTTCACTCAATCTATTTCCCAACATTGATCTGTTTGTTTTCATCTCTCCTTTTAGTATTTTTTTGAAAACCATCAGACACCAATCTAACAATCTAACAAAGGATCAAAGAATAGCTTTGGAGGAACTGAGAGGAATGAAAGAAATAGTGATAAAACCTACGGACAAAGGAGGCAATGTGGTCTTATGGCCGTGTAAAGGTGGCTTTACACACTGCAATATCGCAAACGACATTGCTGTAACGTCACTGGTTTTGTGACGTTATAGCGACCTCCCCAGCAACATTGCAGTGTGTGAAACACATCAGCGACCTGGCCCCTGCTGTGAAGTTGCTGATCGCTACAAATCGTTCAGGACCATTCCTTGGTCCTTTGTTTCCCGCTGTGCAGCAAAGTCTCAGTGTGTAAAAGGGACTTTACAGCGACTTCGTTAGCAACTTCCCTTTCAAAAAGCTGCTTTACCTGCAACACACATCCGTTTAAAACGTGCGTGTTTGGTCCGTTTCTGTACATACCGGAGATACGACCAAACGTGCACATATGTTTTTTTATATTTAAAGGCACACGTGCGTGTTATTTGATCTTCCAAGAAATGTCCGTGTGTGATGCAAAATGTCGTTGTTACATGTCGGAAGACAGAGTATAGCGGGATGAGAATGAACTTGGGTGAACTTCACCCGACTTCATTGTCATGCCGCGGCTCTGTTTGTGTGCCGTGTACTGATTAGCGGTCACCTGTGAAGGATTCACCGGTGACCGCTAATCCCCCGAGTGACTGAAGTGACCCCCCCTCTCTCATACTCACCGATCCCCGATCACCGGCACTGCACGGCGTTCACACTGCTCCGGCAGCTTTTTCTAATTTGAAAAAGCCGGCCGCTCATTAAACAATCTCGCATTCCCTGCTTTCCCCGCCCACCGGCGCCTATGATTGGTTGCAGTGAGACACGCCCCCACGCTGAGTGACAGGTGTCTCACTGCACCCAATCACAGCAGCCGGTGGGCGTGTCACTATGGAGTATAGAAATAAATAAATAATTAAAAAAAACGGCGTGCGGTTCCCCCCAAATTTAATACCAGCCAGATAAAGCCATACGGCTGAAGGCTGGTATTCTCAGGATGGGGAGCCCCACATTATGGGGAGCCCCCCAGCCTAACAATATCAGTCAGCAGCCGCCCAGAATGGCCGCATACATTAGATGCGACTGTTCTGGGACAGTACCCGGCTCTTCCCGATTTGCCCTGGTGCGTTGGCAAATCGGGGTAATAAGGAGTTATTGGCAGCCCATAGCTGCCAATAAGTCCTAGATTAATCATGTCAGGCGTCTCCCCGAGATACCTTCCATGATTAATCTGTAAATTACAGTAAATAAACACACACAACTGAAAAATCCTTTATTAGAAATAAAAAACACAAACACATCCCCTGGTTCACCACTTTAATCAGCCCCAAAAATCCCTCCATGTCCGGCGGAATCCAGGATGGTCCAGCGTCGCTTCCAGCTGTGCTGCATGAAGGTGACCGGAGCAGCAGAAGAAACCGCCGCTCCTGTTACCTCCACGCAGCAAATGAAGAGAGCTGCGTGACCAGCTGAGCTGTCACTGAGGTTACCTGGATCCAGCGGTGGATGTAGCGGTGGCCGCGAGTAACCTCAGTGACAGCTCAGCTGATCACGATACTCACCGCCGCTCCGGTCAGCTCCACGCAGCAACTGAGGTTAGTATCGCGATCAGCTGAGCTGTCACTGAGGTTACTCGCGGCCACCGCTGCATCCTCCGCTGGATCCAGGTAACCTCAGTGACAGCTCAGCCGATCACGCGGCTCTCTTCATTTGCTGCGTGGAGGTGACAGGAGCGGCGGTTTCTTCTGCTGCTCCGGTCAGCTATGGGCTGCCAATAACTTTTTATTACCCCGATTTGCTAACGCACCAGGGCAAATCGGGAAGAGCCGGGTACTGTCTCAGAACAGTCGCATCTAATGTATGCGGCCATTCTGGGCGGCTGCTGACTGATATTGTTAGGCTGGGGGGCTCCCCATAACGTGGGGCTCCCCATCCTGAGAATACCAGCCTTCAGCCATATGGCTTTATCTGGCTGTTATTAAATTTGGGGGGAACCGCACGCCGTTTTTTTAAATTATTTATTTCTATACTCCATAGTGACACGCCCACCGGCTGCTGTGATTGGGTGCAGTGAGACACCTGTCACTCAGCGTGGGGGCGTGTCTCACTGAAACCAATCATAGGTGCTGGTGGGCGGGGAAAGCAGGGAATATGAGATTGTGTAATGAGCGGCCGGCTTTTTCAAATTAGAAAAAGCCGCCGGAGCAGTGTGAACGCCGTGCAGCGCCGGTGATCGGGGATCGGTGAGTATGAGAGAGGGGGGGACACTTCAGTCACTCGGGGGATTAGCAGTCACCGGTGAATCCTTCACAGGTGACCCGCTAATCAGTACATGGCACACAGACAGAGCCGCGGCATGACAATGAAGTCGGGTGAAGTTCACCCGAGTTCATTCTCATCGCGCTACTCTGTCTGCTGTCTGCCGACAGTTTTCACGGTGGTTTTCACGGATGTGTGTTTTAGGTCTGACAACGTCCCCAATGACTAGCTAGGTCGTTCTGCAGGTCCGGATCGCTGTTGCGTCGTTGGCCAGGTCTGCCTGTTTGACAGCTCACCAGAGACTTTGTAGCAATCCCGGCCAGGTTGGGATCGCTGGTGGGATCGCTAGAAAGTCTCAGTGTGTAAAGGGGCCTTTAGATGTATGTTTAAGAAGCCCTGAGATAGCTGAAAGGAACTGATTTAGGAAATTGACGTTTAACCCTTTGCGTTCATTCTCTTTGTCACTACAGATGATAATAGAAAATGCATTGAAGCATGGTATTATTACGAAAGAACAAAAGGAATTCTTGACGGTGGAAAGTCCATGGATTCTGTGTTTTTATTTACTTCCAAAGGTAAACAAGAACAGATTATCTCCGCCCGGTCGTTCCATCGTTTCCAGTAATGGTAGTTTATGTGAGCCAATTTCTGGATTCCCATTTAAAACCTCTAGTGTGTGATGTACCTTCATTTATCAAAGATTCAACTGATTTTTTACGGAGAATTGAAGGTATTCATCTGGAAAAAGATATGTGGATGGTAACTCTTGATGTGGAAGCTTTATACACATCAATCAAGCATTGTGATGGAATCCGGGCGATCCAGTATTATTTATCCATGGGGAATCTGGATAATAATCTCAATGAATTCTTGCTAAAATATTAGAGTATGCATTAACGCATAATTTCTTTTTGTTTGGGGAGTCCTTTTTCCTAAAGCTCCAGGGAACAGCCATGGGAGCAGCATTTGCACCCTCCTATGCCAATCTGTTCCTGGGGCTGTGGGAAAGGGAATCCCTCCTTAATGACACCATCAAAACTGTTGACAAATTATTGATATGGGCAAGATTCATTGATGAGATCTTTTTGATTTGGCAGGATTGTAAGGAAGATCTAGACCAATTTATTTTAACCCTCAATTTGAATGACCACAATATTAAGTTAACCAGTAAACAAAGTCAAGAGAAAATTGAAGTTTTGAACTTAGGGTACCTTCACACTTAGCGATGCAGCAGCGATCCGACCAGCGATCTGACCTGGTCAGGATCGCTGCTGCATCGCTACATGGTCGCTGGTGAGCTGTCAAACAGGCAGATCTCACCAGCGACCAGTGAACAGCCCCCAGCCAGCAGCGACGTGCAAGCGACGCTGCGCTTGCACGGAGCCGCCGTCTGGAAGCTGCGGAGACTGGTAACTAAGGTAAACATCGGGTATGGTTACCCGATGTTTACATTAGTTACCAGCGCACACCGCTTAGCTGTGTGTGTAGGGAGCAGGGAGCCGCGCACACTGAGCGCTGGCTCCTTGCTCTCCTAGCTGCTGTACACATCGGGTTAATTAACCCGATGTGTAATGCAGCTACATGTGCAGAGAGCCGGAGCCAGCAGCACAGGCAGCGTGAGAGCTGCAGAGGCTGGTAACTAAGGTAAATATCGGGTAACCACCTTGGTTACCCGATGTTTATCTTGGTTACAAGCTTACCTCAGCTGTCAGACGCCGGCTCCTGCTCCCTGCTTGCTTCATTTGTCGCTCTCTCGCTGTCACACACAGCGATCTGTGTGTCACAGCGGGAGAGCGCCTTTGAAGAAAACGAACCAGGGCTGTGTGTAACGAGCAGCGATCTCGCAGCAGGGGCCAGATCGCTGCTCAGTGTCACACACAGCGAGATCGCTAATGAGGTCACTGCTGCGTCACAAAAAGCGTGACTCAGCAGCGATCTCGGCAGTGTGTGTGAAGCACCCCTTACAGATCTAGAAAGGTAAAGATGGTTATATTCACACCATGAATTTTCGTAAGAACACTGCAGTAAATTCATTGCTACATTTCTCATCGGCCCATCCCCGATCACTAAAAAAAAATATTCCTTATGGGCAATTCCTTAGAATCCGAAGAAACTGTTCTGAGGATGAATTGTTTTTTCAGCAATCACGAGAACTCTCTAGGAGATTTCGGGAAAGAGGTTACGGTATGCGAGTAATTAGGAAAGTTTTCAAAGGGCATCACAGGCTAAGAGATCGGATCTTTTGAAAATAAGAAAGAACAATGACTCGATACAACAAGTCAGATTTATCTCACAGTAGAATGATGACTGGTGGCGAATGAAGGAGGTCTTGAAGAGATATTGGCCCCTATTGAGTCAGGATGAAGTATTAAAAACATGCATTCCAGAAGAACCATCAATTACCTTCAGACGAGCCAAAAATTTGAGGGATATTTTGGTCTATAGTTATTATCAAGAAAAGGAGAACCAGAATCCCTTCAGTACTAGAGGTCCTATGTGGGGTTTTTACACCTGTGGACAATGCCTTGCATGTCCCAATATGAAAAGAGCAGAAACGTTTCAATCTAGCAATGGAGAAAGAGAATTTCGTATTACACAACACATTACATGTAATACTGAAGGTGTTGTATATTTTGCAACATGTCCATGCAATTTAATTTATATAGGACTCACATCTAGGAAACTCAAGAAATTATTGGCTCAGCGCGAGGCCTTTTGGATTTGGAAAATAGATACGGTACGCCCTAAAGGTCTGAATGAAGTTTTAGGGTATGTGCACACGCTGCGTTTTTTTGACGCTGCGTTTTTGTGCGTTTTTGGCTGCTAAAAACGTACCCACGTCGAAAAAACGCGGCAAAAACGCATGCATTTTTACCGCGATTTGGTGCGTTTTTGGCTGCGTTTTGCTGCGTTTTTGATCAATGCGTTTTTCTGTGTTTTTCCAATGCATTGAATGGAGGGAAAACACAGAAAAACGCAGGAAAGAATTGACATGTCCATTTTTTTTTTTTAAGCTCAAAAACGCAGCTTAAAAAAAAAGTTGTGTGCGGACAGCAAAAATGAAAACTCATAGACTTTGCTGGGGAAGCAAAGTCATGCAGTTTTGAGGCCAAAAACGCACCCGAAAAACGAACAAAAATGCCGCGAAAAATGCACTGTGTGCACATAGCCTTAAGTTATGCGCCCTTTCTATAAAATGCAGTGGAATAATAATTTCTTGATTCATTTTTCATTGTTCATTTTTTTTTTTTTATTTTATTTTTCTATATTGTGGTGATTATTGTTTTTAATTATTTATTTCATTTTTTAGTGAGTCATAGTTGGATAATACAACATAAAAGAAATAATTGAAGAGAAATTCATAGATTGAAGAGCGGCATTTGGAATTCTGAAAATTAAAATTATATTGGGATTATTTATATTGCTATTTATTTAATGTTGGGTTTGTGCAATTATAGTTGGTTTCCTGAATCTTGATGGGATTGAGATATATATTATTTTGTTAGGTTAGGTGTTTGTTTTTTGTTTTTATTTTTGTTTTTGTAGAATCTATGCATTTGAGTCAATTGGAGGGGTAAGTATAAACGTTAGTTTGACTTGCATGGTTATGGTTGCTTTAATTATTTATTAATAGATTTATTTCACATTTTGCACTTTTACTGATGTAGTTTCCATTTACATATATTGTTTATGTACACACTTATATAAGCAACATTAATTATATCTAGGATATTCACTTATGAGGAACCCATTAGTAATGTTAGTCACATTATTTTTTCAATATTTTTCATCACATTATATTTATTTTATTCACTGGGATGATCTATTGCACAATCTAAATAAATCCATTTATTAACATGTATTATGTACTTTAAAATCTCCCTTTTTTTGCTTGCCTAATGACATTTTGTAATTTTAGGATTGAATCCATATTATTACGGTTGTTACCTACTAAGTATAAGAATTTCCTTCGGCAGCGGTGACTTCGGGTATCAAGGTGAGACGTCCTCACATGGCTCCTGGATGCGTTCCCTTAGTTACCAGGGAGCGTATCCATCAGCTGCGGGACGCAGAGTCAGCTGCTCTGAGCTCACTGGCATGCCATGGAAAGCGCTACACAGCCGCCGCAATTAGTGACCGGCCTTGTCATAGGACAGCTGGTCCTTAAATAGAGCGTGCGTCCTGTCATACTTCACCCCTTCTGAGGAAGGCAGACAAAACGATCGTTAAGGGGGTCCTGTTGCATTCATGTAAGACCTTGATTATTTACTTTGTTAAGGTATTACCATGACTGTATGGTGAGATTCACCTTGTTTAACCCGCTGCTATTCTAATCAAGCCACTTTATTTGGGAATTTGTCTACAGTGTTACACACATAGGGGATGATTGTATATGCTTAGAGGATTTACTACAAGGGGCTTTAACCCCTTCATGACCGGCCGATTTTTCGCTTTCCGTTTTTTTTTTTCGCCATTCTCTTTCTGAGAGACGTAACTTTTTTATTTTTCAGTCAATATGGTCATGTGAGGGCTCATTTTTTGCAGAACGAGCTGTACTTTTAAATGAAACCATCAGTTTTACCATATAGTGTACTGGAAAACGGCAAAAAAATTCCAAATGCAGAAAACTTGCAAAAAAAGTGCGATATCACTATGGTTTTTGAGATATTTTATTCACTGTGTTCACTATATGGTAAAACTGATGTGTGGGTGTGATGCCTCAGGTCAGTGCGAGTTCGTAGACACCAAACATGTATAGGTTTACCTTTATATAAGGGGTTAAAAAAAAAACGGAAGTTTGTCCGAAAAAAGTGGCGCACGTTTTACGCCATATTCCGTGACCCGTAGTCTTCTCATTTTTCGGGATCTATGGCTCAGTGACTGCTTATTTTTTGCGTCTCGAGCTGACATTTTTGACGGTACCATTTTTGCGCAGATGCGCCGTTTTGATCGCCTTTTATTGCATTTTGCGCAAAAGTTGTGGCGACAAAAAAACGACATTTTGGTATTTGGAATTTTTTTGCCAGTACGCCGTATACTGATCAGATTAATTGATTTTATATTTTGATAGATCGGGCGTTTCTGAACGCGGCGATACCAAATGTGTGTATATTTTTTATTTTTTTAACCCTTTAATTTTCAATGGGCGAATGGGGGGTGATTTTAACTTTTAGGTTTTTTGTTTTTTTTTTAATTTTTTAAAACTTTTTTTTAACTTTTTTTTTTTATTTTACTAGTCCCCCTAGGGGGCTATTGCGATCAGCAGTCCGATCGCACTGCACTATCTGCTGATCACAGCTATACAGCTGTAAACAGCAGATACACTCACTGTCTTTTTCACTGTGCAGCGGGCACAGCGAAAGTGAAAGCAAGTCATGTGTAGTACAGGAGTCATCACATGACCCTGTGCTACCATGACAACTATCGGAAGTCACGTGATCGCGTCACGTGACTTCCGGTATCGGGCGGTAAGTAAAAGTTTACCGCGATCGCGCTTATAATGGCGCTGTCACATATTTACAGCGCCATATAAGGGGTTAAACGGCACGAGCAGATAACGAATCTGCTCGTGCCTAGCAGGCACACATCTCAGCTGTGAAAATCAGCTGAGATGTGTGCCGATCACAGCATGCTGCTGCCAGCAGACCGCGGGCAGTAAGGTTATGACCGCTAGAACGTAATTTTACTGCCCGTGGTCGTTAAGGGGTTAACCCATTAAGGCGGAATCATGCACATGCACCTTAGGCTGCTTTCACACTACTTTTTTTAAACATGCGTCCTGAACGTTTTTTTGCTGCAAAAGCGGATCCAGTGCAAATACTTTTTAATTTCAATGCATTTGCAATGGACATGCGTCAACATGCGCTGACATGCGTTTGCGTGCAGTTTAGTCACGTGACTTCCGGTATCGGGCGGTAAGTAAAAGTTTACCGCGATCGCGCTTATAATGGCGCTGTCACATATTTACAGCGCCATATAAGGGGTTAAACGGCACGAGCAGATAACGAATCTGCTCGTGCCTAGCAGGCACACATCTCAGCTGTGAAAATCAGCTGAGATGTGTGCCGATCACAGCATGCTGCTGCCAGCAGACCGCGGGCAGTAAGGTTATGACCGCTAGAACGTAATTTTACTGCCCGTGGTCGTTAAGGGGTTAACCCATTAAGGCGGAATCATGCACATGCACCTTAGGCTGCTTTCACACTACTTTTTTTAAACATGCGTCCTGAACGTTTTTTTGCTGCAAAAGCGGATCCAGTGCAAATACGTTTTAATTTCAATGCATTTGCAATGGACATGCGTCAACATGCGCTGACATGCGTTTGCGTGCAGTTTAGTGAGGATCCAGCGAGTTGCAGTATTTTAACAGTTTTCAAAAATGCTACTTGTAGCGTTTTTGAGCTGCGTCCAAATGCTGTTTATCACTGGATCCTGACTATACTGCACGCAAACGCATGTGAATGCTGGCATGCTGATAGACAGGATCCTGTCTGGCGTGATCACAGTCTCTCTCTCGGTCTCTATCTCTCTTTCTGTTGGTCTCTCCCTCTCCTCCCCTCTCTTATACTCACCGATCACTGACCGATCACAGGCGTGGCGCTGCAGGACTGTCACACTGCTCTGGCGGCTTCTCCTCTTTTGAAATTGCCGGCCGCTCATTATTCCATTTCGTATTCCCTGCTTCCCCTGCCCACCGGCACCTATTATTGGCTGCAGTCAGACACGCCCCCATTCTGAGTGACAGCTGTCTCACTGCAACCAATCACAGCCACCCGTGGGCGTGTCTATATCCTGTAGTAAAATAAATTAAAAAAAAATGGCATGCGGTCCCCCCCACTTTGATACCAGCCAAGATAAAGCCACACGGCTGAAGGCTGGTATCCTCAGGATGGGGAGCCTCACGTTTTGGTGAACCCCCCAGCCTAAAAATATCAGCCAGCTGCTGCCCAACATTGCCACATCCATTACATGCGACAGTCCCAGGACTCTATTCGGCTCATCAATTGCCCTAGTGCGGTGGCAATCAGAGTAATAAGGAGTTAATAGCAGCCCGTAGCTGTCACTATGTCCTAGGTTAATCATGACAAGCGTCTATGAGACACCTTCCATGATTAAACTGTAAGTGAAAGTAAATAAACACATACACCCGAAAAAATCCTTTATTTGAAATAAAAGACAAAAAAACACCCTCTTTCACCACTTTATTAAAATCCTCAAATACCCTTCCAGGTCCGACGTAATTCACACGAGGTCCCACGACGCTTCCAGCTCTGCTACATGAGGCTAACAGGAGCGGCCGTAGAACACGACTGCTGTCTGTGAGCTCCACGCAGAAACTGAAGTGAGTCGGGCTGTCAGTGGTGACGTCACTCAGGTAGTGCCGGTGTGTGTACGGTGATGGGTGCAGTAGTGCCAGTGTGTGCGGTGATGATGGGTGTGGTAGTGCCGGTGTCTGCGGTGATGATGGGGCAGTAGTGCCGGTGTGTACGGTGG
Source organism: Anomaloglossus baeobatrachus (assembly GCF_048569485.1). NCBI lineage: Eukaryota > Metazoa > Chordata > Amphibia > Anura > Aromobatidae > Anomaloglossus > Anomaloglossus baeobatrachus. The sequence goes on along the minus strand of NC_134359.1, from coordinate 146,851,692 downwards.
TGATGGGGGCGGTAGTGCCTGCGTGTGTGCGGTGATGATGGGTGCGGTAGTGCCGGTGTGTGCAATTATGATGGGGGCGGTAGTGCTGGCGTGTGCAGTGGTGATGGAGGTGGTAGTGCCTGTGTGTGTACGGTGATGATGGGGATGGTAGTGCCTACATTTGTGCAGTGATGATGGGGGCGGTAGTGTCTCTCTTTCTTTCTTTTTCTCTCTCTTTCACTCTCTTTTTCTCTTTTTCTCTGTCTCTTTTTCTCTCTTTTTCTCTCTTTTTTTTCTCTTTCTCTCTCTCTCTTTTTCTCTCACTCTCTTCCATCTGAATTTCCAGTGTATCACGTTCAGTTCCACTGACTCCCGATCACATGACTCCAATACCCGCCCATAATTTCAAGTGACAGGATCCTGTAAAATAACACTTGCGTTTGCATGCGTTTTTCTTTGGAAAAACAGGATCAGCTTTTGCAGCAAAAAAAATGTTCAGGACCCATGTTAAAAAAAAACGTAGTGTGAAAGCAGATCTGCAAATAGTTTTACATCTACATTTAAATTGTGCAATTCATTGTTAGTTTAGGTTGTAACCAATGAACCCCTGTTTTTCTGTATAAAGTTGTGGTCTCTTAATTTATTAAATATTTTAGTTTAAATTGAGGCACTGACACTTTAGTATAACCTTCTTGTGAGCCCAATACAGATACTATTCAGGAGTCTTAACTATTCAATAACAATTTTATATGACATAATTCTGACCTTTAATGATGCTATTTATCATTCTTTAGGTTATTCAACCCCCCCATTGTTTAATATATAATTAGGCACTAATTTAATTTATTTAATTTAATAATAATTATTATTTAATATTAATGCACTGGCACTTTGTCATATTTTTCATAGTTTGTGAGAGCATTATAATAAAATAAACAAATTGGGGTTTGAATACTTTTATTAATCAGGAGACCAATTATTTAATTATTAACATTGTGATAGTCAATTTTTGAATTTGCATGTATATTCTGTATACTATTTCATTATGCCCAGGAATTTTATCATTATCCATCTTTTGATCTGATTTTATGTTATATGTATGTGTGTTCAATAAAAATTAATTGTTTATGATATTTTGGGTTATTTGATTTTTTGGAAGTTTAGATAAAAGTAAACCTATACATGTTTGGTGTCGTATCGATCTGAGACATCACACCAACACATCAGTTTCATCATATAGTAAACATGGTGAATAAAATATCTCAAAAACTATTGTGTGATCACACTTTTTTTTTGCAGTATTTCCGCACTTGAATTTTCTTTGCTGTTTTCCAGTACACTATTTGGTAAAACTCATGGTTTAATTTAAAAGTGCAGCCCGTCCCACAAAAAATAAGCCCTTATATGGCAAGATTGACAGAAAAATAAAAAAGTTACGGCTCTCGAAAGAAGGGGAGCAAAAAAAAACCACAGAAAATTGCCTGGGGGTGAAGGGGTCAAAGACAGTTGCCTTAAATTGTCACCTGTATAAAAGACTCCTGTCCACAGACTCAATTAAGTAGTCAGACTCTAACCTCTACAACATGGGCAAGACCAAAGAGCTTTCTAAGGATATCAGCGACAAAGATCATAGATCTGCATAAGGCTAGAATGGGCTGCAAAACCAATAAGACGACGCTGGGTGAGAAGGACACAACTGTTGGTGCAATAGTAAGAAAATGGAAAAAAATACAAAATGAGTGTCAATCGGCATCGATCTGGGGCTCCATGCAAAATCTCACCATGTGGGGTATCCAGGATCATGAGGAAGGTGAGAGATCATCCTCAAACTACACAAGGGAACTTGTTAGGGATCTCAAGGTAACTGGGACCACTGTCACCAAGAAAAACATTGGTAACACATTACGCCATAATGAATTAAAATCCTGCAGTGCCTGCAAAGTCCCACTACTCAAGAAGGCCATGTACATGCCCATCTGAAGTTTGCCAATGAACACCTGGATGATTCTGAGAGTGATTGGGAGAAGGTGTAGTGGTCAGATTAGACAAAAATTAAGCTCTTTGGCATTAACTCAACTTGTCGTATTTGGAAGAAGAGAAATGCTGCCTATAACCCAAAGAACATGATCCCCACTGTCAAGCATGGAGCTAGAAACATTGTCTTGGGGGTGTTTCTCTGCTAAGCTCACAGGACTACTTCACCGCATCAATGGAACAATGGATAAAGCCATGTAACGTAAAATCCTAAGTGACATTCTCCTTCGCTCCGACAGGACATTAAAATGGGTTGTGGCTGGGTCTTCCAGCATGACAATGACAAAAAACATACAGCCAAGGCAACAAGGGAGTAGCTCAAAAAGAAGCACATCAAGGTCTTGGAGCCTAGCCAATCTCCAGACCTTAATCGCATAGAAAACTTATGGAGGGAGCTGAAGCTCCAGGTTGCCAAGTGACAAACTCAGAATCTTAATGATTTAGAGATGATCTACAAAGAGGAGTTGACCAAAATTCCTCCTGACATGTGCACAAGCCTCATCATCAACTGCAAAAAAAACTCTGACTGCTGTGCTTGCCAAAAAGGGTTGTGTCACCAAGTATTAAGTCTTGTTTGCTAGAGGGATCAAACACTCATTTCTCTCTGCAAAAAGCAAATACATTTATATAATTTATACAATGGGATTTTCTGGTTTTTATTTTGGATATTCTATCTCCCACTGTTAAATTTAATCTACTCTTAAAATTATAGACTGTTCATGTCATTATCAGTGGGCAAACTTACAAAATCAGCAAGGGATCAAATACTTATTTCCTCCACTGTGCAGGAAAATAGTAGAAAAAAGACTGACCACATTTTTATGTTATAAAGTACCATTCCATACATAGATCGTAGTCCTCATGAACACCTGCTGACCCATGCAGTATAACATACAAAAATTGTTTCCAAAGAATCCAAATTCTTAATGCAAAGACCACTGTATAAAATCTTGTTTCTTTACTGGAAAATAGTTAAAACCAGCTTGGTCGGCATGTGAAAGCCATCTTAGGCCAGCGAAGTGCTGGAACTGCATCAGCGATGACTTTCACATGCCAACCATGCTGCTTTTAACTATGTTTCAATAAAGAAACTAGGTTTTATACAGTGGTCTTCGCATTAACTATTTGACTTCTTCGGAAACAATTTTTCTATCTGCAAAAATGTACAGTTTTTAAGGCAAAAATTAGTGAAATTTCTCCAATCAGACTACAACTTCACATTAAAAATAGAGTGTGAATAGATAATATAACACTGTAATTGATGTTATCAGATTTTACAATCTAGATTAATACAGCTATTAATTATTACAATTTACCTGGCTCAGTTAGCCTAGATATAGAACATCTTAGTCAAATATGAATGGATTAGATGCAATTATAAAAGAAAGTAGGAATCCTCAAAACACAATATAAAGATTTTATATTGCATCTTACTTTTTCTACTATTGTAGAGATACTTTATTTTATGAAGACTTTCATCTCCAAGATGTTCTGAAAAATTATGACGTTTTGTATCAGGGCAATAATGAAGCAAACTTGGTGTTATCATATATCTGCAAGGATGAAGGTAAATATCTGCATTATTCTATCTTCTTTCCTTAAAAGCGCAAACAAGTATTGCATAAAAGAATAGTTGATTTTCATACATGAATAATGTAATTTTGCATACAGTGCTATTAAAAATGTTTTTCTCCTTCCAAGTGGTTTATTTTATTTTGCATTTCTTTAAATCCTTCCCACACTGCTCTGTAGTAGCACACAGTTGTTGGGTGCCTATGGGTTGCTGTGGAAGTAGGGTCACCTAACCATAGCGCGCAGCCTTGCCATGTAATAGAGCCTAACAAGGCTGCCTACTTACTCTTAAGACTATGCCATAAGAAACCCATTGCAAAAAGGACAAAACTATTACTTACAATAAGCATACACGACATTATATAAAATAAATCATTCAATAATTTTCTACTTGAAATGTCCAGTGAAACCAGGTAACTGATAAAAACAAAAGTAGTAAGGGGGCCATATGTCTCGTCAAATCTGACAGGTGCCCCGCCCCTATCAAACCCTATCAAAGTGTATTAAACACACCCCCTCCCCTCTCCTGACAGGCCCTATATTTTATAGGCTTTTGATTAGGCTTTTGATTAGGGATTTGATAGTGCAACTACACAGGTCCTATATTTTATAGGCTTTTGATTAGGCTTTTGATTAGGGATTTGATAGTGCAATCCTGATAGTGTAAATGCTTAGGATCCCACTATTTTATTCACTGATTATGAGAAATCTGATTTAGTGTAATTGTTTGGAATCATACCATTTTATTCAGTGTGGTTTTGTTGCAGAATTCATTCTGCTAGTGTAATTTGATTGGGCATATTATGTATATGGCCAAATTTATTTTATAGGCGTTTGATACAGAATTCATTCTGATAGTGTAATATGGTTGGGCATATTATGTATATGGCCAATTATACTATTACGCGTCTTATGCTGTAAAGCACTTCTTATAGCACCCATGTAGAAAGTTTGTGTTTTATACTGTTTGTATAAAAATGAAAGACAGATTGTGTTTTATACTGTTTGTATAAAATGAAAGACAGACACACTATCAAAATTTAAAAAGTTTATTGCTCAGAATTTAATTACATTCAGTTGCACATTACAGCCTTACCAAGAGGACCAGTTTCTTACCATTACAATGAGTGTTTCAAGCTGTATGTATAGATACAAAGAGGCCCTCCTACCTGATCAGAACCATCTTTACAATTACCCTTCAATGCAGAGATCAAATGCTTCCCACAGACTTATCAACAGGACATGTTTCTTACCATTACAATGCGTGTGTGAAGCTGTACATATAGATACAAAGAGGGTCTCCTATCTGATCAAAACCAGTATTACAATCACCCTTCAATGCAGAGATCAAATGCTTCCCACAGACTTATCAACAGGACATGTTTCTTACCATTACAATGCGTGTGTGAAACTGTACATATAGATACAAAGAGGGTCTCATATCTGATCAAAACCAGTATTACAATTACCCTTCAATGTAGAGATCAAATGCTTCACACACCCTTACTAATACAATGAGACTCTAGCCCCTCATCAAAGAGGCCCTCCTATCTGATCAAAACCATCATTTACAACTACCCTTCAATGCATAGATCAAATACTTCACACACCCTTACTAATACAATGAGACTCTAGCATTCAAAGCTGGTCCTAGCCAGATGAGATACATCTGTTTGATTAAATGGGTTTATTAAGACATGATCAATGATCACTTCTGACTACTTGGCATAGGGGCATACAAAGCTGCTTATAAAGACAACCTGAATTGATCGAATGCTCTGGTGAAAGAGACGCGACAAAATCAGACACCATATTGTCATTTTCTTTTAAATCACTACTAAAGCATTGTAATATTTTATTGAATGACACTCCCCGTGCTATATGGTACAAAACGTAAACACAGTAATGTCCGCATACTTTGCTAAATGTGTCCTGAATCTGAATGGATTGAAAACAATATAGTTCACTGTTTCTATTTAAGAAGGTTACAAACTCATCAGGAAATAAAACACTTGTTGGTGAACATCCATAACTGTCAAAGAATATTGCCTTCTTATCATCGCAAAGTACAATCAATATCCAATGTCGCCCACTTTGTCCGGAACTGTCTGTATTCACGATGTAGGCAGCGGGTCTCTGGGTCACTCTATATGCCGGTAGCAAATCACACGGAAACACTCCAGCAAATATGCGTTCTGTATAATAATCAGACTTCAACAGGTTTGTGAGCTGGAAGTTATCCATAATTAGATGTAATCAAATAGTACTTCTCTTCTATGGTTGATTTCAAGTATAGTTGTGTTGATGGCATATACTATCATATTTACAGTATGCGGGGTAGCTAGCGCAAACCGCACTTCAGCACGTAGGTTACCCGATTTAACGAGCGAGAAATGACCACCAGGTTCTTGATCTGGTGATAAATCAAATGCAAACAATGTGAACCCGGCCATAAATTCTTCACGATCTATCGCCAGAGCATGATCAGATTTTAAACGGCCAGAAACATGAGCCAAAGACATAAATTCGCGGACGGCTAAGTCATCACTGAAATTAGGTTGGAAAGGGCGGGCGGGAAATGATTGGCCGTCCAGATAAAGCGATGCAAGACTTATTTCGTAATGGTGAAAGCACAACGGGTTTTTATTGTACGATCCGCTAAAGGCTTCATTATCTACAAAGCCCAATATAACAGTTTTTGGAATTTGTCCCAAGAAGAGGTTCTCGTGGTTTGTAATTCGCGTGCCGGCTGGAATACTGTATACTTTCATGCAGGCCCTATCAATAGCGTATTTGGCCGTTGTGGCTAGTAGGGCCTGGCTGTGGCCTATACGTACACTGGAGAGACTTGCACTCTCTTCACATAGAGTGACGCTTGTAAGATCTGCACTTTATATGGTTCTGCATCACCAGACATCAAACAAAAAGTGTCCTTATTCCTCGACAACTTGATCTTGAGGTCAAGCCCATTCAGTACGAGCTTTGGTTGATTAAATACATCTCCAAAAATTGGCCCTAATAGATCTACAGTCTTAGAGTTCCTGGTTATACGCGCTCTTTTGACAAATCCAGCATTTAGACCATCCAAGGCCCGATCATTATGATGACCTACAGTGTCTTTATAGAACAATCCAGCGGTAAACTGTGTCGATAGTGTTTGCGTGCTGTAATTTAAAAGAGTTTCAATGTACGCTCTATAGCTGTAGAGGTTATCCGACTGCGAGATGAGGCGATCTCCAACAGTGATATCGACCTGATTAAACAACGTTGTCAGGGGGTAATTTATAAACGCAACACGCGCACCATCGCCGATAGCCGTATTATCTTGTTTCACGATACGGCAATTTATGTACAGTAGGGTATTGTTCAGATCATAATAATATTCACCGCTACCCGATATGAAAAATTCCAGGGGGGCATTTTCCGACAGAGCCGCAATAGGTTGTACTTCTACAAAAAGCGATTTCTCAATACTTGTTTGCGTAGGGGGAATGACAAAAATATCCAGTTCAGATTTTGCGCACTCTACAGAAGCATCATGTACGAAAGCCATTATAGTTGATTAGAAGATGTCGTCCACAGAGCGTCTTACTCTTTTCTGACGATTTTGTCTCTTGGTGGGTTTTTTATTCATGAGCATTGGGGGCTGTGAATAGCGCACACATCTTTTTCTTTTTTGTGGTTTTTTAGCAATATAAACTATGCCGGAGCCCTCCTGCGGGGGTGTGTTTATACGATTCATTACGGCTGATGAGAGGGATGTGACCGCATCTTTTGCAATGTTTTTGACAGCAGTCTTCACATGAGGCTTTACTATTTCCAGTCCTCTCCTGAATAATGGCACGGCTCTTCTAAAAAGCCCTCTAAAAATTCCGGCAAGACCGGCACCATACATGTACTCATCACCGCGAAAACCCTCTAATCCATGACCCGATTGCGCTATGTAATATCTGGAATAGATGGCGGGGTCACCATATACCCTCTGAGACACCATTTTTCTGTGTCAACACCTCCGCGGTCTAAGATGCAATCGAACAATACTTTTTCCGTACTTGAATTTAACAGGGGTTCCCTGATCTGATAATATAGAGATTGTCACAGAATCGAAATGTTGTTTACAAAGGGGCACATAATCGGGTCTTGCGTACTGAATGGTGACAATTTCGCTGGTCTTACCAGCTACCTGAACAGTTCTCAGAAGTTGCACGTAGCTGTCACCTACAAGCTGATGTTGAATTATATCTGTGTACACATATAATGTATAAAATCCGTCTTTTATATCTGCATACGACTTCTTCCGCTCCAGCTGTGGGTTATCTACAGAGGCCTCAATAAAGGGTTTTAGGCCTAAAATACGTGACAGTTTTGGGCCTGGAGCAAATTGTATCGTCGCTGGATCTGACATGGTAACACTTCTCTTTACCTCATCGTATCGAAGTTTAAAACCATCGGGTGCCACCTTCAAAACATCAATACGCTCATTAATGGCTCTTATGAGATCAGTAATGTTTGAATAAAACCCTGATTTCAAATAAAATTCTTTAAATATATCACCGCGGCGTGCTATAAAGAAATTTCCGTCATTCTGCTCAAACGTGTACCATGTATGCGGATATTGAATCTCGGTGAGCGCAACTTCAAAGGGCCCAGAAAGCTGTACAGGTTTTGCCAATTTAGTGGTATAAGTTGATATCGTGTTTTCGGGGTACATCTTAGAAGAAGCATTACACGGTAGTGTTATATAAAATGAGCCCTCCTCCATGGTTTATATGTCCGTCAGCTGGTCTTCTATAATCCAACTGTTAAATGTTGTCGGGTAACCAAGCCATTTCACTAGACAATGCGTTGACCCGCGAATACGCTTTTTTCTTAAAACCTTTTCAATTCTGTAGATGCGATGCTCATCCAAAGGTATTTTTTGTATTTCTTCTTTATAAAATGAGCCACTGATTTCTTCACCGTTTAAATCAGCAATTTTATAGAGGGGTTTTTGAAATTTGGTGTTGATGGCCGTAATAACAAATATTTCATCCGTGTACGTTTGTTCATATCCCTTAGCGAAGATACCTTTATATCGTGACACTCTCACATGATCACCAATTTTTAAAGAAGGTTTAATAGGCTTAGCACGGACACTAGAAGCGTAAATATTTTTCCAGATTTGTAGCGAGTTACGCTTTGTCACATCAACAGGCCTGCATCGAATTGTAGTATGATAGCTATGATTATAGCTATACACCAGATCAGGTAAAATGTCAATATACCTAAAGGTGTTATGGAAAGTGAGATAACGCCACATACGAGTTTTCAATGTACGATTAAATCGCTCCACCAAGGCTGCTTTTACGCTATTGTTTGTAAAAAATTGATGAATGTTATATATTTTACATACACGTTTCACGGCATTATTCATAAATTCTTTGCCACGATCCGTCTGTAATTTCTTTGGTATGCGTTGATCATTTTCAAATATTAATTCGAGCGATCTGGCAACAGTTGTACCGTTCTTGTTTGGTAAGGCCACGCACCACGCAAATTTTGATAAGATATCTATAACTGTAAGAATATATCTTATACCATCATTTTCACGGGAATAATCAATCATACTGACGAGATCAGCTTGCCACTGTATATCAACATCTCCCACGAGAACCTTATTTGTTAAGAATTTTTTTCTCGCTGGTTTGTGTAAAGTATATGCATCTTGATTATTCAGCCAATTAAGCACCTCTGTCTTTTTAATACCTTGATTGCGTGCTACACGGAATAGACTTTCAGCACCGCCAAAGGAACCAACATTTTTTGGATCGAAATACTGTTTTTGTAATATTTTTTCACAATGCCGAGACACCATGATAAAAGTGATGTGATGCGAATCAAGACCCGAATGGTTCTATCAGAAATTCAGCGGTATAAATGATATTAAGAGTGTTTTAATATAAATATATCATGACTGAGTAAATAAGATCTGATTCTCTCTATCAGAAATCCAGCAGCAGAAATGCTAGTGTGTTTTAACCCCTTCAGCCCCCGGGCACTTTCCGTTTTTGCGTTTTTGTTTTTTGCTCCTTTTCTTCCAAGAGCCGTAACTTTTTTATTATTCCGTCAATCTTGCCATATGAGGGCTTGTTTTTTGCGGGACGAGTTGTACTTTTAAATGAAATCATAAGTTTTACCATATAGTGTACTGGAAAACGGCAAAAAAATTCCAAGTGCGGAAAAATTGCAAAAAAAGTGGGATCGTACAATAGTTTTTGGGATATTTTATTCACGGTGTTCACTATATGGTAAAACTGATGTGTGGGTGTGATGCCTCAGGTCGGTGCGAGTTTGTAGACACCAAACATGTATAGGTTTACTTGTATCTAAGGGGTTAAAAAAAATTCACAAGTTTGTCCAATAAAAGTGGCGCACGTTTTGCGCCATTTTCCGAAACACGTAGCGTTCTTATTTTTTGGGATCCATGGCTCAGTGATGGCTTATTTTTTGCGTCTCGAGCTGACGTTTATAATGGTACCATTTTTGCGCAGATGCTACGTTTTGATCGCCTGTTATTGCATTTTGCGCAAAACTTGCGGCGACCAAAAAACGTAATTTTGGCGTTTGGAATTTTTTTGCCACTACGCCGTTTACCAATCAGAATAATTGATTTTATATTTTGATAGATCGGGCATTTCTGAACGCGGCGATACCAAATATGTGTATATTTATTTATTTTTTAACCCTTTAATTTTCAATGGGGGGAAAGGGGGGTGATTTGAACTTTTAGGTTTTTTGTTTTTTTTTTAATTTTTTAAAACTTTTTTTTTACTTTTTTTATTTTATTTTACTAGTCCCCCTAGGGGGCTATAGTGATCAGCAGTCCGATTGCTGATCGCTATCTGCTGATTACAGCTATACCGCTGTAATCAGCAGATTCAGTCACTTTCTTTCTTCCTCTGCTCCGTGCCGAGGAAGAATGAAAGTGAAACTTCGTAGCACCAGGCGTCATCACATGACCCTGTGCTACGATGGCAACCACCGAACGTCACGTGATCACTCACGTGACGTCCGGAGGGGGCGGCGGTAAGTAAAAAAGATGGCCGCGCGCATGTAGATCTCGCTGCCAGACTTTGGCAGCGAGATCTAAGGGGTTAATGTTCCGGGTGGAATGCGATTCCACTCGGAACATGTAGGCACACATGTCAGCTGTTGAAAACAGCTGATATGTGTGCCGATCCACGCCGCCTGCCCGCGGCAGGGGGCGGGGCTTAACGGGACACGATCTATGACGGATAGATCCGTCCAAGGTCGTGAAGGGGTTAATATAAATATTCCTTGAAAAATATATTTTCTTTAATTGACTTTAATATAATTTTATTAACTTTTATATCTCATTATTGCTCTTTGTTAGCATTTCAATACCATTTTATATCTTTTTATAGACTAGCCATATCTTTTTTATTAAGTTTTGATAGTGTGAGCTAGTGTAATTGGGCGTCACAGAGGGGGCATGGGTTGTCCTTATGGGCGTATACAGAGGTGTGCGCTCTGCTGGAAGGTGTATATAACTACAGCCTTACAGAGCAATAGCCAAACCACCTTGCAGAGAACACTAGCTGACAAGACAAAGGAGAAACCAACAGGACTAAAAAGTGAGTATTAAACTTTTAACACCTAATATTGTAACCATTTGCCCCTATTAAGTCTAGATAGTTGCGCCTTTAATACCAGCGAAGTTTAATGTAACAGTATTTATATTTATAACAGTAGTAGTTGTAATTCTTAGCGCGTAAAATGTAGTTCATTTATAATTTAGTCCTATATTAAATATAGTAGTTAATAGTTGTGAGTGCGGTTGTGTTATTCTGCACCATTTAATTGCCATCCCATAGTATGGGTTCTAGTGGTTTGCTGTTTGGTGTGTTTAACATAACAATAGTTATGTAATTGGTAATAATTAAGGTGATGTAGAACATCAGCTGGATCTATTTAATCTATCCAACTGTCTAATATATTGCATAGGTGCAATATCAACGTTATAGATATGAGTGTTTATTATATAGCATTTTAAGTGTATTTGTCCTAGGTATAGATATGTATCAAACACTATGGAAAGTTCACACAGGCTTAATATTTTAGATGGAAGTTCAATATTCTATGGATCAATTCGATGATAGTCTTCCCGATGCCCAACAATTGGGTATGTATTATTCTGGATATAAGTGTAAATGTTACATCATCCTGGTTGAAAAATTGTATAGTATACTATTTTATATTTATCTCTTTCTTGTTTAAGATTACTCTATGGACACCAGTTTTTCCGACGTATTTTTACACGTTATGAGTGATGATGTTGGTGCTGGCGCAGGAACAGCAGTGGTGGCTGGTGCTGATACTAGTCCGGAAGCAAGCGGGACTAATTTACAACAGACTATACCCGGTAAGCTGCGTATATAGCTATATATTTATATATGTGTGGTGCAGTAAATACTAATTCTTTATGCATCTGGCGGTTTTGAATATTATTTTTGTATTATTTATTTCTTTCTTAAGATGACTTTATGGATTTTGATTTTGACGCCTTGTTATTAAGCGCTGTGGATGGTGATGCTAGCAACATGGCGGTAGCAGGGGCACAGACTGGTGCTAATACTAGTGCAGCTACAAGCAATATTAATTCACTAAAGGCTATCGCCGGTAAGTTGTATGTATGTATATACTGTATGTACTGTATATTAACAAATATTTAGACATGAAAGTAAATACTAAATTTTATACAGATGTTTTGCATCCGGACTACGGGACTGGCACCCAGCAGCCTCCTAAACCAACTAAAAAATGTGACAAGTCGCTACGTCAGATGGCGGCAAATAGAAGAGGTAATGAGTACACAGTAAGGGTACTGGGCAAAAGAAATTAATTTTTGCCATAGACTAATGGTTATATTTTATTCATAGCCCGTAAACTGCTGTGGAAGAAAAGCTTATTTTCCAAAGAAAATACACCCACCACCCCTAGGACACCAACTATCCCCACAGCAACAGTCGGTACTTCGGCAAGTAATATGGTGACGGCCACTATCACTTCACCGCCTCACAAATGTAAGTATATATTTAGATATATGTATACAGTCTTTATATATGCAATCTGCACATTGTTTCACATGTTTCTGACACAACTATAACTCTTTTCTTTTAGCTACACACGCTGTCCAGAAAAAAACAGCTAGCGCGATTCTACAGCCACTAACGGAACGTCCTGCTAACGCTACTACAGTGCAGGTCGAAGTACATGCGACTAATAGGTGTGTGAGAACACAGCCTCTATCAGCGCTTTGTTTGGGAGGACAAGAAGGAGGCGCTCCTCAAGTCATACATCGTGAAAAGACACGGCCAACATCGATGACCCATAAATACGAGCAACGCGCAATCAAGACCGCAACAACACCTTTACCCACATTAATACAGAGCACTTGACTAACAGAAATTTACCCCAAGGATGGAATACGTTTATGCAGGCAATGGCCGAGTTAAATATACCGTCTACCATAGTGGGTAATCCCACTACTAGAGCGCTTTTAGACAGCTTAAAAATGCCCATCAATGAAGCTAGTGGCATATCTAAACCTCAGACTCTATCGACACCACGCCGTCCAATTCAATCTTTACATTCTCCATTAGGTTTGACACAAGCAAGTTTGCTGCCTAAAAAAAGGACTTTCCCGATACTGCAATCAATGTGGCTCACAATGTAACAGCTGGACTGATGAATTGTGATGCTCTAAATAATTATGTAAGAGACGTAACATATGTGTATTATTAAATAGTGTATTATGCCAGTGATTATAATTTTATATTGTACTGTTTTACAAGTGTAATGTATATGACGTTTTGCATTCCTACTGAATTGATGTGCAACTGAATGTAATTAAATTCTGAGCAATAAACTTTTTAAATTTTGATAGTGTGTCTGTCTTTCATTTATACAAACAGTATAAAACACAAACTTTCTACATGGGTGCTATAAGAGATGCGTAATAGTATAATTGGCCATATACATAATATGCCCAACCAAATTACACTATCAGAATGGGTGCTATAAGAAATGCTATATAGCATAAGACGCGTAATAGTATAATTGGCCATATACATAATATGCCCAACCATATTACACTATCAGAATGAATTCTGTATCAAACGCCTATAAAATAAATTTGGCCATATACATAATATGCCCAATCAAATTACACTAGCAGAATGAATTCTGCAACAAAACCACACTGAATAAAATGGTATGATTCCAAACAATTACACTAAATCAGATTTCTCATAATCAGTGAATAAAATAGTGGGATCCTAAGCATTTACACTATCAGGATTGCACTATCAAATCCCTAATCAAAAGCCTAATCAAAATAAAATAGTGGGATCCTAAGCATTTACACTATCAGGATTGCACTATCAAATCCCTAATCAAAAGCCTAATCAAAAGCCTATAAAATATAGGACCTGTGTAGTTGCACTATCAAATCCCTAATCAAAAGCCTAATCAAAAGCCTATAAAATATAGGGCCTGTCAGGAGAGGGGAGGGGGTGTGTTTAATACACTTTGATAGGGTTTGATAGGGGCGGGGCACCTGTCAGATTTGACGAGACATATGGCCCCCTTACTACTAACAAAATTCAGAAAATAGGCCTCAAAAATGTGTTTTTTGGAGCCACCTTATGAGAGAAATCTGAGATGAGCAAGACTCCACACAACAAATTATTACTAAAAAAAACACCCTTTATTGTGTTTGCATCTTTTTATTAACATTTTACAAATTTTAATACAAGAAATACAAGGAATAAGGGAGGAATTAGGGAAAGAGAAAACAGGAATAGACATAAAGGAAAAAAGGAAAAACCAACAGTTAAGTGTCGCCTTTATGGCCAATGCTTCAAAAGTATTACCATCAAACGTTTTGTCACCAACGTACTTGGAACAACAAGAACAATAATATACATGAGAAATAATAATCATTACATGTCAGGAGGCTAAGCTATATGCAGACTAGGCATAAATGTTTCTGCCCATAAAGACCATCTCAATTTGTATCTCAAAAAGTTATTTTCTTTCAATGCAAAACTATACTCATATGAATTATGTGATGATATGCGTTCAATAATTTCTACTATGGAAGGTGCCTCTACCTGTCTCCAGTTTGAAGCAATAAGATGTTTTACCACGAGTAGAATATGGCAAATTATGTGTCTGCATGGGTCTTTAAACTCTTCTATACCAAGTAACAATAGTGCCAATAGGGGGGAGAGAATGAAACTCTGTGATGTAACTTTATTTATTAGATCACACACATCTTCCCACATCTTTTTTAAAGCTGGACAACTCCAAAAATATGCAAAATAGACCCATTTTCTCCACACTCTCTCCAGCACAAAGGAGAGTTAGATACGGACATTTTGTGTAGCTTTTGAGGAGTAAAATACCAACGTGAAAGCACCTTAAAATAATTTTCTTGCAACGTGGCACAGGAAGTGTTAGATAACGTTAAATTCAATGATTTTTGCCGCTGTTCCAATTGAAAAGTCTGACCAAGATCTTTCTCCCAGTTCAGAATATTTGATCTTTTATCAAATTGGAGGTCTTCATTAATAATGGCATAAATGTTGTTAGTTTTCCAATATAACTTATTTTGTGGGTTAAATAAAATATCCAACAAGTCTACTGGTAGGGAAAAAGTTAACTTTTTGATTTTATTTAAGTACTGGTTAAGGAGTGTCCAATTTGCCAGTTCATTTAAAGGGAGATTAAATTTATGACGAATTTTCTGGAAAGGTAATAAGCTGTTATTTCGTAAAATTTCATTAAAACTGTTTATATTATACTTCCTCCATGTTGTTAAATGTAGCCTAGGGACCAATACTTCAAATACTTCAATTGAGATTGTCCTGATGTCTACAAGTTCACTTTTATTTTTACATAAAATCCAATTGAGTTGTTTCTATGCAGAGATTGTAGCTTTTATTTTTATAAATATAGGTAAGAGAGTTTTTGAATTTATAAGGTGAGCTAAGATTGTGGCTCTCATAGATCTGTTTTTATTTACACTTTTTTCTATTCGTACCCAACTAGATTCCGAATCATCCAAAAGACATTTCTGTGACTGGTTTAATAAATTTGCTAAATAATAGGTGTAAATGTTTGGCAAACCAATTCCTCCTCTTTTCTTATGTTTAAACAAAAGCACCTTAGATAACCTTGGCCTGTTGTTTCTCCATACATGTCTAGATAGTTGGGTATACAGTTTTGAAATTTCTAGCTTTGTCATGAGGATTGGAATGCATCAGAAAAGATACACATTTTTTGGGAGAACAATAGCTTTATAGGTAATGATTTCCCTAACCATGACATTTCTGTTTTAGCAATATTTGTTTTTGGTTTTTTTTAATATCCTCTAATAATATATTTAAATTACTAGGGATCAAGTCTTTCAATTTATCTGTAATTATTATACCTAAATACTGGATACTTGTTTTTTCCCACTTATAAGAAAACTCTGTTTCAATACCTTCTTGTGTCTTGGGCTCTATATTAAATCCTAATATGTGTGACTTAGAATAGTTAACCTTATAGTACGAGAATTCTGTAAAGTCTTGCAGTACCTTGGTAGCAGATCTCAGAGAATTTAAAGGACGGGATACTGATAAAATAACATCATCAGCATACAACGTTATCTTATACTGCTTTAAATTTAAGAAAACACCATTGATTTCGTCATTTATTCTGATAGTCTCCGCTAGTGGCTCCATTAATAATGCGAACAATATTGGTGACAAGGGACAACCTTGTCTCGTGCCATTGGTTATCCAAAAATCTTTTGATAAGCAGTTATTGATATATATTTTTGCCGATGACCGAGAGTACAGGGCCAAAATAGAGTTTATAACGTGACCTTTAAAGCCAAATTTCCTTAGTATTGCCGCCATGTACCCCCAATGTACCCTATCAAACGCCTTCTCTGCATCAAGAGTACAAGCGTTCTAGAAGTCTCAATATGATTTATTAAGTTGATCATTTTCCTTGTAGCGTCTGGGGCTTGCCTATTTGTGATAAAACCTACTTGGTCTGAATGAACCAATTTTTGCATGGTATTTTGTAATCTAATGGCAATTAACTTTGAAAATATTTTGATGTCCGAATTTATTAAGGAAATTGGCCTATAGTTGGTCATATTTAATGGGTTTCCTTTATTTTTGGGTATTAAAACAATTGTTGCTTTTAGCATTTCATCTGGAATATAACTATTTTTAGTAATTAAATTTGTCAAGTTTGTCAATTGTGGGGCTAATATATGTGCAAATCCTTTATAATACTCGTTATTAAGACCGTCAGGTCCAGGGGATTTTCCATTTTTTAATTTATGAATAACCGCTACTATCTCACTTAAGGTATATGCTGCATTTAAAAGGGCAAGGTCATCTGCGAAGACAAATTTTAGAGAGAAATTCATTAATTTTACTTTCTGAGGGTTGAACAGTGTTCATATCTTCATTTAAATTATAAAGCTTACTATAATAGTCAGCAAAAGAGTCCGCTATTTCAGTTGGGTGTTTACATGTTTTGTTATCAGTATTGATAATTGCTGAAATTCTTGTTTTGGCTTTCCTTTGTTTAATTCTACTCATCATGAATTTAGATGGTTTATTATTATAATGATAAAACTTTGTTTTTATTTTTTTGTAGCCTCCTATCGTAATCTCTGATTAAATGAGATCGTAGGTCCATTCTCAACTCTAATATTTCTGAGTGTTTACGTACGGAAGCATTCTCAATCTGAGCTTGTTCCACTTTTATTTTAGATGAAATTCTTTTTATATTCTCTCTATTAATTTTCCTATCTCTAATATTGATCTCTATTAATTTTCCCCTAATGACCGCTTTATGCGCTTTCCAGATGGTGTACTGAGAAACGTCTTGCGTATTGTTCTCCTTGAAGTAATTAATTAGTGATGTCTCTAATTCTTGTTTGTATTTATAATGCTGAATTATATATGAATTTTGTCTCCAAATTCTTTCCCTTTGAATTGGAGAATCCAAATATAGTTTAAACATAACTGGGGCATGATCCGACCAAGAACGGTCACCTATATCTACTGATTTAAATTTCGTTAAAGTTGAAATCGTTGCAACAACTAGATCGATTCTTGAGAAGGAGTGAAACCTATCAGAGTAACGTGTACACTTTTGCTGATGTATTGAGACAGCGGAAAACATCATACAATTCCTCTCTTTCTATCCATGGATCCAAAGTCTGATTAAAATGTCTCGTTTGAGATGTGGAATCTTGATTTCCATTTGGAATCAGGTTGAAGTCTCCAAACATAATTAGATTTCCTTTTTGATTTTCGCGGATTATCTGAATTACCTTGTTCAAAAATTGAATTTGGCCAACGTTGGAGGCATAAATGTTACATAATGTAAATATGGAGTTATTAATTTTGCATGTTAAAATACAGTATCTCCCATTTTTATCTTCTATTTCAGATATAAGTTCGAAACCAATTGTGTTTTTGATAAGTATAATAACCCTGCCTTTTTCTTTATATTAGAAGCTGTAAATTTATGTGGGAAGTTTTGATGACTAAAATTTGGAGGATTAATAGACGAGAACTTCATCTCTTGTAGACCCACAATGTCAATATTAGTGCCTTTAATATGTTTCCAAATCATGTGACGTTTTTGTGGACTATTTAGACCCCCGACATTGTATGACATACAGTTTAAAGTCATTTATATAAACAAAAATGTAGCATCAAAATTCCAAGTATTTTATCATAAGTTAAAGCAATTGTTTGAAATAAACTTGAAATAGAAAAAGAAGGAATGTGCACCGCACTGCTTACCTATTGGAGGTAATGTAGTAGTCCCGTTCCAAACACTATTCAGTGTGGCTCTTGCCTGGTTATATTCTTGGCGTGCCGGGTATAACCATGGGTCTTTATTCTGATCTGATGGATGAAGAAGTCACCTACCGAGGTGCTATTGCCCAGCTAAAGTAAGTAAGTCCATAGAACAAAGGTAGACGGGCAGCTCTCTCCGGTATTCTGGGACTATTTTATTTTTCAATGCTGACAGGTGATACAGACAAGAGGGAATGGAGGGAGGGGAGCACGAGCCGGGCCCGGGCCCGGCTTTCCTTCCTCATCCTTACACAGAGGCTCAACATAGCCCTTTCCCTGCTAAGGAATTCTCCTTGTTACATATATGTCACGGGCCACACCATTTCCATCACCACTATTGTGGATTAGGACTTCCTGCAACCCTTGCCCTTGGGCATCTGGAAATTGTGCAGTCTGCTGCAATTGACCGATGGTCTTTATGAGAGATTGGACCTATACACATTCTTATGAGCAGGTGACCCCCCTCACCTTACCTCTCCAGGCTCTGCACACCTTCATCTGCATTGGAAGTTGCCTATTCACCTTGGACATTATCCAGTGATACACCAACCTCCCCTTGTCTTCTCTTGTTTATTCTTAAGGTATACTATAAATACAGTCTGACATTCATCCCATGTGGATATTACACTGTGTATACGTACCTCATAGAACCATTGTCCTTGAAAAAGACCCCTAAAGGGTCGATACGGTGGACTTTTTTCTTTCATAAAAATACCTTATTAATAAACAATGTGAGTTATTGACTACAAAGATTGTTCCCTCTTCTTTTTCTTGGTGTGCCAAAGCTTACTTTTGGAGGATTTGCATACATTTTTGCTTCTTGGCACTCACTAATTTGGTAGTTGAGACAGGTCTGACTACTATATTATTGTCAGCCAATCACAGACGCACACACAGCTAAGTGGATTTTTGCCAGACAAGCAAGGGCATGTGTCATAGGCTGTGCACGTCACATGTCTTTTCCTTATAAGATACGGCCATTTTCCCCTTCGCCACCATTATCTGTCTTCTGCGTGTGGGTGACAGTCACCACTCACGCTGCTGCCGAGCTGTGTGCGCTATAGACATAGTGCAATCTACACAGCGCTTTAGGGATTAGGGACTACTGGTTATTTCAGCCCTTTTCAGGACTGATTTACAAGCGTTCATAGCCATAGCTGCTAGGCAGGTCCGTGCAAATGCTGTGTTGGGCTTTAGATAACAGCGTCTGGCTACCTCAGCTCAGGAAATTCCTTGCTGCATTTTTTCATTAGCAGGGATAGAAAGTGAGGCTTCCTTTCCTGCTACCCACAGCACCCGGGCACTCTACCCACCTGCCCATTTTTCCAACGCTATTTTATTTGCCCAAAGAGCTGACACTTTTTGTGCCATCCTAAAAGTGTCTGGAATACTAAGTTAGTGTTCCTTTCCTGTCCTGGTACCCACAGCACCCGGGCACTCTACCCACCTGCCCATTTTTGCCACGCTATTTTATTTGCCCAAAGAGCTGACACTTTTTGTGCCATCCTAAAAGTGTCTAGAATACTAAGTTAGTGTTCCTTTCCTGTCCTGGTACCCACAGCACCCGGCATTGTACCCACCTGCCCATTTTTGCCACGCTATTCTAATTGCAAACTTTGCTGCCACTGTTAGGGGCATACAAAATTGTCTGGGATAGTCATTGTTGTTTCTTAAGCTGTCAATAAAGCTAGACCACCTATGCAATCTACACCACCTCTCAATTTTTGCTACCACATTTTAAGTGTCCAATCTTGTGGCTAACAAAATGAGTGGCAAAAGGAGAGATGCTGATGGGAAGGGGAACAGGCGTGTTGGAAAAGGAAAAGTTAGTGTCCGTGGGGAAGGTGGGAAAGCTACATTAACATCTGCTGAAGATAGGCCATCTTCCAGCAAAAGTAAGATGTCTACTACTTTCCGTGGACAATCCGATGTGCTCCCTTTTTTACGGAACCAAACAACTGTAATAAAGGTAGATGATGCACAAAAAAAGAACATGCTTGAATGGATCTCAAGTGCTCCAACAAGTGGCCTCTCCTCCACCTCAACTTCAACATCCAAAAAACAACAGTCCTCTGAGTTGTCATCCCAATCGCACTTTCTTTCTCCCAGATCTCAAGTCTCCACCCGCCCTGCAGAGTATGGTGTAACAGAGATGGCTGAGTCTGCAGAGCTGTTTAGTCACACTATAGCCTGGGAATCAGAGGTCTGGTCCCAAGCTACAGTGAGTACAGACCAGGAAATGGTCTGCAGTAATGCCCAGAAGCTTTGTGAGTCAGATTCAGGCCCTGATGACCAAGTTTCTGAGCATAATGTAGACCCTCATTCCCAAACTGTAACATCTGTTGGTGGAGACAATGAGGAACATACTGATGACAATGAGACGCAGATACCAGATTGGGATGACAACTTAACTATTCAGTCAGGGCAGGAAGAGGTTAGGTCTGAGGGCGAGGGGAGTGCAAACACAACGCTTGATGATGAAGTTCTAGATCCCACTTACTGTCAACCCACAGTCAGGCACTCGAGGAGGTCACCAGAGGCGGTGGAGGAGGATGCAACTGACGACGAAGTTACCGTGCGCCTTCCTGGACAGAGTCGGAGTACTGGAAGCACATCAACAACTGCATCCTCAGCCACAACCTTGCCTCTGAGCACAAGTCGGGATGGCTCTGCAGGTTGCATGGGCTCTAAGCCTTGCCTAGCCTGGTCCTTTTCTGGCCTTGCAAAGGATCTCCCAAATCATGTGATCTGTAAAAATTTGTCGGCAATCAACCAGTTTGACAACTTCTTCCATGAATCGTCACATGAATAACAAGCATAAGTCCCAGTGGGAAGCTCACCGTGCTGCAATGCAGCTTAGCGGAGCGGGCCAACCATCGTCTGCCCCTTCAAGTTCCTCCGCGCGCTCATCATCTTCTATGACTATGGGGACAGCTGTCACACATGTTTTTCCTCGCAGACCTTCCATCTCTTTAACCGCAACAGGCAGTTTTCTTGGCAGGTCGTCATTTGTTTTGGAAGGGGAAACAAGTGCTGGAGAACAGCTCTCTCAGACATCGGGAGCACCAACTTTGGATGAAGGCAACACCATGTCTCCCCCTGCACTTTCCTCACAGACCTGCAGTTTTTTAGGGACACCCTACTCAACGCCGTCTCCACACAGCCGCCAGATCTCAGTCCCTCAGATGTGGACAAATAAAAGGCCATTTCCTTTGAGCCATGACAAAGCTAAGAGGTTGTAGGGGGGGAAAAAGCACAATAGGGTCTTACCTGGTATGAAGGTAGAGAGACAGAAAGAGATACACTCACCTGGTAGGGTTGTGCCAGTCACAACCCCCTATGATCGCATGTGAGTGTTTTTATGTGGTTTAGCAGCGGCCCCGGAAAGCAGGTTATCATATAAATCAAATGGAAAACCGGTTTTAAATGCCGCGCTAAAAACCACACATGCTGTGGCTAAAGAGATTTCCTTTATTTCACAGTTCTACGTGTTTCCGCGACATCTCCGTCTCCATCCTCAGGAAAAGAAATCATATTTCCGTTCCGGCACCGGAAGGCTCTGCGGGCTGGAATTAAATGGGATCACAAAGACATCTCCTTGTGGATGAGGTTAATGACCGCTCCGGCTCAGCCCTTTCGGGGGGCTGCCGGGGGCCCGGGTGTAAACAGCGGGTCACCGGCTGGTCAGAAAAAAGGAGCTTGCTGGCAATTCAATGAGGGGCAGTGTAAATTCGGGGCCTCGTGTCGTTTCAAGCACGAGTGTTCCGGATGTGGAGGTTCCCATTCTTTGGCCAGGTGCTTTAAGAAAGGATAGGGAAAAAGGGAGGACGCCGGTGAAGGTAGAGGCGATGCTTCCTTATTTAAGTAGGTATCCGGATGTAATATGTTAATTAGGTAATATGATTTCTTTTCCTGAGGAAGGAGACGGAGATGTCTCTGAAACGTGTAGAACTGTGAAATAAAGGAAATCTCTTTATCTACAGCATCTGTGGTTTTTAACGCGGCATTTAAAACCGGTTTTCCATCTGATTTATATGATAAAGCGAAGAGGTTGACTTTATCCCTCTGTAATCTCTTGGCTACCGAAATGCTGCCTTTCCGCCTGGTGGACACAGAGGATTTTTGAGACCTTATGATCGTCGCAGTGCCCCATTACGAGATGCCCAGTCGCCACTACTTCTCCAAGAAAGGTGTGCCTGCGCTACACCAGAATGTCGCACACAACATCACCGCTTCCTTGAGGAACTTTGTGTGTGACAGAGTGCATTTCACCACCGATACTTGGACCAGTAAGCATGGACAGGGGTGTTACATGTCGCTGACTGGGCACTGGTTAACTATGGTGATAGATGGAGAAGGGTCTGCTGAACAAGTCTTGCCGTCCCCACGACTTGTGCGTCAATCCTCTGTATGTCGAAGTTCCTCCACTGCTTCTGCCTCCTGAACCTCGTCTGGGTCCTCCACCTCCACCCCAAGCCTGCCTGGTAAGGCCACCCGCGTTGTAACTGCGCACAAGGAATCCCGCACACCTCCTTACTATGCTGGCAGCAGAGCAGAACGGCATCAGGCAGTCTTTACCTTGAAATGTCTTGGCAATAAGAGTCACACAGCGGAGGAGTTGTGGTCAGCTCTTGCAAGCGAGTTTCGTAAATTGTTGTCTCCACTCAACCTGCATCCAGAGAAGGTCGTGTGCGACAATGCTGCAAACCTGCCACCTACGCCGGGGCAAGGTGACACACGTGCCTTGTATGGCTCAGGTGTTGAACCTTGTTGTCCAGCAATTTTTAACCCACTATTCTGGCCTAGATGGGCTTCTGCACAGGGCATGGTCACTCTCTGCTCACGTCCGCCGTTCAACCGCCACAGCTGACCGACTTGCATCGCTCCAGAAGTCTTTAGGCCTGCCGGTTCATCGCCTGAAATGCGATGTGCAGACACGCTGGAATTCGACTCTCCACATGTTACAGCGACTGTGGCAGCACCGCCAAGCCCTGGTGCAATACGTTATGATGTATAGCCTGGGCCAACGAGATGCAAAGGTGGGGCAGATCACGCTGCTGGAGTGGTCTCGGATCAAAGACCTATGCACCCTTCTGCACATGGCGTCGTCGACATGGCGACAAATATGTTTAGCACTGACAATTATCAGCATGACAATTCCAGTCATTTACATACTGGAGTACACGCTAAACACTATTCGGAGTCAGGGGGTGGGACAAGAGGAAGGGGAGGAAGTACAGGAGGATTCATATGCGCAAGGGATACCAACATCTACAACATCTATCTTGAATCGTTTTATAATTTTTTTAGACCATCCAATGCAAGGCCACAAGAGACAAGAAGTCTGAAACATAGTCAACGGCTGGAGAGGATGATACAGGAGTATCTCCAAATGAACATCGATGCCATGACTTTGCAACTGGAGCGTTGCTCATTTTGGGCTTCAAATCTTGAAAAATGGCCCAAGCTCGCCACTTACGCCTTGGAGATCTTGTCGTGTCCAGCTGCCAGCGTTGTCTCTGAACGTGTCTTCAGTGCTGCTGGGTGTGTGCTGACAGATAAGTGCACGCGTCTGTTCAGTGACAATGTGAACAGACTAACGTTCATCAAGATGAACAAGTCATTGATCCGCAAGGACTTAACTACCCCTGTGTCATCCTGGGGAGAGTAAAGGCTGGCGTATTTTGGAATGTGCTTCATACAAATCTACCTGTGAAGTTTACAACTGGGGCACAAGTGATGCCACTGAAGGAGTGTCTGTGGGGCCCAATTTTTGGAAAAAGGGAGAGTCTGCTTGGAGTCCACTTGCTTGCTGTGTTTTTAAAAATGATCCAAGATGAACAAATCATGGATCAGCAAAGACTTTGCTACCTACCACGGTGTCATCCCGGGGACAGTTAAGGCTGGCGTATTTTGGAATTTGCTTGATGCAAATCAAATGATCCAGTTTGCAACTAGGGCACAAGTGATGCCACTGAAATGGTGTCTGTGGGGCCCAATTTTTGGAAAAAAGGGAGACTCTACTTGGCGTTCCCTTTGCTGTGTTTTTAAAAATGATCCAAGATGAGCAAGTCTTGGTTCAGCAAAGAATTTGCTACCTACCATGGTGTCATCCCGGGGACAGTTAAGGCTGGCGTATTTTGGAATGTGCTTCTTGCAAATCAAAACATCCAGTTTGCAACTAGTGCACAAGTGATACCACTGAAGTGGTGTCTGTGGGGCCCAATTTTTGGAAAAAAGGGAGAATCTGCTTGGAGTTCCCTTTGCTGTGTTTTTAAAAATGAGCCAAGATGAACAAGTCATGGATCAGCAAGGACTTTGCTACCTACCTCGGTGTCCTCCCGGGGTCAGTTAAGGCTGGCGTATTTTGGAATGTGCTTGATGCAAATCAAAACAGCCCAATTTTTGTAAAAAAGGGAGACTCTGCTTTGGAGTCTCCTTACTGTGTTTTACATGATTTTAAAAGGACATGACATGCCTATATCTGTGTCTCCTCCTCTTTTTCATCATCCAGCTGTTTTGTTTTCGCATGAGTATTTGTCCTTGTCACTTTCCGATGTGTTTGTGGTGTCTTGTGAGTTGTTTGTCACCTTTTGGACACCATTGAAGGTGTTTTCTATGTGTTTTTATGTGTTTGTGATTGCCTCCCATTGTTTTCAGTGGGGTTCAAGAGGTTCGTCGAACGGCTCGCCGAACCGAACTCGAACGGATCGTCCATTTGACGAACCGAGATGAACTCGAGCTTTCAGAGGTTCGCTCATCTCTAGTCTTTAATAGACGTAGAACCTTTAAAGCCTGAATAAGAGGGGTCAACATCTTCATCTAGCTTTGCTTTTTGTCTAAAAGGGCTATTTTTTGGAGTGAAAGAGATTTCGTCAGAGTCTAAAGCGGGCTTTACACGCTACGATATTTTTAGCAATTGCTAGCGATATCGTACGCAAAAGCACCCGCCCCCCGTCGTGCATGCGATATCATGTGATCGCTGCCGCAGCGAACGTTATCGCTAAGGCAGCATCACACGCACTTACCTTGTCGGCGACGACTTTGTGACTGCCGAACAATCCCTCTCTCAAGGGGGAGGTTCATTCGGCGTCACGGCGACGTCACTAAGCGGCCGGCCAATCAAAGCGGAGGGGCGGAGATGAGCGGTTATAACATCCCGCCCACCTCCTTCCTTCCGCATTGCCGGTGGAGGCAGGTAAGGAGATGTTCCTCGCTCCTGCGGTGTCACACACAGCGATGTACGCTGCTGCAGGAACGACGAACAACATCTATAAACAACCATTAACAATTTTTGGTTTTAGGACGACCTCTCCATGGTGAACGATTTTCACCACTTTTGAGGACGTTTAAGGTCGCTGGTAAGTGTAACACGCTGCAATACCGTTAATGCCGCCGGATGTGCGTCACTAACGACGTGACCCCGACGAGAAAACATTAACGATATCGTAGCGTGTAAAGCCCGCTTAAGGCTATGTGCCCACGTTGCGTTTTTTCATTCTTTTCAGCAGCGTTTTCAACTGCACTTTTTTAATGCCAAAATGCATGCGTTTTGATTTTCCAGCAAAGTCTATGAGAAATAGGGATTTCTTGTGCACACCATGCTGTTCTAAACACTGTGTGAAATTTGCATATTTTTGGGAAAAAACTCTGCCTTTAAAGAAGCAACATGTCAATTGTTTTTTCCATTTTGGCTGCGTTTCCCATCCATTCAATTTAATACAAAACTGCAGCGTTTCTAAAAGCACCGGAAAAGCACTAAAAACTCATGAAAACAGCAAGGTGTGCATAGGCTACTTTCTTTGCGTTTTACATGCATTTTTAAAGCCAAAAGCATTGCCCTTTCTGCCAGAGGATGCTTTTTGAACTGCAACTACCTCGACGCAACGTGGGCACATAGCTTAAGGCGGGCTTTGCACGCTGCGACATCGGTAACAATGTGTTACCAACGCTGCAGCGATAGTCCCCGCCCCCGTCGCAGATGCGATATCTTGTGATTGCTGCCGTAGCGAATATTATCGTTACGGCAGCTTCACATGCACTCACCTGCCCTGCAACGTAGCTCTTCCTAAGGGGGCATGCGGCGTCACAGCGACGTCACGGCAGGCGGCCAATAGAAGCGGAGGGGCGGAGATGAACGAGATGTAAACATCCTGCCCACCTTTGTCCTTCCACATTGCAGCCGGGACGCAGGTAAGGTGATGTTCCTCACTCCTACGGCTTCACACACAGCGATGTGTGCTGCCGCAGGAACGAGGAACATCGTACCTGTCGCTGCAGTGGCATTATGGAAATGTCGGACTCTACACCGATCATACGATAACGACACTTTTGCGATGTCGAGAGCGATGCCGGATGTGTGTCACTTTTGATTTGACCCCACCGACGTCGCGCCTGCGATGTCGCAACGTGCAAAGGGCCCCTAAGTCTGATAAAAGCGCAGGAGTTTCCCAATCAGTATCCCTTTTATGTTCCCATTCTTTTCTTTTCTGGTGTTTAGGCTGAGTTAAAGGGATGTTTGAAATGCCTTTTGGAATTGCTCTAGCTGCTGCGCTTGCTTAAGTAGTATTTGCATTTTTCCCTACTTGTGGAATTCTGGAGCTAGACATATTGTTTTTTGTAAATCTTTATTTACTCCCTTTATTTTCTGTGCCATACTGTGAATATATATTTCTCACTGTAGAAATTCACTAAGAACTGCTCCTGTGTTGCAGTGCATGATATTTATAGATAACTTTCAAAGTCCAAATGCTGTTGGTATGTCACCAGCACTGCTGAAGATCTGACAACCAGTTAAGACACCTTAAGGTACCATCACACTCAGCGACGCTCCAGCGATCCCACCAGCAACCTGACCTGGCAGGGATCGCTGGAGCATCGCTACACGGGTTGCTTGTGAGCTGTCACACAGGCAGATCTCACCAGCAACCAGTGTCCAGCCCCCAACCAGCAGCGCCGCGTGGAACCAACCCGATATTTACCTTGGTTACCAGCGCACACCGCTTAGAGCTTGCTCCCTGCACTCCTAGCCATAGTACACATCGGGTTAATTACCCGATGTGTATTCTAGCTACACGTGCAGGGAGCTGGCACTGAAAGTGTGAGAGCGGCCCATGCTGGTAACTAAGGTAAATATCGGGTAACCAAGGAACGGGCTTCTTGGTTACCCGATGTTTACTCTGGTTACCAGCGTCCGCAGAAGCCGTCTCCCTGCTCTCTGCACATTCAGTTGTTGCTCTCTCGCTGTCACAAACAGAGATGTGTGCTTCACAGCGGGAGAGCAACAACTAAAAAATGGTCCAGGACATTCAGCAACAACCGGCAACTTCACAGCAGGGGCCAGGTTGTTGCTGGATGTCACACACAGCAACATCGCTAGCAACATCGCTGTTGCGTCACAAAAGTCGTGCCTTAGCAGCGATGTTGCTTGCGATGTTGCTTAGTGTGACGGTACCTTTAGAATAACTGAATCCTCGAAGCTCAACAGCAATTTCTTTAGTATTCTCTCCACTGACTTTACAGAGGCTGGGGTCCAAGTTGTCAATGCAGGGCAGCCAATTCTTCAAGTCTGCACTTATTACAAACTCAGCCCTCAACCCACAGCTTCTATCAAGTCAGAATTGAGTCACTGTATTGAGGTGAACGGTGCAGCAGACTCAGCTCTGCTAAATCATCACTGCAGCTGCAATTAGTCTCCACTGTGTTTTAAGACCCACAAGTACTAATCAGCAGACAAGGATATATGCTAATGCAGATGCTCAGCTTTTATTTTGTCTATTATTCTGGCTAGAGCCCTTCAGAAAGTGTATAAACTATTATCTCCACTACTTAGACAGGACCAAGTTTCTCATCAGCTCAGCATGCAGCCTAGCAAATTTGAATATCAGCACAGTCCCAGTAGGAGTCTAGGTTGTTGTATTTAGATACTAAAGGTACCGTCACACTAAGCAACATCGCTAGCAACATCGCTGCTGAGGCACAACTTGCTAGCGATGTTGCTTAGTGTGACATCCAGCAACAACCTGGCCCATGCTGTGAGGTCGTTGGTTGTTGCTGAATGTCCTGGGCCATATTTTAGTTGTTGCTCTCCCGCTGTGAAGCACACATCGCTGTGTGTGACAGCGACAGAGCAACAACTAAATGTGAAGGCAGCAGGAGCCGGCTTCTGCGGACGCTGGTAACCACGGTAAACAGCGGGTAACCAAGAAGCCCTTCCCTTGGTTACCCGATATTTACCTTCGTTACCAGCGTCCGCCGCTCTCAGCTGTCAGTGCCGGCTCCCTGCTCTCTGCACACGTAGCCAGACTACACATCGAGTAATTAACCCGATGTGTACTGTGGCTAGGTGTGCAGGGAGCCAGCGCCAAGCGGTGTGCGCTGGTAACCAAGGTAAATATCGGGTTGGTTACCCGATATTTACCTTAGTTACCAAGCGCAGAATGCTTCCACGTGTAGCGACGCTCCATCGATCCCTGCCAGGTCAGGTTGCTGGTGGGATCGCTGGAGCGTCGTAGTGTGACATCTCACCAGCGACCTCCTAGCAACTTACCAGCGATCCCTATCAGGTTGTATCGTTGTTGGGATCGCTGGTAAGTTGTTTAGTGTGACTGGGCCTTAAGAATATGTCACAAAAGAAAAGAAGTTCCAGAGCTTGTGCCTTGTCAAAAATGAGCTGGTAGTACTAAAGGACAAGCACAGCAGACTTAGCTCTGCTAGATCTTCACCACTGTCACAATATATCTCAGCTTTACTTTAAAGATCCACATATAGGAAAAATATTCAGACCTATATGGGGGAGAAATAATGTCTATTACTCACTGAGGATTATTTGTCCTTTTTTGTCTTCAGAAGAGCTGTGTGCTGCAGAGCCTCAACCCAGCTGGGGAAGCTTCTGATACCATACTGCTTCCTCACTTATTCCTTGGTCCTTTCTGCTTTGTTCCAGTGATAAATAAGTCCAAAATCCAAGGGTTAAAGCTCAAAAAAAGTGGTCCAACTTGTTCCCAGAGTGTTCCAGAAGTGTTTCTATTGCTTTTATGGGAAATCTGAGTTTTAAAAACTCAGAATCCCTGTTGCGTTGGAGGTTTCAGGAAGGAACTAGTCCAGACAAGTCTTACTCCATTGGTCTTCAGCCTCACCCCCCCCCCAAAACCATCCTTTATTGACAATTAAGGGATAATAATCTAAAAATCATCAAAAAAGCAGAAATACGTGGATAAAACTTGCAGGTCTAGATATGAATGATGACATGACAGAAGTACAATTGGTAACAAAACCTTGATACTGCCTGTAATTATCAACACAACATGTCTCTAAAGAGCACTTGTTCGGATGCTGGGTACGAAAAAAAAAATGTCAACATCAAATACATCAAGCAAAATAAATGCAATAAAAAGTGATGTGCTCTGGTAATATGTAACAGCATCTGTAGCTATACTTAAGGCCTAAAACACACTTCTGCAAAAAAAACGTCCGTGTGACACGGTCCGTTTTTCAGATCCGTGTCCTGTTTTTTTGGGGCGTTTCTCCGGTACGTATGGCATCCGTGTGATGGCGTATGCGAGCCGTGTGTGCGTGTGGAATGTCCGTATTGACATAAAATACGAACGTGTGCAGTCTATGTGCCGTCCGTTTTGTAATATTCGTATTTTCACACAAATAACCTTGTTTATTGTAATAATGTGCTCCTGGTGTGTTAAATTGGTCAATTAACTACCCAATTTGGTTAGTTTGCTTAAAAAACCTTAAAAAACTTGGCTTCTGAGCTCATTCTCACATTAGACACACTCCAAAATGTCTCTCTCCAATGAAGCAACCATGTATTTGCTCTGGTTGATATCTAGGAGATTTGGGGTTAGGCGACATATGATTGAAGAAGAGCCACCACTGGAGAGAAGGATGTGGATTCACCCCCTTGTGAAGCTCAGGAAAACACATGGGCATTTTAATATTCTCTATGGCGAAATGCGGAAATTTCCACCAAAATTCCAAGCCTACTGCCATCTCACCATGAATTCATTTGACAACATCCTTGACCTTGTGTACCATCGTTTGAAGCATCAGGACACCTCTATGCGCCTCAGCATCTCCCCTAAGGAACGACTGTTGGTGACTTTACGGTAGGTGTTGTCATGTATACTCATGCTTTATCTGGTAATTTGAAATACATGTTACATCTCAAAGGCATCATTTTGTAGAAATTATGTAATTTTAAATTTTGGTATTTGTTGAAAACTTATATTGATCACATAACTTCATTGCAATCTCAAAATAAGATCTGAGTGCTCACATCTACCATTCAATCTCTATCAAAATTAAAGAAACAAGAGTCAAATCAAACAAGCTTGTTTATTAAACAGAAAAATAACTATTTTTCCAATATGGAAAGTAAATATCAACACATGTTTTCCCAACAAAAGCAATACAATAGTCATACACAGTATCTCGCCAGTCATTGGATGATACAAATATTTGGTGTGAAATACAACTTACATGAATAGTCACAGTAATGTCATGTTTTTATTCTATTTCAGTTACCTAGCAACTGGGCAATCCATCAGCAGTCTACATTTCGAATTCTTATTGGGAAGGTCCACAATTGGCAAGATTATCCTGCATACCTACACTGTGCTATGGGAGACCCTTAGGCATCATGTCATGCAGCTACCTTCAACACAGTAATGGATGCACATTTCAGATGAATTTTTGGAGAAAACCGCTTTCCCTAATTGTATTGGCGCCATTGACGGAAAGCACATCAGAGTGGAGAAACCACCTAACTCTGCATCAAGATATTTTAATTATCATAAGTTTTTTTCTCTAGTTATTTTGGCCATGGTAGATACAAACTACTGCTTTTTATTTGCTGATATTGGGGCCTATGGCAGTGCCTCAGATGCACGCATTTTCAGAAGCTCACGTTTAGCAAGACGATTAATGTCTGATAGTTTAAGTTTGCCTGCACCAAGACCATTGCCTGGTACTAATGGCCCTATTGTTCCTTTTGTAATGGTTGCAGATCAGGGGTTTGCATTGTCTAGGCATTTGATGCGTCCATATCCCAGAAGGGGGCTGGACAGATCAAAAGCCCTATTTAATAGCAAATTGGCCAGACCACGTTGCTATGTTGAACGTGCCTTTGGCATTTTGGCCTCAAGATGGCGCATTTATCAAACCACCATCCAACTCCAACCAACCACCGTCAAGGCTGTCATTAAAGCTACAGTAGTGTTACATAATTACTATAGATTACATGAAGCAATGACGAAGACATTGAGGAGTTGCCAGCTTTAAATGCACCATTTGTAGAGAATGGTAGTGTTAGAACCACTGAGTCCACTTCTGGTCTACAAGTGAGGAATCAGTTTAAAGATTATTTTAGTTTAAATCGCCATAGTCATGTATAAATTTGACATTGTTATAGTTTTTTATCACTTGGTTACATAATCACAAACACATATGTAATACAAAAGAGAAAATGACCATACATAGGTATAATTTGTGTTATTTTTGTTGGTTGGTTGTGTTTGTGGTCCCTATAAGCTATTGGGATTTAACTATATTGCTATAAAATCAGGAATTTTTCTTTTGCAAAAAACAGTACTACTGAATGTACATGACTAATAAAAATATGGCAAATTGGTTTAGAAAAAATTAGTCCAGATTTATTATTTTACCTATGTATGTATGTTATCTTTTGCAATACACCCTGTATTCTTTTTTTTTTTAACACAATTTTGTCAGGGACATTAGCCCATACAAAACACCAAACTTTATTATGCAATAATCTCACGCAAACATAATTTGTTTGACACTATTGGAATACAAGTATGGGACCAGACCATATGCAGATACTGCATAGTGGCTGGATTTTTAATAATAAAGGTGTCTGAATGTTAGTGTAGTAGTTTATGTGCGTGCATTTTTTTCCTAAACCCATTTTTTTCTAATGGATGGTCCAAACAACATGTCCAGAGCAAGGCAACATTTTAAAAGGCAGGTAATGTTTTTGAAGTGATAGAGTAATTTTTATTGAATTTTTGGAAAGGAAAACACAAATATGACCCCATGCATATAGAGTAAGTAATGTGTTACATTTTGATATGTTTTCCCACCAGCAATACCCTAGAAAAAATACAAAAATGTAAAATAATATATACAATATCACATTATGATTCAACTAAATTCTCTAGGCTAGTGATGCTTTCCTGTGTAGTCTCCATTGCATTGACACCTACAGAAAATGTTTGCTGCACAACACTAGATGTTGTAGTAAGTGACTGGTCAGTGTTTCCACTAGTATCAGTTGTTGAACTTGGAACAAATAATGATTCAGTTGTTTGAGCAGATGGAAGACCAAGTGTAGGTGGTACATATTGATGTGTTGGAAGAGGCTGAGTATGTGTATATGTGAAGTTAGTTGGGTAAGTCTGTTGTTGAAAGTACTGTTGTTGTGGATTATTAGGAACATGGTAGGATGTTGGTTGTTGAAACATTTGAGGTAGTCTATGAACATTACTAACAATACTAGGATAGTTAAAAGAGTTTGGCATTGGTGTCTGTTGGGGTACTTGTGGGACAAATGATGGCTGTTGAGATGGCCTTTGTGTCATTAATGTACCTGTTTGGTGTGGGACAACTGTTGGCCTAATTTGTACATCAGTTCCCATAGAAGAAGATGGACACTGTATATGTGTTTGTTGCACTACAGGATTTAGTTGAAAATTAGAGTAATGTTCATCAGTTTGGGTTTCCACAGTTTGTTGGGTTGTGTTTGTGTGTGGGCCACGTGGATTGGCTCTCCATTGCTCTATCACTTCAAAACAATATATGGGTTCTGGCTCACGTTGGGTAGCAGATATTAGTGTTATTAAGGACGCCCTCAATCTGTCCTGCCTATCAGGTGCAACCAATGCAAGAGAGGGAGAAAGGGAGCGGCAAAATCTCTCTCCATCACTCTCTGGTATCAGTGAATTCATCATGTGTATTATTCTGGTATCAATGATATCTGGCACGGAACGTAAATCTTCATAACGCCTATGTCTTCGACCACGGATAGATTGGGCTACTGTGCGCATGGTATTAGGTGATATTCTTGGCTGTGTGCCTGCATGTTGCTGTGGACTACTCTCTGCACAAACTGGTGAAGGGCCACTTTGTTGCCCTGTAGACTGGCCTGTAAGTACATTAGTGGATTGACTTGTTCCCAAACCCAAATCAGAGGACATTTCTTCTGCGTCTGGCTGGCTGGTGTTGGGGATTGGTGGTGGTTGATATGAGGTAGGCTCCATCTCAGAAGCAGAGGTCGCTGTTAATACTGCTGACTAGGCTTCCTCACTATCTTCTAGATTATCCTCTGTACTTTGATGAAAGAAAAAAAAATAATGTGTGCATGTAAAAAAAAACCACCATGTGATTTGATGGTTTAAACTTACTTTGGTACTTCCATAATGGGCATGAGGAAGCTCAGTTTTTCGTAATGGACATATTTTTTCTTTTTTGCTGTGGCAGCTGTGGTGGCCACTGGGTTATATTCTCTTCTGAACTGGTCACGGGCTGAGCGCCATCGCCGTTTTACAAGATCCACTGTTTAAAAAAGATAACATTGTAAAATAAGGTCACAAATTATAACAATTGAAGATTAAAAAAATAAGACATTAGTCTTGTATTGCAGCAGTTGTAAAAAATTGGAACACACATCCATGTGTATGAAAACAACAACCCATAACACTCATATAGTGACATAATAACACAATAAGCCTGAGAAAGAAAACAAGTTCTCCAGTAAAAATATTAAACCACTGTATAATCATTTATCTCCTTTTAAATTTCCAAAAATAAAAAAAAAAAAACCTTCAGTAAGCCATGAGAAACAAAATGACTACAAACCCATGAAGTGCCATATGTTCCACAAAGATTTCCCATTACACTCTACACATTACTGTTACCATTCCAGACATGGTGACACCAGGGAACATGCATAATAAACCAAACATGAACATACAAGTCAAAATGTATAGCTATTTCACAGCACATTTACAATAGAAAAAGCACAAAATTGCAAACCAAAAAAAAAAAAACAAACATGTTTCATTGTTGCTTGACCACCCTGAAATGCCTTTTGTACATGCATAAAATGCTTTGCAGGCCACATATACACATGCTGACATTACTAGTAAACTACAATGAATACTTCAAAAGGCCAAAAAACTACACTCTCCTGTTTGTGAGTCTCCAGTGTAGCTCAAAATGAGTCAGGCACATTAATACATGCAAAACAAACTGTACAAATATGGATATAATCTGCCTACAGAATGAGCACATGTAGGTAAAGACAGAAGCAATGCAAATGTATGTACTCACCTTATCTATTTTTCTTTCCAGAGGTACATTGAGACCATCCATTCCTAGGGTAGACTATCTCTGCCACAGACATCCATGCTCGTTCCACCATTAACCTGTCATGATAGCCATCAGCACTTGTGTCCCACAGCTATGGATGCCTCTCTAGTTCCCCTGCAGTAAGAGGACAGGTACCCAGCTGCTGTCTGGCGTGCAAATGAGACAGGAAATGTATGTTTGGCGCCAGAATTAATGGCCTACAATTGACCTGATAGGTTGGTAACAAGTGTTTCAAATTTTGTGATGAAAAACGGACACGGACGATACGTGCTGAACACGGACATACTCCGTATGCGGTCCGTGCAGGCACGGACCCATAGACTAAAGCGGGTCGGTGCCTGCGTGCTGCCGGCCAAAAACGGACATGTCATCCGTGTAGAAAAGCGCACACACGTACTTACCACACGGACACACGTTCCGTGTGATTTTACGTGTGTGTGCCATCTACCATTGAATAACATGGGTCTCCGTGTGTACGTGTCTCCGGTATGTGCAAATACGTACCGCACACGTACAAAAAGAACGGATATGTGTTGCGGGTCTAAGGAAAATAAGAGAGGTAGACATAGGGCTTCCAGGGGTGGGGCTTCCAGCATAGCTGCCTTTTAGACCAGCTCCTGCTCAGAGAGCCTAATTTGCTGAAAATCACCACCATCGGCAGGGACCCTGATTGACATAGCGAGGGGCTTGCTCTCCTGAGCTGATGCTGCTGACTTACAGGAGCTGCATCTTTCTTTTTTCCCTGGCATTAGAGAAGAGAGGCCTGTCTGCCATGCTGAAGCCTGACACAGTCACCAGTCAGGGCCGGCGTCAGCACGCGGCAAACCCGGGCAAATGCCGGGGCCCTGGACAGCGGGGGGCGGGGCCCACTCGCAGGTGCCGGGGACCGCAGTCCTCCGCAGGAAACTGAGGCTGCTGTTCCTTTAAGGTGATGCATCCTCCTGGTGTGAACTTCATGTGTGGGCGGAGCTTCGGCGCAACATCCTGCTCCAGTCCCACAGCACAGATGAAGGAGGTGCAGTGCAAGCCCCCTCTCCACCAGTAATTTTGAGCGGTATGTTCTACACCCCTCCGCCCCACCCGATCTGTATGTGCCCTGAGTCCTCGCCCCCCACTTTATGGACCCCAGTGAGTTGTATGGGTTTCCCCCCCCCACTCCTAGAGGTATGTCCTGGCCCCCAGAGCTGTGTGGCTGTGTGTTCGGGCCCCCCATAGCCGCATGTGTGGGGGCCCCAGAGCAGTGTGTTCGGGCCCCCCAGAGCCGCGTGTGTGGAGGCCCCAGAGCTGTGTGGCTGTGTGTTCGGGCCCCCCCGAGCCACGTGTGTGGGGGCCACAGAGCTGTGTGGCTGTGTGTTCGGGCCTCCATAGCCGCGTTTGTGGGGGCCCCAGAGCTGTGTGTTCGGGCCCCCCAGAGCCGCGTGTGTGGGGGCCCCAGAGCTGTGTGGCTATGTGTTCGGGCCCCCCAGAGCCACGTGTGTGGGGGCCCCAGAGCTGTGTGGCTGTGTGTGTGGGGGCCCCAGAGCTGTGTGGCTGTGTGTTCGGGCCCCCCATAGCTGTGTGTGTGTGGGGGCCCCAGAGCTGTGTGGCTGTGTGTTCGGGCCCCCCATAGCTGTGTGTTCGGGCCCCCCAGAGCAACGTGTGCACATTTCTCAGATGTCCCATCATAAGCTACAACCCCCTGCATTGTAAGGAGATAACTACAACTGTGTGTGAGTGCGTGTCTGTGTGGCGCAGAGCCGAGTGCGTGCCTATGTGGCGCAGAGCCGAGTGCGTGCCTGTGTGGAGCAGAGCCGAGTGCGTGCCTGTGTGGAGCAAAGCCGAGTGCGTGCCTGTGTGGCGCAGAGCCGAGTGCGTGCCTGTGTGGCGCAGAGCCGAGTGCGTGCCTGTGTGGCGCAGAGCCGAGTGCGTGCCTGTGTGGCGCAGAGCCGAGTGCGTGACTGTGTGGCGCAGAGCCGAGTGCGTGCCTGTGTGGCGCAGAGCCGAGTGCGTGTCTGTGTGGAGCAGAGCCGAGTGCGTGTCTGTGTGGCGCAGAGCTTTGTGTGTCTGCAGCAGAGCTGTGTGTATGTGTGCAGTAGAGATGTGTGATATATACTCTGGACAGCAGAGCTTTGTAAATATGTGCTGTTAGGGCAGTGCAGCAGAGATGTGTGTGCAGCAAAGCAGTGTGTATATATAGTCTTTGGACAGCAGAGATGTGTATGTGTGCAGCAGAGCTGTGTGTGTGTGTTTATATATATATATATATATATATATATATATATGCAGCAGAGCTGTGTGTGTGTTTGTATCTGTACATATGCAGCAGAGATGTGTGCAACAGTGCTATCAGGGTGAGTGTGTATCTGTGTAGCAGAGCTGTGTGAGTGTGTATGTATGGAGCAGAGCTGTGAGTGTGGCACCCCATAGCCATCTGTGCGCCCCCCCCGAGCCATATGTGCAGCCCCCGAGAGCACTATGCAACCCACCCCAGTAATGTGTATACACCCCCAGAGCTGTTTGCTACTCCAGTAACATCTATGCCCTCCAGTAATGTCTATGCCCTCCTGCCCTTCCTGTGATGTATATATTGTAGCCCCCAGCCCCACTTGTGATGTATATACAGCAGTATCAGTGTGCACTGTGCGTGGCCATGTCTTTTAGTGATGGCCATCATGCAGCACAGCCACATGCCCAGGAGGAGCTGGATGGAGACTAGTGGGAATGTGTCTGTATGCATGTATGATATATATCTATGTATGTCACTGGATATGACTCTGCATAGATTTGTCTGTTTATTAGTTTTTTTGTGAGTTTGTCTTCAAATATGTATATGTACATATGCCTGTATGTGTATGTATCTGTGTATGTGCGTGTTTGCGTGTGGATGGGGCCCACTGAGACACTTCCGCCCGGGGCCCACAAAAACCTGGAGCCGGCCCTGTCACCAGTGATCGACTGTAAGTACTCTCCACTAACCTCCCCCACCCCCTGGACGGACACTGAGGCAGGGCTACCCTGTTAGAGACCCCTGGCCCCCATTCTGTTAGCGAGATTGAGGTGCATTGGAGGCTTGGCTATTGGGGGCAGTAACCATCCCTTCCACTGTGGAGCCCTTCAGGTGCGGTGCAGCAGGGTACTACCCTTAGGGACTCCACGGGATGGAACGGTCGGGTCACAGGTAGGGAACCTTCGTTTTGGGATTTGCCGTGACGCCACTCTCAGAATTGCGGTCAGTGAGGACCACCACTGCAGGTTAAGGGATGCCTGGGGCTGATGGTGGGTGCAGTCAGTATAATAGCCTCCTGAGAGTGAGGCAAGCCCCAGGCCCCTGTGTATGTGTGTGGGACCACAGGTCGCAGAATGACTCAAACACAGTCCAAGTAGTCTTTTAACGTGTTTACTCACTGTTTAGAGGTCACGGTGAGATGCCCGGGCGACACTGTGATAACCAGGTGGAACCAGGAATTCCAGGAGGCCGTTCTGAGGGTAGCTGTCCACTCGCCCTCCTTGCACTCTTTCTGTTTGGGAGGATCCCTTGCCTGAAGCGTGGTAGGACTCCTCCAGGGAAGCTGTTACTACCCTGCTCCCCTCTCTCTGGCCCGTCTGCCGGCAGCGTGGCCTTGGTGGGATGGCTTCTGGCCCTGTCCCCTTATGGGCCTGGTGATTGCTGCTTGGCTCGAGCTCTGTGTAGTCGTGGTGAGGGCATGAAGTACCCCCCCCACCTGTAGGTTAAGCAGCTCTGGATGATTTGCTGCCCGTACTGGGGATCTGTTTCCCCTTGCGTGCTTGGATACCAGGATCTCCGTACTCAGCCAACCCTCTCTCTGGATGTCTTTCAGGCCGACCCACGGTGCCCTTTCTCCCCCACTTTCAGCTACTGCACTCCTCAGGACCTGTCTTACACGAGAGCCCCTCTGCTCCCTTCCACACACCTCAACCTCCAGCTCCCGACTCCCCTCACTTCCTCTCTGCCCTGCTTCCTAGCAACCAGCCTCGGAGCACACCCCTTGCTGGGAATTGAAAGTTAACCCCTACTGGCTACCCAAGGGTCCCCTCTAGTGATGTGGGAGACCTGGTCACTATGTGTTTGTGTGTGCACCTCATCCTGGCCTTTGGAGATTACCTGGAGGCATTGTCCCCGCATGGGTGCAATACTCTGTGGTGCCTGACCAGGTCAGGGGCGCCACATTCCCCCTTAGTTATCATCAGCACGTCCTCGGGCTGCAAAGACAAGAGAAAAGAAACAAACAAGGCAAATACAAACTTTTCCCACACAGGGGCAATTATTTACATTTAAACATACCAGGTACCATTCCACCACCAACCACCCACATGTCCGGACCCCACCCAAAAACCTCCAGGAGGTAGGTCGCCGGTCCCTTTGGTGACCAGGCTGGGCCATCACATTCCCCAGACCTTTCCTCCAATCTTCCTCTCCTGAGGAGAGTGGTGTAAGGTAGGCCCCATAAACAGGCGTACCCGCTTCCGAGTGTTGGAGGGCAGGCCCCATAAACAGGCGTGCCCCCTTGTTGGTGCAGAGCCATGCCCCTCAATAGGCAGACTCTGTGGTTGATACCAAGGAGGCAACTTTTTACAATGCAAAAGTTTGTGGTTAAGCCAGTTCGTAACCGGTGGTCCATTTTTTTTTAAAGTGCACGTGAACTAGTGCAAAGAAAACATTTTAAAGAGGTCTCACAATAGTCCTTGTGGGCACAGTTCACTTAAACGTTACTTAACTGTAAACAGGTTAAACATTACATTTCATACCGTCACTTTGAACTAAACTGTACTTTCTCTATAGCGTAATGGGAGCTGACCAAAGTTGCTGCGGGTTGACCTACGCAGTACTATACTGTCACCTGTCTGAGGTTGTATCCTCCCACCCGATGTATGTGTCTCAATGTGAATAATAGGTGTACTAGGTATTGATACCAGTGCGTGGTCTTCTGCTTCAGCTACATTTGGCTCTTCCAGGTTCTGAACAGGTTCTTCTGGGTCTCTTACTTCTCCAGATTGAGGGAATGTAATAACCGGAATAACTACTGCTCCATTGTATTGAGGCCAACTTGCTGGAAAATCTCCAAGTACAGTATGGATCATCTTTTCTTTTGGTTCTTGAACTGGCAAAGGGTTGGGACTTTCTTCAGGGGTTCTTAGTTGTTCAGGACATTTCTTTAAGCGATCTCTAGAAACGACAGCTGTTGTTTTTCCTCCATCCTTGCCGATTCGGCATGTCTTTTCATTGCTAAGCGTCGATGGTAACACAGTATAGGGTTCTTCTTCCCAGTGATTGTCAAGTTTATGATGTCTTCTCTTTCTCTTGAGAACTATATCTCCTGGCATCAAAGGAACAGCAGGTGCTTTTCGATTGTAGGCCTTTTCTTGTTTCTCACGCTGCTGAGTCAGGCTTCGCTCCACACACTCTTGTACTTTCTTGTATTGGGCTTGGCGGTTGGAATCCCAATCAGCACCTTGTAGATGGTCTTCAGGGGTCTCAACTCCCATTTCCAGATCTACTGGCAATCTCCCTGGTCTGGCCCTCATCAGGTATGCCGGTGTGCAGTTCGTGGAACTCACAGGGATGTTGTTATACATGTCCACTAGATCGGGCAGTTTTTCCGGCCACCGACTTCGTTCTTCTAATGGGAGAGTCTTCAGAAGGTCGAGAATGATGTGGTTCATTTTCTCACACATGCCATTGGTCTGAGGATGGTAAGGTGTGGTACGGATCTTCTTGCAGCCGTAAAGGTTACAAAACTCCTTAAACACTTCAGCTTCAAAGGCTGGTCCTTGGTCAGTGAGCACTTGGTCTGGATAGCCATGTGGTCGACAGAAATGTGTCTGGAACGCTTTGGCTGCAGTCTGACCGGTCAAGTCCTTGACTGGTACTACCACCAGGAATCTGGAGTAGTGGTCAACCATAGTGAGAGCGTAGTTGTAGCCTTGTCTGCTGGGTGCCAACTTTACATGGTCCAGGGCCACGATCTCCAGGGGCCGTTTAGTTTGGATTGGCTGGAGTGGTGCTCTCTGGCTGGGCTGGTCTTTTCTTCTAAGATTGCAGGGCCCGCAGTTTCGACACCACTTCTCTAGGGCAGATCTCATGCCCACCCAGTAGAATCTTACTTTAAGTAGGGCCTCCAGTTTCTTCCAACCAAAGTGGCCTGCACCATTGTGATAGGCTTCTAGCACCATCCTCGTATCCTTCTGTGGTACAATCACTTGCCACACCTTCTCATGCGTCCTCGGGTCAATGATGCTCCTGTAAAGTTTGTCTTGATAGATGAATAATCGACCCCTCTCCTTCCATAGGTACTGTGCCTCAGGTCGGGCTCCTTTGTCAAGGCTGGCGCCAGGCTGGTTGATCAGTTTCTTTACCAAGCCTACCGCTGGATCATTTTCCTGGGTCTCCTTCCAGTTGTAGTGAGGTAGTGGGTTCAGGGTCACCTCTTGGCGGTTGGCACGCAACTGCCGACACTGTTTTGCTCCATGACGATGGAACGCTGGCAGCTCAATCTCTTCAAGATCATCTACATCTTCACCCTCGTCTGCTAGGTGAGGCATCCTGGACAGAGCATCTGCGTTGCCGTTCTTGCGGCCAGCTCGATACTTGACAGTAAAGTCATAATTCGCCAGTCGGGCTACCCAACGCTGCTCCATGGCACCCAATTTAGCAGTATCCAAGTGGGTCAGGGGGTTGTTGTCCGTGAAGACAGTGAATTTGGTGGCTGCCAGGTAGTGCTTGAACCGCTCTGTGATGGCCCATACCATGGCCAGGAACTCTAGCTTAAATGAGCTATAATTCTCTGGGTTTCTTTCAGTAGGCCTGAGCTTCCTGCTGGCGTAAGCAATCACACGCTCTTTGCCTCCCTGCACCTGTGAAAGCACTGCTCCCAGTCCCACATTACTGGCATCTGTGTACAGTACGAATGGCAGACCGTAGTCAGGGTAGGCTAGGATCTCTTCACCCATCAAGGCCCCTTTCATTTGTCTGAAGGAGTGTTCTTCTGCTTCTCCCCAGTGAAATGGCGGGCCGGAGATCTTTCCTTTCTTCTTTGGGTGGCCTACCAGGAGCTCTTGCAAAGGCGCTGCCATTTTCGTGTAGCCCTTGATGAACCTTCTGTAGTAGCCTACCAAGCCAAGGAACTGACGTACCTCCCGAACGGTAGTAGGTGTGGGCCATTCCTGGATGACTGTGACCTTCTCTGGGTCCGGTGCTACTCCTTCTGCACTGACCACGTGACCTAGGTACTGGACCTTTGGCTTCAGTAGATGGCACTTGGATGGTTTCAGCTTCATTCCATATCGGGATAGCGCTTCAAAGACTTCAGCCAGGTGTTTCAGGTGGTCCTCGTAGGTCTTGGAGTACACGATGACATCATCCAGGTAGAGCAGGACGGTCTCAAAGTTGAGGTGCCCTAGGCAGCATTCCATAAGCCTCTGGAAGGTCCTGGGGGCATTGCAGAGTCCAAATGGCATGCTGTTGAACTCACAGAGGCCCATTGGGGTGGTGAAGGCCGTCTTCTCCCGATCTTCCTCTGCTACAGATACTTGCCAGTAGCCACTAGTAAGATCTAGGGTAGAAAAGTAGTTGGAGGTTTTTAAGGCAGCGAGGGATTCCTCTATCCTTGGCAAAGGGTAGGCATCCTTGTGTGTTATCTGATTTATCCGTCTGTAATCCACACACATCCTCATCGTGCCATCCTTCTTTCTCACCAGGACCAGGGGAGCCGCCCAGGGGCTGCAACTGTCCCTTATGACTCCTGCCTCCTTCATGTCCTTCAGCATGTCCTTTGTGC
This sequence comes from Anomaloglossus baeobatrachus, assembly GCF_048569485.1. Taxonomy (NCBI): domain Eukaryota; kingdom Metazoa; phylum Chordata; class Amphibia; order Anura; family Aromobatidae; genus Anomaloglossus; species Anomaloglossus baeobatrachus. Next base: position 146,808,989 of record NC_134359.1, on the reverse strand, counting down.
GCTGGTAATGGGCTGGTGGAATAGGCCTATGTCTTTCCTTAATGGGGGGATGACTGCCTGTGGGTATGTGATGTTGCACCCCTTTGATCCTACCAAAGTCTAGTGGGTTCTTACTAAAGACCTGCTCGTATTCCTGCACGACCCTGTAAACCCCATGTTTCTGGTAGACGGGTGTAGAGTCAGTCCCCACGTGTAGTTTCTGGCACCAGTCCTCTAACTGCTTTTGGGAGGTCTCATCCTCTGTTAAGTCAGCTTGTGTCAGGGGACCTACAGGTGTTATGGCGTCATCTGAGCATGTAAACAGTTTGGCTATGGTAGCGTACCTTGGTAGTCTGGCTTCCTCCTCCCCACAGTTCAACACTCGTACAGGCACTCGTCCCTTGTGTACATCAACTACCCCCCTGGCTGTCAGAATCGTGGGCCAGTGGTCTGAATGAGTGGGCTCTAGTACAGCCTGGTAATCTTGTCCTCTGAGACTTACCGCTGCTCTACACCACATCATCATTTCACTCCGTGGGGGTATCACAATGGGGTTAGCATCCATCACCCGTACACTACCAATCTCACCGCCAGTCTGTTTTACCTGTTGCTTCCTCAGAATGATTCGGATCTCCTTTTGCAAGGCTCTTTGCGACCTGCCCTCAGCACCTTCAACAATCTGGTGAAGCAACAACAACACTTCCCCTAGGCAATTTTCTATGACATTAGTGCCTAAAATCATTTGCGGGTTCCTTTCTCTAATATCAGTGTCCACAACAATCAGTCCTTGTCCCTTCATTTCCTGCCTTCCCACCTTTATGGTTACCTCTTTGACTCCAATCTGGCCTATAGGTTGTCCGTTGGCAGCATAGATGGTGAGGGAGGGGTCCGGGGGTCGGAGTTCGTCGTCCGACCAAAACCTACGATAAAGGACATACGGGATCGTAGTTACCTGAGAGCCGGTGTCCAATAATGCCGGGGTAGGGATCCCATCCAGGACGATGGACAGGACAGGACGTCCACCCACGTACTGATCACGGCAGCGACCTGGGCCTGATCTTCTTAATCCTGAGGACTGGCCCTCGGCCCCAGGTTTGGCTCGTTTAAAGGGCAAGCCCTTGCATAGTGACCTGCCTCCTGGCAACGACGACAGATGGGTTGTCCAGATGAGTCATAGCGATCACTGCTCCTGCCTCGGGTTGTAGGGCCTCTTCTCCTCCGCATCCACGGGACGTCCTCTGGGCTGTCAGCTAGCAGGATCCGATGAGGGACTTTGGTGTCTGAGGGCAACTGCATTGCTTTCAGGATTTGTGCGACGTCCTTAGTGAGCTGTTGCACCTGGGAGGATAGTGTATTTATGGTCTCTGCTGGCGTGTTGAGTCCTTTTTCAGTTATCAGGGCCTGCGAGGAGGATTCCGCTCCTGCAGCCGTGGAACTGGCAGGCCATGCTGGTGCGACGGGGTCTGTGTCCACAGGAGGTTGGAGTGCTTTCACTGCCCTGTCTTTCAGAATGGCAAAGTCCACGTCAGGGTGTTCCAGGGACCACAGCTTCATCTGCTTCCCATCCTCAGGAGAGCGCAGGCCCCGCAAGAATTGTTCCTTCATCATCCGGTTTCCTTCCTGATCACTGACAGGGTCCACCAGCTTGAGAGCCCGTAGTGCAGCCTGCAGCCTGAGGGCATAGTCTCTTATACTATCTTGGGGCTTCTGACGGCAGTTATAGAAGTCCGTCCTCAGCTCTCCCTCTGTGCGGTGTTCAAAAGCAGCTGCTAGTTTGGCAAAGATGGTCTCAACAGAGCCCCGGTCATCATTGGTCCAGGACTCAGCTTCCAATTCTGCTGCTCCAGTCAATTGTCCCAGCACCACAGCGGCCCTCTGCTTACCAGTCATCGCGTGCATGTCTAGCAGGGTGTTGATCTTCTTCTTAAACCCGGTCAATGTGTCTATTTTACCGGCGTATTGGAGCAGCCATTGCGCTCCTGGGACATACAGTAAGGAAACTGGCATTATGGGGGAGATTTCGGCCGGCGCAGCTGCGACCGCGGCACCGGCACCAGGCGCTGCTGCGTCCAGCGCGACGGGGGCTGGCATCGCTTGGGCTGCGTCGCCCTGACCAGGGGCATTACCTCCTGCAGCGTCCATTTTTCTTCAAAAAATCTGCGCGCTCCCTTTCCACTTCCTGGGTCAGTACGCTCTCTGAATTGTGGGGATTCTGGGGCGGCCACACCTCTTCGTGGGCGGTGCTCTTCTCCCTCGCGCGGGCTGCAGCGCGCGCTTTTGAAGATGACAATATGGCGGCGGTTCAATTTTTGCGGTCGGACCTCTGAGGCACACGGTCACCTGTCTGAACAGGTCTAGTCCAAATCCTGTTCGTGACGCCAGATCTGTGGAGCCCTTCAGGTGCGGTGCAGCAGGGTACTACCCTTAGGGACTCCACGGGATGGAACGGTCGGGTCACAGGTAGGGAACCTTCGTTTTGGGATTTGCCGTGACGCCACTCTCAGAATTGCGGTCAGTGAGGACCACCACTGCAGGTTAAGGGATGCCTGGGGCTGATGGTGGGTGCAGTCAGTATAATAGCCTCCTGAGAGTGAGGCAAGCCCCAGGCCCCTGTGTATGTGTGTGGGACCACAGGTCGCAGAATGACTCAAACACAGTCCAAGTAGTCTTTTAACGTGTTTACTCACTGTTTAGAGGTCACGGTGAGATGCCCGGGCGACACTGTGATAACCAGGTGGAACCAGGAATTCCAGGAGGCCGTTCTGAGGGTAGCTGTCCACTCGCCCTCCTTGCACTCTTTCTGTTTGGGAGGATCCCTTGCCTGAAGCGTGGTAGGACTCCTCCAGGGAAGCTGTTACTACCCTGCTCCCCTCTCTCTGGCCCGTCTGCCGGCAGCGTGGCCTTGGTGGGATGGCTTCTGGCCCTGTCCCCTTATGGGCCTGGTGATTGCTGCTTGGCTCGAGCTCTGTGTAGTCGTGGTGAGGGCATGAAGTACCCCCCCCACCTGTAGGTTAAGCAGCTCTGGATGATTTGCTGCCCGTACTGGGGATCTGTTTCCCCTTGCGTGCTCGGATACCAGGATCTCCGTACTCAGCCACCCCTCTCTCTGGATGTCTTTCAGGCCGACCCACGGTGCCCTTTCTCCCCCGCTTTCAGCTACTGCACTCCTCAGGACCTGTCTTACACGAGAGCCCCTCTGCTCCCTTCCACAAACCTCAACCTCCAGCTCCCGACTCCCCTCACTTCCTCTCTGCCCTGCTTCCTAGCAACCAGCCTCGGAGCACACCCCTTGCTGGGAATTGAAAGTTAACCCCTACTGGCTACCCAAGGGTCCCCTCTAGTGATGTGGGAGACCTGGTCACTATGTGTTTGTGTGTGCACCTCATCCTGGCCTTTGGAGATTACCTGGAGGCATTGTCCCCGCATGGGTGCAATACTCTGTGGTGCCTGACCAGGTCAGGGGCGCCACACCACCACCACCGGCCCCCCTGGGATCAGCTGAAAACAACAAGGCCTGTACCTGAACAGAGCACTGCTGAACCCACCTACCTTAGCAACAAGACCAGCAGGAAAAATCCTGAAAAAGCATCTTGCTGGTGTGGTACTTCTGACAGCCATCTTGGAGGTGGCAGTGTGCTCTTGCTTGCTCCTGAGTGTGAAGGAGGAGTCCTCTGCTTGTTTCTAAGACTTTGAGGTTTGTGGGAGCCCTGACAAGCGGCTTGATGTTCTTTTTTTCGATTACCACAGCCATGGCTCAAATCACCACCATCTCTCAAAAAATCACCGAATTGGAAAATAGAGTCCAGTCTAATGAGACGATGATTACAGAATTCGAAATCTCTCTCCAGCAAAGTCAAGCAGCAGAGCAAGAGTTGCAAGATAAACTGGACTTGGAAATCAGAAATCGCTGCAGAAATCTTCATTTTGTGGGCATCCCAGAGTCAGTAGGCGGGGAACGTCTCATGGAATATTTCACCAAGGACCACCTTGCTGCCTTCCATTTGGACTTTGGCAATGGCCCAATGATGCTAGAACGGGCACATAGACTAGACCCCCACAGCCTAGCTGGCACAACAGAAATGCTAGACCTCGCCCCGGTCATAGCAAAATACCTACATTGGACCTTAAAGGTTCTGAGATCATATCGACAGCAAAGAGAACTGAATGTCCATGGTTCCAAAATTCTAATCTTCCAGCCATTGCTCAGAAACGCAAGGCATTTCTGCCTATCTGTCATCTATTGATTGAGAAGAATATTAGATCTTAGCTGCTCAACCCTGCCAGAATGAAAGTCCAAGATGGCGGCCGCATAACTATCTACGAAGACCCTGAGGCAGCGGAGAGGAGATTCCTGATGGAGATGCCGCAGTGGGATGATCTATAGAACCTATCTATGCAAACTTTTATTGTAGGAAGACTGTTGTTTCCATAATGGAATGTTTTCCTCAGTGATGGCACAGCTCGCCTGGTATATTCTCAGCAAACAGCTAACACTGATTTGCAATGTTGATTATATTGTTAACTCTGTAATTTTTCACTGTTTTTACTCCCCTGTGATTTCCCATCTCTTGATTCAGGTACTAATCTGTGCAGGACCCACCTCCGATGAAACCTATACTACTTGTTCATTCCTGAGGCTCTCTGAGACTGAAAGGGATGAACATACACTGTTGCCACGCACTGCTCCGATCTCGACCTGGGACCCAGGATGAGTACCTTACAAACACCAGACCCCAACACTACTAACGCCTCACCACACTTGCGATTCTTGTCATGGAACGTAGTAGGCCTAAACACCTTTCTTAAATGTAAAAAGGTCTTAAACAATTTAAAACGATTCTCACCAGATGTGGTCTATCTGCAAGAGACACACTGGAGGGCTGACAAACCTGGTAAACTACTATCTCCTTGAATAGGTGATTGATATGTTGCCTCGCACACTTCCTCATCACGCGGAGTAGCTATTCTTATTAAAAATGGCCTGCCATGTTCTATTCAAGATTCTATTAGTGACAGCCAAGGCAGATATCTGATTCTTAAAGTTGAAATAGCTGGCAAAATATATTTCTTGGTTAATCTATACGCTCCTAACCATGACCAACACCTCTGCTACATGACGATCCCCCAGATTCTTTTAGGATTTGGGCCTAGTCACCTGATAGGAGGAGACTTTAATTTAGTACAATGTCCTACTCTGGACTGCTCTTCACCTTCTCCAAAGACCTCTACAGCCACTACTTCCCTTCTACAGTGTACTTCATGGAACTGCTTTCACCCTGGGACCCATGGAGAGTGACAGATTCCACGGCCAAAAATACACATGTCACTCTCTTACCCATCAGTCCTTCTCCCGTATTGATTACTTTCTTATTTCTTCTCAGCTTTTTGCTCACCATCATGATTCCCACACCCACCCGATACTGATCTCAGACCATGCTCTTATCTCACTATCTCTGACTTGAATGGATCCAAGCCCCCATACGCGACAGTGGAGGTTTCCGTCCTACCTGGTAGAATTAGATAATTTCAAAGCCTTTCTTAAAATGCACTTGAATGACTTCCCAGATGACAGCATCATCCACACTGATAATGTCCATCTGCTCTGGGCCATTTCCAAGGCAGTTATGAGAGGCCTGTGATGGACGGATATGGGGGGAGGTGTATCTTGCTGTACAGATTCCTATTTTAAGCTTGGTTCACTGTCCATTATTTGTACTGCTTCTGTGTACATTGTATTGTTTGTAAGTCATCACCCCCTATAGTGCAAGGTTATAGCCTTTTGAGGCGCTTCCGTCCCTGGGTTGGGTGGGAGGTGGGCCTAGAGTCAACCTACTGTAACATTTTTGCTTACCTGGGGCATAGGCAGTCTGTTTGGAGAACTTGAAGAGCGAAGGATTGATCCTCTGGTAGAAGCTAAGACTTCTCAAAGAGACCTGGACATATAGCTCTTACTGGACTATCTTTGTGTTACTGGACTAATTTTACCCTCTGTTTTGTGGATTATGTTATGGACTATTTGATTTGCTTGGAATAAATGCTCTTTGGATTATACAGCCATCGCTCGCTCTGTTGATTGTGTGATATGGGAGAAGGACCCCGTCACAACTGGTGGCAGCGGTGGGATCAACAGAGCACAGTCCAATGGAGATCCACCCAAAGAGTGAGTACAGAGACTGGACCATATCCAGTCTACAGGAGAGAGCCAGAGATCTGGGCTTGAGCTACCAGGGACTGAGTAAAGAAACCTTAATTGATCTACTGGTGGGTGCAAGCCAGTCCACTCCCTCTTATCCCTCCACGATCCATGGTCTTCTGTCTTCTTTCTCCTTCAACCCATGCAGCTCTGCTACATCAGACAGCGCTGCATGGGAGGAAGACGCTGCTACTTCCCGTGCAGCCTATTCACGCAGTGAGTGAGCAGAGTCTGCAGGCTGTAATCGGAGATCTCACCACTGACAGGCGGGTTGCTATAGCAACGGTGATCTTCGCTATTCACCTGCTGTGACAGCCGGTGAATAACGGAACGGGGAAGCAGAACGGGGAAGGCGACTGTATGCCAGAGCATGTCGCTGGTACACAGAGATACACAAACAAGCACCGCGTACCGGAGAGATGCACTGACAGGACCTAGCATTACGTCTAGACATGCTTTTTTTTACGTCACGGAAGGTCCTATCATCAGTGCTGGTTACTGGGAGGACACAGCGATTATCGGAAGGAAAAGCGGCGGGAGTGCAGAACGCGGGGACCTGTAAGTGTTATGGCAATGTTTATTAACTGCATGTGTACATTTATAATGTGTTTTTATGTGTTTGTGTTTGCCTGCCATTGGTTTCAATGGGGTTCGAGAGGTTTGTCGAACGGTTCGTCGAATGGAGCCTCCGTTCGACGAACCGAACTCGAGTCTTCAGAGGTTCGCTCATCTCTAGTGCGGACTCACCCCTCCGGGCCCGACTTGGCACATCTCCAGCTTCCCTTGGCGGTCGGATCTCTCTCCCGCTCACTGCCACGGAGGTCCCAGCAGCGCGGTCTATTTGCTGTGCAGGCCGCATAGACGTCCCAGGCTTCTCTCCGAGAGCTGGAGAGTTAAGCCTCCATGCTGTGCTGTGGAGATGTAAGGCGGGCGGCAGAGCGGGACCTGGTTTTTCTGGTGGAGGTCCGACCCATCTCTGCAGGGATGCCGGTGGATCGAGGGATTCTGCTGCGGAGCTCAGGAGCTGCACGTCTTCAGTCAGCCATGTCTAACCACTCCCCGTATTCTGTATTTTTGTATGACTTTTTAATTATTTTACCTTCTATGCTTCTCAACTATTGGCACAATGATTAAAATCTTTAAATATTTACAGATGAAAATAATATTGAGTAAATGATTTGCAGTTACCTAAACATCTGCAATCTGATATCTTATTCTAGAGAAATCGATATTTTTCTATATATAAATGAGCTTTTAAGATTCTATAGGCCATAGACAGGTGTACATGAGAATCTGCATCTAGACCTTCACTATGTTTTAAGTTATTCTACAAATTGGATTTTGAGTGCCTTGCAAAAGTATTTTGCCCCTTTGAATTTTTCAACCTCTTCCCACATTTCAGGCTTCAAACATAAAGTGGGACACAATTATGAAGTTGAATGAAATTTATTGCTTATTTTAAACTTTTATGAAAAATAATAAACTGAAAATTGGGGCTTGCAATATTATTCGGCCCCTTTAAGTTAATACTTTGTAGCGCCACCTTTTGCTGTGATTACAGCTGCAAGTCGCTTGGGGTACAGTCATGAAAAAGTTTGGGCACCCCTATTAATGGTAACCTTTTTTCTTTATAACAATTTGGGTTTTTGCAACAGCTATTTCAGTTTCATATATCTAATAACTGATGGACTGAGTAATATTTCTGGATTGAAATGAGGCCTATTGTACTAACAGAAAATGTGCAATCCGCATTTAAACAAGATTTGACTGGTGCAAAAGTATGGGCACCTCAACATAAAAGATATTAATATTTTGTAGATCCTCCTTTTGCAAAAATAACAGCCTCTATTCGCTTCCTGTAGCTTTTAATGAGTTCCTGGATCCTGGATGAAGGTATATTTGAACATTCCTGTTTACAAAACAATTCCAGTTCAGTTAAGTTTGATGGTCGCCGAGCATAGACAGCACGCTTCAAATCATCCCACAGATGTTCAATGATATTCAGGTCTGGGGACTGGGATGGCCATTCCAGAACATTGTAATTGTTCCTCTGCATGAATGCCTGAGTAGATTTGGAGTGGTATTTTAAATCATTGTCTTGCTGAAATATCCATCTCCTGCGTAACTTCAACTTTGTCACTGACTCTTGCACATTATTGTCAAGAATCTGCTGATACTGAGTTGAATCCATGTGACCCTCAACTTTAACAAGATTCCCGGTGCCGGCATTGGCCACACAGCCCGAAAGCATGATGGAACCTCCACCAAATTTTACTGTGGGTAGCAAGTGCTTTTCTGGGAATGCCGTGTTTTTTTGCCTCCATGCATAACGCCTTTTTGTATGACCAAACAACTCAATCTTTGTTTCATCAGTCCACAGGACCTTATTCCAAAATGTAACTGGTATGTCCAAATGTGCTTTTGCATACCTCAGGCGACTGTTTGTGGCGTGCTTGCAGAAACTGCTTCTTTCGCATCACTCTCCCATACAGCTTCTCCTTGTGCAACGTGTGATGTATTTTTGATCGATGCACATTGACACCATCTGCAGCAAGATGAAGCTGCAGGTCTTTGGAGGTGGTCTGTGGATTGTCCTTGACTGTTCTTACCATTCTTCATCTCTGCCTTTCTGATATTTTTCGTGGCTTGCCACTTCTGGGCTTAACAAGAACTGTACCTTTGTTCTTCCATTTCCTTACTATGTTTCTCACAGTGGAAATTGACAGATTAAATCTCTGAGACAACTTTTTGTATCCTTCCCCTGAACAACTATGTTGAATAATCTTTGTTTTCAGATCATTTGAGAGTTGTTTTGAGGAGCCCATGATGCCACTCTTCATAGGAGATTCAAATAGGAGAACAACTTGCAAGTGGCCACCTTATATACCTTTTCTCATGATTGGATACACCTGCCTATGAAGTTCATAGCTCAATGAGGTTACAAAACCAATTTAGTGCTTTAGTAAGTCAGTAAAAAGTAGTTAGGAGTGTTAAAATCAAGAAATTGATAAGGGTGCCCATACTTTAGCTTCGGTCAAATTTTGTTTAAATGCGGATTGCACATTTTCTGTTAGTACAATAGACCTCATTTCAATCCAGAAATATTACTCAGTCCATCAGTTATTAGATATATGAAACTGAAATAGCTGTTGCAAAAACCCAAATTGTTATAAAGAAAAAAGGTTACCATTAATAGGGGTGCCCAAACTTTTTCATATGACTGTATGTCTCTATCAGTTTTGCACATCATGAGACTGAAATTCTTGCTCATTCTTCCTTTGCAAACAGCTAGAACTGAGTGAGGTTGGATGGAGAGCGTTTTGTGAACAGCAGTTTTCAGCTCTTTCCACAAATTCTCGATTGGATTCAGGTCTGGACTTTGACTTGGCCATTCTAACACCTGAATGACATTTATTTGTGAACCATTCCATTGTAGATTTTGCTTTGTTTTTGGATTATTGTCTTGTTGGAAGACAAATCTCCGTCCCAGTCTCAGGTCTTTTGCAGACTCCATCAGGTTTTCTTCAAGAATGGTCCTGTATTTGGCTCCATCCATCTTCCCATCAATTTTAACCATCTTCCCTGTCCCTGCTGAAGAAAAGCAGGCCCAAACCATGATGCTGCCACCACCATGTTTGACAGTGGGGATGGTGTGTTCAGGGTGATGAGCTGTTTTGCTTTTACACCAAACATATCGTTTGACATTGTGCCCAAAAAGTTCGATTTTGGTTTCATCTGACAAGAGCACCTTCTTCCACGTGATTGCTGTGTCTCCCAGGTGGCTTGTGGCAATCTTTAAATGACATTTTTTATGGATATCTTTGAGAAATGGTTTTCTCCTTGCCACTCTTCCAAAAAAGCCAAATTTGTGCAGTGTACGACTGATTGTTGTCCTATGGATAGACTCTCCTATCTCAGCTGTAGATCTCTGCAGTCCATCCAGATTGATCATGGGCCTCTTGGCTGCATCTCTGTTAACTCTTCTCCTTGTTTGAGGTGAAAGTTTGGATGGACGGCCGGGTCTTGGTAGATTTGCAGTGGTATGATACTCCTTCCATTTCAATATGATCGCTTGCACAGAGCTTCGTGGGATGTTTAAAGTTGTGGAAATCTTTTTGTAACCAAATCCTACTTTAAACTTTTCCACAACAGTATCATTGACCTTCCTGTTGTGTTCCCTGGTCTTAATGATGCAATCTGAGTCTTAAACAGAACACTGAGACTATCACGGAGACTTGATTACACACAGGTGGCTTATATTTATCATTAACAGTCATTTAGGACAACATTGGATCATTCAGAGATCCTCAATGAACTTCTGGAGTGAGTTTGCTGCACTGAAAGTAAAGGGTCCGAATAATATTGCACGACCCAATTTTCAGTTTATTCTTTTTTTTTAAACACAAATTTTATTGCAGTTTTCAGAATCATTGCAATATGTCTAACATTTGAACAAGAGTAAATACACCTTACCAATTTACCCACCCTTGTCTTAACCCACCCTCTTTTATTCCCACTTTATCCCCCCCAACATTTTTAATACACAAAACACCAGGTATAAGTCGCTAAAGAACACACAGCTCCTCTCTATTCTGATTCCCGTTTGAAGCCCTATTTCTTTGAAACCCTCGTCTCGCCCTACTGTCGTGTCTCTACTGCGTGTGTATTTTCAGCTTTCCCAATGTGCCTTGCAAGTCTCCCAGTAGATACCATTCCGTATTAGTGAAAGGAGATACCACTTTCCGTATTTCTGCAACTCCATACTGTTGTACTATAAATCTCTTCCATTTTTTAAAAAAGTTTCCCGTTAGTTCGTCCTTATTTCTTTCGGCTTCCAACTGTTCAATATTGAGCAGCTTTTTAATCTGATTGACCACCTCTTCCTCTGATGGAACAGATTCCTCGAGCCATCTGCGTAGTAGGGCCTTTTTCCCTATCATAGCAATATTATGAAAGAGTCTTGGAATCGTGGTCCCCCGTGTATCTCCTCCTCCTTCCTTTTCTTTAGTCCTTTGGTGGAAAATCCATAACAATGGGTCTAGTTCCATTTCCACTTCCCATTCTTTTTCTATAAGTGTCTTCATTTTTCCCCAAAATTTCTGACTTTCTGGGCACTGCCAAATCCCGTGGTATAAGTCTGTTTTCGGCTGTTTACATTTGGGGCAATGTTCTATTTTATTCATAGTCTGCTTGGTAGGGATGTTAAAACCATAAATTGCTCTGTGCATTAATCTAAACTGTGTGTCCCTCCAGCCCTCATTAATCACCTCCTTCCTCATCCTCATCCATCCCTGCCGTATCTTTTCCCCTGCCTCTGTATCTTTTAGTTGTCGTGCCCACACTCCCCAGACCTGGTCAGAGTGCAGTGGTACCAGTGCTGATCTCAGATCTTTGTACAGGGAGGAGATAGTAATCTCCTGTTTATCCTTCATTATAAATTGGTCCATTTCATTCATTACCTGTTCTTCTCTAACATCCCTCAATAGTCCCATTATTCCCTTTTCCACCTGTTTGTATTGTATGATTTGGAATGGAGAAAGCCCGTACCTGTTCACCAACTCCTCAAGGGTCGACCACCTATGTTCCGTTTCATGGAGCAGATTTTTCACCCCACCGATCCCCTTAATTCTCCATTCTAGAAATAGTTTGTTTTCCCTCCCTGCTGGGAATTCTGGAAAATTCCAGATATTTAGGTATTTGGAGATTCGCCAGGACAGGTTAAACTTTTTCCTCACTGCTTTCCACGCCATTATCGTATCTCTACATACCAGGGAGTGCTTAATTTTCCTCGAAATATTGGCCAATGACGTGTGTAATATTGCCCCCAAGTCCCATGGTCTACAGTACTCACTTTCCAATTTTATGTTAGAATAGCTATTTGTCTTCCTCAGCCAGTCTATTACGTGCCTCATCAAGCATGCAAGGTTGTAGCCTCTCACATTTGGCATCTTGATTCCTCCCTTTTCCAGCGGTAGCATTAGTTTTTCCGCCCTAATTCTAGGTCTTTTTCTCTTCCATAGGAAGCTTGTAAATGCTTTATTCAGTCTATTTACATCCGCATGCTTTAATAATATAGGGATAGTCTGCATCGAGTATAACAGCTTCGAGAAACTCATCATTTTTAATAGGTGGTTTCTACCTAGCAGGGATAGCGGCAGCCCCTCCCACATCTTTAGCTCTCGATCTATTTTCTGTATCAACGGTTTGAAATTTAATTCATAAATCGAGGCAGGCTGGCGTCCCATCTGGATCCCCAGGTATTTAAGGTGAGTTTTTGCTATCGGTATCCCACATATGTTATCCCCTATTCCATAGGTTTTCAGGGATGACATGGTTCGCTCATTCAGAAACAGTATTTCACATTTTGTCTTGTTCAATTTAAAACCTGCCATAGACCCAAATCTCTCTATCTGTTGTATTGTTTTTAAAAGGTCATTCTGTGGTCTATTCATGAATAATATGATATCGTCTGCGAATAGAGCTGAATGTACTTTTTCCGTTACAATGTTAATGCCCTCAAAGCAGTCTCCTCCATTGATCAGTTTTGATAATGGCTGAATGGCTAGATTGAACAAGAGAGGAGACAGCGGGCACCCCTGTCTCGTCCCCTTGGTCAAAGAGAGGGGTCGTGACAAAAATCCGGGTGTCGCCACTCTTGCCTGAGGGTTTGCATATAGTATACCTATAAATGTTCTGAATGCTCCCCTGAAGCCCATATTATCTAGGACTGTTTCCAGCCATGGCCACTGCACATTATCAAACGCTTTTTCAGCATCCAACGTGATCATGGCTGGAAATTCCCCTCCTTGTATATCCCTGTGTCAGATGGCGTCCATTACTATCATGGCCTTTCTTACGTTTGTCACGGCTGCTTTCCCCTTTACAAACCCCGATTGGGCGGGAGAAATTAGCCTTGGTAATACCTCTGCCAATCGATTGGCCATCAATTTGGCCACTAGTTTAAGGTCTTAGTTGATTAGTGAGATTGGTCTATAATTCGTTGGATTGTCCAAATTTTTGTCTCCCTTGGGTAAAAGTTTTATATATGCAGTGTTAAGGTGGCTAGACATTCCCGTACCCCCTAACATTTTATTAAACATACGTGTCAGCGTCGGTGATATTTCCTCCTTTAGTACTTTATAGAATTCCCCATTGAACCCGTCAGGCCCCGGTGCTTTATGTATACTCAGTTCTCCTATTGTTGTTTGCACTTCCTCTATTGTGATGTCCGCGTTCAGTCTAGTCAGTTCGTCCTCGGTTATTTGTGTAAGTCCTAATGTCTTTAGCCACTCCCTCCCTCCTTCTCCATTTTCATCCCCCTTACTATATAGTTTGGCATAGTATTCCACCAAGATCTGGTTGATCTCCTGCGGATTCGTCGATTTAGTCCCATTCTGTCTTGTCATACTAGCTATTAACGTCAACGGTCGTCTTCCCTTTGCCAGGTTAGCCAGCAGTTTACCTGCCTTATTGCCAAATCGGTGCAAGTCAACCTCCTGCTGAGACCTTACTAGTTCTTCTCGTTTTCCTACCCACATGTCAAACTCTTGTTTTGCTTCCTTCCACTCTTCTTTTGCTTTTTGGGATTTGTTTTCTAGGTACCTTGTGTATTTCTCTCTCAAACTAGTGCTTGCCTCCTGGTAATGTTTTTGCATCTGTTTCCTGATTTTGGCTACATGCCCCATCAGTCTCCCCCTTAATACTACTTTCGCTGTTTCCCAGAATAGCATTGCCTCTTCCTCGTGCCCGCTGTTAGTGCCGCAATATTCCTCCCACCACTCCTTTAATGTTTTAATAAAATCTTTATCTTTGAGTAAGAATGATGGAAACCTCCATATATAATCCGAGCCCCTCTGTATTCTGTCATTTAAGTCTAAGGTCACCGGGCTGTGGTCAGATATAACCATGTTCTCTATGTCTACATCCTTGACCCTGTGCCAGAGTCTTTGGTCTACTAACATAAAGTCAATCCTTGACCATGCTTCGTGTGGGTGTGAGTAGTGTGTAAATTCACGTTCATATGGGTGTTGCGTTCTCCAACTGTCCTGCAAATTTGTGTCTTCCAGTAATTTGGCCATCAAACCCTTTGTATTCCTACTCTGCCTACCTTGTTCCTTGCCATACCTCCTATCCTCCTCTTTCGAAACTACTGCATTAAAATCCCCCCCAGTATCTTATTTGGGTCTGCATCCACTCCCATTTGTTGGTGATAAAGTCAAAGAAGGCTTTTTGTTCGTTATTAGGGGCGTATATATTGTGTATGCTAAACTCTCCCTGTGGGCTAGTTAATTTGATATGTATGTACCTCCCACCATCATCACTTTCTTGGGACACTATTTCATGAGTAAAGTGTTTGTTTATTAAGATCATTACCCCTGCCTTCCTCCCCTGGGATCCCGACCCGACTACCGCCCCCACCCATAATTTTTGCATACGAAAAAAATCCCCTTTTTGCAGGTGGGTCTCCTGCAGTAGTGCGATATCTACCTTCAGTCTTTTAAGGTGTCGTAATATCATCATGCGTTTATGTCCACATAATGGTTAAATTAGTCACTTGGAACGTAAAAGGTTTGAAGTCTCCAGACTTCAAACCTTTTACGTTCCAAGTGACTAATTTAACCATTATCCCAACATCTCGGGACATTTATGTCGCTATTTGTTCTCACTTGTGTGTGTCTTGGCGCCTTTCCCTGGTCTTTTCCCTGCCTTAACTCCGCTGAGTGCTGACAACTATGTATTGCCTGGGCGCAACCTTGTGTCCCCTTCTTGGCATTAACTATAAACCTGTTTGCTACCCCCCCAACTGCCCTCAGTTGTCTTTCGGTGTGTTTATAGCGTTGCTTTCCCTGAACCCAACTATTCAACCTAAATCTATTGTCAACTAACAACCCCTCAACTGTCCCCCCCTTTACAATCAATCGTCTCATCACTTCCATTTTTTCTGTGATGCTCCTGGCTCCGCAATCCCCTCTCAGCCTACTGATTCACATTTACATATAGCCTGTCCCCCATTGTTCTGTTATCTAACACACCAGAGCAAGGCCTTCCTGGTCAATAGCTGTGCCAGCATACAATACTCCCTCCCTCATTGCCCATACCTATTA
Source organism: Anomaloglossus baeobatrachus (assembly GCF_048569485.1). Classification (NCBI taxonomy): domain Eukaryota; kingdom Metazoa; phylum Chordata; class Amphibia; order Anura; family Aromobatidae; genus Anomaloglossus; species Anomaloglossus baeobatrachus. The sequence continues at coordinate 146,793,713 of NC_134359.1, read as the reverse complement.
TTTGTTGCCTCTGATCTCAATTTCACTTCACCTCCTATCAGCATAAGTGACCTGGCTACCAGAAGAGCGATTTATCAGTAGATATTAAAGAGAGAGAAGCCCGGTCCCTCATATATGTTAGGATCCCCCTACACCACCGAGGGGGAACTGAAGAGAAAGAAAAGAAAGGAAAAGCCTATAAGAGAAAAAAAAAGGAGGAAAAGAAAAAAGCACAAGGGAGATAGTAAATGAAAGTGGAAAAGGAAGTGGGAAATATAAAGGGAAGTGGGAGAGGAAGTAGGAAGTGGAAGAGGAAGTAGGAAGTGGGACAGGAAGAGGAAGTGGAAGCAGGAAGAGGAAGTGGAAGTTGGAAGAGGACGTAGAAGAGGAAGCAGGAAGTGGAAGTTGAAAGAGGAAGGAGGAAGAGGAAGTAGGAAGTGGAAGATGAAGTAGAAGTGGGACAGGAAGTGGAAGTAGGAAGTGGAAGAGGAAGTAAGTAGGAAGTGAAAGAGGAAGGAGGAAGTGGAAGTAGGAGGTGGAAGTGGAAGAGGAAGTGGAAGTAGGAAGTGGAAGAGGAAGTGTAAGTAGGAAGTGGAAGAGGAAGTAGGAATTAGAGGAGAAAGTGGAAAAAGAAGTAGGAAGAGGTAGATGGGGTGGAAGAGGAAGTGGAAGAGAAGTGGAAGAGGCAGTATGAAGTGGAAGTAGGAAGTGGAAGAAGTAGGAAGTGGCAGAGAAAGTGGAGTAGGAAGTGGAAGAGGAAGTATGAAGTGAAAGAGGTAGTGAAAGGGGAAGCAGGAAGCGGAAGGGGAGGTGGAAGAGGACGTAGGAAGTGGAAGCAGAAAGTAAAAATGCAATAATAAACAGTAGATGTTACTCATCCCCTGCATTCCGTCAGTCCCCTCTCTCTTGGGCCCCTCAGTTCAGTTCAAAATATTGATTCTTCTCCTTGCAGCCTCTCTCATGGCGCTCCCTTCTTCTGGTTTCCAGGCCAACGCGACGGCGACCTCCTTGCTTTTGGACTTCCTGCATGTATCTCCTTCCCCTACATCCAATCGTTCCGGCCCGATGCCCGGCTCTCCTCCTCTCTTCCTTGCCGAGTATATTGCCTCTCCGGGAAGTCCTCCGTCTGGTTTCTGTTCTCCATCTCCTCCATCCATCTCTCCGCCTCACTCAAGTCTTTCGTCGCAAAAAGGGATCCATCACGTCTTGTTATTCTCAGTATTGCAGGATAGAGCAGTTGGAATTTTATGCCTTTACGATACAGCGCGGTGCAAATCTTGCTAAAGGCTTTCCTTTTGCGTGTAACCTCCGCCGAGTAGTCCCCGAAGATCAGCACTTTATGCCCTTGTAAAGACAGTGGGGTCCTCCTTCCTCTAAATGCTCGCAGTATCTCTTCTTTGTCTTTGTATTCCAAGTATTTTATTATCACTTGGCGCGGCCTGGCTGGTCCCGTCACTCCTGTGCTGTCTTCCTTCCCATTTGATCCTCCTGTGCCTGGACGCTCTCTTACAGGGCCCACTCTGTGCGCTCTTTCCACCCTGCATTTGTGCATTAGACCCAGCGCCTTGGAGAGCTCTGCTTCACATATGTTGTCCAATTGCCGCATGCTTATAGATTCCGGCAGTCCCACCAGCCTTAAATTGCTTCTTCTGGAGCGGTTTTCCAGATCCTCTAGTTTGTCTCTCATGGCCTGGGATCCCTCCACCATCTCCTGCAGCTGCCCCTTTAATGCTGTCACCTCGTCCTCTGTGTCAGAGATTCTTTGCTCCATCTCTGACATCCTGGCTCCCTGCTGTGTGATCTGTTCCTTAAAGGGTGCTAGCACTGCCCCCACCATGGCCTCTAGACAGTCTTTGATCTTGTCTGCCAGGTGCACTGCCACTGCTCCAGCCAGACGGTCATAATCAATTTGCAGGCCTGGGAACTGGTTGTGCTGCTGGGCTGTCTGCTGCTCGTGCTGCTGGGCTGTCTGCTGCTCGTGCTGCTGGGCTGTCTGCTGCTCGTGGTGCTGGGCTGTCTGCTGCTCGTGGTGCTGGGCTGTCTGCTGCTCGTGGTGCTGGGCTGTCTGCTGCTCGTGCTGCTCGGCTGTCTGCTGCTCGTGCTGCTGGGCTGTCTGCTGTGCGTGTTGCTGAGCTCTCCGTTGCTCTCTCAGCTTCTCCCCCTCCTCCATCCATACCCGCTCACCTCTCTGCATACCGCCGCGGCCGCCATTTTGCGCTCCATGTGCACTGCTCTCTCTGCAGCACCCTGCTCCAGCTGTCTGCCGCTGCTCCGGAGGAGGTACCGCTCCATGCACGGTCACCTCCTGCTCCTCGCCTCCCGTTCTCCGCCTCCTCCCGCGGCCGTGGGACTCTTGTAGTCGGTGTGTGGGGCTGAGGAACGTGCGGAGCTCTGTCTCCCGCGTCCTCACATCACAGCGCCGGAACCGGAAGCTCGTTTATTCTTTTTTACAAACGTTTAAAATAAGCAATAAATTTCGTTCAACTTTACAATTGTGTCCCACTTGTTGTTGAGTCTTCACCATAAAATTAAAATTTTTATCTTTATGTTTGAAGCCTGAATTGTGGGAATAGGTTGAAAAATTCAAGGGGGCCAAATTTTTTCGCAGTGTCATAAAGATTGAAATGTTTGTTTTTAACCCCTTCACAACCGTGGGCAGTAAAGTTACATCCTATTTTTACGTGACTGAACGACCGGAGACGTAACTTTACTGCCTAAAATTCATTTGATTGCCGTGGCCATAGCAACGGCTTTAAAATCATGCCCTCTGCTGTTTCTTACAGCAGGGGACATTTGCTTGACCCCAGGGAGGGTAGCATCACCACCACCATCCATGATCGTTGTAATTGACTATTCAAATCTGAACTGCCAATCACGGCAATCGCACTGTTTCACCCAAAATAAATGCCTAAAATAGTACGATCCAGCTATGATAGGTGCTTCAGGAGCACTGATTATTGGCTGGAGGCTAGCAAACACGGCGCCCCCCCACCGCAACACTGATTGGAGCGATCGTGCTTTAACGCGCAATCGCTCCAATCAGCATGCAGGGGGGGACTTACCTGGCGGTGACGTCTTTCCCAAGGCCTGTTTCGGCCTGTAGAGCCCTCCACCAGCCAGTCTGCGACATGCCCCTGCTGGGACTTTTCCACACCACCACCACTGTCTGATCTTCCCTGCACTCCCTGATCTCTGCTGCTGCCGCAAGTACTGCCCCTCTTCCGATCTCTCCGTCCCTCCTCCCTTGCCACCGCTGTCCGATCCTTCTGCCGGGTCGTCCGAGGTGTTCATCCGTCGGAAATCATCTGCTAGTGAGTGCCTCCATCGCTGGGTCCTTCCTTAGTCCTAGCTTCAGTCATCCATCTAACTGCCTGCTGCAGAGTTCCTCTGATCATTAATCTTCCTGGACCTGTGAGTATAAGTTTTCTTGCTGGATTTTTTTAGATATTGATTTAATAAGTATTTTGTAATTAATCATTATTGCTTGTGACTATATTTGTGAATCGGTTTTCATTGTTAGATTTTAATAGCCCACCCTTATGTAAATGGGGTTAATTATATATTGTAGTGATGGTTTGAGGACACACTATATATACCCCTGGTTGGCGTTAATTGGTTTAAAGTTGTCTTGTTTATTTTCTGTGCATTACAGATTCTCGTGCCAATTCCAGTATGGATTATGGATCCAGGGAATTGTACTGGATGGAGCATCTCAGCAAGGTTTTTAATGGTGACTCTGGTTTTAATATTGCTGGTGGTCAGGATAACACATTACAATTAAAGAAAAATCTTAAAACATTAATGTATAAAAACTAAGTTATGGTGGAACGGAGGTTTATTGAAGAATTATTTGTAACAACGGCTAGTGCCAAGGGGACTTCGCATCCAAATTTTTCCATTCCTCCCTGTTGAGGATCAAAGTTTTATTAAACAATTGGACGAAGTATGCACTGGAACATCCCGAAAATATATTGCTCATTTGATTGAATTAAACAAGCAAAAGTTGAATGACATTGAAAAAAATATTGATGAACAAATTAGTTTGTTTACAGCCAGTGCTACAGGCACACAGGTTGCTACTTTTAATCAAAAGATAAAACAAAATTTTGATTCTTGGGAGAAGGAAATTCAGGATAACCAATCAAGAAAATTAAATCGAGATTTACAAAGAGCCAGCCCGCGTGATTACCCCAGGCAACTACAGCCTGGAGTGATCATGTGCAGCTGTATTCACTGCCCCCCCGTGCACCATCATCAGCACGGGGGGCAGTGAATAAGTACGCATTGGCTTGAAATGCATAAGACGTTTTTTAATCTGGATGTCCTTCTAACCAAGTGTTAGTTTTAATATTTTTCTGAAATAAAAATGGATTTTTAAAAAATTATTCTGCTTTTGGACATGATGCTGGAAACAGTGGCGTACCGTCAATAGAGGCAGGCCACGCGACTGCTTCGGGGCCCAGGATCGCACTTTAAAATGTATTGGCATCTCAGATGCTGATACAGATGAAAGGGACGATGACACAGACAAACGAGTGGCTATCATTACTTTAAGAAATGAAGGTCAGTCAGTCCGAATAATTGGGAAAACTTTGAAATTGTCCCCAAGTGCAGTGGCAAAAACCATCAAATGCTACAAAGAAACTGGCTCACATGAGGACCGCCCCAGGAAAGGAAGACCAAGAGTCACCTCTGATGCGGAAGATAAGTTTATCCGAGTCACCAGCTTCAGAAATCGCAGGTTAACAGCAGCTCAGATTACAGACCAGGTCAATGTCACACAGAGTTCTAGCAGCAGACACATCTCTAGAACAACTGTTAAGAGGAGACTTTTGTGCAGCAGGCCTTCATGGTAAAATAGCTGCTAGGAAACCACTGCTAAGGACAGGCAATAAGCAGAAGATACTTTTTTTGGGCTAAAAAACACAAGGAATGGACATTAGACGAGTGTAAATCTGTGCTTTGGTCTGATGAGTCCAAATTTGAGCTCTTTGGATCCAACCACCGTGTCTATGTGCGACGCAGAAAAGGTGAACGGATGGACTCTACATGCCTGGTTCCCACCGGGAAGCATAGAGGAGGAGATGTAATGGTGTGGGGGTGCTTTGTTGGTGACACTGTTGGGGACTTATTCAAAATTGAAGGCATACTGAACCAGCATGGCTACCTCTGCATCTTGCAGCGGCATGCTGTTCCATCCGGTTTGCGTTTAGTTGGACCATCATTTATTTTTCAACAGGACATTGACCCCAAACACACCTTCAGGCTGTGTAAGGGCTATTTGACTAAGAAGGAGAGTGATGGGGTGCTACACCAGATGACCTGGCCTCCACAGTCACCAGACCTGAACCCAATCGAGATGGTTTGGGGTGAGCTGGACTGCAGAGTGAAGGCAAAAGCGCCAACAAGTGCTCTAAAAAACTCTGGGAACTCCTTCAAGACTGTTGGAAGACCATTTACGGTGACTACCTCTTGAAGCTCATCAGGAGAATGCCGAGAGTGTGCAAAGCAGGAATCAAAGCAAAAGGTGGCTACTTTGAAGAACCTAGAATAGAAGACATATTTTCAGTTGTTTCACACTGTTTTGTTAAATATTTCATTCCACATGTGTTAATTCATAATTTTGATGCCTTCAATGTGAATCTACAATTTTCAGAGTCATGAAAATAAAGAAGTCTTTGAATGAGAGGGTGTGTCCTTGGTCTGTACTGTGTGTGTGTGTGTGTGTGTGTCTGTGTGTATATATATATATATATATATATGTATATATATATATATATATGTGTATGTATGTGTGTGTGTGTGTGTGCATATGAGTCTGTGCATATGTGTATGTGTATATATATATATATATATGAGTGTGTATATGCATGTGTGTATATACTGTATACCGCACATATACATTATATATGAGTGTATGTGTGTGTGTATATATATATATATATATATACATACATACAAAATATATGAGTGTGTGTATATATGTGTGTGTGTATATATATATATATATATATATATATATATATATATATATATATATATATATGAGTGTATATGCATGTGTGTGTATATACAGTCATATGAAAAGGTTTGGGCACCCCTATTAATGTTAACCTTTTTTCTTTATAACAATTTGGGTTTTTGCAACAGCTATTTCAGTTTCATATATCTAATAACTGATGGACTGAGTAATATTTCTGGATTGAAATGAGGTTAATTGTACTAACAGAAAATGTGCAATCCGCATTTAAACAAGATTTGACCGGTGCAAAAGTATGGGTACCATTATCAATTTCTTGATTTGAACACTCCTAACTACTTTTTACTGACTTACTAAACCACTAAATTGGTTTTGTAACCTCATTGAGCTTTGAACTTCATAGGCAGGTGTATCCAATCATGAGAAAAGGTATTTAAGGTGGCCACTTGCAAGTTGTTCTCCTATTTCAATCTCCTATGAAGAGTGGCATCATGGGCTCCTCAAAACAACTCTCAAATGATCTGAAAACAAAGATTATTCAACATAGTTGTTCAGGGGAAGGATACAAAAAGTTGTCTCAGAGATTTAAACTGTCATTTTCCACTGTGAGGAACATAGTAAGGAAATGGAAGAACACAGGTACAGTTCTTGTTAAGCCCAGAAGTGGCAGGCCAAGAAAAATATCAGAAAGGCAGAGAAGAAGAATGGTGAGAACAGTCAAGGACAATCCACAGACCACCTCCAAAGACCTGCAGCTTCATCTTGCTGCAGATGGAGTCAATGTGCATCGGTCAACATTACAGCGCACGTTGCACAAGGAGAAGCTGTATGGGAGAGTGATGCGAAAGAAGCCGTTTCTGCAAGCACGCCACAAACAGTCGCCTGAGGTATGCAAAAGCACATTTGGACAAGCCAGTTACATTTTGGAATAAGGTCCTCTGGACTGATGAAACAAAGATTTAGTTGTTTGGTCATACAAAAAGGCGTTATGCATGGAGGCAAAAAAAACACGGCATTCCAAAAAAAGCACTTGCTACCCACAGTAAAATTTGGTGGAGGTTCCATCATGCTTTGGGGCTGTGTGGCCAATGCTGGCACCGGGAATCTTGTCAAAGTTGAGGGTCGCATGGATTCAACTCAGTATCAGCAGATTCTTGACAAAAATGTGCAAGAATCAGTGACGAAGTTGAAGTTACGCAGGGGATGGATATTTCAGCAAGACAATGATCCAAAACACCGCTCCAAATCTACTCAGGCATTCATGCAGAGGAACAATTACAATGTTCTGCAATGGCCATCCCAGTCCCCAGACTGAATATCATTGAAAGTCTGTGAGATGATTTGAAGCGAGCTGTCCATGCTCGGCGACCATCAAACTTAACTGAACTGGAATTGTTTTGTCAACAGGAATGGTCAAATATACCTTCATCCAAGATCCAGGAACTCATTAAAAGCTACAGGAAGCGACTAGAGGCTGTTATTTTTGCAAAAGGAGGATCTACAAAATATTAATGTCACTTTTATGTTGAGGTGCCCATACTTTTGCACCGGTCAAATTTTGTTTAAATGCTGATTGCACATTTTCTGTTAGTACAATAAACCTCATTTCAATCCAGAAATATTACTCAGTCCATCAGTTATTAGATATATGAAACTGAAATAGCTGTTGCAAAAACCCAAATTGTTATAAAGAAAAAAGGTTAACATTAATAGGGGCGCCCAAACTTTTTCATATGACTGTATATATGTGAGTGTGTATATATATATATATATATATATATATATATATATACACATATACATATGAGTGTGTGTGTGTATATTTGTCTGTTTTGGACTTTTTTGTATGAATATGTATCTGTGTACATGTGTGTGCCTTTGTGTTTATCTATTTGTGCTTGTCTGTGCATGTGCCTGTCTGTATTCTGTGTGCATGTATGTGCCTACGTTTCTGTGTCGAAATTATTTTGAATTTTTATTCATTCATTTATTAGAACGCAATTTTGTGTAATTGTTAATTGACGTTTCGGTCATCCGACCTTCATCAGATTACACTACAATGAAAAACACATAAAGGACTTTGTAAATAAACAGAAATATAATGGCATAATACAATCATGGTGTCAATAAAGGCAGAATTTGCACCTAATTATATCGCATTAACCAAAAGATGACATACAATAAATGTCAAAAACAGAAAATCAAAATACATGATCAGTCAGTTGAGCCAATTATTTCTCATTTTCTGTTTTATTTGATCAGATTAGTTTTTTAGTGCTCTTACTTCATTAGTGTGTTTTTTCTCTGTGTCTTTTGATTCTGAGTTAGCAAGATATTATTTTTGGTTCTCTCTTGCTCTTTTTTCATTACTTATTCCAGTGTATTATTTTTCTCATTTTTATTTCTAGGAGGACATTGTATCTGCCAGTGAAGTGGCTCAACTGACTGATCATGTATTTTGATTTTCTGTTTTTGACATTTATTGTATGTCATCTTTTGGTTAATGCAATATAATTAGGTGCAAATTCTGACTTTATTGACACCATGATTGTATTATGCCATTATATTTCTGTTTATTTACAAAGTCCTTTATGTGTTTTTCATTGTAGTGTAATCTGATGAAGGTCGGATAACCGAAACGTCAATTAACAATTACACAAAATTGCGTTCTAATAAATGAATGAATAAAAATTCAAAATAATTTCATTTCAAAGCTTTGAGTGCTGGATTCTTTTGGATATTTTGATCTGGGGTGGGACCCTATCCAAGCACCAGCAAACAAGGAGTGCCACATTTCTATATATTTTTTTATATACGTTTGTGTGTCAACATACATATACACCGCATACACTCCACATACACACACCACGTACAGTGTGTGCAGGCTTGTGCCTGGGTCTACATATGTGTCCGTGTCTTTGCATGTGTTTTCCCTTCTGCATGTCTACATATGTTTGTCTGTATCCGTGTGCATGCAAGTGACTAGCTGCTTTCTTGTGCGTGTCGGTGTGCGTGCATCTGTTTGCTTGATTATGTATGTGTGTATATCTGCATTCATGTGTGTGTGTATGTGAATACATGCATGTGTGTCTATGTGCACCTGTCTGCATGTATGTAAATTTTTCTGCATGTGTGCATATATGTGTACATGTGCCTGTTTGTGTGTGTGTCAGCATGTCTGTACATTTGTTTGTGTCTACATATATAAGCGTATATGTGTGTATGTGCGCATTTCTGTGTCTGCATATGCATGTCTGTGTGCATGTCTTTGTGTGTTTGTGCGTGCTTGTTTACGTATGTTTGAGTGTGTGTGCTTGTCTGCATGAGTGTTCATATCTGTGTACATTTATATGCATGCGTCTGTGTGCCTGTCTGCATACATTTGTCTGTCCTTGTATATCTGTTTGTCTATGTATGTAAGCGTGTGTGCATGTATGTGTCTACATACGTTTGCATGTCAGTGCATTTTCGTATGTGTGCGTGTGTGCATGCCTGCATGCATATGTCAGTGTGTGCCTGTCTGCATGTGTATGCATGTATGTGGGCCTACATCACATCTTTAAACATCGCTGCTATGCGCCGCGCTCTGTCATCATCATCACGTGGCCTCGGATGGGTGGGGTGGCCATTTGACCACATGGGATATGAAGCTGCAGGGTGGATGGGGGGAGTGCAGGGAGGTGAGAAGAATCTTTTTGTTCTTCCCTCTATGAATGGACAGAGTAGTGGATGTAAGAGACCATGATAGGGCAGTTTAGGGGCCTGGGATGGAGGAACATAGGGGCCCAGAATGGGGCAGTTTAGGGGCCTGGGATGGAGGAACATAGGAGCCCAGGATGGGGCAGTTTAGGGACCTGTGATGGAGGAACATAGGAGGCCAGGATGGGAGACATTATTAAATATGGTGGGCCAGGAAGGTAGACATTATTTAATAAAGGGGGCTATAATTGGAGACATTATTAAATACAGGGGGCCAAGATTACTATATAGGGCCAAAGTGAGGAACATACATTATTGGTTTATGATGGCAAGTAGTGGAGATAATTACTGTAGGGGCAAATTAGGGGACGTTATTACTGATGAAATATAGTTTATTTTTTAGGATACGATCTTCCATGGTGGGAACAAAAGTCTGATGTAGTGTACAAATTGGGGAAACAGTGTGGAATGTGCCCTGGGAGTGATCAGCTATAGGTGACTGTGTTATTTTCTGCAGAGGCATGTTCTGGTTGGAAGAAGTGATGGAGAGCACCAGATGGAGAGGAAAAGCGAAGGTGAACAACATCAGCTAGAGACGTCACTGGTAAGTCAGTGTATTACATGTACACACACACACACACACACACACACACACACTATACACTATATACAGAACTCCTGTGTATAATGTCACTGGTGATCATTGTATTACCTATATAGAGATCTCCTGTCTATAAAGTCACCAGTGATCACTGTATTAGCTGTACACTATATACAGAATTCCTGTATATGTCACTGTTGATCACTGTATTACCTGTACACTATACACATACACTATATACAGAGCTTCTGTGTATAATGTCACTGGTGATCACTGTATTACCTGTACACTCACACTACATACAGAGCTCCTGTGTATAATGGCACTGATGGTAATATTAGTGTTATTAGTATTGTGGTTTTTATTCATGATCATTATTGTAGTATTATTCAGTCTGTATGTGGTCTGGTCATGGCATGTTGGTATTTGACCCTTGTATGTGGTTGTATTCGATCACAATGTCGTGTTAATATGTGGTCTGGTCACGATATGGTGGTATTTCTCTTTTATATGTGGTATTATTTGGTCACCTTGTGGTTTAGTCACAGAGTGGCGGTATTTCTCCCTTGCATGTGGTAATATTCGGTCACTATCTGGTCTGGTCATAGTGTTGCAGTATTTCTTCCTTTGTATGTGGTTGTATTCGGTCACTATGTGGTGGTAATATGTTGTCTGGTCATGGTGTGGCGGTATTTCCCCCTTGTATGTGGTATTATTGGTCTTGGTATAGTGGATTGTGTTGTGTATGGAGGCAACGTTTTCTCTCTAATATCAATATAGGAAAGATACTTTATTTCCAATAAAGATTAAATACTTGAATGTTTAACCTCTCCCTGTCCTGTGATTATTACATTGTAGCACATATGCACTTACAGAGGTTGTCTGGTGAAAACAAGTAATCGCCTCTTCATTTTACTATATGAGGGACTATCTGAGGCCCATTATTCTCTTCTAAAGCCCCGTGCACACGTTGAGTATTTGGTCAGTATTTTACCTCAGCATTTGTAGCCAAAACCAGGAGTGGAACAATCAGAGGAAAAGTATAATAGAAACACAGACACCACTCCTGTATTTATCACCCACTCCTGGATTTGGCTACAAATACTGATGTAAGATACTGACCGTATTTGGGGGGCACTTTTGTTGCAATCATCATTTATGGCTGCAATGAAAGGGGAATCTAGGGGCTTCAATAAGAGGAAAATTACTTGGTAAGGGCTGTAAAGTTGTGAAATATGCTCTTCTGTGTCCCAGCTGAATATTTTTATTAATTATTTTTTTTGGGGGGGAGAGGCCCAATTAGAAATATTGCTATGGGGCCCGATGATTTCTATGTATGCCCCTGGCTGGAAAGGAAAATCTTTTTTTCAAAACTACAGTGAATAAGTACAGTATACTCACCGGCCACGATCCCTGCAGCATCGCGGTGTCCTCCTGTCTGTGTGCCAGCTGATATGTGTAGAAAGCGATGAGCACAGCGATGACGTCATCGCTGTACACACGGCTCCACACAGGTCAGCTAGCACACAGACAGGAAGCGAGCGATGCTGCGTGGAGTGAGGAGAGTGAGTATACAGCGGGAGTCTTCCAGCTGTTACCGCAAATCCGTCCGCAGCTGAAGTGACAGCGAGATCCGCTTTGACTTCAGTCAGGTGATGTGCGGTGACAGCTGCAGTCACAACTGATCCCGGTGGCTCACTTCACTTGTGGCCTGACCCTCACAGAGAGCAGTCATGTTCTATGGCTGCTCTCTGTGATTGTTAGATGTAGCAGGGCTGGATGTGTCATGGGACATCATGTGGATTACATTGGATCTGGGCATTTTAAGGGTTAATAAAGTGGTGAAAGAGGGTGTTTTTTTGTCTTTTATTTCAAATAAAGGATTTTTTACAGCTTAGTGATGAGTGAGAGTCTCATAGACGCCTGCCATCACTAAGCTAGGACTTAGTGGCAGCTATGGGCTTCTGCCATTAACTCATTATTACCCCGATTGTCACCGCATCAAGGCAATCGGGATGAGATGGGAAAGGTCCCAGGACTGTTGCATCTAATGGATGCGGATGCGGCAATAACATGAGTCTCCCCAGCCTGAGAATACCAGCGACCAGCTGTGAGACTTTATCTTGGCTGGATATCAAAATTGGGGGAACCGCACGGCGTTTCTTTCTTTTTTTTTTTTTTTAAATTGCCCCCGTACAGTGTCAGCAGCAGATCCTCGCCCCATAACAGTGTGTCATGACCACATTTTTTGCTTAAAAATTTTATTTTGCTATTTTCCGCTTCTAAAACCAGGGTGCATCTTATGGTCCGGTGCATCTTATAGTCCGAAAAATACGGTACATACTCACGTGTGTTGACCAGTATGCAGCAACATTGGGACTTGGGATCAGATTTCAGTCGAGACATGCTTCAATCTGATCGAGAGCATGCCTAGAATTCAGTTAGTATTGAAAACCAAAGATGGGTTTACAATATACTAGCAAAATAATAAAAATTTAAATTTAGATTTTTAGGAGCAAAACACTAACAATGCAGTGACATGACAAGAATCTGGAAAACTAATCATATGCTAAATAGTTGCAAGTCAAATTTATGTATGAGATAACCACAATGATTGTCTATAAAGTGATGGTAGTCTCACTCTCAAAGTTGTAGAGGATGGTGAAATATGGAGCCTGAAATTAAAAAGTTCAAAACATTGTTACCCTTTTGCTTGTTAGTGTATTGTTCAACTTGCTTTGTATCTTTTTTTTATTGTTAGTTACTAAAAGATAACTAGGACTGAGCGGATCCGGACTGTAGAAGTCCGGGTCTGCGCAGTTTCAAAGATGCCCGAGTGCCGGACCCGGTCCCAGGATACCGGGTGCACCATCCGGATCCAGCACTGGGGAAATTAATTGAAAAATAAAGAAAACAAGAATTGAGTGAACGTTTCATACTTACGGAGACTTGGTGTCATGGCGGCAAACTGCTTCCGGGTCGCACATTCACTTCCTGTACTGCGCAGCTTTCCGTGTTTTCCCCACCCACCGGCCATCCTGTCATCTGTGATTGGTTGCAGTCAGAGGCGCCCCCAGCCTGTGACAGTATGTGCCTGCAGTCATTGCTCATCGCGGCTCAGTCATAAGCTACACTCACAGCCGGTGGTCGTTCTCTATGGCTGCTAGCTTTGAGATGTAGCAGAGCTAGATGCGTCGTTGTGGGACCTCGTGTGGATTATGCCGGGCTTGTAGGGTGTTGGGGATTAATAAAGTAATGAAAGAGGGTGTGTTTTTGTATTTTATTCCAAATAAAGGATTTTTTCTCTGTGTTTGTACTTATTTACTGTCACTTATAGATTAGTGATGCAGGTATTTCAGACGCCTGTGCCATCACTAACATAGGGCTTAGTAGCAGCTGTGCGATATTATTAACCCCTGCTATTACCCCGATTAGGAAGAGCCGGTAAAGCATCGGGATTGCCACATCTAATGGATTCGGTAATATTGGATGGCAGTGGACTGAGAATACCAGCCCCTAGCTGGCTTTATCTTGGCTAGGGATGAAAATTAGGGGGAACTGCACGTCGTTTTTTTGGTTTTTTTTAAATTATTTATTTAAATAAAAAAAGGTGCATGCGGTTTCTCCTAGGCCGGAACAACACTTGCGAGAGTCTCGCAGGACTCGGACATCGCATCACCGGCACAGCTGCACACTCTTCTGACAGGAGTGGGCTGCGTGTCTTTCTATGTACATGCATGCTCATGTTCAGAGAGCGGTAAGCCGTGTCGGGTGATGTCATCTGGTCCGAGTTTGACATCGCATCACCGGCACAGCCGCACACTCTGACAGGAGCGTTCATGTGTTTCTAGTTACATGCACACTCATGTTCAGAGAGTGGCAGGCCATGCCGGGTGATGTCATGCCAGACTTGTACGAGTATTACATCGCATTACCGGCACAGCCGCACACTCTGACAGGAGCGTGCATGTGTTTGTAGGTACATGCACGCTCACCATACTGACCCGCAGACACTTGCACTGCTTTTCCCGCCCAAGGGCCGTCCTGGCGCCTGTGATTGGTTACAGTCAGCTGACACGCTGACACTCAGGGTGGGGGCGCGTCTAACTGCAACCAATTACATACGCCAGTGGGCGGACAAAACAGTGAATATTGAATTGTCGGCTCCAGAAGGGAAAAGCGTAACCCGGAAGGAGTGTGCAGCCATGACACAGCCTCGGTGAGTACACCGCGCACGCTCCTACCCCCCTATCCCCTCCACAAAGCTCCGGATTCTGGTCTCCATTGATTTATATGGGCACCGGATTCCGGAGCGGATCGGAGTGTTTTTTTTTATTGAGCAGTGATCCGTTGGTCCCGGTTATTTGCCAGTCCGATCAGCTCTAAAGATGACATATCTAAATGATAATTATTTTGGTCTGTTCTACTGAGAGCAATAAAACTATTGTTTTTATGACAGCTTGGGTTTTTTACATTATAGCTGTCACATTGCCTTTTAAAGAGTTTTTTGCTCCCATACTTTCCTGTACTCGGCGTACTTTACAAATTTCATCTATGTGAATGATGTTTTATTAATATTTGATTATCATAAAATATAAGTTTTCTATCTACCGTAATTAAAAAGAAATCTACAGCTCTGGCAAAAATTAAGAGCCCACTGCACAGTTTTATAAAAATCAGCTTCTCTACATGTCAATTCCAGTGTTAGTTGAATTCCAACCAGAGTACACCTTATTCTACTGGCCATGAGTGGCATAAGGTCACCCAAAAGCAGTGTGAAAGACTGGTGGAAAGCATGCCAAGATGCATGAAAGCTGTGATGAAAAATCATGGTTATTCCACAAAAATATTGATTTCTAAACTCTTCCTGAGTTAAAACATTAGTATTGTTGTTTCTAAATTATTATGAACTTGTTTTCTTTGCATTATTTGAGGTCTGAAAGCAATGCATTTTTTTGTTATTTTGACCATTTCTCGTTCTCAGAAAATAAATACAAAATGTATTGCTTGGAAATTATATATAACAAAAAAAAACATTTTATTTTAACTCACGAAATTTATGTTTCCACCAGAAACAAAGAAATATGGTATAATGGAAACAGATGAAAGCCAGAGAATCCAAGCTATAAAGGAAAAACCACTCCCCACAGATACATCATCAAGACAAGCAGTAAGATTATCTTATAAATGTTTATTTCCGTATTCTAAAACTAGAATTAATTTCATGTGTTAAATCACTTAAAAGAGTTAACCCATCAAAACAAATCACCTACTAGATGCCCCTTTAAGCATCCCCAGACAATTAGTCAGAATGGAATTCCATTAACAAGAATCAATTCTTCAATTTGGCCAATCTGGGCCAAACATGTATTATATTACCTTCCTTTTAAATGGATGCATGTTACGTTTACCATTATACATATTGTTGTTTAACTGGATATAAAATTAAGAAAGAGAAATAGTCAATAAAAAGTTATTTGACAGTTGGCAATAAGGGTGCTGTAAAATGTTTAGAAATAGACAAACAAAATTAATGTGAAAAACTGGTCTCTTGTGCCACTGGTAAGCAGCAGCACCCCATTGATCGTTTTCTAGTCTGCCTTGGTTCTGTTATGTCATATCTGTCTGTTTTTAGAATGGAAGAAAGAGCATCATGATGATTTTTTTCCCCAAAAAACTAATAAATAACTGAAGCCTAAAGGACCACATAAATATCAGTGGGCTTTCTCTACTTATGCTTGGACCAGTTATGTAACATATCTGTTTTTTATATTCATTCTGTTTGTCCATCTCTTAAACTGCACATTGAAACTCTAGTGTGTATGTGACTGTAGGTCCAGAAGTAAGTTATCACTTTTTATTATTGTACGTTGTTGTGCACTGTCTATAGTGAAAATATAATTTGTTATTTGAGAAAAACCTTTAGTTGACACTTTAGAAAAGGCATAACAACTGATGTTACAAAGAATGCTACTGGGCCTGAATCACCGGAGGTCGCACCTTTGTCAGCTCTATTTTCTACTGGATGTGCACCATCAGATACACATGAGTGCCACTAGCTCCTCGACAAGTAATGCCAATACATCCACCAGCCTATCTGTGTTCATCAGCTGGCATTGGACTGGTGTAGGCAATGCAATGATGTCACTTATGACACCTGTGCTGGACTATGAAGGGACAAGAGGATGAAGGAACAACTCATCATGGGTTTTGGGACAGGTAAGTAGGATGGTTATTTTTTTTTTAACTTTCGGGGGACATTGCAAATTTGCAATGAGAGCCATTATACTTGCTAACTCCAGATACATCATATCAGCCACATGACCAACATCCAGATTTGCAATTATCTGCTCATAGAAACCCAACATGTTGGTTAGACATGATTTATCTTTTATCCATGCTGGTTATCAGTTATTATATTATTCTCTGCAATATATTTTTGCAGGTTATCTCTTATAATCCACTAAAATATTTTCACACCACTGATGTCAAATTTACCTGATAAGAGTTGCCTCCATTCACTTTCTTACCTTTCTTAAAATATCGGTACCACATGAGCCATCCTCCAATCTTGTGGCACCAACCCTGTTACAAAATACCCTAAGAATATAGTGGTCTGTCAATTATTGAGCTCCACTACCTCAATATCCTTTGTTGAATTCCATCCGGCCAGGAGACTTTGTCAATATTTGAAGGGGTTTTCCATAACTAATTTTTTTTTTTTCTTTACCGTGGGCAAAGTGGCAAGCTGTCTGTCTGTTCTACCCGGTGCCAACTCAGAGCGTTTTCAGATTGCTTTTGCCAGGGATTCTGCTGTTTCCTGTCAGGAGAGCAGCTTTACCTCTTCCAGGCTGTCAATTGTCATGATTGCCGGTGTCCTACTGACTGGCAACCAGCTTCCCGCAGTTAGCCAGCTGTCAATCAGTCTGACATTAACAACACCACTCCTTCAGCAGAGCAAAGAGGAAGATAAGCAAATTCTCTTCCGGCCTAACGTAAGTGGAAGCCACAGAATTGCTGGCAGGAGTGGTCCGTGACTGAAAATAAAAAAAAAATAAAAAAGTTCCTTACAACTCCTTTAATTTGTGCAGACGCAGGTGTATGTTTACTTGTGTTATATTAGTTATATTATATGATGAATTTTGATTTCTACCCTAAAGAATTATATCTGGCACAGGAAGTTCATTGATGTACACGGTGTAATGCTATTCACTACTCACGGGCTGGCCGTGAGGCTGGGTAGACTAAATGTTCAGGGTCACATACGAAGAGAGCTTGTCATAAACAACGAGGTAAGACAAAAGTGTAGTCAGGTCAGAATTCCAGGAAGGTAGCGGATATAGATAAAAGGGCTCCATCAACAGATAGAAGAAAAGTCCAAGGTAGGGTAACAATGATTAGATACTGAGTACAGTAAAACAAAGCATGCAGACACCACCGACTTAAACCTATAACTGCCAGTAATTGGAGGCAGCTACATAGCCAGTTAATCACTCCAAACAGAAGACACATGGAGTAAACCTAGCTGTCAGGTTTCCAGGTTTTCCAGTTCTCTTTTGAATGAGCTTGCCCTCAGTTAACATGGAGTTTAAGGTTCTGTTGCCCTACTTCCTGTCCAGCTGCTTAAAAGGCCGCCTCTCAGCCCAGTCCAGTGCCTGAGTATACTGCTTGCTGTGTGCTCCTGCTTTGCTGCTGCTAATCCTGATTGCTTTTGGATCCTCCTAAAAGACTACCGACCGACCGACTCTGGACCTTACCCGGTTTCTCAAGCTGTGCCCGGATTCCGTCTGCCATCTTCGGTCAGCACTCTGCCCGGTTCTCTCTGGTTCGTAACCACTCTGGACAATCATCCCGTACGGACACTCCTGGACTTTTACCGCTTGCCCATTGTGTCCCGGCTGCTGCGCATTTAGGCCTTCCGGGGTGATTGCCGGACAGTCCCTGTATAGGGGTTCGCTCTGGTGGTCTCCCTGGGGGAGTCCGGTGCGTGGCCCCGGGAATTCCCTCCGCTCCGTTTCGGGAAGGTATTTGTGTATTTGTACTGCTGTGTTTGTTCCGTTGTTATCTACCGTGGTTACAGATTATAAAACATCTTGTATCAAAAACTCGTCTCTGCTGATCATTGCCCTACGCTATCGAAATCCTCAGAACATATAATAAGTATTACATTATACTCAGGCCCAAAAAAGAGGATTTCGCTGGGGCAATGACTGAGACACGAGGAGTAGATCAGCTCTTTTCTATGATTAACTCCTTGCAGCAGGAGATGGAGGTGGTGCAGACTAAACTTAGAGATGTGGAGGCACAGCTGGGTCATGATCACCAGGTACTGGGTCCGGCTATACAGGATTTGCAAGTCAGAGTGGAGGCTCAGGAAGCCGGCCCCACTACGTCCGTATCAGCTGCCGGTATGCCTAGGTTACCCCCATTCCGTTTCAATGGTGACCGTGGTCAGTTTCGTGGATTTGTGAACCAATGTATACTGTTTTTTGATGTACATGCTGATTATTACCGTTCTGACCGGTCCAAAGTGTTATGTATAATTATGTTATTAACCTCACGAGCACTGGCTTGGGCTAATCCTATGATAGAGAACCGGGACATCCGTTTAAATCACCTAGATGATTTTCTGACCGCAATGGCGCAGATGTTTGATGATCCGAATCGCCGTGCTACCGCTGAATCGGCTCTCCTTTCCTTACGTCAGGGAAAGCGTTCTGTCGTTGAATACGCCACTGAATTTAAGAGGTTAGTGGTAGACACCGACTGGGGAAACAATGCATTATTGTCTGTTTTCAGAAAGGGGTTGTCCGGTACCATCAAGGACGAGTTAGCTCGTTCCGAATCTCCAGGGGATTTTGAACTGTTTCTCCAGCACTGTGTGCGTATTGATACCCGCTTGACGGAACGTAGACAGGAAAAATGGGCAGCTGTAAACCGTGTAAACAACTTTACATTTCCTTCCAGAGAACCCGCTCTCAGGACGCCACAGGAGGCCGAGGACGTTCCTATGCAAGTAGACTCTCTGCAAAAGCGAGAGACCAATGAACGTCGCGAACACCGGCTCCGTGAGCGTTTGTGTTTCTATTGCGGTCAATCGGACCATTTCTTGATCGACTGCCCGAAACGTCCGAATCGCCCAAATAAGGTATTGGCAGCCATGGCAGAGTGTGACAACACGGACGCAGAATCCGATATCTCTGAGGCAAGTGGACACTTGGATGCGGTATTTCCCTTGACTGTAATGTCAACCTCACCGAAGGACTCAGAAGGGAAATATACCCATTGCTCACTCCCCATTCAGATCCGTTGGGAGGGACAACTAATTCCTACCTCTGCAATGATAGACTCTGGGGCAGGGGGAAATTTCATGGACTCTTCTTTTGCCAGGAAACACGGTATCCGGACTCAGCAAAGATCCTCACCGGTTACCATGGAGACGGTAGACGGATCTCCGTTAATCTCTGGACCAGTCGATCGGGAAACCGTACCGCTAGAATGCGTCATGAAGCCAGGTCAGCAGGAGACCCTTGTTTTCATGCTAATTTCATCTCCTCATTTTCCGATTATTTTAGGTATTCCGTGGCTACGGTCTACAAATCCGGTCATCGACTGGGAAACTAAGGAAATATCCTTCCCACCGCAGAATATTCCGACCATTAGTCCAACTGTTCCGGTTCCAGTACCACCAAATACGGAGAGCACTGTACAGGTACCTGTTTTACCCCCGGTTTACCGTGACTTCGCTGATATATGCGACAAAAGAAAAGCCGACCGACTTCCCCCGCATAGACCGTATGATTGCCCCATAGACTTACTCCCAGGGGCGGAGATTCCGTTTGGTCATGTCTACCCGTTGGCGGCACCTGAGCTAGGAGCGCTAAAAGAGTACATTGATGAAAGCCTAGCCAAGGGATTTATTCGTCCGTCTACCTCACCCGCAGGGGCACCCATCTTTTTCGTGAAAAAGAAGGAGGGGACTCTGAGACCCTGTATTGACTACCGGGAACTGAATAAAATAACCATCCGGAACCGGTATCCGTTACCGTTGATTCCTGAGCTATTGGAGAGGGTCCAACAGGCAAAAATATTCACCAAATTGGACCTCCGTGGGGCATATAATCTGCTTCGTATACGTCCCGGAGACGAGTGGAAGACCGCGTTCCGATGTCGGTACGGACATTTTGAGTACCTAGTGATGCCTTTTGGACTTTGTAACGCTCCCGCGGCATTTCAACATCTAGTTAACGATATTTTTAGGGATATCATGGACCAATTCATGGTGATCTATCTGGACGATATCCTAATCTTTTCTGATTCTCTACAGGAACACCAGGAGCACGTCAAGACCGTACTTACCCGTCTGAGGGAAAACCACCTGTACATTAAGCTGGAGAAATGCGAGTTCCACTGCTCACAAATACAATTCTTAGGTTATGTCATCTCTCCTCAGGGACTAAACATGGAATCTAGCAAGATACAAGCCATTCTGGACTGGCCGGAACCGGGAAACATCAAGGAGGTACAACGCTTTGTCGGTTTTGCCAACTTTTACCGACGCTTTATCCGTAACTTTTCAGAGATTGTCCGTCCCATCACTCTGTTAACCAAGAAAGGACAGAAGTTTGTGTGGTCCGCCCAGGCCCAGGAAGCATTCCATCGTCTCAAGGTATGTTTTACCTCAGCGCCAATATTAGTCCATCCGAATCCCGCACTTCCCTTTATCGTGGAGGTCGACGCTTCCGACTATGCATTAGGGGCCATTCTTTCTCAAAGGACCGGGGACAAGAGTCTCTTGCATCCGTGTGCCTTCTTTTCCCGCCGGTTGTCCCCTGCAGAAAGGAACTACGACATTGCGGACAAGAAATTATTGGCGATTATTGCCGCTTTCAAGGAATGGAGACACCACTTACAGGGAGCCGCGCAGCAAGTGATAGTACTCACGGATCATCGTAATCTGGAATTTCTTAAGTCTGCCAGGTGCCTGTCTCCACGGCAAGCCCGTTGGAGCCTATTTCTTAACCAATTCAATTTTATCGTTACATACCGTCCAGGTTCACGTAATGGGAAAGCCGATGCCTTGTCCCGAATCCACGCCGTGGACTCCGTGCCTGGAACCCCGTCTCAGACCGTGTTATCGGATGCCAATTTCGTTGGAGTACTCCAGGACCGGGACTTGTGGAAGGACATCAAGCTGGCCTATGATGGTGACGTATTTCTTGCTGCCCCCCCGAATGATGTAACTCTTGTTCTTCGGAATGGTGTGTGGTTGAGAGAGCGACGCATTTATGTCCCGGAGGCCGTAAGACTTCGGGTTCTCAAGTTGGTCCATGACTCCGTGTTGGCTGGTCATAGGGGGGTACAGAAGACGCAAGAATTTCTGAGCCGTTTTTTCTGGTGGCCTACTTGCTTAAAGGATGTGAAGGACTATGTCCACTCATGTGTGGTTTGTGCCCGGTGCAAGGTCCCTCGTGTGGCTCATACGGGACTCCTCCAACCGTTACCCGTGCCATCTCGCCCTTGGGGGTCTATCTCCATGGATTTTATTGTGGAGTTGCCGGTCTCATGCGGACACAATACCATTTTAGTGGTGGTAGATCGATTGACTAAAGCTGCTCACTTCATTCCGTGTACCGGTCTTCCCTCAGCCGCAGAGACAGTGGATTTGGTTATCCAGAATGTATTCCGATTGCATGGGGTACCAGACGAGATCATCTCTGACCGGGGCGTGCAGTTCACGTCTAGATTCTGGAAGGGGTTTTGTACGGCACTCCAGATTGATGTCTGTTTGTCTTCTGCATACCATCCTCAGACAAATGGGCAAACCGAACGGACGAATCAAACCCTGGAACAATACCTTCGATGTTATGTCAGCCATCTCCAAGACGATTGGTTGAAGATGCTTCCGTTGGCGGAGTTCTCATATAACAACACTCAGAGCAGCTCCACTAAGGGAACGCCCTTTTTCGCTAACTTAGGTTACCATCCGAATGTTTTGCCTAGGTCACCGGTTGCGGTTTCGGTGCCAGCGGTGGAGGACAGATTGACAGAGCTACGACAAAATCTGGAGGTTCTGAAGGACACTGTGGCTACGGCCCAGGAGCGTTACAAGAGGTCGGCCGACACTCACCGGAAACCGGCACCCATGTACAAGGTAGGGGACTCTGTATGGTTGTCCACCAAAAACCTGAGATTGGGTGTTCCTTCGCAGAAGCTGGGACAAAAATTCATCGGTCCATTTAAGATCACCGGGATCGTGAGCCCTGTGGCCTGTCGGCTACGGTTGCCGCACCATCTAAAGGTACACCCGGTCTTTCATGTGTCTCTCCTCAAACCTGTCTCCCCTAATACGTTTCGTGGTCGTGTTGTGCCTCCTCCTCCGCCTGTGATGGTCGACGGCGAGGAGCAGTTTGTGGTTGAGGACATTATTGACTCCCGGCTCCATCGTCGTCGGCTTCAATATCTGGTACGTTGGCAGGGGTACGCCCCCGAGGACGATTCCTGGGAACCGGTGGGTAACATTCGGGCACCCCGGAAGATCGCTCAGTTTCATCGACGGTTCCCGGACAAGCCGGGCCCTGATCCGTCCTGAGGCCGTCTCTGGGGGGGGGGAGTAATGTCAGGTTTCCAGGTTTTCCAGTTCTCTTTTGAATGAGCTTGCCCTCAGTTAACATGGAGTTTAAGGTTCTGTTGCCCTACTTCCTGTCCAGCTGCTTAAAAGGCCGCCTCTCAGCCCAGTCCAGTGCCTGAGTATACTGCTTGCTGTGTGCTCCTGCTTTGCTGCTGCTAATCCTGATTGCTTTTGGATCCTCCTAAAAGACTACCGACCGACCGACTCTGGACCTTACCCGGTTTCTCAAGCTGTGCCCGGATTCCGTCTGCCATCTTCGGTCAGCACTCTGCCCGGTTCTCTCTGGTTCGTAACCACTCTGGACAATCATCCCGTACGGACACTCCTGGACTTTTACCGCTTGCCCATTGTGTCCCGGCTGCTGCGCATTTAGGCCTTCCGGGGTGATTGCCGGACAGTCCCTGTATAGGGGTTCGCTCTGGTGGTCTCCCTGGGGGAGTCCGGTGCGTGGCCCCGGGAATTCCCTCCGCTCCGTTTCGGGAAGGTATTTGTGTATTTGTACTGCTGTGTTTGTTCCGTTGTTATCTACCGTGGTTACAGATTATAAAACATCTTGTATCAAAAACTCGTCTCTGCTGATCATTGCCCTACGCTATCGAAATCCTCAGAACATATAATAAGTATTACACTAGCTTGCCGCAGCCTCCAATTGGACAAGCCTACAACCGACAAGCCTCTTCTGACAAGCGTACAACCCACAATAACCCTCAGACCAGTACACCACTGCTCAACCAGCTCTGACCTCACCTATTGTACCCTCACCAATCCCTTGTAGACTGTGAGCTCTCACGGGCTGGGTCCTCTCTCCTCCTGTACCAGTCTGTTTTTGTAATGTTCATGATTGTTGTATTTATTTTTATGTATACCCTTTTCACTTGTAAAGCATCATGGAATAAATGGCGCTATAATAAATAATAATAATAATAATAATAATTGGGCGGCATGCCCTAGCCTCAGATTACATAACTGCACTTTCTATCACCATGCTGACTGCTCAGCACCGCTCCTGCCCGGGATTGGACAGCTGGAGTGTCATTCACATGCCCTCTCTTCTAGCAGGGCCACCAGACTCCCATGTTTCCCAGGAAACCAATGATAGAAGGCACTGACCAGACAATCAGCCTTCATGGAATGAGCCAGTCTGTATCTCTTCCAGACCTTCAAAGAATCCACGATCCTCTTCACCCCATACTACAAACCTCCATCTACAGAAACAGGAGGAGGTGGAGACAGGTTAGACAACACCAATGGGACAATCTTTTTTTAATAGGGATTTGTGGAACACATTTAAGATGTTTATACATATATAGGAAAACACAATACGTAGCTAGAGAATAGATTGAGCAAATATGAGGCCCAAACTATCTGCATAGGAAAGGATAGGAAACAGCACTGACTGCAGCCGTAAAAAACCCTAGTAAATACCAGCACGCCTGATATGAAAAAATACTGAGCCTACACAGGCTCTCCCCCACTATATCAGTACTCTGGTGTTACTGGGATCCAAGAAAAACACTGATATAGAGGAGGGACTGAATTTAGTACCAAGCATGACAAAACACAATACATAGCAGAACATAGAGCAAGGTACACAGATACTCCCAGCAGGGAATGATCCAACTCCACCAAGAACTCCACACAGACAAAATATCAAGAAAGTGAAAACCATAAGCAGAGGTACAAAGACCAACTTATCTGAGAGGAGTTCTGGTAGACACAGAGAAAAGGGCTGGTTTTAGAATGTCCTTAGCACACAGGAGATACATTGAGCACCTGTAAGGAACAGGAGGAAACTACTCAGTTATATAGGCCCAATCCGAATAGCCTGATTGCCAATCCTCCGCAGCTGCTGTTTCCCATTCAGCAGGTCAACTGCACTACCAGCACTGACCACAAGAGGGAGCCTCAAAATGGAATCTAATTCAAATGTATTGACAACACACCCCATTAATCTCCCCCCAAATATCACCAAAGTTTTATTTGGTTACCTCTTATCCAAGACACCCAGTACTTATCCTAGAAAATTCACTAAAATGGGGATGAAAAACCATAATTGCAAAAACAGGTGAGGTTCCAGTGGACTGATTAACCCAACTGTTAAAAGTGAACTCAGCAAGAGGTAAATATGAGGACCAGCCCTCCTACTGAGCCTCCACGAAACACTATAAAATTTGTTCCAACTATTGATTTATTCTTTATGTCTGACTATTAATTTAAGGCTGGTAAGCAGAGGAAAATGACAACTCAATCCCCAATTTCCTATAAAACACTCTCCAGTACATATAGACAAATTATATCCCCCTATTGGATACAATGTTCAGAGGGTTTCCATGCAGTCTAACCATATGAGTGATGACAACCTTGAAAGTGTCCCAGTATTTGGTAACCAAGATAATAGAACAAAATAAGCTTGTCTGCTGAATCGGTCAACTACCATCCAAATCACAGTTTTGCTACCAGACTAAGGCAAATCCATGGTGAAATCCATGGACAAATGAGACCATGTTCTATCTGGAATTGGAAATGGATTCCTTCCCTGTTCAGTTATGAGAGATTTTAGCGCATGCGCCAAATTCACAAGTGTATATACCAATAACATTTACTCATAGAAGATCTAGTAAGAATCTAATACTATAATAACCTAAATAAAAGAAAGTGCAAGACTGTCATACTAGTGAATCATTGTGTTAAAAAAATAAATATTAATTAAGTCATATGAAACAATGCTATTAGTATCCAACAAAGTACACATGAAACAGTTGTCAGCCTAAATACTCACAACCTCATAGCTGTGACAAGTCTATTCTTTCATTTCAGGATTCCATGGAAAGATGGGTGTCTCTTTAAAGGGAACCAATCATCAGGATTTTCGTATATAACCTAAAGCCAATGCTATACTGGCACTATCAGGCTGAATCTCTACATACCTTTAGTGGTCAGCTTGGATGTATAAAGTTTAGAAAATCAGCAGCATCTTGAGTGGCAGCAGCTGAGGATCAGATAATAGATCTGTGGAGGATATGCATAGTTATCCCCTCTGTCTGTTAGAATTAGCATAAGTATTATACAATCAATTTAATTTTTGACTTGCAGAACCTGTAGTGAGGTCATACCCATTTGACCAGAAGAGGCGGGGCCTCGGCCAACAAAGCTGATACCAGGAAGCAACATTTTTCTGTTGGCTACAAAAAAAAATTCCTTCCCTCATCACACATTCCTTTTGGCTTTGTCTGAACTAAAAGCCCCATTCTATATGAATATCTCCACAGTATGTGATAACTTGCTATTTTATACATAATCTATGACCCTTTTTAACACCTTACATTCCTTACGACATACAGATTCATTCATATTATGAAAATGACAGTGTGGAGCCCCTGAGGCTTCAGTTTCCACAGAGTATTGCATCTGTCTTAAGGTGTAATGCTTAACCCGGGTAAGAGGAGGTTAACCGCTGGTGCTTGGAGCTTACACAATACACTTACATTACTCAGGAAGCCAGGCTGAGAAATTTCTGGGCAGGATGAGTCATCAAAAAGATGGGGGCTGCCTGGGAAGTGAGGGAACACACTTAGTTTCACTTTAGAAGGAGTTTACCTCAGAACAGTTCGGACGCAAAAGAGAGAACAACTTGAGGCAGAAGAGAGCAAGGCCTCTGGGGGGATGCTACAGCTCCCCCCAGAGGGGCCAACCGGGTGCCGGGCATACCGAAAGAAGTAGGAGATGACCGAGTTGAGCTGTGAGACAGAGGAATTCATACAGTAGTCAGATGGTGAGCCCCAACAGCCCCTTCGGGACCAGCGCTAGTCAGGGTGCAGAGCCCTCGGTTAGAGGAACCTTCATGGACTCTAACGAATCTGCAGGGAAAGGGGATTTCACGTCCTATTGGCCAACACCAAACGTTCTGGGGCACAGCAGCAGATAAAGACAGGAGCCACGGCCATGGTTGGGTCCATAAGTTTTGCACTGCCTGCGTACGGGACACCAACCTTAGCCAAGGACACTGGGGTCCCCAAGTAGCTTCACGCCACAGGGATCCACGTTACAAGGCGAAAGGAGGAAGGTCTCACATGCTTCACAACACCAGTGGTGACCTCTGCTTCATCCGGGAGAGGCTGGGACTCATCATGGCGATGACCGGTACTCTGCGGGCTCAGCACACGAACTGTGAGTAAAACACCTAGAACCACAGCCCCTGTGTGAGACTCTGATTTGACAGCTCTGGCACCCTGCGCTTTGGCGCCAACGGCCCTTCCCCCATCACCACCATCCTCCCCGGGGGCTCACTCCACCTGTGAGGAGCTGAACTATTTGAGATGCGGTAACATCAGCCCCGGAGGAGAGCGACATCTCGCAGTGGCGGCTAATCCTTGGCCGCACACCATGGGTGGCTCTGCAAATCAAACCCCCCCACCCCTCTTTTTGACTCTCTCTTTGCCTGTAGCCGACGGGGCCACGGAGCCAGGTCAGGCCATTCACAGCAACCCCACAAAACCACTGGCCTGGTGACGAGTTATGCCCTGCAGGTCCTGTGGGGTGCTACAACAGCATATTATCCCATTTGTAAATTTCATTCCATTTTTTTATAGTAACATTAATTTCATTTATCACAAACTATCACATTCCCATTAATCTATTTTTCCCCACATATTCATTACTTTAGATATTGTATCTCTTTTGTCAGCTCATATAAAGAATAATACAATTCAGGCATACCAAATATTAGAGTAAAAATCTTGGAATGTAATTAACAAACTACTGACTTTGGACAGGAAGAAATATAAGAGGAACAATCATGGTAAGAAACAAAAAAATCTTTTTGCTTTCTTTCAATTTTTTTTATATCAATTCAGTTCATTTGTACCTCTATTTTCATGGGAAGTCAGTCAGTATCCATCCTTGTTGTTAAAATTATGTACTAAATTTCAGGTTTAAAGTATGCACTCCAAATATTCAGTCCTGTATAATGCTCTAAAATGGGCTCTCTCACCCCTCCCCAGCTACATTGTTTGGAATTCCATTCTTCAGCACTTCCCTGTTTCAGATTGGACGGCGAGCTGTCAATCAAGAGCTCAATACACCAGCTGAGCACACCCCTGCATTAGATTGGATGACTGAGCTGGAACTCACCAAACTGACAGCTCAGCACGGCCCTGATTCCTTAGGGCAGAGAAACTGTCACTCACTACATCCAAGACACATTGAGTGGAGCAATCGTGACAGCCTCCTTTTTTATTTTTGTACACCAAAGTTGTAAAATTGTGTAATTGTTGCATGTGGTATTTGTGTTAAAACGTTTAGACATTTTTCCCTTTGAGCCAAACTAGCATTTTTTTAAAAGTGGTTGGGACTTGACACTTGAGGACACAGAGGAGCCCCTGTGCAAGAACAGTAAATGAGCCTTTTGTAAACCGTTTGCTTATCATAATGCTCAATTATATTTCCTTTGGAGGTAGAAATTGGCACCCTTACCTCTTGAGCCCCTGTGTGTCCACACAGGATGCACTAATGATATGTGCGCCCCTGCAGCTAAACAAAAAAGGGGCAAAGTCTGACACAGTCTGACAAGTTTACTATAATGTATACTAGGAAACTGGTGTATATTGCAGCTGAAATCTATAATCTAGATCAGGGGTCTCAAACTCGGCTTTGTATATGGGCAGCACATAGAAGAAAAAAAAATTGGGGGCCGCATTCTTTGCAGGGCCAAGTGACATTTTTAGTGATTCCATGTATTTTCTTCTATACACCTTTTGGATCACTTTTTTTGAACATTTTTTGCATGTTTATTATAACAAGCCTGCACATTTTTGTTACGTTTATAAACATTTTTAATGGTAAAAAAATGCATTTTATCCCTTACTTGTGCCGAGTAGTAACGTGTCCCGTCCTTGGCACCTGTAGTAATGTGCCCATCCTGTAGTAATATGTCCATCCTTGTGCCCTGTAGTAAAATGCCCGGTTGTAATGTGCCCATCTTTGTGCCCTGTAGCAATGTGCCCATCCTTGTTCTCATCCTGTAGTAATGTGCCCATCCTTGTGCCCAGTAGTAATGTGATCCTCCATGTGCCCTGTAGTATTGTGCCCAACCTTGTGCCATTTAGTAATGTGTACATACCGCTATTCAATACCATAGGTAGATATTAGCGCCAAAACCAATTTTCAAACTACCTTATTAAAATTATTTACTTTATTAAACATATATACCACAACATAAATTACAGTACATACACCACATAATATGAAATCAAACTTTTCCATTTGAAGGAAGGAAAAAGAGGGGAAATGTGATAGATACTTTCCCTATCCTTTCACTTCCTGACATACGGAGGTCGGCGTCCTAACGATAGTAACGCCCCCGTTCAGCGACGACTATTCTCTATTAGCGTCCTCCCATATTCTAGACACCAGTGCTCCTTTGCAATAGTTGGAAAATTGTGTTTCACCAACAAAGCCCAAGGATAGTAAGTGCACAGTCTACAGAAGTTAAGTACAGTATAGACCAAAAGTTTGGACACACCTTCTCATTCAAAGAGTTTTCTTTATTTTCATGACACTGAAAATTGTAGATTCTCAAATACTTAACAAAAAAGTGTGAAAAAACTGAAAATATGTCTTATATTCTAACCTAGAATATAACACATATTTTCAGTTGTTTAACACTTTTTTGTTAAGTATTTCATACCACATGTGTTAATTCATAGTTTTGATGCCTTCAGTGTGAAATTCACTTGTAAAAGTTATATGAATTACAATCTATAGAGAAGAGAGGGTACCATTGTTATTGTTTATAATTAAGTGTTTATAAATTCAAGAAAACATATTTTACACAGTATAAGGGTATACGAACCAATATTAAATGCCAGGAGGGGCAGAATCCATGCAACTGCCTGACGCTGGAGGCCCTGAGGTTTAAAGCAACCAGGAGGGTTTCCTATTGCACCTGTGACATTAACATATATAATCCCATTAGTGCAGTATAGATCAATGAACACAGATCACAGAATGATAAAGAGAATTACCTAGTGTAACAAGGACTCAACTCGATATGAAGGTTAAACGTCACTAGAAGCAATAGCCACATCTGACCACCAGATACCGGGGACCCCACGCTTCAGTCAAAACAGTTTTTAAAATATATTAGTCTGTTTTGCTGATATACTGTATATAATCTGCATCAGTGCGTTGTTACTTGATAACACAAACATTCATATACGGTTATAGAAAAACATACCTTGATCTAAATGACAATGATTTTCTGTACCGTCGTTCCATTCACTTCACACCCCTCATAGGGTTAAATCTGTCCCATAATATACAAGATGACTACTATCAATACTGTAACAATATACATCAGTTGTTCATTCCTCTTATATAATGCATACCTGTTAGTAGTCAATGCAAAGTGGCATACTATACAGGCCAACCGCAGCTACATCAATAGGGCCAAACAGAAAGGATCCACACAGTGATTATAGTGTTTTCCACAGGTCTGTCAATAGAAACAAAGAAAAGCTTATCTTCTACAGACCAATATGTCATAATACCCATCCATACTGTAAGTACTTGTGACGCCCCTGACTATCAGGGTGTCACAGGGAACTGCACCCCTGTCTCATGGTGCAGAACTCACCCTTCATGGTTCTGGGTTCCTACACACTGGTATTGCTTCCATCAGCACTGAAATCCTAACCACACTTCAGACCACACCCTGTCAGGCACACCAGTGGGTGATCTAGCTGGAAAAGGGCCACCTGCCTAGGGGTCAGGCAGACTGGTGGGAGGGAGGAAGTCAGTTTTAGAGTAGCCCTCAGAGAGTGAGGAACTGAGGGAATTGTAGCAGACTCCCTGTGTGACCTTGGTTGGGTCGCAGACGGTGGTCTGGGACCAGAGGAGTCGGAGACGTGGTCGCAGGGTATTAGAAAATGGTGCACTGACTTAGTTTTGGAGAATGGTCGGTACCGGAAAGTCCAGTAACTGGACCGGTACCGAGCACGGCAGGGTACAGGACCCTAGATCAGGGAGTAGCTTCACACAACCTGATATTTCAGCTGTGGAGGATTGTCTCTTTATGAACTTTCCCCAAGAGCTCAAAGATCGAAGGCACCAACACAACGAGGGGAATAGGGCTTTCCAGCTTATGCGGCCTACTGAAATCCCAAGTGTCAGCCATCGAGAGCACAGCTCCCCTATTTCAACATAGGGAGCGGGATCCTGACAGCTTCAGGCCGAAGGGTCACTTAGGAACATCTACACAATTGTGCATGGAGGCAGGCCCTGGACCACTAAGCAGTACCAGTGGGGACAGATACCCGGACGAGCTCCCCCGAGTGGCAGCGGCACCCAGAGACTTGGTTTACTTCTGTGTCAGAGTCTGCTTAATGATTACACCAACATCCACATAGCATGAGTGAGTACACTGCATACCCTGCGTCCAGCCTGCCCGCATAGCCTGCACAACGCTATCCGCCACCTATCTCCAGAGTCCCGGGGTCTCCGACCCCATCGGCAGTGGCGGTACACCCCTTACCGCGAACCACGGGTGGCGTCACGAACTATCCCTTGTAAATAACCCCCCCCTTTTTACATTTGAAATGGCCGCAAGCCCCGGGTCAGGAGACCCTCGAGCCACGGCAACCCCGGATCCGAGCAGTTCGTCTGCTCCACATACTCTTACCTATGGTGGACCTTGTAATGTTACGATAGGGAGCGTGTCATCAATATACCGCCGTTCAGTTATCACTAATCACTATCTCACCTTGCTTTAACCCCTTCACCCCCGGCCACTAAAACACCCTAATGACCGGGCCATTTTTGCAATTCTGACCAGTGTCACTTTGACAGGTTATAACTCTGGAACGCTTCAACGGATCCTAGCGATTCTGACAATTTTTTTGTGACAAATTGTACTTCATGATAATGGTAAATTTAGGCTGATATTTTTTACGTTTATTTGGAAAAATTTCAGAAATTTTGCAAAAATTTTGAAAATTTTGCAATTTTCAAACTTTGAGAATTATGTCACACAAAATAGTTACTAAATAACATTTCTCACATGTCTACTTTACATCAGCGCAATTTTAGAAACAAAACTTTTTTCCGTTAGGGAGTTAGAAGGGGTCAAAGTTCATCAGCAATTTCTCATTTTTTCAACAAAATATACAAAATAATTTTTTTAGGGACCACATCACATTTGAGGTGATTTTGAGAGGCCGAGGTGACAGAAAATACCCAAAAGTGACCCCATTCTAAAAACTGCACCCCTCACACTGCTCAAAACCACATCCAAGAAGTTTATTAACCCTTCAGGTGTTTCACAGGAACCAAAGCAATGTGGAAGTAAAAAAATGAAAATTTAACTTTTTAACACAAAAATGTTACTTTAGCCATAAACGTTTGCATTTTCACAAGAGATTAAAGAGAAAATGCACCATACAATTTATTGTGCAATTTCTGCTGAGTACGCTGATACCTCATATGTGGTAAAAATCAATTCTTTGGGCGTACGGCAGAGCTCGTAAGGGAAGACGCGGCATTTGAATTTTTGAGCGCAAAATTATATGCACTCATTAGCGGACGACATGTCGGGTTAGAAGACCCCCTGAGGTGCCTAAACAATGGACCTCTCCCACAAGTGACCCCCATTTTTGAAACTAGAGCCCTCAAATACTTTTTCTAGATGTTTGGTGAGCACTTTGAACCCCTGGGGGCTTCACAGAAGTTTATAACGTTGAGCTGTGAAAAGAGAAAAAATTTTTTTTACCACAAAACTGTTGCTTCAACTAGGTAGCTTTTTTTTCACAAGGGTATCAGTAAAAAATGCACCATAAAATGTATTGTGCAATTTTTCCTGAGTACGCAGATACAGTACCTCATATGTGGTGGAAAGTAATTGTTTGGGCGCATGGCGGGGCTCAGAAGAGAAGGAGCACCATTTGACAGCAAAATTGGTTGGAATCACTAGCGGACGCCATGTCACATTTGGAGACCCCTTATGGTGTCTAAACAGTGGAGCTCCCCCATAAATGATCCCATTTTGGAACTAGACCCCTCAAGGAATTTATCTAGATGTTTGGTGAGCCCCTTGTACCCCCAAGGGCTTGACAGAAGTTGATAACATTGAACCGTAAAAATTATTTATTTTTTTACCACAAAATTTTTGCTTTAACCACGTAGCTTTTTTTTTAAAACGGTATCAGGAAAAACTGCACCATAAAACGTATTGTGCAATTTTTCCTGAGTACGCAGATACCTCATATGTGGTGTAAATAAATTGTTTGGGCGCACAGCAGGGCTTGGAAGAGAAGGAGCGCTATTTGACTTTTCAGACGCACAGACGCCTTTCTCGGCCGCTGCAGGACACACAGTCTGATGAGATACAAAAAGCGTTGGGAATAGGGGAAAAAAAAGTCACGCTGAAAATTGAGCAAGGATGCCGTTCCGTTATGTTCATCCCTATCAGCCCTCAGCCGCTGCAGGATGCACACACGGATGAGATGCAAAAAAACGACGCAAGATACGGACAAAAAAACAAAAGTCCCGCCGAAAATTGACCACGGATGCAGATACATTTTCTGCATCACTGATCAGTGCTCAGCGGGATGCACGGACGGATGAGGTGTTAAAACGGACAGGGGATACAAAAAAAAATTATACTCACAGTACACAGAAGATTAGCAGGAGGATCACTGACCAGAGGAACTGCAGGAGGAATTGAAGGCAGCAGGTGGACAGCTACAGGAGCAGCAGGCAGGAAGTTGGACAGCTCATCAGAAGACCCAGGAAAGACCCAGCGATGGAGGCAGATGTGAATGATTGAGCCAGGGAAGACCTCGGAGGACCCGGTGGACCCAGTGAAGGCAGGTAGGGGACATCAGAGGGAGAGCAGATGGGGAGGGGGAGACCGGAGAAGCAGAGGCAGGAGAATATGACCAGAATAGAGATTGCGGGGGGGGGCAGATTGGGGGAGAAGATCGGCAGGGGTCACATTGGCAGGGGGAGGGGCATCACGGGAGCGCGCAGGGACCATCAGGGGGAGCGCGCAATACTCACGTGGAGCAGGAGCGGCAATTGGGCGGCGGCAGCATGGTACTACAAGTACCAGCCTGTGCACGCCGCAGACATGCTGAGGGAGGGCTTCCCAGACCAACACAAGCCTGGGAAGGGCGGTCACCTCCAGAAGAGACTGCCCCACTGCACACTGATTGGAGCGATTGTGCGTCATAGCACGATCGCTCCAATCAGTGCTGCAGGGGCTGGGGGGCGCCATGTTTGAGCTCCAGATATGATCTGCTGCAGCTGCTGCAGCACCTCATAGCAGTATCTCACAGTATTGCACTGGTTCAGGCATTGTTTTAGTTGAAACCAGTGCAATTGATGTGGTTGGCTATTCAGATTTGAACAGCCAATCACAACGATCGTCCATGGGGGGAGGCGATGACACCCCCCTGGGGTCAAGCAAAGGTCTCCTGCTGTAAGAAACAGCAGGGGACATGGTTTGAATGTCGTAGCTATGGCCACGGCAATCAAATGAATTTTAACCCAGAACACCAGTCCTCAAGTGCAACCACTAAACACTTCCGAATGTCACCCCTGCTTGTTAGTTCCGTGCACCGCGGATTACCTAGATGTGTGCATGCGCGCTTCATTTACTGTCACCCATATGGTTACAGCATCCAGCATGAATGGGTCACATGACCCGCTTGACGCGTGTCCGGGATACGCGCATCCACAATTAATCTCCTGAATCACCAATGCATAATAGTTCCATGTGACGAAATTATTCCAGGATGTTTTATTGAAGGTTAATACTAAAGGTAGCGGTAATGGAACAAGATAATAATGATAGTAATGATGTTAAAAGTGGTAATACAGATGGAATGTATGCAAAAAAGAGAAAGTTTTTCATTTATATATAAATATCCAGGACATAATGGGTCTCAAAAAATACCCTTTTAATATTAATTACTGAATAAAATTAACCCGATTGGACTATGACCTGTTCTTTATCCGTACACAGTATTCTGTGGCCTCCGATACATATATATGATCTTATAGATCCCTATTCCTAGCCTCCCACCTAGTATGAAAATTATAGGACACACATGTACCATGGTATTAAACCCTCCTGACATTTCATTAGTTACTACATAACATTACCCTAGAGTGCCTATATACGTATACAGTCCTTATATACAGGCCTATATACAGTCCTTCATATACTGTACATCTGCACTCTGCCGGTTCCAGTATTTTAATCATACTGGCCTTAGTACAACATTCCTAGCCGATCATAAAGTGTGTAAATTATCAAACTATAGTGTGCCTTTGTGTTATCAATAACCCTGGTTTCTCGCAAAAAGCATTATCTTCACATTATAGATTATCTATTATATGTAACCACAGGTATGTGGTTAGACAGGGCAGGATATTCTCTAGCATACAATCACAGCTTGTGGACAGCGGTCCAATCTGTGATGTTGGGTTCAGCAGCATGGAGTATAGTTTAGATGGTGGTACAGACATCCCCTCCTTCCTTTCAGCTAGGAAATGTCGGATTTGTAGAAGTCCCTTTGGGGCACGTTGTATTTACTTCACAATGATGAGAAGGTGATTAATTCCTTCCCCTCATACAAGTTCCCAATTGATGTGATTTTAGATAGTTTCCAATTTTTAAGTTTGAGATCAGGGATACAATGCTCCAATGTCTCTATGGGGGCTTTGAGGAGTGTGATTTGTATAAGGTCTAGTTTATTAGTCAACACCCTCCATAGCTCCAGAGTCGTGTCTATTGTTGGGGATATGTTTAGGTTTCTATTAGGGACTAAAGTGTGGTGTGCATGGAAAAAAGCGTTAGCGATTCCCATCAGATATTTTTCAATTGTTATCCAATGCCGGTCATCATCATTGTTCCACATGCATGGTAATTGTTGGAGTAATGCGGCTCTGTAGTAGCGGACCACTGAGGGAGATCCCAGACCTTCCTTACTCATAGGGATGTAGAGTGTGTCCGCCTGGACTCTGAGTTGTTTCCCCTGCCAAATGTATTTTAAAAGCATTGCTTGAATCTCTTTTAGTATTTTCATTGGGAATATGATGGGGAGATTAGAGAACAAATACAACGTCTGCGGGAGAATAAACATTTTCACTGATGCTATCCTGCCCAGCCATGATAGTTTGTGTTTTTTCATGCGTTATGTGCCACCCCTGCAGCAGTCGGACTGCTCGGATCCGGGGTCACTGTGGCTCGAGGGTCTCCGGACCCAGGGGCTTGCGGACACTTGAAAATGAAAGGGGGGTTATTTACAGGGGATAAGTGTCCGTAACGCCACCCATGGTTCGCGGTAAGGGGAGTGCCACCGCTGCGAGTACCCGGGGGAGATGGAGAGGGGCAGCAAGATGGTGTTCCCTCCACGGGTAGGGGAGGCCCCGGGACTCTGGAGATATCGGTGGCAGATGGCGTTGTGCAGGCTATGCGGGCAGGCAGGACGCAGGGAGAGCAGTGTACTCACTCAGGCTGTGTGGATGTTGATGCAACTATTAAGCAGACTCTGACACAGGAGTAAACCAAGTCTCTGGGTGCCGCTGCCACTCTGAGGAGCTCGTCCGGGAATCCATTCCCACTGGTATTGCTTAGTGGTCCAGAGCCTGCCTCCATGCATATGTATTTAGATGTTTCTGAGTGACTCCTTGACCTGAAGCGGTCAGGGTCCCATCCCGTTCCCTTTATTTGAATAGTGGAGCTGTGCTCTCGATGGCTGACACTTGGGATTTCAATGGGCCGCATAAGCTGGAAAGCCCTATCCCCCTAGTTCTGTTGGCGCCTTCGGAAAGTTCGTAAAGAGACTGTCCTCCACAGGTGAATTACCAGGTTGCGTGATGCTACTCCCTGATCTAGGGTCCTGTACCCCGCCGTGCTCGGTACCAGTCCGGTTACTGGACTTTCCGCTGTGGACCATTCTCCAAAACTAAAGGCCCTGTCACACATAGAGATAAATCTGCGGCAGATCTGTGGTTGCAGTGAAATTGTGGACAGTCAGTGCCAGGTTTGTGGCTGTGTACAAATGGAACAATATGTCCATGATTTCACTGCAACCACAGATCTGCCAAAGATTTATCTCTGTGTGTGACAGGGCCTTAAGTCTGGGCACCCTTCTCCAATACCCTGCGACCGGGTCTCCGACTCCTCCGGTCCCAGACCACCATCTGCGACCTAACCAAAGCAACCCAGGGAGCTACAACTCCCTCAGCTCCTCACTCTTTAGGAGCTACTACTGAACTCCAGGGAGATACTACTCCCAGCTCCTCACTCTTTGGGAGCTACTCCTGAACTGACTATGTCTCTCCAACAAGTCTGCCTGACCTCTAGGCGGGTGGCCCTTTTCCAGCTAGACTAAACTCTGGTGTGCCTGAAAGGGTGGGGTGTGAGGTATGGTTAGGATTTGAGTGCTGATGGAAGCACGCCCGCTGTCTTCGGGTTATATTTGACTCTCATCTCTCCTTCACTCCTCATATTCATTCACTTGCTCGTTCATGTCAATTCCACCTCAACAACATCTCTAGAATTCATCCTTTTCTTACCATTGACTCTGTAAAAACTCTTACTGTCGCTCTCATTCATTCTCGCCTGGATTACTGTAATTCTTTACTAATTGGTCTCCCTGTTACTAAACTCTCCCCTCTCCAATCCATTCTGAATGCCGAAGCCAGGATCATTTTCCTCTCCAACCGCTTCACTGATGGCTCTGCTCTGTGCCAGTCATTATACTGGTTGCCTATCCGCTATAGAATCCAACATAAAATTATCACACTCACTCACAAAGCTCTCCATGGTTCTGCACCTCTCTACATCACCTCCCTCATCTCTGGCTATCACCCCACCCGTGCCCTCCGTTCTACTAATGACTTAAGACTGACATCCTCAACAATTCGAACCTCCCACTCCCATCTTCAAGATTTCTCACGAGCTGCGCCTATGCTCTGGAACACACTAGCAAGAACAATCCGATTAATTCCCAACATTCACACCTTTAAGCGGGCACTAAAATCGCATTTCTTTAGACTAGCCTATCACCTCACCGCCCTGATCTAATCTAGTCCCTTTCTGCCCTTCATAAAATTTACTTCCAATTCTTGTCCCCTGTATCTTCTGGTTCCTTCATCCTCATGTACTTTTTTACACTATGTACCTGTATAAATTCTGGCTGGTGACCGGTCTATGCAGCTGGTTTTGAATCCCCTATTAAATCAATGGCTGGACCATATATGACAAGCTTTTCTCCCCATTCACCTTTTGTGCCTCGCCTATTTCCTCATAGACTGTAAGCTTACGAGCAGGGCCCTCACTGCTCTTGGTATCTTAATTTTGTTATTTTGTATTGTCTCATACTCTCTGTGCATGTCCCCTCTGAATTGTAATGCGCTGCAGAATATGTTGGCGCTATAGAAATAAAACTTATTATTATTATGTAACCACATCAGGTGGACAGCTCATCAGCTCATACTAATAGTCTCATATCGTGCTAACCCACATATAAGTTGGCGATATCCTCTTATAGGATTCAAGAAGGTACTTAAATTGTATAACCACCTTGGTCCACTACGGACAATATAATTCAGTGTATGTCTGGATTAATTTCAAATTTTCATCGAATAAAACTTGTATAGCTTATCTGTTCATTTAGGCCATCCGGATGCACGGATTTCATCCAGAATATCCACCTCGCTTCTCTTTGTAGGAGAAGGTTGTCCCTATTACCTTTCCTCTCCGGTTCAGGTATTGTCTCAATGCTTTTAAAGCGAACATCTTCAAAATTCCCTCCATGTTCTGTATTAATATGCCTGGCTATGTGCGTGTTCGTGTTGCGGATATCGCCCAGGTGTTCCCCAATACGAACCCGCAATTATCTCCTCGTTTTGCCTACATAATTTTTGGGACAACCACATGTGAAGAGGTAGATCACCCCTTGAGTGCGGCAATTTGTGAAACCCCGATTTTTGTAGACTCTCCCCGTTTTGACACTTTTAAATTCGTTAGATGGATCAACATATTTACAGAATTTACATGACCTACACCTAAAGGTTCCATGTTCTCGATTTTGTAGCCATGCACACCCAGTTCTTGCCGGGGGGGTATAGTGGCTCCTTACCACAAGATCTTTTATATTACGTCCCCTTCTAAAAGTTACTGCCAGGTACTGGTGGATCGTGTCCTCAATATCTGTATCCTGCCTGAGTATTCCCCAGTATTGCAAACCTGTGCATGTTGGTCATCATATGTTGCCAACAACCATTTCTTTCCTCTTTCCCCCTCTTTTGGTTTCACAACCAGAAGGTCATGTCTATCTTTTTCTGTGGCCTTAGCAAATGCCTTATCTATGATTCTCAACGGGTAACCTCTGTTGACAAATCTTTTCTTGAGTTGAAGGGCTTGTCTGTTAAACCCTTGATTGTTGGAACAATTCCTGCGGATCCGTAGGAATTGACCCTTGGGAATCCCTTTCTTTTAGTTCACAGAGTGGTAGCTTTCTCACCGGAGGAAGCTATTGGTTGCACTAGGCTTCCTGTTTAATGTCGTTTCCAGGAGTTCCCTTTTTTATCTAGATATCCAGGAATGTGATTCTATCCATGCTAATTTCATACGTGAATTTGAGCCCAATTTTGTTCCTTTTAAGTTCCTGAACAAATTCCTTAAAAGATTTAACACTTCCAGATCAAAAGACCAAGATGTCATCTATATATCTCCCCCAGAAATAAATCTGGGGGTCCCAGTTGGGTTCTTCTTTGAAGACGACAGTATTCTCCCACCAACCCAGGAGCAGATTAGCATACGTGGGGGCACATGGGCTCCCCATCGCTGTGCCTAAATAAATGTCAGGAGGGTTTAATACCATGGTACATGTGTGTCCTTTAATTTTCGTATTAGGTGGGAGGCTAGGAATAGGGATCTATAAGATCATATATACAGTGCCTACAAGTAGTATTCAACCCCCTGCAGATTTAGCAGGTTTGATAAGATGCAAATAAGTTAGAGCCTGCAAACGTCAAACAAGAGCAGGATTTATTAACAGATGCATAAATCTTACAAACCAACAAGTTATGTTGCTCAGTTAAATTTTAATAAATTTTCAACATAAAAGTGTGGGTCAATTATTATTCAACCCCTAGGTTTAATATTTTGTGGAATAACCCTTGTTTGCAATTACAGCTAATAATCGTCTTTTATAAGACCTGATCAGGCCGGCACAGGTCTCTGGAGTTATCTTGGCCCACTCCTCCATGCAGATCTTCTCCAAGTTATCTAGGTTCTTTGGGTGTCTCATGTGTACTTTAATCTTGAGCTCCTTCCACAAGTTTTCAATTGGGTTAAGGTCAGGAGACTGACTAGGCCACTGCAACACCTTGATTTTTTCCCTCTTGAACCAGGCCTTGGTTTTCTTAGCTGTGTACTTTGGGTCGTTGTCTTGTTGGAAGATGAAATGATGACCCATCTTAAGATCCTTGATGGAGGAGCGGAGGTTCTTGGCCAAAATCTCCAGGTAGGCTGTGCTATCCATCTTCCCATGGATGCGGACCAGATGGCCAGGCCCCTTGGCTGAGAAACAGCCCCACAGCATGATACTGCCACCACCATGCTTGACTGTAGGGATGGTATTCTTGGGGTCGTATGCAGTGCCATCCAGTCTCCAAACGTCACGTGTGTGGTTGGCACCAAAGATCTCGATCTTGGTCTCATCAGACCAGAGAACCTTGAACCAGTCTGTCTCAGAGTCCTCCAAGTGATCATGAGCAAACTGTAGACGAGCCTTGACATGACGCTTTGAAAGTAAAGGTAACTTACGGGCTCGTCTGGAACGGAGACCATTGCGGTGGAGTATGTTACTTATGGTATTGACTGAAACCAATGTCCCCACTGCCATGAGATCTTCCCGGAGCTCCTTCCTTGTTGTCCTTGGGTTAGCCTTGACTCTTTGGACAAGCCTGGCCTCGGCACGGGTGGAAACTTTCAAAGGCTGTCCAGGCCGTGGAAGGCTAACAGTAGTTCCATAAGCCTTCCACTTCCGGATGATGCTCCCAACAGTGGAGACAGGTAGGCCCAACTCCTTGGAAAGGGTTTTGTACCCCTTGCCAGCCTTGTGACCCTCCACGATCTTGTCTCTGATGGCCTTGGAATGCTCCTTTGTCTTTCCCATGTTGACCAAGTATGAGTGCTGTTCACAAGTTTGGGGAGGGTCTTAATTAGTCAGAAAAGGCTGGAAAAAGAGATAATTAACCCAAACATGTGAAGCTCATTGTTCTTTGTGCCTGAAATACTTCTTAATACTTTAGGGGAACCAAACAGAATTCTTGTGGTTTGAGGGGTTGAATAATAAATGACCCTCTGAATAAACTTTTCACAATTTAAAAAAAAAAATAAAAAAAGAAATAACATTCTTTTTTGCTGCGGTGCATTTCACACTTCCAGGCTGATCTACAGTCCAAATGTCACAATGCCAAGTTAATTCCGAATGTGTAAACCTGCTAAATCTGCAGGGGGTTGAATACTACTTGTAGGCACTGTATGTATCGGAGGCCACAGAATACGGTGTGCAGATAAAGAACAGGTCATAGTCCAATCGGGTTAATGTTATGTAGTAATTAATATTAAAAGGGTATTTTTTATGAGACACATTATGTCCTGGATATATATATATATATATATATATATATATATATATATATATATATATATATATATATATATATATGAAAAACTTTCTCTTTTTTGCATACATTCCATCTGTATTACCACATTTATTTTTTTTTTTTTTATTGAATTTTTTAAACAGACACGGAAAAAATACATGGGTGCATGGATATGTCCCACAAACATGTGAGCAATAACTGTAAGCCAAAAATCAGTATACATAGCTTATTATCCACTGATACAATAAAAACAGGGAACGTGACAAGACAAACAATACAATACTAGACAGGGAAATATAAGG
Source organism: Anomaloglossus baeobatrachus (assembly GCF_048569485.1). Taxonomy (NCBI): domain Eukaryota; kingdom Metazoa; phylum Chordata; class Amphibia; order Anura; family Aromobatidae; genus Anomaloglossus; species Anomaloglossus baeobatrachus. The sequence continues at coordinate 146,751,837 of NC_134359.1, read as the reverse complement.
AAGGGGGGAATGGAGTGGGGAGGGTGAGTTGATCAGGCTTCCATCAAGACCATACCTTGGTATTATTCTTTATTGGTCCAATAAGTGTCCCAAAGTGACCAAACACTCTCAAAATGATCCACCGTATTATTTGACAGGGCAGATAGATACTCCATCCTTCTCATATCTTTGATCCGAGATTGGAGATCAGTAAGTTAGGGTGGATGAGCCAGCCTCCAGTTACGGGCAATTAGACATCTAGCTGCTGTGGTTATGTGTAACAGTAACCGTTTCACTCTTTTCCCCAGCTGAACAAGTGGTATATTTAATAGATAGAATTTAGGATCCAGGGGTACCCGAAGGTCAGTTACTTTATAAATAAGAGATTGCACCAACCTCCAGAAGCACTGGATATTGGGGCATACCCAGAATATGTGTGGTATGTCTCCTCCTGTGGCTCCACACCTCCAACAATTGTCGGGTATAGTTGGGTTTAGTTTATGTAGTAACGAAGGGGTGTGATACCAATACATGAGTAATTTATACTGCTTTTCCTTATAGACATAGCACGAAGATGTCTTTGAGGCAGTATCCCAGATCCGGTTTCACATACACAAGGAATGGTCTCACCACGGAAATCTTCCCATTTCCTCATATATGTATGATTTGGCTTGTCTTCTTGGTAGGGGGTAATTAAAATCCGATATATATCTGAGATGAGGCCTTTAGTGGAGACCCCAGCTCTGCATAATCTTTCAAAAAGTGTAGGGGTAGAGACTTCTAAGGAGGTAAAAAAGGAGTGCATCAGGTGTCTAACTTGTAAATATTGATATTGGGAATTGCCAGGGAGATTAAATTTAGCAGATATGGTGGCATAGGGGAGAAGGACTCTGGAATGTGCGTCTACTATGTCAGCAAAGGAAAAGAGTTTCCTGTCAAACCATGTTTTAGTCGTTATACCCTGCATACCGTCTGGCACTCGGGTTAAAAAGAAAAGAAGTCAAGTGGAAACTTTTTGACGCAACAGTCCCATATCCTCTTAGTGAAGGCTATAGGGCCCAGAGTATGTGGGTCAGGCTTGTTAGATGAGGTGCCCAAGAGGTAAGAGTTGGGGTGTATTGGTTCGAACCATAACTTCTCTATTTCCATCCATCTAGAGAAGGCACAGCAATTAGACCATGCATGGATGTGACGTAAGTGTACTGCCCAATAGTACTTAGTAATATCAGGGACCCCCAGGCCTCCTCTCAGTTTACTGTTGTTACGTCACCACCGGAGTCTGCTCCAGCGACTTCTGCTCCGATCACCAGGTGACGTCGTGTTCCTGCCGTGGATGGTGATGGGAGAGGTGTCAATGCCAGCGGCACCGGTGGGCGCAGGCTCCGATCATTCACTGGGCTGGGTTATCTTGGGATCTGCAATACCACTGGCTGACTGTGGGTGGCGTGTGTCTTCCAGGTGAAGTTGCCAGCGTTCAGCTACAGCCAATAAGAAGACACCAAACCCTTCTTAGTTCCCCTCCTGTCTGCTGACCTCTGCCAGAGATAGTTCTGATTTCCTGGCTCCTGGTCCGCCCTATTCTGTTTTGTGATTCCTGGTGCTGACTTTTGCATGTTTTTTGACTACCCTTCTGCCTGCTGTTTTTGTACCTCGCTGCCCGATCTGGATTTGACCTCTGCTACGTTTTCTAATTACGTCCTTGTCTGCCAATTCTGTCCCTGTTCTGCTATTCCTGGTTTGACCCTGCCTGACAACTACTCTCATTGGACTGCAGCCTTCCACAGGTAGTGATCTCCAGGGCCCTGTATAATTCCAAATCCCTGTATAGGGGTTAAAGGCTTTCAGGGTTCTGGGGGTCCTGCTTGGTGAGTGGCTTTCCTCTAGTCTGTCCATTACATCCCACCTGAGTCTGTTGATCCAGGCAGGCGTTACAACTGTCAAACAGTCATTTTCTTAATTCTATGTCTTTTGTGGGCCCAAACAAATTGAAGTATAATGGACTGAATGTTGCGTAACGCTTTGTATGGTACACACACCGGAAGGGTCTCAAATAGATAAAGCAGCTTTGGCAGAACAGACATTTTGACTGCAGAGATTCTTCCAAACAGAGACAATGGGAGCTTGTTCCAATTGAGCAGAAGCCTTTTTAGCTGAGTAAATAAGCTAGGATAGTTTTGCTGGTATAAAAGCTTATACTTAGATGTTAATTGTATCCCCATGTATGTCAAGGATATATTTTTACATTTATAGTTCTAGTTTTCCTGTAAGGAGGAAACTCGCCCCTGCGGAATATTAAGAGGCAGAGCTTCCGTTTTGCTCTGGTTGACCTTATACCCTGACAGCCTTCCAAATTGTAATAATAGGGAATGCAAATTCGGGAGGGTGATATGTGGTTGGGACAAAATCACTAAGACATCATCCGCATATAAAGATAGCTTAAACTCCTTATCTCGCACCATTACTCCACGTATATTAGGGTCCATGCGAATAGCAGCAGTCAATGGCTTAATGCACATAACAAAGAGAAGGGGGGACAAAGGGCATCTCTGACTAGTGCTGTTGTGTATTTGAAAGGGTTGAGATGTGGCATAAGGGAGCTTGACCGATGCTGAGGGGCATGAATATAAACCTTTCAGGGCAGTAATAAATGCACCCGAAATCCCAAAATGATGCAATATTTTGAACATGAATGGCCACCCCAGACGGTCAAACACCTTCTCCGCATTCAAACTAAGAAGGAGTGTCTCTCTCTGTGTCTTATTAACAACCTCTACTAAGTCAATAATCTTCCTGGTGTTGTCCCCCCTTTGCTTACATGGCACAAAACCCACCTGGTCTTTATGTATTAGGTAAAGGAGTAGGACCGAAAGACGTAGAGCTAGTAGTTTAGTAAAGATTTTCAAATCAGCACTAAGGAGTGCTATGGGCCTGTAAGTGGCACATTCCATAGCATCCTTCCCCGGTTTGGGTATAAGCGTAATATATGAATGTAACATACTTGTGGGTATAGGGGAGCCCGTGAGGAAGCTATTAAATAATTTAACTAAATAGGGGGTGAGTCGATCCGCAAATGCCTTGTAGTAAAAGTATGTCAGACCGTCTGGACCCGGCGATTTTCCATTAGGAAGTAATTTAAGCACCTCTCCTACCTCTTCACATGTGATTTCTTTATTCAGTGTATTTACCGCATTCTTAGTAAGAGTAGGCAGTTTACACTGCTCAAGAAAAGAGTGGATTAGCTCCTTCTATTTTCCTGGGTCTGCAGGAAGAGAGCTAGGCAAAGAATATAGTTTCGACAGATAATCCTGAAAAATCTTTGCAACTTTAGTGGGGTCATAGAAAATATTCCCCCTGGAATCTCTCAAGGCATAAACGGATGACTTCCCCCTATCCTCTCTAAGTTGGCGGGCTAAAAGTGAGTGAGACTTATTGCCTTTGTTACAGTACTTATGCTTGCTATAAAGTAGTAGTTTTTCTGTTATATTGACCACCCACTCGGTCTTTCAGTTGGGCATGAGTCTTTACTATACCTCTAAGGGTATGTATTCATGGGTTAAGGGTCATCCTATTTTCTAAGTCTCTGAGACTTCTGAGGAGCTGATCTCTCTGACATAGTCAATCTTTTTTGATACGGGAGCTCAATGCTATGCATTGCCCTCTAAAGACGGCCTTATTGGCTTCCCAAACAGTAGAAAAATTAGGCACTGACCGCTCATTATTCTCGAAATATTCTATCAGTCCTGCTTCCAGTTTGTCTCTGTAGGAAGTTCTTTTGAGGAGGGACTCATTGAGCCTCCAGTGGCAGACTCTTGTGCGTGAAGTTGTCTGATCTAGGGTGAGAGTCATTGGCGCGTGGTCTGACCACGTTATTGCACCAATATCCACATTGCTCGTCAATCTAAGGGCTTGAATGTTGCCAAAGGAGAAATCGATCCTGGTGTGTGTACCATGAGGGGGAGAGTAGAAGGTAAAGGTTTTTTCTGAGGGATGTTTAACTCACCACAAATCAAATAAAGCAAACCTGCGTATCAGTCTTCGAAAGGCAGCTGTCAATTTACGCTGAGACGGGCTCGACAATTGATTGTTAATGGTCAACCTGTCTAAAGAAAATAGTGTTAAAATCTCCACCCACAATCCACGCTGAGGAGGGAAGGCGTGCTAGTTTGAAGAATACCCGATTCAAAAAGAGGATCTGGGAGGTATTAGGGGCGTAAATGTTACACACAATGATCGGAACATCCTCATACGTCCCTTGTTGAATAAGGTACCTACCCTGTGGGTCTGCCAAGGAGATAGTAAGTTGAATGGGAGAGGTCCTTGACACCGGCTTTTTTCCTTTCCTGGAAGGCTAAAAAAATCGTAGGGTACAGATGTTTAGCAAAATTGCAGTTCCCATTGAGATTCAAGTGCGTTTCCTGCAAGAAAGCCACATCAGCTCGCTGGGTCCGCATCTCACCAAGACCCATACGCCTCTTAATGTTTGAGTTTAAACCCTTAACATTTAACGTTAAAATTTTAACCATATTTTAAGTTGTAGTTGTATAAAGCAAAATTAGCATTACATACGAAGGTTAACCGGTTATTGCCCAACTCAAAATTGGCCAAAAGCCCATGCTGGATGGCTCTCAATGGGGTACAGAAGATTCCCTCACCACAATCAGGGTAGACACATAAGGAATAAGAAAAGACAATGACAAAACACATAACACATAGAGCATAACATTTACATGTCACAAATGTTACCGGAGAGGAGTGAAGCCACGGGCAAAAGCCTTCACCTCCGCCACCATCCTCTCCTGCCAGGGTCAAATAAGAAAAAATTGGCATAACGTAAAACTTTACCAATATCTAAACCCTAATCTTTTTTACCAACTCTTCCGTAGGAGGAACCAGGGTAACTCTAATGCCTGCTTTACACGAGACGATCTATCGTGCGATAGATCGCTGGGGTCACGGTTTCTGTGACGCACATCCGGCATCGCTTGCGACGTCGGCCTGTGTGACACCTCCTAGCGATGCAATATCGCTCAAAAATCGTGAGTCGTGTACTCGTCGCTAGGTTTCATAAAATCATTTATGAAACATGGCGCCGGTTGTTCATCGTTCCCGTGGCAGCACACATCGCTCTGTGTGACATCACGGGAACGATGAACATCGCTTACCTGCATCCCGCGGCTCCCGCCGGCTATGTGGAAGGAAGGAGGTGGGCGGGATGTTTAACGTGTGACGTCGCTGTGAAGCCGAACATCCCTCCCACTGCAGGAAGTGGATGTTCGACGCCCTCAGCGACGTCGCACGGGAGGTAAGTACCTGTGACGGGGGGTTTACGACTTTGTGCGCCACGGTCAATCAATTGCCCGTGATGCAGAAACGACGGGGGCGGGTACGATCGATCGGGAAATCGCATAATCGGTCGTCCCGTGTAAAGCAGGCATAACCCTTAAAGGGGATTTCCTTTCAATATTGCTTATTTATGTAAAACCATTAAAATTGTAGCTGTCCACTTATGTCCTCTATATGGGCGGCAAGGCGAGCCCCCCCTCTATGCAGACATTATACAGGGGTGTATATCTCCTTCATGGCTCCCTCCTGTGGCAATCTCTTTACAGCAAGCTATTGTTCCAATGACTACCAGATGGCAGTAGAGTATGATGCAGAAAGTGAGGAGTTTTTATATATAGAAATGACAGGCTCTGAAAAACACTTCTGGGGCACTGCCCCGGGTTCTCTTCCTTCTCTCTTCCTCACTGATATCAGGGAAGAGGGAGCCGGAGTGCCCCCTCTCCCTGCACTGCCACGAGACCACGCCCAGGCTCCCAGGTCAGGACAACAGATAGCTGCACGGCAGCTCTTCTTCACCCCACTCAGGGCCTTACACTGCCACTCCTCACCGCTGCTTTCAGGGCACCTGCTCGTTCCCCTCCTCCAGGTCACTGCACCAGCTGCCTCAGAAGCTCCACTCACCGCAGCCCCGACTTCCCCTCCACTGCGTGTGCTCACCAGGAGACCGGGTCTATTCAGGGTGAGTGGTGTTGGCGTTCCTTCCCTCTCAGGGCCTCAGACTGCCGCTTCTCGCCGCTGATCTCAGGGCACACGCTCGTTCCCCTCCTCCAGAGCACTGCACCGACTTCTGCAGGAGCTCCGCTCACTGCAACCACGCTCCGGGACTTCCCCTCTGCCGCGTGTGCTCACCAGGGAACCAGGCCTCCTCGGGATGAGTGGTGTCGGCGCTCTTCCTCTCTCTCCCGGTCTGCTGACGTTCCTGATCAGAGTCTCACATCAGCAGGGATCTTTTAAGTATCACTGGGTGCTGAGTTCAGGTCCAGGAGGGTCACAATAATCGCTGAACCAGAGTTTTCCACCGGAACCGAGCCACCATGCGTCTTCCCCGCTCTGCGTCCAGGCCACGCCCCCTGTATTACCACTGTTAACATCATCATTATCCTGTTCCATTACCGCTACCTTTAGTATTAACCTTCAATAAAACATCCTGGGTTAATTTCGTCTAATGGAACTATTATGCATTATCCATTCAGGAGATTAATTGTGGATGCGCGTATCCCGGACACACGTCACTCGTGTTATGTGACCCATTCATGCTGGATGCTATATAACCATATGGGTGACAGCAAATGAAGCACGCATGTGCACATCTAGGTAATCGCGGTACACGTAACTAACAAGAAGGGGTGAAATTCGGAAGTGTTTAGTGGTTCCACTTGAGGACCAGTGTTCCAGGTTCCCGGATGTATCGTCATCTTGGCGTCAAACAAGTGGATATATAAAGCAAGGTGAGATAGTGATGACTGTGAACGGCGGTATATTGAGGACACTCAATATCACAAAATCTCATATTTATAATAAGTACAGTTGGAATTTTTAGTGCTGTAGTGCACATTTAGTGCTAGCTTTTTTGTTTTTCTTCATTGAATTGGTCGGTGGTTGACCCCCACCTTGCTATGCACCCCAATTTGGGATGTATTCCACCTGTCTAGATTTTGGCGATTGGTGACTGTTCACATTCAGTCATCAGGCCCTGTCCACAGGCTATTTACTTCATGCAGCATTTGCTTGGACCTGTCCCGCCCACAGCCATGATTCAGTCATGGGTACGGGATTGAAATAGACCAGGTGATTAGAAGATTAGCGTTTGATTGTTTCTATTGACAGACCTGTGGAAAAACACTATAATCACTGTGTGGATCCTTACTGTTTGGCCCTATTGATGTACAGTCATATGTTGGGCACCCCTATTAATGTTAACCTTTTTTCTTTATAACAATTTGGGGTTTTGCAACAGCTATTTCAGTTTCATATATCTAATAAATGATGGACTCAGTAATATTTCTGAATTGAAATGAGGTTTATTGTACTAACAGAAAATGTGCAATCTGCATTTAAACTAAATTTGACAGGTGCATAAGTATGAGCACCTCAACATAAAAGTGACATTTATATTTTGTAGATCCTCCTTTTGCAAAAATCACAGCCTCTAGTCGCTTTCTGTAGCTTTTAATGAGTTCCTGGATCCTGGATGAAGGTATTTTTGACCATTCCTGTTTACAAAACAATTCCAGTTCAGTTAAGTTTGATGGTCGCCGAGCATGGACAGCACGCTTCAAATCATCCCACAGATAGGGGTGCCCAAACTTTTTCATATGACTGTAGCTGCAGTTGACTGAATAGGATAACTGAAGTGAGCACTAATATATATATATTATGAGTGCAAGCCAAAAAATACATACTATATCAGGATAAGGCTGCACATCAAACTTAGATAATGGTATAATGCCTCAAGCATATGGAAAAATATTGGAATATACAATGAAAAATGCTACTTTCTAATTTGAACATGTGAATAATGAATTGCATACCTGCCATGAACATTAGGAAAAAGGAGATATTTAGCAATCGCATTGATCAATGTAACTGAGCCCCAAGACCTCGTCAAGGTATATCTCTATATTGGGGTCCCTAGCTCTGTGACCCTAACTATGTGTCATCTCATTCCAATTAAAAACTGCTGTGGGTGGAGAGGGGTAACCCTTTACTTTCTTATATAGGAGATGGAAAAAACATGGCCGAAAGGGGCAGAGCTGTGTTCACATTCAGAAAAAAACTACATATAACTGAATAGGATAACTGAAGTGAGCACTAATATATATATATATTATGAGTGCAAGCCAAAAAATACATACTATATCAGGATAAGGCTGCACATCAAACTTAGATAATGGTATAATGCCTCAAGCATATGGAAAAATATTGGAATATACAATGAAAAATGCTACTTGCTAATTTGAACATGTGAATAATGAATTGCATACCTGCCATGAACATTAGGACAAAGGAGATATTTAGCAATCGCATTGATCAATGTAACTGAGCCCCAAGACATCGTCAAGGTATATCTCTATATTGGGGTCCCTAGCTCTGTGACCCTAACTGTGTGTCATCTCATTGCAATTAAAAACTGCTGTTGGTGGAGAGGGGTAACCAAGGACTTTCTTATATAGGAGATGGAAAAAACATAGCCGAAAGGGGCGGAGCTGTGTTCACATTCAGAAAAAAACTACATATAACTGAATAGGATAACTGAAATGAGCACTAATATATATATATTATGAGTGCAAGCCAAAAAATACATACTATATCAGGATAAGGCTGCACATCAAACTTAGATAATGGTATAATGCCTCAAGCATATGGAAAAATATTGGAATATACAATGAAAAATGCTACTTGCTAATTTGAACATGTGAATAATGAATTGCATACCTGCCATGAACATTAGGAAAAAGGAGATATTTAGCAATCGCATTGATCAATGTAACTGAGCCCCAAGACCTCGTCAAGGTATATCTCTATATTGGGGTCCCTAGCTCTGTGACCCTAACTGTGTGTCATCTCATTGCAATTAAAAACTGCTGTGGGTGGAGAGGGGTAACCAAGGACCTTCTTATATATAGGAGATGGAAAAAACATGGCCAAAAGGGGCGGAGCTGTATTCACATTCAGAAAAAAACTACATATAACTGAATAGGATAACTGAAGTGAGCACTAATATATATATATTATGAGTGCAAGCCAAAAAATACATACTATATCAGGATAAGGCTGCACATCAAACTTAGATAATGGTATAATGCCTCAAGCATATGGAAAAATATTGGAATATACAATGAAAAATGCTACTTGCTAATTTGAACATGTGAATAATGAATTGCATACCTGCCATGAACATTAGGAAAAAGGAGATATTTAGCAATCTTACATGTTTTTTCCATCTCCTATATAAGAAAGTCCTTGGTTACCCCTCTCCACCCACTGCAGTTTTTAATTGCAATGAGATGACACACAGTTAGGGTCACAGAGCTAGGGACCCCAATCTAGAGATATACCTTGACGAGGTCTTGGGGCTCAGTTACATTGATCAATGCGATTGCTAAATATCTCCTTTTTCCTAATGTTCATGGCAGGTATGCAATTCATTATTCACATGTTCAAATTAGCAAGTAGCATTTTTCATTGTATATTCCAATATTTTTCCATATGCTTGAGGCATTATACCATTATCTAAGTTTGATGTGTAGCTGCAGTTGGACTGTATAGTATGCCACTTTGCATTGACTACTAACAGGTATGCATTATATAAGAGGAATGAACAACTGATGTATATTGTTACAGTATTGATAGTAGTCATCTTGTATAATGTGGGACAGATTTAACCCTATGAGGGGTGTGAAGTGAATGGGACGACGGTACAAAAAATCATTGTCATTTAGATCAAGGTATGTTTTTCTATAATCGTATATGATTGTTCGTGTTATCAAGTAACAACGCTCTGATGCAGATTATATATATCAGCAAAACAGATTGATATATTGGAAAAACTGTTTTGACTGAAGCGTGGGGTCCCCGGTATCTGGTGGTCAGATGTGGCTATTGCTTCTAGTGACGTTTAACCTTTATATCGAGTGGAGTCCTTGCTACACAAGGTAATTCTCTTTATTATTCTGTGATCTGTGTTCATTGATCTATACTGCACTAATGGGATTATATATGTTAATGTAACAGGTACAATAGGAAACCCTCCTGGTTGCTTTAAATCCCAGGGCCTCCAGAGTCATGCGGTTGTTGCATGGATTTGCCCCTCCTGGCATTTAATATTGGTTCGTATACCTTTATAGGTGTTAGCGGCGGGTTAATCAGCGTGATGTCCACAGCGAGCAACAGAGAATGTTCATTTATTGAGAATTAAGAACATCCAGGTTACAACATGAGAATAGGATCAGTCTGGTTTCTGAGAGAGGGAGAGAGAAATCTGCTGTGACCTTCAGCTTCCAGCTCCACACTAGAAAATAACACACTGGGAGAAGGAGGAGGAACATCCTGTCTGTGAATGAGGACCTTTTTTTTTTCTTTTACTTTGTTAACATCTGAACAATATGCATGCAGACATAAAATCACATCATATTAAACAAACAATAGTTGTTGCAATACATACAGATCAATATGCATTAGGCCAACACCCCCACTCAACAACTACTTATTCTGTTAGTCCCATAGTGGTTCTCAATCCTTGGAACCTAGGTCGTGGCAATGGCTTGGTCAAAATGTCAGCTATCATTTTATCAGTCTCACAATAAACAAACTGAATTATGCCACGATCTATCAAATCACGTAGATGATGATATCTGACGTCGATGTGCTTAGTTCTAGCACTGATCATTTCACTGCATGCAAGTTTAATGCATCCTTGGTTGTCCTCATATATCACCGTTGGCTGAGTTAACGGTTTACCAAGATCATCCATCAGTTGTCTTAGCCAAATGATCTCCTGACTTGCATAGGCTGCGGAAACATACTCAGCTTCTGTAGATGACAAACCTAGAGATACTTGTTTTCTACTAGACCAGGAGATTGAACTTTCTCCAAGTTTAAATACGTATCCGCTTGTGGATTTACGATCATGCGAATCACCAGCCCAATCTGCGTCCGCATAGCCGGTGAGTTTTAGATTTCCTGCTGCAGATAATATTAAATTTACACCTTGTGTCTCTTTTAAATATCGGAGAACTCTTTTAACGGCATTCCAGTCCTTTTGGCGCGGTTTCTCCACATATCTGTACAATATTCCAACTGCTGTTGTAATATCTGGTCGAGTCATAGTCGATATGTATAGAAGTGCCCCCACTGCCTGTCGATATTTCCCATTGTTAGGCAACAGGTCATCTTCTTCCAGTTTCAGGTAGGATGATTCCATTGGCGTTGATACACCTTTGGCTTCTGTCATTCCAAACTGATTCAAAATTGAATTAATTTTTGCACTTTGATTTAGAAGAAAACTTCCATCTTTCTCTCTCTGGATATGGATTCCTAGATAATATGTCACATTTCCAAGGTCTTTTGTTTCAAAATGATGGTTCAAAATTTCAGTAATTTTCCCAATTTCGGCTTCTTCTTGATGAACTACAATTACATCGTCCACTTATAAGAGAATATACATCCACTTTCCATTAGTATATCTCGTATATAAGCATGGATCCGCTTGACCTCTTTTAAATCCTTCTTCTAACAAGACTTTGTTCATTTTGGTGTTCCATGCTCTTGCCGATTGCTTAAGACCATAAAGAGATATTTGTAGTTTGCAAACAAGATTCTGTTCACCTTCCTTTATATAACCTTCAGGTTAAGTCATGTATAAGTCCTCCTCAATGTCACCATTTAAAAATGCAGTTTTGATATCCAAATGTCTGACAAACATCTTTTGTACAGCAGCTACGGCCATCAAGGCTCTAAATGTTGTCTGCTTGGAGACTGGGGAAAAAGTAGCATCATAGTCTTCGCCATACTTTTGAGAATATCCTTTTGCGACCAACCTCGCTTTAAATCTGTGGACTTTACCTTCAGAGTCATATTTGGTTTTAAATACCCACTTGCACTTGATTGCCTTTTTACCCTGTGGTAACTCAGTGAGTTTCCAAGTTTGAAGTTGATGGAGCGAGTTCATTTCTTCATTAACGGCATTGATCCACTTTGTGCTTTCATGGGCAGGTAGTTTTTGCATTTCATCCCATGACTCTGGCCCTGACTCAGGTAGTGTCTTGACAATGTAGGATAGACGTTTAGCTGGTATTCCTTTGTTTGATCTTGATGATCGTCTGATTTCAGGTTCACTTAGGCTTTTTGTTGTTCCTTCAGTGGTTGAAAAATCTAGCCAGACTTCTATATTCTCCCTTTCGTTGTCTTGTAATTGTGACTGAGATTGTTGTTGTTGCTTCATCTGGACTATTGGCATAATGTCATAAAACTTGGGTGACACGAAGTGTTCATCAATCACTACATCTTTGCTTATTGTGACCTTGTTTGTCTCTGGTTGTAGAATTCTATAACCTTTCTGGGTTTCACTGTAGCCTACCAGGATGCCTACCTTAGCGTGAGATTCCCACTTAGTTCGATTTTCTTTGGGAATGTGTGCAAATGCTTTACTTCCGAAAATCTTTATGTGTTGTAGTATTGGCTTTGTACTATTCCATTGCTCAAATGGAGTTATCTCTGTCGCTTTACCTGGTAGTCTGTTCTGAAGATAGCAAGCTGTCATAATAGCTTCACCCCAATATACTATAGGCAGATTTGCATCAAATAACATACTCCTTCCGCTTTCACAGAGTGTTCGGTTCCTTCTTTCTGCTACACCATTTTGCTCAGGGTTGTATGGTACAGTAGTCTGAAATATGATTCCATTTTTCTTTAAAATGCTCTGTGTCTCATTACTTGTATATTCAGTTCCATTATCTGCACGTAGAATTTTTGGCATTCTCCCAAACTGGTTATATACTTCCGCTAGATATATTTCAAGTTTCTCTGGAACTTCATTTTTGCTGTGAAGTAGATAGACAACTGTGTATCTTGAATTGTCATCAATAAATGTAAGAAAATATCTCTTCTTTCCAGGGGTCTGAGTACGCATTGGACCACAGATATCCGTGTGTATTAAATCTAGTGGTTGTTCTGTTCTTGTAGTACTTTTCTTAGGAAAGGCCTTTCTGGACATTTTCCCTTTGATACAGCTGGTACACCTCATTGTCTGGTTACATGGATCAATTGTAATATCATCAGCTAATTGTTCTTGAAATAACTTTCTTATTGCTTCTGGGTCTCTATGCGCAAGCCGCCTGTGCCATACATGAATACAGTTCTTGTGCAGTTCTTGCTTAGCTGTGTATACACACTCTTTACATTTCAACTGATACAGTTCATCTCTGATTTTTCCTTTTGCTAGTGTGTGACCCTCCTTTGAGATGATGCAGCTATCATCCTTAAATGTAACTTCATGTCCTTGTTTTGTGAGCATTTTCACAGATAATAGATTACTTTCAAGACTAGGCACATATAGCACATCTTTTACATGGATCCTTCTGCTTTGTGTTGCAGAGATGTTACAATCAATATAACCATCTCCTATACCTTCTGAGTTCATACACTGACCATTCGCCATTATCACTTTCTCTGACTTGCTTTGGTTAAGCTTAGTAAAGAAGTCTCTGTCATTGGTCATGTGACTGGTTGCACCAGAATCTATACGCCACGCATGCTTTGATTTAAATGCATTGACTGATGTGAATGCAGCCTCAGTATTTACAGAACCATTATTTTCAGACACAGCGCTCTTAACTCTTTGTTGACTGTTTTGCTTCTTCAGCTGATTCATTTTAGCTTTCCAGACTCTGCGTTCAGCTTTTAAATGACCTGGCTTCTTGCATACAAAACATTCACGTATTTCTTTAGGGTGGTTTCTGCTGGTGGGCACACCCTGTGTTTGTAAAGCAGTTTCCTTGTTGCATATCTTGCTGCTCACACTTTCTGCCTTTCTCTTATATTCATCTACAAGCTTTCCTCTGACGTACTCCAATGTAAGCTCATCATCTGGGCGTGCATCTAGTGCAGTTACAAGCGTGTCATAGCTTTCTGGGAGACCACTAAATAATAGTGCTGCTACATGGAAGTCCTTCATATCTTCCCCAATGCCCCGCAGGCGCTCTACGGTCTCTACAGTGTTTCTAATGTAGTCCTGCATGTCCTGCTCATTGTGCAGCTTAGACTGATACAGCTTTCTCATTAGATAGAGTTTATTACTTAGATTTATCCTCTCATGTACTTTCTGCAGCTGCTCCCACATTTCCTTTGCAGATTCACACTTACACACATGCACAATCTGATCATCCTCTATGCTGAGTGATATGGTGCTCTGTGCTTTCTGATCCATCTCTAGCCATTCCTGTGGTACTGGGTCAGGCTTAGGCTGCTTTCACACCTCCGGTTTCTGCAATGCGGCACAATCCGGTACTTTGCAGGAAAATCGCAACCGTTTTTTTTTGCTGCCGGTTGTGATTTTCCTGCATAGACTTTAATTAGTGCCGCATTGTGCCGCATGGCCTTGCGTTCCATCCGGTTTTTGCCGCATGCGGCAGATTTAGCCGATGCGGCGGCCGGATGGAACGTTGCCTGGCACGTTTTTTCGTGCGTCAAAAAAAAACGCATCACGCCGCATTCGGCTGATGCGGCACATTTTTCAATGCATGCCTATGACGGCCGGATGCGGCGCGATGCGGCAAATACCGCATCCGGCCGCCGCATTTGGTTTTTGCCACTGCGCATGCTCAGTGGCATGCCGCAAGCGGCAAAAACCGGGCGGGCCGCATGGGAAAAACTTATGCAAAGGATGCGGTGTGTTCACCGCATCCGTTGCATAGCTTGCACAGCCGGATTGAGCTGCAGAGCTCAAGCCGGATATGTGAAAGCAGCCTTAGGCTCCTGAGTATATTTCCACGTACCTTCTCTTATCAGCAGCATCTTCACCTTGAATTTCCAGGATTGGTAGTTCTGGTTATTCAGGCTTGGCACTGTAACTTTGCTGAGTTGCTGCTGGTAGCAATCTTTACTTCTTCTCAGTTCGCTGTTGTCTTTCTATCTCTGTGCTCTGGAGGTCTGGGACTGTTGTGACTCTTGGCCCATAACCTGTTAGCAGCGGGTTAATCAGCGTGATGTCCATAGCGAGCAACAGAGAATGTTCATTTATTGAGAATTAAGAACATCCAGCTTACAACATGAGAATAGGATCAGTCTGGTTTCTGGGAGAGGGAGAGAGAAATCTGCTGTGACCTTCAGCTTCCAGCTCCACACAAGAAAAGCACACACTGGGAGAAGAAGGAGGAACATCCTGTCTGTGAATGAGGACCTTTTTTTTTACTTTGTTACATCTGAACAATATGCATGCAGACATTAAATCACATCATATTAAACAAACAATAGTTGTTGCAATACATACAGATCAATATGCATTAGGCCAACAATAGGTTGCAATACATACTTACCTTCTCTAGACTGTGCACTTACTATCCTTGGGCTCTGTTGGTGAAACACAATTTTCCAACTATTGCAAAAGAGCACTGGTGTCTAGAATAAGGGAGGGAGCTAATAGGGAATAGTCGTCGCTGAACGGGGGCATTACTACTGCTAGGACGCCGACCTCTGTATGTCAAGAAGGGAAAGGATAGGGATAGTAGCTATCACATTCCCCCTCTTTTTCCTTCCTTCAAATGGAAAATTTTGACTTTATATTATGTGGTGTAAGTAATTTATGTTGTGGCATATATGTTTAATAAAGTAAATCATTTTAATAAGGTAGTTTGAAAATAGGTTTTGGCGCCATTTAGTAATGTGCCCCATCCTTGTGCCCTCTAGTAATGTGCCCCATCCTTGTGCCATCTAGTAATGTGACCATCCTTGTCCCCAGTAGTAATGTGCTCATCCTTATTCTCATTTTGTAGTAATGTGTTCATCCTTGTCCCCTGTAGCAATGTTCCCCATCCTTGTGCCCAGTAGTATTGTGAAAATATAATAGATATTCATAAGAGAATGCTGGATTGTGGTGTCTACCTCTGTTCTGGAGGCATTTTTCTATTGTGCTCTGTTCTAAATGAAGCTCCCCTGATGAGTCTGTAAACGAAACGCGTAGGGAGACTCCCGAGCACGCCACTTGTGGGTCAGCATCTAAGGGGTATGGTGTAGCTATACATATTAGCTCCCCCTTGGAGATCCAGCATCCTCTTATGAATATCTACACTGGACCAGGACTTCATACCAGTGAGATTGTTCCATTTCTACCTTATAAGAGGTGGGGTTTATTACATTAACCCATATTCATACAGAGGCATCCATTTTGTCATAGTTAGTGGATTTCACTATCCACACCGACATTAGTTTTCTGACCCTTTTTTTAGGGTTTTACATGTTTTATATGTTTTGTTTGTCTCACATCCCCTGTTTTTAATCATTATATTAAAGGTTATATTTTAACATTACCTACCTACCAACCTTCTCAAACATTGGGTAATTGCTTTTGCTATATTCCAGTAGTATTGTGCCCATCCTTATAGTATTGTGCCCATCCTTATAGTATTGTGCCCATCCTTGTAGGTAGTATTGTGCCCATCCTTATAGTATTGTGCCCATTTTTGTAGTATTGTGCCCATCCTTGTAGCATTGTGCCCATCCTTGTAGTATTGTGCCCATCCTTGTAGTATTGTGCCCATCTTTGTAGTAATGTATCCATCCTTGTAGTATTGTCACTATCCTGTAGTAATGTGCCCATCCTTGTAGTATTGTGCTCATCTTTGTGGTATTGTGCTCATCTTTGTGGTATTTTGCCCATCCTTGTAGTATTGTGTTCATCCTTGTAGTAATGTGCCCATCCTTGTAGTATTGTGCCCATCCTTGTATTGTGCCTATCCTGTAGTATTGTGCCCATCCTTGTAGCATTGTACCCATCCTTTAGCATTGTGCCCATCCTTGTAGCATTGTGCTCATCACGTCAGATTATCTGCTACACTTCCAAGCTTCAAACGGAACTTGAAAACTCATCTGTGCAAAAATGGCTATAATCTCCAATGACCCCATTGTGTCACCACCGCCAGAGCTGCCGCCTCACCACCATGCCAGAAGTGACTCCCTACCAACACCCCATCTACTGTCTCCTCCTCAAAATCCTATAGAATGTAAGGCCGCAAGGGCAGGGTCCTCTTCCCTCCGTACCAGTCTGGTTATTGTAATTTGTATATGTATTTTGTATGCAACCCCTTCTCATGTACAGCACCATGGAATCAATGGCGCTCTATCAATAAATATTAATAATAAATTCTGCCCATCCTTGTAGTATTGTGCTCATCCTTGTAGTAATGTGCCCATCCTTGTAGTAATGTGCCCATCCTTGTAGTAATGTGCCCATCCTTGTAGTAATGTGCCCATCCTTGTAGTAATGTGCCCATCCTTGTAGTAATGTGCCCATCCTTGTAGCAATGTGCCCATCCTTGTAGCATTGTGCCCATCCTTGTAGCATTGTGCCCATCCTTGTAGCATTGTGCCCATTTTTGTAGTAATGTGCCCATCCTTGTAGTAATGTGCTCATCCTTTTAGTAATGTCCCCAGTGCTCATGCTAGTTCCCTATTATGTCGTTCTTCACATACATAAAAAAAAAGTTTCTGGTATTTTCCTACATAAAGTCAAGGCATAATTGAAAGCATACACCTTTTATATTAGTTTTGAATATGTATTTCTTTTTGCATCACACAATCTAAAGTACTGACCTATAAAAGAATTTTGGTATGACTACATGTTAAGACCTTGGCTTATCATTAGATTACTACATCCACTGTATAGATCATACAAAATAAATAATACATACAAATGATATACTGCACATGCATTAAATCTACATATCTATGTTATGCAAATTCACTCAATACACTACTAGCTCTCCACATACTGATTCCCAACCAGCCAATAGAAGAAGCATTCTGTCCTGAAAACGATTTCTACTGATTGCTCTACTCTCCCAAACTTTCCCTTATCCATTTTGCTATATATGTATTTGTATATGTATATATATAAATATATATGTATTTTTTTTTTTTTGCAGTGTCCATGTTTCTATTTGTTTTCCAAATATACACTTCCATGTGTAAAGGAATTTCTGGATGAGAAAAAGGTGAGACAAGTTTTACAACTGACAAAGTTTGTTCCAGGACTAATGTTCTGTAAGTAATAAATACTGTATAATGTTCATAATCTGGTAAATATTTTCCACACAGAATGGCAAGCAGAAAACTAAGGAAAAGATCACCTATGCTCAGATTTCAGGGGAAAGTATCATCCGAAAATGACTTTATATTTAAATTGGATTTACGTTTTAAACATTTTGTAAGAATTGTAAATATATACAGTACATACAGCGGGTGAAATAAGTTTTGAACATGTTATCAATTTGCTAAGTAAATATACAATTCTGGCAAAAATTAAGAGACCACTGCAAAATGTTCAGTTTTCCTGATTTTTCTCTTCATAGGTATATTTTTCAGTAAGATGTAAATTGTTCTTTTATTCTATAAACTACTGACGTCTCTGAATTTCCAAGCAATACATTTTGTATTTATTTTCTGAAAATGAGAAATGGGCAAAATAGCAAAAAAAATGCATTGCTTTCAGACCTCAAATAATGAAAAGAAAACAAGTTCATAATAATTTAGAAACAACCATACTAATGTTTTAACAGTTCAGAAATCAATATTTTGTGGAATAACCATGGTTTTTAATCTCAGCTTTCATGCATCTTGGCATGCTTTCCACTGCTTTTGGGTGACCTTATGCCACTCCTGGCCAGTAGAATGAGGTGTACTCTGGTTGGAATTCAACTGACCCTGGAATCGACATGTAGAGAAGCTGCTTTTTATAAAACTGTGCAGTGGTATCTTAATGTTTGCCAGAGCTGTGGTTCTAAAAGTGCTGTTGATGAATTTCTCTCCATATGTCGGTAACAACCGATCCAATCCACACAGGTAAAGAAATCAAGCTTAAGATGTACAGAAATTAAGTTATGTGTAATAATAAGAAATGACTAAAGGAAAAAAATATTGAACTCTCTGACTGAAATGTAATTAATACTTTGAACAGAAGCCTTTGTTGGTGATGACCCCTTCTAAACTCCTCCTGTATGGAGAAACTAGTTGCTTGCATTGCTCAGGTGTGATTTTGCTCATTCTTCCACACAAACACTCTTTAAATCCTGAAGGGTCAAGGGGCTACTTTTATGAACTCTGAGTTTCAGTTCCTTCCAGCAGCTTTAATTTCTTTTTCTGAAACCAGTTTAGAGTTTCCTTGGCTGCATATTTGGGATCATTGTCTTGCGGATATGTCCACCCTCGTTTCATCTTCATCATCTTGGTAGATGTCAGTAGATTTTTAGCAAAAGCGTCTTGCTACATATGTCCACGCATCCTTCAATTAGGCCTAAAACACACTTCCGCAAAAAAAACGTCCGTGTAACACGGTCCGTTTTTCGGGTCCGTGTTCCGTTTTTTTTGGGCATTTCTCCGGTACGTATGGCATCCGTGTGATGGCGTATGCGAGCCGTGTGAGCGTGTGGAATGTCCGTATTGACATAAAATACGTACGTGTGCTGTCCGTGTGCTATCCGTTTATAAAGGCCCGCATTCATACCCAATTAACGTTGTTAATCATTCATCATGAGATCCTGGTGTTTTTGTTTGCCATCAATTGACCTGATAGATTGGTAACAAGTGTTTCATATTTCGTGATTAAAAACGGACACGGACGATACTCCGTGTGCGGTCCGTGCAGGCACGGACCCATAGACTAAAGCGGGTCCGCGCCTGCGTGCTGCCGGTAAAAAACGGACATGTCGTCCGTGTAGAAAAGCGCACACACGTACTTACGACACGGACACACGTTCCGTGTGATTTTACGTGCGTGTGCCATCTACCATTGATTAACATGGGTCTCCATGTGTACGTGTCTCCGGTACGTGCAAATACGTACCGCACACGTACAAAAAAAAACGGATGTGTGTTGCGGGTCTTATATGAAGTTTGCAACTGTTGTATGCTGAAAAACAGCCCCACACATTGATGTTCCTACATCCAAAGTGGTGGTTTGGGGGTGATATGCAGTGGCTTGTGGCCTCCATATATGGTATGTATTATGGCATCCAAAGAGTCTCTTTGGACCAGACTATATTCTCCCAGTATTTCACAGGCTTGTTTAAATGTTGTTGAGCAAAATTTAAACACACTTGTACATGTTTTTTATTCAGCAATGGAGTCTTGCGTGATGAATGTGCATACAGGCCATGGAGGTTGAGAGTATTAATTCTTATTTTCTTTGAAACAATTGTACTCGATGATTCCAGGTCTTTTTGTAGCTCTCCACAGGTGGTTCTTGGTTGTTGGACAATTGTTCTGATAATTCTTTTCACTCCTCTATTTGAAATCTTATGGGGCGCACCTGGTCGTGGCCAGTTTATGGTGAAATTGTGTATCATCCACTTCTGCAATATGGCCCAAAGAGTGCACACTGTACCTTCAGAATTTAAGGCCCATTTACACACAATAATATCGCTAACGAAATATCGTCGGGGTCACAGTGTTGGTGAGGCACATCCGGCCTCGTTAGCGATGTCGTTGTGTGTGACACCTTTTTGCAATCAGTAATGATCGCAAAAAGGTGTCAAATCATTCGTCGTGTACACGTCGTTCATGTTTAAAAAATTGTTCCTTGTCTGGAATGCAGGTTGTGTGTCATTCCTGCGGCAGCACACATCGCTATCAGTGACACCGCAGTAACGAGGAACAACATCGTACCTGCGGATGCCGGCAATGAGGAAGAAAGGAGGTGGGCGGGATGTTCCGAAAGCTCATCTCCACCCCACGCTAGCGATGTCGCAGCATGCACAGCCCGCTTAAAAAAAATTCTTCTGTAACCAATGCCACCACAAATGTTTTGAGACAGCTCACTGGTTTTACCCATCATGAAATGTTTCTTGTGTGGCTCCTTAGTAATGAGACACCTTTCTCTTAGCCATCAGATGAACCAACTGATATTATTTTTCAGTAAATGGTAGGATTGCTCTCTAATTACGGATACATTTTACCTGGTGTCATGACTTTTCATTGCTTTTTCCACCTCTTTCTTTATGTGTTCAGTTCTCTTTCACATTTCTCATGATTAAATATCATAACTGTATGGACATATATGGCTTGATTTCTTTGTGTGTGTAGATTGGATGGCTTATTACCGACATCTGGTGAGAAACTCATGTAAGTAGCATCTTTATAAATATGATTACTTACAACATAGGTGATGTATCCAATACTTATTTTACCCGCTGTATATGAACTATAAAAAGCTCAAAATTGTTAACTTACCCTGGTCCAAAACATTGTCTCCGCCAGCTGCCACAAGTATTCTGTACATGTTGCGTCTCAATGGCAACCCCCCCGCCTCAACGTCGGAATTTTTTTGATAAGGCAAACTTTATATCATAGACAGGTAAAAGGGAAAATAATACTAAATAAGAAATAGATAAAGCAAAAGGAGTGAGATAGGGAGGAGCAGGTGAGGAATAATTTTCTTATAGTCCTTACTTAAGCCGTGTATTGAAATATTTTATGCTATTTCGCACACTTTTTTGTAAATAATATTACACTTTTTATATTCCATATTGAAGATAGGGACCTATCATTTTGATTACACGGAAGCCAACAGTGAGCGGCATCGCCACATCACAATTTAAGGTGCCAGCCTCTGCAGCCACTTAGGTATTAAACCTAAAATTCCTTAATTTATTCGTTCACTGAAGAAATCTCTGATACAGTGCTAAATAAGCTAAACTATAAATTCGCTATTCCATTCTCATGAGAGCCAGATTGCTGATAAGCTACTACTGATGAGAAGAGGCTACCTAAGGCCGGGGTCAGATGGCCTTATCACCTGGATAAGGACCGCACTGCAGGGCATGTATTGGCCAGCGGTTCTCCTGACTGGAGCATGACAGCTTCATGAATTTCTATGCTGCTCTCACGCTCGGGTCAGGAGAGCCGTGGCCAGTCTGGGCAGTTTGATGCCATCGTCATCTGTGTTATACAGCTGTTTTGACCTCGGCCTAAATACCGTATTTTCCATTTTATAACATGAACTGGATTATAAGACGCAACCCCAAATTTAGAGATAAAAAAGTTAAAAAAAAAAAAATATGGAGTCCATTTTATAATCCAGTGGTGTCTTACTGGGGAGGGGCAGCAGCAGTGGTGGAGCGAGGTCCCAAGAGGTAGGGGCGGTGCTGGAGTACAACAATGCTGCGGGCGGTGCAGAGGGGGGCCCAGATGCTCATTGCGGGCTGTGGCACTGTGCTGGGGCAGCAGGCACTGTTCTGTGCTGGGGCAGCAGAAGCTGCTCTGGTGCTGCTCTGTGCTGGGGCAGCGGGCGCTGCTCTGTGCTGGGGCAGCAGCCCTGCTCTGTGCTGGGGCAGCGGGCGCTGCTCTGTGGTTGTGCTCGCTGCCGGCGGTGATGCACTGGCCATTCTGAAGATGTCGGCATTGCATGCTTCAAAGAATTGGTGGCCGGAGTCGGCGCGTGCGCAGATGAGAGCATGAGCCAAGAGCTCCATCTACGCATGCGCCGACTCTCTGTGTCATTATTTGAAGCCCTTACCCCTGACATGTTCAGAATGGTCTGTGCCTCGCTCTCCGCCGCACAGAGCCTTGCTGCCCACCCCACAGAGCCTTACTGCCCATTGCACAGAGCCACACAGAGCAGGGCTGCCCGTGTGACAGAGCAGCACCACACAGAGCAGCGCCGGTAGCACAGCGCACAGCATTGCCCCTGCCTCCTGTGACCCCTTATCACCATCCCCCGGTAAGCTACATTTGGATTTTAAGATGCACCCCTCATTTTCCTCCCACATTTTTGGGAGGAAAAGTGCATCTTATAATCCGAAAAATATGGTATAACAATCAGATCCTACATGTTTCTAATAACCTCTGTCATTAGGGATCAACATTCCAAACCCTTCCAAAGGGCACAATTATTTGCCATATCATAAGTTTCAAGCAGTTTTAAACATCAGACAAAAGGAAGTAAGGAAATAAGAGAGACATTTCTGACATTTCTCGACACTGTTCTTAACACTGTAGTTTTTCTAATACACTTAAAGAAGTAAAATACGTGTTTCTTTATTCGGTGCTTTCCAAGCTTAATTGACAGGAAAAGATCCAGACAGGCTTCAAGTGTCTTTTAATGTCTCTAAATTTCTCTGAATGCAAATATGGGTACAAGCACCATCTTGTCATGTATTTTGGGTATCTTCATATAGTCATGTCCACAACAATTGCACCGATGATAGTTGGACCTCAATGTTTCAGGCAATTTCATTGCCTGAAACATTGGAATCGCGGGGAATGGCTGTTCAAAATTGAACAGCCAATCACAGCGATCGTCATTGCGTAGGCCGGGAAAACCCCTCATGGCGACGAGGACAGGTGCCCTGCTGGCAGATTCAGCAGTCACTTTCATGTGATCACCATCGCTGTAGTCACGATGATTGCATGAAAGCCAGGCTGTACCCATATGTTCTTGGACGGGAACGCACTGACCATCAGGACATATGTGGTATGTCCAATGTTGGGAAGGGATTAAAGGGAATCTGTCAATAGGATCAACCCTCCTAATCCATCTATATGGGTATGTAGCTCATAGGAATCTGAATAAAAGATACATTGATATCTTTGATATATGTAATCCAATATCTTACTCTAGAGAATCCACATTTTTCTTATATCTAAATGAGCTGTTCAGGATTATGGGTAGAACACTGATCTGCATGAGGATCTGCCTTGAAAGCTTATTTTAAGTAAAAGGGGGCTTTACCAGTTTGAGACATATATTGATTGCTTTCCTAATCGCATTGTAGAGCTGTATGTGATTATCACAGACATCTTCAGATGTCTATGTAGGGAGGAAGCCAAGAGATGGCTGGCAGGGCTCCGCTCTATTTTAATAGACTGAACATGTGGTTGTGTTCCACCCCTGCCAGGGGGTGTAACACTTACTTGGGTCTTCTGGGGTGCATCCGCCACCCCACTGCCAGTCACCGTAGGAGACATAGCAGAGCAACACATCACACAGAGATTCTTTGCAACATAGCAAATGTTTCATT
Organism: Anomaloglossus baeobatrachus; assembly: GCF_048569485.1. NCBI lineage: Eukaryota > Metazoa > Chordata > Amphibia > Anura > Aromobatidae > Anomaloglossus > Anomaloglossus baeobatrachus. Next base: position 146,727,787 of record NC_134359.1, on the reverse strand, counting down.
TGTCTTTCAATCTTCTGGACAGACATGGCCATTTTCTTTATACATTCCTATTCTGCCGCTGCCTTACTTTTGCATACTTCTCCTTGCACTAGCCCTCGTTCTGGGTATTAGGGTATGTCCGCAAGCTGCCTTCTTGATTTGAAAAAAAAAATGCACCCTCTGGCAGACTTTGAGGAATGTAAACACTGCGTTTGACAAAAAAAAGTGGTAAAAACGCATGTGTTTTCGATGTGTTTTCCCTGCTTTTGGACTACGTTTTGGACACTGCATTTTTAAAGGAGAAATAAAATATGATTGGATAGGATTTGATAGCTAGAATACATAGATAGATAGAGGGATAGATAGAAAAACAGATAGAAAGAGTAGATAGCATGACTGCCCGCTGACAGCAGACAGAGACAGAGCCATGAGATGAGAATGAACTTGGGTGAACCTCTGAGGTCAGTGCCAGGACACAGGCAGTAGTACGGGGCCCGCAGCTGTGATGTCAGAGCTTCGCCCAAGTTCACTGTCATCTCGCCGCCTGATTTGCGGTCACAGGTGAAGAACTGACCTGTGACCGCAGATCACCTGAGTGACATCCCACTGATTGTACGGCTCACTTCAGTCACTTGGGTGATTTGTTGTCACAGGTGGAGGAGTCCAGCTGTGGCCGCGGGTAACCTGAGTGACGTCACCACTAGAGATGAGCGAAGCGGTCGCGGTTCGGCTCAAGTCGGTTCGCCGAAAGGAGGCCGCGTTCGAGTTCGGTTGGGCGAACCGTTTGACGAACCACTCGAACCCCATAGGAAACAATGGGAGGCAATCACAAACACATAAAAACACCTAGAAAACACCCTCAAAGGTGTCCAAAAGGTGACAAACAACTCCCAAGACAACACAAACACATGGGAAAGTGACAAGAACAAATTCTTATGCGAAAACAAAACAGCTGGACAAGGAAAAAGAGGAGGAGATATATGAGTATATGCAAGGGAACATTGATGCCATTACTGTGCAACTTGAGCCTTGCTCATTTTAGGCTTCCAATCTGGATAAGTTGCCTGAGCTCACCACGTACGCCTTGCGGATCTTGTCGTGTCCCGCAGCCAGCGTTCTCTCGGAATGTGTCTTTAGTGCTGCTGGGGGTGTGCTGACAGGTAAGCACACGTGTCTGTTCACTGACAAAGAGGACATACCAACGTTCACCAAGATCAGGAAGTCATGGATCACAGAGGACTTTTCTTCCCCTGGGTCATCCAGGGGATGCGAAAGGCACGTTTATTTTTGTGAGTTCTTCATGCAAAGCATCTTTTTCATTTTGAAAATGGGGGTCAACTGATGCCAGTCAAGTGGGATGTGTGTGGCCCAATTAGTGGAAACGAGGGAGACTGTGGTTGGAGTCATCTCACTGTGTTTAAAAGAACCAAGATGAACAAGTCATGCCTCACAGAGGACTTTTCTTCCCCTGGGTCATCCAGGGGAGGCAAAAGGCATGTGTATTTTTGAGAGTGCTTCATGCAAAGCATCTTTGTAAGCTTGAAAATGGGGGTCAACTGATGCCAGTCAAGTGGGATGTGTGTGGGCCAATTAGTGGAAACGAGGGAGACTGTGGTTGGAGTCCCCTCGCTGTGTTTTACATGATTTTCGAAGGGCATGACATCCCTAAGAGGTTGAGTTTCAGCATCTGCAACTTGTTGGCTACAGAAAGGCTGCCTTTACACCCTTTTGAGACCGAGGATTTTCGAGACCTTATGCCCATCGCAGTGCTCCAAGAGCCGATGCCCAGTCGCCACTCCTTCTCCAAGAAAGGCGTGCCCGCGCTACCACAGCAGGTCGCACTCAACATCACCGCTTCCTTGAAAAACTCTGTGTGTGACAGGGTGCATTTCACCACAGATACTTGGACCAGTAAGCATGGACAGGGGAGTTACATGTCGCTGACTGGGCACTGGGTAACTATGGTGAGAGATGGAGGAGGGTCTGCTGTACAAGTCTTGCCGTCCCCACGAGTTGTGTGTAAATCCTTCCTCTGTATGTAGAAGTTCCTCCACTGCTTCTGCCTCCTCAACCTCGTCTGGGTCCTCCACCTCGGCCCAAACCCTGTGTGGTCAGGCCACCTGCGTTGTAACTGCGCACAAGGAATCCCACACACCTCCTTACTATGCTGGCAGCAGAGCTCAACAGCATGATGCGGTCGACTCTTTACTTTGAAATGTCTGGGAAAAGTGAGTCACTTTGCTGAGGAGTTGTGGACGGTAAGCTCTGGAGAGTGAGACCGAGTTTCATCAATGGTTGTCTCCACTCAAACAGCAGCCAGGGAAGGCCGGGTGCGACAATGATGCAAACCAGTCTGCGGGCCTTCTTCAGGGTAATGTGGCACACGTGCCTTGTATGGCTCACGTGTTGAACCTGGTTGTCCAGCAATTTTTAAACCACTATCCCAGCCTACATGACCTTCTGCAGAGGGCACGGTGTAACGCCTGCCTGGATCGACACACTCAGACGGGCTGTAAAGGATAGGCTAGAGGGAAGCCACTCACCAAGCAGGACCCCCAGAAACCTTAAACCCTTTAACCCCAATACAGGGATTTGGAATTGCCCAGGGCCCAAGGTGATCAATACCTGTGGAATGCTGCAGTCCGAGAGAGTAGTAGTCAGTCAGGGTCAAAACATTAATTGAGGAACAGGAACAGAATGGGATGGCCAGGACTTAATCAGAAAACAAGCAGAGGTGAAATGCGGATTGGCCAACGAGGTACATAAACAGCAGGCAGGAAAAGTAGTCAGGAAACAAGCACACAAAATCACAAAACAGAACTGGGGGTAACAGTAACCAGAGTTTCATAGCTATGTGTGGCAGTGGTCAGCAGACAGGATGGGCCTAAAAAAGGGTGTGGTGTCGTCCCATTGATTGTAGCTGAATGATGGTACTTCATCTGTGAGACACCCACCACCTACATTCAGCCAGTGGTTCTGTATCTGTCAAGGTAGCGGAGCCCAGTGGGTGAGCATAACCTGCGCCCACCTGCGCCGCTGGCATCGACTCCTCTCCCATCGTCAGCACTATGCACGAAAGGAACACGTTGTGACCTGGCGACCGGAGAAAAATTGATGGAGCGGACTCCGGTGGTGACTTAACAGCCGTGTGCGGCAATGAGGCAAACCTGGCTGCGGGCCTTCGTCAGGGCACTGTGACACACGTGCCTTGTATGGCTCATGTGTGGAATCTGATTCTCCAGCAATTTTTAAACCACCATCCCAGCCTACATGGCCTTGTGCAGCGGACACGCTCGCTATGTGCTCACTTCCATCGTTCGCATTCAGCAGCTCAACAACTTTCATCGTTCCAGAAGTCTTTTGGTCTGGCGGTTCTACGCCTGAAATGCGATGTGCCGACACGCAGGAATTTGAAACAGCACATGTTGCAGCGTCTGTGGCAGCACCGCCGAGCCCTGCTGCAATACATTTATGACGTATACCCTGGTCTAACTTGATCCAGAGGTGGTGCAGATCACGCTGCTGGAGTGGTGTCAGATCAAGGACCTATGCACCCTTCTACACAGTTTACAAATGTCGACGAAGATGTTTAGCACTGGCGATGCCATTCTCAGTGTGACAATTCTGGTCATCTACATGATGGAGCACACTGTAAGCATTATTCGGAGTCAGGTGTTGGGACAAGAGAAAGGGGAGGAAGTACAGGAGGAGTCATATGCGGAAGGGATAACAAGATCTCCAAGGTCCAGACGGTCAGCGGCACCTAGGCGGCAGTCATGGGATGGTGGGGGAGAGGGATTAACAAGGGCTCATAGTATCAGCAAAACTGTTGAGGAAAGTGCAGGAGCCCATGAAGAAATGGAGGACGAACTGGCGATGAGCATGGAAGACTCAGCAGATGAGTGAGAGCTTGCTCACATTTCGGTTGTGCGAGGTTGGGGGGAGAGGGCAGAGGAAGGAGGCACGATTCTCACCTTTCCGCCACCAACACACCAAGGACTTGGTCCTCCTGGATGCACAAGACACATGAGCGCCTTCTTGCTGCACTAACTACAACATGACCCTCGAATTATACGAATTCCAAGTAATGCTGACTACTGGGTTGCCACACAGTTAGATCCCCGGTACAAGACAATGTTTGGCAAAATAATTCCTGCCATAGAAAGGGATACACGTATGCAGGAGTATCAGCAGAAGGTGGTACGCAATCTTAGATCTGCTTTTCCACTAAACACCAGTGCTGCACAGAGTCAATCTCAACGCTTTGTCATGGATAGGAGGAAATGGTCTTTTAATTGTCCACATCTGAGGGACCGAGGGCTGGCTGCTGTGCTGAGACGGCGTTGAGTACGGTGTCCCTGCAGAGTTGCACTTTTGGTCATATACAAAATGAGTTGAAAAAGGACAGATGCTGGTGGAAAGGGGAACAGGTGTGTTGGAAAGGGGAAAACATTTTTTGGCCGTGGGTTTAGTGGTTAAGCAACAGTAACATTTGCTGAAGAAACACAATCTGTTACGGTGGGACTAGCAGATTTGGATAAGATGGTATATATTATGTTACCGCTATATAAAAAAATTAAGAAGAAAAGAAAGAGAAAGGTAGATAGCCCCATCGCCAGTCGCTGTCCACCGTGGTCCCAGATGGAAAAGGAGAGGTTGGCAACTTGAAGGTTAGGTGGAGGATACAGAGCTGGGTGGCTCTGAAACTAATAGTAGCCTGAACCGAGTTAGACGACACTCGGATCTGGAGACTGGGAGCCCTGTTAGCGTCACAGGGTCCACACGCCCACCCAGCCCAGGAACTCCCTGTGAACAACACAGGGGCCATGGGGTACACTGTCCGTGTGCATAGGGGCCACACCTGCGGACAGCAGGCGCATCAGCAGCAGCGACCTGTTAGTGCCACTGGGCTGCACTAGCAGGACTGGTAGAACAGGAGCTGGTCTTAACCGTTCTGTGTTACCAACTGTGGTGGCGGCCTGCATCAACGCTCTATCCTTGCCTACCTCTGGCCTAAAGCCGCAATGGGTTCAACACATGGAGGTGTGCTCTTTCAGACCATAATAGAAGACTGCGCACCTCCTTGTTGGCTCCAGCCCCTTTAATAACCTGGGTCCGCCCCAAACCAGGGTGGACCACAATGCACCTCCTGGAGACAAAAGCAGAGTGACACGTCATGAGTGGCATAACTAGCGTCCTATTCGGAACCGCCACTTCAATGATGACCTCATGGCTGCCACGACCCAAACACCTCACCAGTCATCGTCTGACCAACAATAATGAGGTGACAAGTCATAGGGGCGGGCCTCTGCAAGCAAGTTGGGAGTGGCCTGGCCACATCGTCAGGACACCTGATGCCCTGTGGTCTATATGGGCCCCCCACATCAGGGGCAGGGCCAAAGAGTTCACTACCAGACCTAGCCTCTAATGCAGTAAGTGCCTGAGCATGCTCAGTAGCATGAAATACAGTCTATGAAAAAAGACTATCAGCTTCAGCATGCTGCCTAGGCACAACACAGGACTTAGACTCGGCACGGAGTGCAAGTACCTGTGCAAAGAGGCTTTTCGCACTAAGTGTGGGAGCATGCGCTGTAGCCCGAAATGAAGACTTAGCAAGCTGAGCATACTCAGTAGGCGAAACACTGGAGTTAGGCTGGGGTAAATCGGCACACGCATGTACACTAGCCGCCTCTCCACACTTAGACGTGGAGGAGAAAGCAGCCAGCTGGACAACCCGATGCACAGCCCTAAATAGCAGCTGACGCCTGGGCGCAACTGGAACCGCAGCAGGTTGCTTGCGTTTACGGCAGCACCGATTCGTAACAACAAATAACAGCCAAAATAACAGGTGTTCTTCCCGTGGATAATCTGATATGATCATTTTTTCATGGACACGACCATCGCTAACAAATTTAGATGAAGCACCAAAACAGCAGCTGCTTCAATGGATCTCATGAGCTCCATAAAGTGGCCTATCCACTTCAAGTTCAATATTACAAATACTCCATTCCACTGTGGTGTCAACCCAATCGCACTTGCTTTCTAACAGCTCTCCGGTTTACACCAGCCCTGCTGAGTATGGGGTAACAGAGATGGTTGAGTCTGCAGAGCTGTTCAGTCACACTATAGCCTGGGAATAAGAGGTCTGCTCCGAAGCTGCAGTGAGTACAGACAAAGAAGTTATTATTATTATTACTAATATTGATTTATAGAGCACCATTGATTCCATGGTGCTGTACATTAGATGGGGGTTACATACAGAATACATATACAAGTAACAATAGACAGACTGGTACAGAGGGAAGAGGGCCCTGCCCTTGCGGGATTACATTCTAAACGATTTTGGGAAGGAGACAGTAGGTGGGATGTAGGTTGTGCGGCAGCTCTGCACGGTGGTGGGGTCATTGAAGGTTATAGTCATTTCTGAACAGATGAGTTTTCAGGTTCCGTTTGAAGCTTGTGGCTGTAGCAGATAATCTGATGTATTGAGGCAGTGAGTTCCAGGAGACAGGGGAAATAAACTGCATAGATGCCCAGAAGCTTTGAGAGTCGGATCCAGGCCCCGATGAAGAAGGTGCTGAGCATAATGTACACCCTCATTTCCAAACCGTACTTCATCCTGGTGGAGACAATGGGGAACATGATGAGGAGACTCAGATACCTGATTGGAACGACAACTTTGCTATTCGGTCAGGGCAGGAAGAGGTTGTCACGGAGGACTCAGGACGAGGGGAATGAAAACACACAGGGTGATGATGAGGTTGGAGACCCCACTTACTGTCAAACCAAAGTCAGCCAGTCGATGACGTCAACAGAGGAGGTGGAAGAGGATGCTACTGACAACGAGCTTACGTTGTGTCTTCCTGGACAGAGACAAAGTACTGGAAGCACGTCAACAACTGAATCCTCGGCCACAACTCTGCCTTTGAGCATAAGTCATGTTGGCTATGCAGGTCGCATGGGCTGTAAGCCTTCCCTAGCCTGGGACTTTTTGGACATCGCAAAGGATCACCCAAGTCATGTAATCCGTAAGATTTGTCAACAGTCTGTAAGTAGAAGGCAAAACCTCACAACTTTGAGTACTTCGTCCATGAAGTGTCACATGGATATGAATTGATAGCGTGAGGGTGTATTGCTCAGCTTTAGCCACTGTCAATTCAACATGCTTATTTGCCGTTCATTGCATGCATTGTTGCAGACTACACAAAGGGGCTGCTGTTTTTTTTTTATCTGTTTTTGTCTGTTTGGTCAGTATAGCAATAGCAAATTGGTCTTCGGGTGTGGACTTGGAGATGCTGTCTATTAACAGAAGGAAAAGCTAAAGGTGTGTGTTACAGCAAGGAGCCACCGCAGAAACACTTCGTTCAATTGTGAGGGGAGTCGTGTTGGAGTTTGGTGAGGAGCACCGTAACGCCAGTGAGCAGCATCCTGTGCCACAGACCAACATTCTTCCAGTGCTGTCTATACTGTTTACCGTGAGAGGAGCGTAAAGTCTGTATTTCTGGTAACTGGACATCACAGTTGTGACCAGACAGTAATGCGTGCACGCAACACTTTGTTTTATTAGCAAAACACATATCTGTCCTGGGTAGGCCGACTATATAGACAATAAGACTTGCTGCCTCTGCGCTGTCAAATTGTCATGTACAGTATAAATCATAGAGGGACAGCGACACATGTTTGCCTTGACTGTTGTTTTTCAAGATTTCCATGACTATGTTGCAGAGCTGTGTGGTTTGCATTCACACTGTTATCATCTGCCTTATCTGTGAGGCTTCAGCTAACAAGGGTACTCAGGGGGAGTAATGTGTTTTGTCTATGTTTAGGTAGATAACTTGGAAGCTCTTCTGATGCGCCACTGGTACGTCGTGTTCGCACACACACACACACACACACACGCACACGCACACGCACACACACACACACACACACACACACGCACAAACACACAATTACTGCTGCTACGCAGAGGGATTACCAGGTAGTAGGCAACTGAATAGATTGTTCTATTATTTCAATTTTATGCATGGTTCTTATTGTTTGTTTTGGGAAAGTTAAACAATCATTTATCAACCCAACTGCTTAGAGTCCTTTTCCTGTTGCGTGGTTTTGCTGCATACTGCGGAGCCCACCCTGTACATGACTTAAAATGAAGCATAAGTCGCAATGGGAATTTCACTGTGCTACAATGCGGCCTAGCGGGGCTGTGCAAACACCGCCGGCCCCATCAAGTGCATCTGCGTGCTCTTCATCCTCTGTGACTGTGGGGACAGCAGTCACACATGCTTTTTCATGCTGAACTTCCACCACTTTACCCATAAGCGGGAGTGTGATTGGCAGGTTGTCACTTGTTTTGGAAGTGGAAACAGATGGTATTGTTGAGCTGTCAGACATCGAGAGAACCACCATTGGATCAAGGCAATATTATATCCACGCCTACACGTTCGTCACAGATTGGCTGGACTACCTGCAGTTAATAATTGTGTTCCAGAAATGGAAAAGAATATAGAATGCACATGTTTTCTACCTTGCTTGGCAGCAAAGGTGTCTAACTTAGTATTCCAGACAATTTTGGGATGGCAGAAAAAGTGTCAGCTCTTTGGGCAAATTAAATAGCGTGGCAAAAGTGGGCAGATGGGTACAGTGGCCGTGTTCTGTGTGTACCAGGACAGTAAATGAAGCCTCACTTTCTATGCCTCCTAATGATGTAATGCAGCAAGGAATTCCCTGAGTTTGCTATTAAAATAGCGTAGTAAAAATGTGCAGGAGGGTAGAATGCAGAGGTGGTGGGACTTGTTTGGCACAAGTGGGACACTAATGGAGTACAGCAGCCACTTTTTGGATGGCACTAACTGGCAGCACTCTTTGCTATTAAAATGGCTTTGCAAAAAAGGGCAGGAGGGTAGAATGCAGAGGTGGTGGGACTTGCTTGGCACAAGTGGGACACTAATGGAGTACAGCAGCCACTTTTTGGATGGCACTAACTGGCAGCACTCTTTGCTATTAAAATGGCTTTGCAAAAAAGGGCAGGAGGGTAGAATGCAGAGGTGGTGGGACTTGCTTGGCACAAGTGGGACACTAATGGAGTACAGCAGCCACTTTTTGGATGGCACTAATGGCAGCACTCTTTGCTATTAAAATGGCTTTGCAAAAAAGGGCAGGAGAGTAGAATGCAGAGGTGGTGGGACTTGCTTGGCACAAGTGGGACACTAATGGAGTACAGCAGCCACTTTTTGGATGGCACTAACTGGCAGCACTCTTTGCTATTAAAATGGCTTTGCAAAAAAGGGCAGGAGGGTAGAATGCAGAGGTGGTGGGACTTGCTTGGCACAAGTGGGACACTAATGGAGTACAGCAGCCACGTTTTGGATGGCACTAACTGGCAGCACTCTTTGCTATTAAAATGGCTTTGCAAAAAAGGGCAGGAGGGTAGAATGCAGAGGGGGTGGGACTTGCTTGGCACAAGTGGGACACTAATGGAGTACAGCAGCCACTTTTTGGATGGCACTAACTGGCAGCACTCTTTGCTATTAAAATGGCTTTGCAAAAAAGGGCAGGAGGGTAGAATGCAGAGGTGGTGGGACTTGCTTGGCACAAGTGGGACACTAATGGAGTACAGCAGCCACTTTTTGGATGGCATTAACTGGCAGCACTCTTTGCTATTAAAATGGCTTTGCAAAAAAGGGCAGGAGGGTAGAGTGGCTGGGTTGTGGGTCAGTGTTTAGGAAAGGAAGCCTCACTTTCTATCCCTCCTAAGGATGAAATGCAGCAAGGAATTCCCTGAGCTTAGGTTTACAAACGCTATCTAAAGCTGTATACAGCGTTTCCACGGACTTGCATGACAGCTATGGCTCTGAGCCCCAAGAAATCAGCCCTGAAAAGGGCTGAAATGAACTTCTGTCCCTAAGCTGTACAGCGCTGTGTACACAGCAGGAGTGGCGACAGGAGCTGCGTCAGCGGTGACTGTCACCCAGACGCAGAAGGCAGATAATGGCGCCGTGAGGGAAAATGGCCGTATTTATAATGCAAGGACATGTGACATTCACAGCCTATGACACATGCCCTTGCTTGTCTGGCAAAAATTCCACTTAGCCGTCTGTGTGTCTGGGATTGGCTGACATGCTTGCCCGCCCCACTGCACGCGCGCTTAGAAAAAAAAAATGGCGATCGGCATTCTCTCAGCACCACAGATCTAAACCTCGTCTCCCGCACACTATACGCTGAAATTTGATAATAGTGTGAATCACAGAGTGACTCACACTATTACAGTGAAAAGCCAGCTAGTAATTAGCTAGGCTTTTTGCTGATCAAACCGTTCTCAAACGTAACTCGAGCTGCCAAACATTTAGCAAAAGGCTCGAGTTCTAGTTCGATCTAGAACACCCCCAAAATCACTCGAACATGAAATTGGCGAACCTCGAACCACGCTCAACTCTAGTCACCACTGATAGCGCGACTCACTTCAGTTGCTGCGTGGAGCTCACAGGGAGCGGTCATGCTCTATGGCAGCTCGCTGTCAGCTTCCGTGTAGCAGAGCTGAAAGCATCGTGGGACCTCTGTGGATTACGTCGGACCTGGAAGGGTGTTTGTGGATTAATAAAGTGGTGAAAGAGGGTGTTTTTTTTGTCTTTTATTCCAAATAAAGAATTTTTTGTATGTATGTATTTATTTACTTTCACTTATATATTAATCATAGGGGGTGTCTCATAGATGCCTGCCATGATTAATTTAGGACTTAGTGGCAGCTATGGGCTGCCATTAACTCCTTATTACCCCAATTGCCACCGCACCAGGGCATTCGGGATGAGCCGGGTAAGGTTCCCGGACTGTCACATCTAATGGATGCGGCAATTCCGGGTGGCTGCTGGCTGATATTTTTAGGCTGGGGGGCAGCCTAAAAACGATAGGCCGCTGCAGTCTGAGAACACCAACCCTCAGCGGTGTGGCTTTATATTGGCTGGCTATCAATTAGAGGGAGACTGCACATCGTTTTTTTTTTTATTTATTTAACTGCATGATTTAGACCCGCCCACTGGCGGCTATGATGAGCTGCAGTGAAACAGCTATCACTCAAACGTGGGGGCTTGTCTGACTGCAACCAATCGTGGGCGACGGTGGGCGAGGGAAGCAGTGAATATGAGATGAGTCTAATGAGTGGCCGGCACTTTCAGAAGCAGGAGAAGCCGATGGAGCAGTGTGTCAGCCGTGCAGCGCCGCGCCGGTGATCGGTGAGTATGAAGGAGGGAGAGACCGACCGACAGAGAGAGAGAGACTGACCGACAGAGAGAGAGAGATCGACACTAACAGAGAGAGAGATCGACAGAGAGACCAACACTGATAGTGAGAGACTGACACTGACAGAGAGTGAGAGACCAACAGAGAGCGAGAGAGAGACAAACACCGCCAGAGAAAAAGAGAGAGAGAGAGACCGAAAAACCTGCTTTTTTGTTGACAATAATGCATCAAAAATGCAACGCAAACGCACAAATAAACATGTTGCGTTTTGATCCATCTCATTTATTTCAATGGGTGGAAAATGCAACCAAAACGCAAGCAAGAAGTGTCATGCTGCTTTTTTTTTAGGCAACGATTTTGACAAATATTTGACAAACAAAACGCTGCCTAAAAAAAAGTAACATGTGCATGGAATTTTATGACTTCTCATTGACTTTGCTGGGGAAGCACAATGCATGCATATTGTCAATGACACAGTACAGTTTAAAATGCAGCCAAAATGCTTGAAAAAAATACATATGCGCTGATGGCCTTAGCCATCCAGTAGCCGAGTCTAAACTCCTTCTCCCGATTCCCATTCCATGGCTTTCCTGGACCACTTCACGCCATTGGACAGCTTCCTAGCCTCTCAACCTGTATATGGGCCCATCGGCAGTACACTTGCCCCGACGCCTGACTGGTCCCTGAACTCTCTTAAGCCCATCATCACGTAGGCTCCGGACCGTTGGAGGATACCTCCTGGTTCCGCAACAGACTCTGATACACACTGATACACAGCTCGTCCTTGCTTCAACACTTGACATTACTGACCCTCTTCCTCGCCTGCCTCACTAACCAACCTTCTCTTCTCTCACACTCCCCCCTGGTTCTAGGCTCTACCCTCCGCAAATCAAAACTTATCTTCTTTATTTACACATACTTAAATTCTTTATGCTAACAGCACTACTTAACATTTCACAATTAACACAATAGGCAGGTTAAGGTATAAAATACATACTATACAGTAAAATACAGCAAAATACAATATACAATAAAACACTTAAAACTACCAGTCGCTAGACAGTGCCAAGCATTGCACTGCTTCGTCTCTGCTTCATTGCCAGCCGCAGTACTTAAACATCTAAACAACATGTTTATATCACAGGAGTGGGGTTATCCGACCACCTACTACGTCCGCTCAGTGCTTCAGCTTCCATCTCACAGGCAGTCAGTGTTGCAATCTTGTTGCAATACAGCAGAGCTGTGAGCTGCAGAAGCTAACATGTTTGTTAAGAGACAAACTTCACTTCTGCTGTTTTGTGTTAGTTGCATGTCTCACCCTGGTAATGTCTCTTCTATTTAAAATAAGCTCTGGTGACGGATTCCCATGCAGATCAGTGTCCTATCCATAGGCTGGAATACCTCATTTACATTAAATTAATGTGGATTTCTCTGGAATAAGACATTGGATCGCAGATATCATCACGGTTTCAATTTTATTCAGCGTCTTGTAACCTAAATGCCCATATAGAGGACTTATTAGAAGCATTGGTCCTACTAATAGATTCCCTTTAAGAACTATCTTCAGCATACAGAAAAACAAGGTGTCCTGGAAGTGATATGTTACCTTCATTCTACGGGCAAGTAAAATTATGGCAACAATACTTATTTGTATTTTATGTATTATATTACAGTAGTGAAGCTTTGGTATAATCCATCAAATATAATCTAACAGTTGCCTTTCCCCCAATCAAAGTGCAACAAATTGTAAGCCCTCTCCTTCCTCACCTCTCTCCACACTCAGTACCTCTCCCCTTCCATCCTATGATTTTAGTGTTATTAGCAATTCAATTAATTTTCAGCCCATTATTCATTTGCTAGCGTTATTCCCTGTACAGTTAATGTGTTATGGAAATGCTATTATTATTTAGTTAGTATTTTTGGGCATATACAGTACATAATATGGCCAACCATGCTATTCCCACCTCTTATAACGCCCCAAGAATAAAGCATGTGTTTTAGTGTTTTAGACATTTTTTTTAATGAAAAACACTTGATAAGTTTAAAGGTTTTATTGATCAAAAATAGTTACATTTTAGAATGTATCAGACACATCACATTTCAGAAGGATTTCAGAATGATATTGAGCATTATAATTTATTATTATATATAGTTAGCCACGTGGATTGTAGTAACGATAGATGACTTTTTTTTAAGATAGCAAAATCCCTTGTGTGATACCTACAGTAATGATGGGAAATGTAAAGACTGAAAAGTACGCCGTGGTGCGGATAGTCTGCGAGGTATTGATTAGAGGTAAACGAACCTGGTCGGTAAAGGTTTGCCAATTTCAAATTCGGTACGAGACTGAGCTTGTTCATTCGGGCTCGGCAACCCTGTGCCCCTCACTAAAAAATCGGTAATGTTCGTTTTTGTTCGTTTTCTGACCCCAGAATGCGGGCCGCGTTTCCAAAAATGCATTTTTAATATAATTTTCTTATTTTTGATAGGATTGTGGTGCTGTTTGATGTGGGGATGTGTAAAATCAGTGGAGGAGGGGACTCTGGATCAGGAGAAGCCAGACGAGCGCAGCCGTGTGCATATAAATCACGGACATGTTAGCTTGGTGCCAGTTTATTAATGTGAAAGGGTGCTGCAGGACAGTCAGCTTAGCTAGGGGAAATATGCTAGCTAGTTCAGATAGGTAGGAGAGTTATAGTTTACAATAGGGATGTGCATTGTAGGTGAGCTTAGCTACGGGTTTAATGCTGCATAGTTCACATAGATAGGAGAAATATAGTTTACAATAGTGACGTGTAGTGTAAGGAAAGGTGTGTGTGTGCAACGTCGTCACATTTCATGATCGGGATAGAGATTGGTGCTTGCAGTGCCTTCTAAAGAGTTGCCAGTGAAGCATGTAAATAATTATCACTACATATTACTGGCTACTGAAATGTATACAAACACAGTCACAGGTCTTGTTACTTGTTAGTGCACGGCCTAAAAGAAAATAGCAACTGAAGTATCTAAAAAGTGGTTCTTCGTAATCTTAATTGCCTGGTGAAAAATCTGTAAACACAGTTATAGGTATTGTTACTTGAAAGTGTGTGGCCTAAAAAAATTCCTAGGGAAGTATCTAAAAAGTGGTTCTGGGCAATTTTAATTGACTACTGAAAATTATGCAAACACATTTTAAAGTACTGTGTCACATCCTCACCGGAGTCCACTCCTGCAACTTCTTTTTCCGTATTAGATCAAGCAAGACAACATAGGTTGGATAACCATTACATCAATTCTAGGCCAGAGAAACAAATGGTAGGCATACGTCCCCTGAGGAAGAGGGTGAAACGCGCGTTGGGACAGGCAGGTGTTGCGGTATCTTCTTTACTGGTCAGTATATGGTTGGTTTTATCACTCACTAGGACTATATCATCCGTGAGGGTGATCTACGGTTTAACCCCAGCAAGTGTGTGAGTGTACCCTAGCCCATTATGAGCAGGGATTAAATACCATCACCAACTATTGGCTGACATAAGATTTGAAACACTCTGTGTATACCTATATGATGTCAGTATTCCTGGGAATTATACCAACTCTGAGGGTGATTGACTGTTGAAACCCCAGCGGTGACTTGTGTATATTTTTCTCTATGGAGTAGGGATGAAATACTATTACTACATATATGCTGACATGTAATGTGAGTGTTTCATTTATTATACTTTCTTCATGTATGATACCGGTCCACCTTCTAATTGAGGATTTACTGCTGTGAATGTTGTTTTGTCTTATTATGTTCTGATTTTATGATTTTGCAATAAAATTAAATATTTTTAATTACATTGGAGTCATACCATTTGTTTCTCTGGCCTAGAACTTCTTTTTCCGTAACCAGGCACCGCCGTATTCCCGCCGTGGACTATGCTGGTGATAGGAGAGGAGTCAGTACCAGTGGCTCTGGTGGGCGGAGGATCCTCTCATCCACTAAGCTGGGTTTCCCTGAGATCTGCAGTACTGGCATTTGTCATGAATTTACCACCATTCAGCTACAACCAATGAGAAGACACCACACCATTCTAATTGCCCCTCATTTCTGCTGGTCAATGTCAGATATAGTTTTGTATCCCTGCTTTTGTCTGGTTCCTGCTCTGTTCTGACTATTGATCCCTGTGTTTTGACCCCTGCCTGCTCACTGACTACTCTCCTGCCTGCCGTTTTTGTACCTTGCTGCCATCTCCGGTTTTGACCTCTGCCTGATTTTCTGACTATGCCCTTGTCTTCCAATTTTGTCCCTTTTCTGTATCTCCTGGTTTGACCCTGCCTACTCTGTGAACTACTCTTCCCTGGACTCAGCCTTCCACAGGTAGCGATCTCCGGGGCTCTGTAGTAATTCCAAATCCCGGTATAGGGGTTAAAGGGTTTTGGGGTTCATGGGAATACTGCTTAGTGAGCGGCATTCCTCTAACCTGTCCGTAACAGCCATTCTGAAACTGTGCTTACAGGCAGGCATCACATACTGGTAGTTAGCCATGTGTGGCCGAAAAAGTTGCTAGGTAACTATCCAAAAAGTTGTTCTTGCCAATTTTAATTGCCTGGTCAAAATTCTGCAAACACAGTTATAGTTATTGTTACTTGAAAGTGCATGGCCTAAAAGAATTCCTAGGGAAGTACTTAAAAAGTGGTTGGTTCTGGGCAATTTTAATTGCCTAGTCAAAACTGTGCACAAATGGTTATAGGTATTGTTGCTTGTTAGTGCCTGGCCTAAAAAGGTGGTAAGGAAGTATCTAAAAAGTGTTTCTTTGCAACTTAAATTGCCATCTCTAAATTATGCAGTGAAATATATGTATAGATATTGTTAGTGGTGCCTGCTGAAAATTTGCTATTGAACAAGCTAAAAAGGTCTTCTTGGCACTTTACCTTGAAATAGGGTCCCAGCAGGATTCTGACCCTCGTCAACTGACATTAACACCTGGGGTGGAGGTGATGATGATGAGACTCAAACACTAACCTCTGATTGTCACACCCGGTCAGCGTAGGGGTAATTTTACAAACACTATTTGCCCGAGGGGCAGCAAGAGGTACCCTAACTAAAGACCTAATCAAATAAACTTTATTAAATTATGTATATGGACAAAGATTAAAATTGGCAGGTGGGAGGCCAATTCCGTATTATCTGAGTGTGGCCGCGGACCGACACTGCTCTGGATAAATTACTAAACGTAATATGGCTGGCTATCACCTATACTGCTTGTTAAAAACTACCTAACAGCTAATAGCCTCCACAACATGTTTCGCCATGACTAGCTTCATCAGGGGGCTGAGGCTATAGAATGCTGAAAACCGGTTATATCCCCTTTTAAAACCTCTGATGAGGACCTCACCATAGGGCTACCAATAGTGCTGGACTCCAGTGGCCAAATCAAGTTCAGGATAACTTCCATTCACACTTCAATTGGATGTGATTGAACACTGTTATGTGTTCTACGTTATGATTTGCCAATATATCAGTCACTCATAAGTAAGCACCTATCAAGGTGGCCAACATAACTCCAGGCATTTCCACAGTTTAGTATGACTTTATGTCCCTCTCTGTAATAGGGATGTTAATCAGTCAATCGATAAAGTCCACCAATGAATAGCTTCCCAGCAGGTACACCTGCCACCTATCAGAACAAACATCCGGGATCTAAGTTCGATCATGTGACATTCATCTCAATCACAATGAACTATGGGTAATCTCACAGATCCTCATGGACTTAGAAAATATTAGATGCAGAGAGCGAAACAACGCATACACTTAGAAAAAAATCTCACAGATGTACACTGAGCATGATCATGGACTTAGAAAGATCAGATGCAGAGAACAAAACAGAGCATGCTCATGGACTTAGAAAATATCTCACAGATGTAAACAGAGCATGCTCATGGACTTAGAAAATATCAGATACAGAAAGCCAGACAGCGCATGCTTATTGACTTAAAAAATATATCAAATACAGAGAGTGCACAGTGCATGCTCGTGAACTGGGAAAATAAAAAAGCGAGTAGCGCATGCTCACGCACTTAGTCTCCAATAAAAAAGGGGGAGGGGAAATTCCCTCATGCAGCGCATGCTCATAGACTTAGACAATTAAAGACAAGTTTCCATTGCGCATGCTCATGAACTTAGGAATAAACTGACATGGCCATTATTTGCTCAGACACTAAATATAAAAATAGAATTATTATATATGCTCACAAGTTTAAAGTGATCTATCATCAATTTACTTTGGCCACTATAAACACAGCAATGATTCATATAATTTTGGCGATCAGTTATCACCTTCAGATCTATACTGGGTCCGAAAGGATAATCAGGGAAGTCGGTTACATAATTATTAGGCCAAAACGTTACACACTATATAACAGACACCCCGAGCATGGCAGGTTTTCTGTCACATAGGACTAATTTGGATAGTCTTCTATTGGAAGCTTCTCAAGTTTTTTCCACTGGTAATTCAGGTTTTGCTCAAAGCGACTTGGTTGCCCTCTTTAATAACATCACCAAGACCTTTAGGCTAGGTTCGCACACTGCGTCTTTTTGACGCTGCGTTTTTGTGCGTTTTTGGCCGCTAAAAACGCACAAAAACGCACCTGCGTCGAAAAAACGCATCCAAAAACGCATGCGTTTTTGCCGCGATTTGGTGCGTTTTTGGCTGCGTTTTGCTGCGTTTTTGATCTCTGCGTTTTGCTGTGTTTTTCAAATGCATTGAATGGGCGGAAAACGCAGAAAAACGCAGGAAAGAACTGACATGTCCATTTTTTTTTTTTAACTCAAAAATGCAGGTAAAAAAAACAGATGTGTGCGGACAGCAAAAATGAAAACTCATAGACTTTGCTGGGGAAGCAAAGTCCTGCAGTTTTGAGGCCAAAAACGCACCCGAAAAACGCGCAAAAACGCCGCGAAAAACGCACTGTGCGCACATAGCCTTAAGAGGCAGATAAAAACGTGGTGGGGGTAGCTAGCTTTGAAACCTATCTACAAAGGAAGATAGTGTATAGAGGGCTGAGAATTAAGATAACCCCGAATTCACATAAAGAGGATATTAACTTTATTAAAGGTTGGGAGAAACTTCTAACAGATAACTCATTACGTATGATTGAATACTTATTGACATATGAGAAAATCTGTTTAGGAAGGATTAACGAACAACTCGATAAAGAGATTGCCGAATTACAGAAACAGTCCTCTCAACCCGACTTTATTAAGCTTGAACTTGCCCTACAAAACAATCTTGAAAAGTTCAAAAAAAATCTAAAAGATTGTAAACACCAGAAGTTTATTAGGGATCTAAAAGATGTTGAAACAGGGCAAGTGTATCAAATATATAAGGGGAATAGCAGGCCCTCCCAATACACTAGGACTAGCAATACCGATTTGTCAGAAACAGAATTATCGGAATCAGATAGCTCAATTGGTGCTTCAAATAACAGACAGACAGGAATGAAACGCAAAAGTGGGAAAAATAGGAATTGGAAACAGAAAGAATCCCGTTTCCAGATCATGGGAAGTAACCGCAATGGGAGAGAACCGAAGAGTCGGCGATTCTGGCAATTTAGTACATGGTACCCCTGGCTGTTCCTCGTTGGGTTTGTCCAATTCACGGGTGGGCCTTACCCAACAAACAATTCCAACAATGTTTGGAGGCCACACTTCCCTGATAAACAAGGAGCCCAGTATACAACGAATTGTACCTTCATCCACATTAACTGGCATATCTTTACAACAAAATGCACTGCAGGGTGTAGGCACTATGTCTGTTGTGCCTACTATACAACAAATAATGTTCCACCAATTTGTGACGTTAACACCGCAGACCACAAATATGTTACAGAGTCTGTCGATGCCCATGTCATCTATACAGCAAAACAATGCAAATATTGTAGGCACCAATGTAAATCCTATCATACAACAGACAGTGTCACAGATTGGTACATCGACAAATCAACATACACCTCAATGTGCAGATATACAGCAGAGTTTATATACACTCTCTGTGAACCAGGGCAGCCAAGGCACCGGAACGATACTGACTACCCCAATGGTGGAATCTACATCTTCTCGATCATTTACTTTTTTAGGGATAGGGAAACCCTAAATTCTGGGAGTGATACAACGAACCTTCAGATCTTTAATTTGTCATCTTTTCATCTGAAAGGACCACATATTTCATTGTTGCAAAAGCGGTTTGTCTTTTACACCTTCCCCCTTTTATGATGCCTTTACATGGACAAAGGATGTGAATGTCTTTGCCCGTAAGTTGGCTCTACACAAATACCATGTGGCGAAATCTCGTGACCCTTCAGCAATCAGAAGATAGGATGATGAAACTCTCAGAACCCTTGAGGAGTTATCTTTGGGATTGAGATATGGCGTTATTCCTCCCTTCTCTAAACTAACACCTAAAAGTAGGAATACTCCACCGTTCTCCCAGTACCATAGTATAGATACGTTTGTTACTATGGTTACAGCTGACCTGAAAAAACTACATAAATCGAGTCAGAACAAGGGAAATCTGAGCCCAGATGAATTAAGGGCCATGGATGAACTGAGGAACAATGATAAATTGACCATCAAACACTCCGATAAGGGGGGGAATATGGTTGTTATGAACACCACCGAATATGTGAACATGGTCAATGCACTTTTGAGTGATAGAGATACATATTCTATTTTAAGAAATGACCCTACAGAGAATTTTCCAAAAGATTTGAATTGTCTCTTGAAAGGAGCACTTGACTCTAATCTGATTTCCGATGATGAATTTAAATTCATGTTTAATCCCCACCAAACCATGGCTACTTTTTATGCACTACCCAAAGTGCATAAACAAACATATCCAATTAAGGGCAGACCAATTGTTATTTATTGGAAATCGACCTCAACTAATTGTCTACTCCACTGGGATAGTTGACACCCAACACCTTTGAAGGCTGGCATCCCAGTGGGTCAGTATCTCCGGGCTCGGAGGAACTGCCCGAATGAGCAGCTTTTTGAAAAAGAGTGTAGTAACCTCTATAATAGATTCTCTGCAAGAGGTTACCCCAAGAAGGTGTTACATCGTGCTTAACACCGGGCAAGATCTACATGTCGTGACAGTCTCCTGGGAGATACTGAATGTAGACAAAACTCCGATTTGATCAGGATTATTGGTACCTTTGACGCACAGAGTAATGGGGTATCAAGGGTTATATGACGTTATTGGCCTTTGCTGCAAGTGGATAGTGACCTTAAGGATAGAATTGGTGAATACGTATAGGAGAGGGAAAAATCTGAGAGATTCACTCGTATACACTTCCAGTCATTTCACACAGCATCAATGTACGGATCATTTAGGAACTAGACAGGCTGATTCATATCCATGTTCCACATGCTCCTTTTCTAAGTATTTACCCAGAATACGCTAGTTTGTAAATCCAGTGGATAACAGGAGATCTACAATAAGGGACAATATTAATTGTAAGACTAAAGGGGTAGTATACAGTATATTGCATCTTGCCCCTGTACCAAACTTTACGTGGGGAAGACAATACAGGAGTTGCGTAGAAGAATTTCCAAACATATCAGTTGTATTAATACCAAGGCTGATACGCCCCTCTCTATACATTTGAGAACTATACATTCGGATACCCCTTTGGATCTACACTTTTGGGGCATTAGAAAAATTTTCCTGGGCCCAAGGAAAGGCAACCTGGATAGGTTGCTGCTACAAGAAGAATCCAAATGGATCTACAGTTTTCAGCCTTTTTGTGACATAGAACAGTTTATATAGAGTCTAACGTATTGGACTAATAATTATGTAACCGACTTCCCTGATTATCCTTTCAGACCCAAAATAGATCTGAAGGTGATAATTGATCGCCAAAATTATATGAATCATTGGTGTATTTATAGTGGCCAAAGTAAATTGATGATAGATCACTTTAAACTTGTGAGCATATATAATAATTCTATATTTATATTTAGTATTTGAGCAAATAATGGCGATGTCAGTTTATTCCTAAGTTCATGAGCATGGGCAATGGAAACTTGTCTTTAACTGTCTAAGTCTATGAGCATGCGCTGCATGAGGGAATTTCCCCTCCCCCTTTTTTATTGGAGACTAAGTGCGTGAACATGCGCTACTCGCTTTTTTTATTTGATATTTTCCCAGTTCACGAGCATGCACTGTGCACTCTCTGTATTTGATATATTTTTTAAGTCAATAAGCATGCGCTGTCTGGCTTTCTGTATCTGATATTTTCTAAGTCCATGAGCATGCTCTGTTTTGTTCTCTGCATCTGATCTTTCTAAGTCCATGAGCATGCTCAGTGTACATCTGTGAGATTTTTTTCTAAGTGTATGCGTTGTTTCGCTCTCTGCATCTAATATTTTCCAAGTCCATGAGCATGCTCAGTTTACATCTGTGAGATTAGCCATAATTCATTGTGCGATTACCCATAGTTCATTGTGAACGAGATGAATGTCACATGATCGAACTTAGATCCCGGATGTTTGTTCTAATAGGCGGCAGGTGTACCTGCTGGCATGGCGAAACATGTCGGGGAGGCTATTAGCTGTTAGGTAGTTTTTAACAGGCAGTATAGGTGATAGCCAGCCATATTACGTTTAGGAATTTATCCAGAGCAGTGTCGGTCCGCAGCCGCAGTCATCTAATACGGAATTGGCCCACCTGCCAATTTTAATCTTTGTTCATTTATATAATTTAATAAAGTTTATTTGATTAGGTCTTTAGTTAGGGTACCTCTTGTGGCCCCTCGGGCAAATAGTGTTTGAATGATGAGACTCAAGGGTGTTTTACATGCTGCGACATCGCTAACGATATATTGTCGGGGTCACGTCGTTAGTGACGCACATCTGGTGCCGTTAGCGACATCACAGCGTGTGACACCAATGAGCGACGATCAACGAGAGCAAAAATGTGAAATATCGTTGCTCGTTGACACGTTAATTTCCTTAATATTGTTGCTGCTGCAGGTACGATGTTGTTCGTCGTTCCTGCGGCAGCACACATCGCTGTGTGTGACACCGCAGGAACGACGAACATCTCCTTACCTGCGTCCACCCCCAATGAGGAAGGAAGGAGGTGGGCGGCATGTTCCGGCCTCTCATCTCCGCCCCTCCTCTGCTATTGGACGGCTGCCGTGTGACTTCGCTGTGACGCCGCACGAACCACCCCCTTAGAAAGGAGGTGGTTCGCCGGCCACAGCGATGTAGCAGGGAAGGTAAGTCCGTGTGACGGTTGTTAGTGATGTTGTTCGCCACGGGCAGCGATTTGCCCGTGTCGCACAACCGACGGGGGCGGGTAAGCTCGCTAGTGATATCGGTACTGATATCGCAGCGTGTAAAGTACCCTTTAGACACCTGAGGCACACGCGTACTATGCTGTGATGTCAGGTCAGGAAGAGGATGAGGGAAATAGCTTAGAGCATGATGCTGAAGTTGTAGATCCCACTTGGTTTGAACCCAGCTGAGTAGCTCAGCTCAGCACGCAGCTGAGTAGCTCAGCAGATGAGGAGGAGGAAGCCAAGGATGTTATGGTGGCAATGTTACGTAGTGATGCAACCATGAGAAGCACTGCATCCTCAGCCACAACTCTGGCTGTTGCTAGCAGCAGTTGCAGGTCTGCAGTTCGCAGGAAGGGTTGCCTTGCCTGGGCCTTTTTTGTGCCAGCAAAAGATGACCCACCTTCCATTATCTGCCAAAGTTGTAAACAAAGACTGAGTGAAGGGAAATATTTAAATAATTTGACAACTACATTCATGAACAAGCACATGCGCAACCAACATGCATTACTGTCCGAATCTCACTGTGCTAAAATGTGGACTAACAGGCTTACCCGGCCACCGGCCACCAAATCAACATAGTCTGCTGCTTCTTCCTCCTCCTGCATCACTGGCAAAACTATTTTAACACAGGTCTCCAACCACAGAACCTCTTCTTGTGTACCTGTAGTGAGGTGCCAGGGGGGCCTCCGGCCTTGTAGTCATGGCCTTTGTTGATTTCAGGCTTACCCCTGGCTCCACCACTACCTCAAGGTCGGGAGCTGACTTGGTGGGGCAGAGTGTGGTGGTGCAATCGTCGGTCGTTGTACAAACAGTCTTCAGGCAGGATGTGGTGAAAACAAAAGACATCTTTTATTACACTCGCCTTCACAATCCGGCTGTTGCTGAAAACACTTCTTGGAGCTGGGGGGACAACCTGCCCTAACGTACCCTCACGTGGGGATGTGCCCTGGTTAATCCGCTTCGCCGGGCTCCCACTAGCGGTTACACACACACCGGACCCACACCGGTTGCTTCACTCTCTGAGGTTCCGTTCACTCCCGTTCTCTCCGGCGCCCCCTTTGGATTCAGCTCCCACACTCTGCCCCTTGATGTTCACTCTCTCACGTCCCGGATCCAACTTCACTCTCTCACACACACACTTCTCCTCCCTCCCCCTGGTTTCTGCCGGCTCCTCCTTCCACTGTGGTGACAGCCGTCCCACCCGGCCACTAGGGGGTACCCTAACACAATACAAATAAAACACTTTTATTAAGGACATCTCCGGATAACTAGCTCCCTTTGTAGGGGGTATGCTCACCCACTACACACCTCCCCTCTTTAAACCCGAGCCTCCCGGCAAGGCTCCATCTAAAAATCACACATATTTAAAACTAGGCACAACATGGTGAATAAACTACGAACCAGTCCACAACAGGCGGCCCGGAAGAAGGGGCACCAGTCCAGCGCCCGGAGTTCCAACTGGAAGCTCCCGGTCTTGGTAGTGCCCGGAGGCTTAGCAGCGCTCCCGGTCTTGGTAGTGCCCGGAGGCTTAGCAGCGCTCCCGGTCTTGGTTGTGAACAACAGGAACACAAAACTTCTCCTTCTCCAGGACGCGGAGGAGCCCCTGGCCCAGTCCGGCAGCAGACTCTCTCCGGCCTCAGTCACTTGAACGTTGCTGAACTTTAACTGCAAACAAAAACCGGTCTTCCAATAAACCGGTCAGGATGTTTTACTCTCGATGCAAAGCCCGCTTCCACTCGGCTCTCTGAGCCCTGATGTAGTCCGACAGAGACTGTCCGGGCTGTCGGCGCAGCCTCTGGAAAGGCTCGTAGGCGACGGCAGGCTTCGGTGCCGTGGTCTCCTCAGTCACCGACGGGGGCGATGGGGTCGCTACCCTAGGCGGCGGAGGTATATCCAGGACGATAACCGGGTTGGTGTTAAGATTCTGGCTGATAGCCAGCACCGCCGGGGTTCCCCTCTCTGAGTCGGTGGTCGGTCCGGGCATCACTTCCGGAGCGACGGCTAAAGTGCGTCTTGGATGAGAGGATTCAGCCAGCACCGGTCTGGACTGCGCCCGCCGCCGGCATTGGTGTTCCTCCCACTCCAATTCCTGCTGCCACTGAACAGCTTCTTGTGAAGTGGGCATTCGAGTGACGCTGACCGCAAAGAGGCCTCGGCATCCCACTTCGGGTATGAACCGAACCTTCTCCCCTGGGTAGAGCGTGTGTAGGCGCTGAGGTAAGCCCTCGACATCCAGATGCACCCGATTATAAAAATAATCATCTCCGGTTGTCTCCTCCCGGATAAAGCCGTAGCCCTCTTGCTGGTTGAATTTCACCACTATGCCCGTGGTGAACTGTAACTCCAACTCTTCACCCCGGGGACCGGTCATCATCTCCCGGGCAACAGTTTCAGCGAGCAGTCTCTCCTGTACGGGATCCGGCTCTGGGGACGGTGACTTTCGGTGAGGTATGGAAGACGGCTGCACCGGGTCCCAGAAAAAGCCCCAATTATCCTGTTCCAGCTTCCGGGTAGGTGAGTCTTCCGGGGCTTGTACAGGAGTAGGGGTCGGCGGTCCCACCGCGACGGGCGGGGGTGTCTCCAGGTCTGGGTTTGGAAGGATTCCCGGAGGCCGATTCCCCAACGGCAGCGGAGTGGTATAGGTCGCCCGGACCTCTGTTGTGGTTCCCCCGGTCACGGCGTCCCACGTGGTGATCCAGGTTACTTTAGACTGGCGTCCTTGTCCTCCTGGAGCGGCTGGTAACTCAAGCGGTGACACATCCGCAGCTGCAGCCGCAGACTGCTTGGGACGTCCTCTGCCCAGATGAGTGAGTGCCATCGCGGTCTCTATCTCCTGTTGCTGCCTGGAGGTCTCCATCACGCAAACACTCGGTAGCTCTGGCAATGGCGGCGAGGTCAGTGGAGATGCTGGAGGAAGTGGAGGCGGGCCTATTTTTCCCGCTCTTGGGCATACTCCACCCCCAGTCTCACACATCATATCGACCCCTCCGCGGCGGTTCTTCTTTTTCTTCAAAACACCGCCCACTTCGCATGTTTTTCTGCGTGCCCTGGGACCGGCACCTCCCCTCTTTGGGCGGAGTACTCCGAACTTCTTCTTCGGCACCGGCCAGCCCCAGGCTCTTCTTTTGGCGCCAACTTTTCGCGCGCTTTCTTCATCTTCACAGACGACGGCCATCTTGCCACCATCTTGTGCCCGGTCCAACGCTGCAGGCTCTGTTTCTTCTTCCCACCATGGGACTGGAAATCTTCTCTCATAGTCCGGATCCTGTGCCCTAGGCACCACTTGATCTCCGGCTTCTTGGGTCCCTGGCAGGGAATTCGCATCCTGCCGACTACGCCACATGTAGTGAGGTGCCAGGGGGGCCTCCGGCCTTGTAGTCGTGGCCTTTGTTGATTTCAGGCTTACCCCTGGCTCCACCACTACCTCAAGGTCGGGAGCTGACTTGGTGGGGCAGAGTGTGGTGGTGCAATCGTCGGTCGTTGTACAAACAGTCTTCAGGCAGAATGTGGTGAAAACAAAAGACATCTTTTATTACACTCGCCTTCACAATCCGGCTGTTGCAAAAAACACTTCTTGGAGCTGGGGGGACAACCTGCCCTAACGTACCCTCACGTGGGGATGTGCCCTGGTTAATCCGCTTCACCGGGCTCCCACTAGCGGTTACACACACACTGGACCCACACCGGTTGCTTCACTCTCTGAGGTTCCGTTCACTCCCGTTCTCTCCGGCGCCCCCTTTGGATTCAGCTCCCACACTCTGCCCCTTGATGTTCACTCTCTCACGTCCCGGATCCAACTTCACTCTCTCACACACACACTTCTCCTCCCTCCCCCTGGTTTCTGCCGGCTCCTCCTTCCACTGTGGTGACAGCCGTCCCACCCGGCCACTAGGGGGTACCCTAACACAATACAAATAAAACACTTTTATTAAGGACATCTCCGGATAACTAGCTCCCTTTGTAGGGGGTATGCTCACCCACTACATACCTGCTATAGTGGGGCTGAGTGAGGGCTCGTCAGGTATTCCAAAAGTGACCCTGTGCCTGGTGTTTTTAATCCATGTGAGACACCGAGCATACCACATGTTTCTCAATCCAGCATTCCATCTCCCACTACACCTCCCTCCCAGTCCACTGCTCGGTCATGTACTCTTTACTCCACCCTCTCCAGCCCTTGGTCCTGCAGTTTTGGTCATGTAAAAGACCATTTCCTCCCACACATGAAAAAGCAAAGTGCTTGAACTTCACCATATTGAAACTGTTGGCCACGGAAATGCTGCCTTTTCGCCTAGTGGATACAGAGGGTTTCTGAAACCTGATGGCCATTGCAATCCCTCAGTACCAGTTGCCCATTCGCCATTAGTTCTCTAATAAAACTGTGCCTGCGCTACACCATGTCGCAGCCAAGATTAACTTTTCTTTGGAAAACTCTGTGGCTCCCAGGGTGCATTTCACCACTGACACCTGGATGAGCAATTGTGGCCAGGGGCGTTTCATCTCACTGACTGGGCACTGAGTTACTCTGGTAGCTGTGGGGGAAGGGGGCTGCTTCTCAAATGTTGAAATCCCCATGGCTTTTGGGACAAACTTCCTGATCTACCACTTCTGCTTCCTCCACCTCCTCTAGTTCCTCCACCTGCACCCTCAACCTCTCCCTTAATGAAACACGCATTCAGAGAGTGCAGTGAGAATGCTCCGCACTAGCGTACAGCTCAGCCAAGGTTCAGCGCAATCAGGCAGTGAAATTTATCTGCATTGGAGAACACAGTCGCACAGCCGAGGCAGAGTTTGATCAATGCCTGTCTCCACTGAACCTGGAGCCAGGGAAGGCCATGTGCGACAATGATAAAAACATGTTAGCGGGCCTACACCTTGGCAACATCCCACATGTGCCTTGCATGGCTCACGTCCAGAACCTGGTTGTCCACAAATTTCTAGCCCATTATTCTGGGCTAGATGCACAAGGCACAGTTGGTGTGTGCTCACTTCAACCATTCGCACCCCACGGTTAATTGACTTGCAATGCTAAAAAGGACTTTTAGCCTACTGGCTAACTGGTTGATATGCGATATGCTGACACAGTGGAATTCCACTATTCACATGTTGCAGCCACTATAGCAGCAGCAAGCCCTAGTGCACTATGCCATGACACAAAACCTTGGACAATCCAGTACTGATATGGGGGCAAATCACGATTGCGGAATAGGCACATATGAAGGACCACTGCACCCTCCTGCACAATTTTGAAATTGCTACAAAGATGGTTAGCGCTGAGGATGCCGTCATCAGCATCACTATTTCGCTCATCTACATGTTGGAGTGAACTTTGAATAGTCTGCGCGAGGAGATGGGGGTCCCAGAGGAAGAGGAGGAAGCAGAGGAGCATGAGGAAGGGATACCATTTCCTGTAAGATCTGGGCAGTCGTCGCACAGGTTGGTGTCACGGGACGGTAGAGTCCATCGACTGAGGAGGGCTCATGGGAACAGAAAAAGTGGTAGTGAAGGTGCAGGAGCCAAGGAACAAATGGAGGAGGAAGAAGTAATGGGCGTCGAAAACTCTGAAGACGAAGAAGATATTGATCTCGTGTCTTTTGTCCGTAGTTGGTGGGAGGGGATGGAGGAGGCAACCTGAGTGTTACCCCGCCACAAACACAACATAGACTTGGACCGCTTGAAGCGTCCAACACATGAGCGCCTTCTTGCTTCACTATTTGCAGCATGATGTCTGCATCGTTACTATTAGAAATAGTGCTGACTACTGGTTTGCCACGCTGTTAGCTCTATGGTACCAGAGTCAATTTTGCAATATACTTCCACCCTTGGAAAGGGACACGTGGATGCTGAAGTATCAAAACAAGATGACCATTTTAAGGGTACTTTTCCGTGAGGCACACAGCGTGAATTGCAGTTCTAGAATTCCAACTACAGGAACATTGTGTCATCAACGCTGAAGCATTTAGCAGCAGTTCAAGTGCCAGAACCAATTTCTGTGATTTGTGGCACACATTTTTTTGCATGCACCAGCAGAACAGAGTTGAAGTTTGAGACACAGTTAACTATATAAAGAGAAGGGCTGCACACCAGCGACAGTGCAAGGTGAATACAAGTAAAGCAGAAACTGCTATGTGAATACTGACATGAAAAATACAATAGCTATATGTAAAAATGAAAATATGACAATGGTATCTGCATAACTGCTATGAACTTTAAGAATAAAGAGAAATTTAGCTATTGAATTGATCAATACAACAGAGCCCCAACACCTCATCACGGAATTCTCTTACACTGGCGTCCCTTGCTAACGTGTGTACTCTCTTGCAGTTAAAAACCCTACGATGTATGGGATGCTGAGACCCAAGCTATAATCAATCAGTGTTTATTAAAAGAATTTTAAGAAATACAGAAAACAAAAAAAAGGGAGAAGAGTATAGGAAAGTATTACATTAATATCAAACACAGCGTATATACATATCATACTCTCATATATTCATGTCATTTCTGCCTTGTATTATTATCACTGTACTCTTGGGGTAATCCTCAAACTCCACTGCAGCATCTACTATTAATCCAGCTGTCTCTGGACCACTGGAACATAATGATTTATTCCAACTTAATACATATGAAACAAGGAATTAAGATCAAGAGAGAATTAAGAAGAGAGGAGATATCTAAAGACAATGACAAGGGAAAACGGGGGGCCGGATACGGCTACCGGAATATATTAGAAAAGTCTGCTGTTTCCTTAAATGATATCCAAGGTTGCCACAACCTCACAAATTTTTCCTGTGAGTCTGAGAGTTCCGACGAGAGTTCCTCCATATGAAATATATGGGAGAATTCCGTCAGCCACTCTGTCATACTAGGTCTCGTCGTCGATCGCCAGTGCCGTGGGATAACTGCTCATGCCGCTATTAGACAGAAGCGCAGCAGACTCTTTTTCTGTTGCCCTATGGAATCAGGAAGGATTGATAGAATTGCGGTTTTGAATGATGGCGTGACTCGTTCCTCCGTCATTTGATTATAAATCTGATACACCTTTCACCAGAATGGGGCCACTCCTTGACACTCCCACCATATGTGCGCCATGGTTCCCTTTTCCCTATCGCATCTCCAACAACGATCTGATACCAAAGGTAATGCCTCGTGGACTCTAGTGGGGCTTTGGTACCACCTCGTCAGTAGCTTGTAACTTTTTTCTTGAGCATTACTCGCTACAGATATTTTATGGGAAAATATATATGCCTTTTGTTTGTCTTCCTCTGTGAGGTCGTATCCCAATTCCTTCTCCCATGCCCGGATATAATTGGGGTCCCCCGACCTGTGTCGATTTAATAGGTTACTTATTAATGAGATCTGGTGTGTGGGTGGTGTCTCCCTTGAGAATAGTTGTTCAAAGGGTGTGGTCGGTATTAATCGGGGAGATCATCCCCCCCACATATTTGGAATTTACAAATGACCTTAGCTGTATATATTCCATCCACTTTAATTGTCTAGAGGGAGATTGGATCTGTAAATCCTCAAAGGATGGTAAAGATCCCTCTCTCATTATGTCACCCATTCTGATGTTCCATCCCAGGAATTCCTCCACCAGACACCCCGTGGGAAAATCAGGGTTGTCAAACAGGGGGGTCAGTCAGAAACTGATGCTAGTTAACCCCTTTGTGGTTTTAATTTTGTCCCATACTTTTAACATAGCCGCAGGCAAGATCCCTCCAGGATCAGTCAATGTGTCCTGTCTAGGGGAGATCCAGGGTAATTTTTTCAGCATTGTCCGGGAGCATTCTTGTTCTAGTAATACCCATTGCTTAGTTTGGTAATGAAAATGCCAATCAATAAGCCGGGCCAACAATGAGGCCTGATGGTATACTCTCAGGTCTGTTAGTCCCGCCCCTCCATTTATTTTTGATCTTGTGAGAGTCTGGTAGCAAATCCTGGGCTTGGTTCCTTTCCATATATACCGTATCAGTGTGGATTTAAGAGCCTTAAAGAAGGCCGCCGGTGGGTTAATGGGTACTGTCTGGAAGATATACAAAAATCGTGGTAAAATGTCCATTTTGAAGGAGTTCATCCTTCCAAACCAGGATAAGCTTTTCCTGCCGTACAACTCACGATCCTTTAGAGTCTTGGATAATACAGTTTGATAATTGAGAGCGTACAGCAGGTCAAGCCTAGTTGGAATATTTACTCTCAGGTAGTTGATCGCTTTTCTCTGCCACCGGAAAGAGAATGTGTTTTTTATTAGCTGAACTTCTGACGGCGCCAGTGTTACGTTCATTGCTTCTGTTTTAGAATAATTAACTTTAAAGTTACTCAATGCACCGAATATGTCAAACTCCTTTAAGAGCGCTGGGAAGGAGACCACTGGTTGGGATATATATAACAAGAGGTCATCTGCATATAGCGATGTCTTGTATTCTCTTTGTCCTACATGGAGACCGTGCACACTGGGGTTCTGTCTGATCGCATTTGCCAGGTGTTCCATAATTATTATGTATAGTAAGGGGGACAGTGGACATCCCTGGCGGGTGCCGTTCCTGATCTCATAGGGAGCAGAAAGGGATCCATTGGCCTTGATGCGGGCCGAGGGGTGGGTGTACAAAGCCATAATCCTTCCGTGGAATTTCCCTCCTATACCTATCTGCTTTAATGCAGACCTCATGAACCCCCAGTGTAAACGGTCGAACGCTTTTTCAGCGTCTACAGCAAGGAGCCCCATCGTTTCATTTCTGGAAGTGGCCTGTGCTATTATAGTGATTGTTTTATTTGCGTTGTCCCGGGCCTCTCTCCCTTTAACGAACCCCACTTGATCCGTATTAACCATGGAAGGAAGCAGGGGGGCCAATCTATCTGCCAAAAGTTTGGCAAATAATTTCATATCAATATTTATCAGTGATATGGGTCTGTAGTTGGAGGCCACCGTTGCGTCCTTTCCCGGCTTCGGGATCACTGTAATATGGGCTTCGAGGGATTGTGTGGTAAATGGGGAATCCTCTGACACAGAGTTGAATAATTTAGTGATAAAAGGGGTGATTTTTTCCTCGAAATCTCTTATAGAATGCCAGTGAAAATCCATCAGGGCTCGGGCTCTTCCCTGCTGGTGTATTTTTAATGGTTATATAGATAACAGAAAGTAGTAGATAGGGATGTTAAACCGCGCCACTGACTCAGCCGATCCAGGAGATTAATGGATAGGTGTTGCTTTAATTCATTACACATCTGTGTAATGAATTAAAGCAACACCTATCCATTAATCTCCTGGATCGGCTGAGTCAGTGGCGCGGTTTAACATCCCTATCTACTACTTTCTGTTATCTGCTAACCTTG
The DNA here is from genome assembly GCF_048569485.1 of Anomaloglossus baeobatrachus. NCBI lineage: Eukaryota > Metazoa > Chordata > Amphibia > Anura > Aromobatidae > Anomaloglossus > Anomaloglossus baeobatrachus. The sequence continues at coordinate 146,695,945 of NC_134359.1, read as the reverse complement.
GGTCCGCTGCCGTGGCTTGGATACTTTTATATGCTGGTATAGGCGTTGTGACTTTCACAACCCCTATAGGTGAGTAAGACCACCCTCCTTGATTTTCCCCAATTGTCTGGGGTAAGACCCTATTGCGCTTTCTTTCCACAGTGTTTTTCTCCGGTGTATTTTTAATGACAGCTTCTACCTCTTCCCCTGAAAAGATGTCATCTAATAGTGTCAATTCTTCTGCTTTTAGGGTTGGGAGGGAGGTTTCTGTGATATATGAATCAATACGATGTTGTAAGTCCTTTAAATTGTCCATCCTGTAACTCGTCTTATCTGATTTGCCCCTCCCTTTGTGGGGCTGGTTGTATTATAAAGCTCTCCTGATCCTACAAACCCTTAACGGTAGGATATTCCACCTCTAAATCACGTAATTTGCTTGGGAGGAGGGGGGAGGAGGGGGATAAGGGGGGGAAGGTGGGGAATTTAAGGGGGGCAGGGGGGTAGGGGGGCAGGTGAAGGAAGGGGGGATAGGGGGAGGGGAAGGGGGGATAGGGGGAGAGAGGAGGGGAAGAGGGGGAGGGGGAGAGAGGGGAGAAAGAGGGGGAGGGGGGAAGGGGTATGGGAAAAGGGCGTAAGCAAGGAGGGTGGGAACAGAACCCAAAACTGTTTACTATATGTGAAATAGAAACTTTTTTAACACAGATAATCCCTGTATATGCATTAACATTATATAACAAAGTTATCGGATAAGTGAACACTGTACTCTACTGGATTCATCCGGCGTTCTCCATGTCATCCATGATCATCCACTTCTCTTCTCATTCCTCTTCTGGATTCTCTCTGTCGCTGGGGTCTAGGCTGAGGCGGATCATTGCTCAGAAGACCTGTTGGTAAATTTGGCCATTCTGTTATGGAAACCAATGGTAGCTCCAGAGCTTCCGTGAATTCCTGAAGTCATCTCGGGTGACTGAGAGTGTGTACCCTTCCCGCCTGCCAGACCCGCAGGCGAAAAGGGAAGCCCCAGGTGTAGGGGATGTTGCGTTGTCTCAGGATATCCAATAGTGGATGAAGTGCTTTTCTTTTTTGGAGGGTCCATCTTGAAAGATCAGGTAAAATCTGCAGGTTTGTTCCCTGGAACTGTACATTCCCAGGAGCTCTGGCTTGTGTCATTATAGCATCCTTACGTTGGTACCTGTGGACCCGACATATGACATCCCTAGAATAGGCAGGATCCGCTGGTCTCGGGCCCAGGGCCCTATGGGCACGGTCCATCTCTAAGGGAGTGTCTTTGGGGACTCCCAAAAGTGAGTTAAAGAGGTGACATAAGGTTTTGTGCAGCTCAGACGGGGTCACTGTTTGGGGTAAACCTCTAACCCTTATATTATTACGATGGCCCCTATTCTCAGCATCATCCAGCACATCGGCCAAGTATTGTAACTGATAGGTATGGACTGAGATTTCTGAGTTGTGGGAATCCATTCTCGCCGCCGTAGCTGAAGTAGAGGCCTCCGCTGCCACCACCCTTTCACCTAGATGCTGCACCTCATCTCTCAGGATTGTTATTTCCGCTTTATATGAGGTTTCTAGGCATGTGATATATTGCTCCATATCTTTCTTTGCACTGTCGCTGGTGTGCAACCCTTCTCTTTATATAGTGATATTTTTTTTAGGGTTTTTCTCCCAGTTCAGACTTAGCATGGTGTTCCAAACGTTATTTCTTAATAAGACACAGTTAACGACTGGAGAGGATGGTGCAGGAATATCTAGAGCTCAACATCAATGCCAGAAGGTGGATTGGACCCGTTTGCAGTTTAGTCTTCAAAAATGGAACAGTAGCCTGAGCTCGCCAGTCACACCTTGGAAGTTTTGGCCTACCCATCAGCCAACGTTCTCTCAGAATGTGTCTTCAATGCTGCTGGCAGTGTATTGACTGATAAACGCATCTGTCTGTCCCCTCAAAGTGTAGACCGCCTAACATTAATAAAGAGATAAACAAGTCATGGATGTCCAGTGACTTTGCCACCCCAGTCCCAGACTGTGCAGACTAGGCGATGGTGTACTGCCAGGCTTCTGTGAGCAAGAAGCCTCTCTGTCTGTCATGCATGTCTTGATTGTTCACATTTAAATGCCAGGCCTCATTCAGTGTGTTGCATGGACCGTACCTCCCTGCTGTTTTAAGGCCCTTTCCACATCCACTATAGAAGTCAATATGTCATCAGGAATATCCAGGTGCTCCTCTCCCAGTACTTTGGTGACAGAGTTTGATAAATGGCTGACTCCACAGAACCTGGAGCTAGATCATGCGCGATTAGGGTGCAAACCTAGTGGCTGCAATACGTCTGGGTGATATCACATATGCACTGCATGGATCAATCTGGTTGTATAGCAATTTCTATGGCTGTATTATGTCCTGGAGGCCCAGCTTCAGATGGTACGGTTGCTCTGTGCTCACTTTTACCAAATTTAAAATGCCGGCCCACAGGCCTGTGTGTTGCATGGCCCGTACCTCCCTGCTATTTTAAAGCCCTATGGGGAAAGCGGCAATTGATGCTACTATACTACTGTGTCCCTGAAAGGATTTTTAATGTGGAGACTCCAAAATGGGTGTGAAACTTATGTCTTGTGGGTAGTGCCAGGCTTCTGTGACTAAGAGACCTACACCGGTCACTGTAGCATGTCATCCTTTTTCTAATGCCGACCCACAGGCCTGTGTGTTGCATGGACCGTACCTCCCTGCTCTTTTAAATTCCTATGGGCAGGGGGGCTATTGATACTACTGTACCGCTGTGTCTCTGAAAGGATTTTTAATGTCGAGACTACTACATAGGTCTCCAAGTTTTGTCTTGTTTGTACTTGCAGGGGTATGGGAGCACCAGCCCCACACCTGTCTCTCACCCACCTCTATTTTTCTTCTGTGAATAGCCTAGGAAGCTAATGGCTATGCCAAAATAGTGGTGCTGCACTCTAAAACGTATTTTTGTTGATTTGGAAGCTTTTTCAACCCCCCTAAAAGTGTTTTCTCTGCCTTATGTTTGGCCTCCCATTGAATTCAAGGAGGTTCGAAAAGGTTCGAAGTTCGGCTCAATGAAAGTGCTTGAAAATCCTTCAAATCCAAAAAGATGGCGCTGATCTCCAGGTGTATTATAACAGAAGAGGTTTTATTTGGCTATTAAAAAATATTACAATGCGTTTCGGCTAAAAATCTTAAAAAGGGTAGCCTTCTTCAGGTAAATCAAATAAATCGTGTCAATGCTTTACCAATTCAATAATAAGCCAGCCAAGCAAAAGTATAGAAAAAGGTGGTGACAATTAAAACGTAGCTTTTAATAGCCTGTAATAAAATTTAGAACCACACAACAAGAATTGGTTGTAAAACCAATCATAAAATAATTAGGGCCCAAGTAAGGCTCCCACTATTATAGAGATAGGACAAACGGAGACGGAGGGGAATACCCCCACCGTGACCACACTCGTAAAAGCGACAACTAGATTATTACGAGTATCACACAAAATTGCACACCAATATGTTCTGCACTTTGGTCCACAGAATAGTACTGGGCTTTAGTCTGCAGTATTAAACATAGTTACCGGAACCTTTAGCCAGGTCCCACTATAATGATACAGAAATAAAACTGTTGTCCTATAGAGGGGGGGGCGGACTCAGCCTCACAATACCCCTCAAAGTGGCAACAATCTGACCTTAACGATGTTCTGAGACCTCCCGACGCGTTTCTTAATTTACTTAGTCATCAGGGGACAGTGGTCAAGAAACAAGGCTTCAGTATCATATGGGCTTCCTGCATGGTGTGTCAGGTCATGGCATCCAGCTATTCTTCAGGTAAATAACATGATATTTTGGTTCAATAAAAATGTTCGACGAATGTACCCATTGTTTGATTGGGCTCGGCAAACCGAACGTCCAGAGGTTCACTCATCTCTAGTGTTGATAGCCTGGTAGGCTCATTAATGGTCTTTTTGAAACTGTCTAAAATCTCTCTATTAGTGGGATTTCCCACAACAGTGGACATAATATTTAACTTGGCCATTGCCTTCAAAGCCCTATCCCAATCCCAAGGTACATTCCTATGGGTTCAAAGCATAACTCCCTATTGTATTACTGTTACGGATGGACCTACTGATATGGTAAGAGGTAAGAGTGCACCGATATCAGAGGTCAGGGTCCTCCGTGCAGTGGTGGTACACTGCAGCTGATAGCCATAAGGGTGCTTTACACACTGCGACATCGCTAGCGATGTTGTGCGCAATAGCACCCGCCCACGTCACTGTTTCATCATGGGGGTGATCGCTGCCGTAGTGAACAATATCGCTACGGCAGAGTCACACGCACATACAGTACCCGCTTAGTGACGTCGCTGGAGACACCGAACAATCTCTCCTTTAAGGGGGCGGTTCATTCGGCGTCACAGCGGCGTCACTAAGCGGCCACCTAATAGCAGAGGAGGGGCGGAGATGAGCGGCTGGAACATGCCGCCCACCTCCTTCCTTCCTCATTGCCGGTGGATGCAGGTAAGGAGGTGTTCGTCGTTCCTGCAGTGTCACACATAGTGATGTGTGATGCCGCAGGAACAATGAACAACCAGCGGGATGCACCACGAACGATATTATGAAAAGGAGCGACGTGTCAGCGATCAACAATTTTTGACGTTTTTGCGATCGTTGATCATCACTCCTTTTAGTCACACACAACGATATCGCTAACGGCGCCGGATGTGCGTCACGAACACCGTGACCCCGACGATATATCATTAGCGATATCGTTGTGTGTAAAGTACCCTTAAGGCTGTACTGACCTTGATCAAAACCCCGGAAGTAAATAGACACCTGTGTTGCAAGTCACACAAGTGCAAGCGCAGGATTGCAGGCACTCAACGTAAGGATATGAACCTGCAAATACAATCTCTGTGGTTTACTTCACACAGAAGTTACAGTAAAGTGTAGTAGGATCCTGTTGCTTCACAGGGCCTGAAACGGGTAATAATGAATAAAAGACTGATCCCTGTTTAGAGACAGGACCAGATAAGGGTCTTAATATACTAAGGACTGGACTGGTTTATTCACAGGACCAGCAAAGGCGCTATGCTCCCCTGTATCTTCACAGAAGTAGATATATACAGCATATACAGTATAGGGATGTAAATGCAGACTACCCGCGTTCCGGTAGCATACGCTCTGGTTATATGCAGATGTGAGCGTGTAGGGTATTGTCCCTATATCGGGTTGTAATAGGGTATAGCAGATTAACCACCGGTCCCTTAGCAGCACAATCCCGATATCCCTGGAACCCAGCCTAGCTGGCTTCTAACCCTAACTCGGTCTAGATGACGACTCACCCTAACCTGCCTACTGACCCGCAATCAGTCCAGTAGGACTTCGCCGCATATCCCTATCTAAGGTAGCTGTGTGTTTCTGCATGCACAAAGACAAGCGTGCACCTATATGTGGACATCAGGGGTATTTATCACCAGCCAACCCCTTTGGCCAATAAGAGCCTTACACATCACTGATGATGTCACCGTGGCCAATAGAAACTCGCCATGTCATTGATGATGTCACCGCGGCCAATAGAAACTTGCCAGGTCACTGACATGCTCAGATAATAGCAAAAGACCCATAGGAGTCCCGCACGTGCTCAGTAAGCTGTTTTTGACACACTGTCAGAATTCCAAAAAGTCCTGGTCACCATCCGTGACCCAAGAGACCGGGCCGAGCGACCTCGGGTACGGGAAGGAACAGCTCCTGATGACAAACGAGAATCCCCCGTACCACGGTTCATGACAATTACATACAATTCATCAGGTTAGACCCAGGAATTACAGAGCATTTAAAAATAAATTTATTTTGATCATTCCATGTCATAATATTTTTGTTCTGCAACAACTTGTTTACCAAAAATTCATATAGAAAAAAACAAAATATGTCAGCTCACCGAACCATAGCACATATAGCGTCTGGAGGAGTTCAATCAATCCTAGGCGGTGCAGGGAACTTGGATTCCGGATAATCTTGTAGACACAATTCTTTAGAGATATTCCAGCAACATTCGATGTTGCTGGAATATCTCTAAAGAATTGTTACCAAAAATTCAGTATTCTTTTTATATTGTAGAAAAAACACTTAATTAACAATCGTTTTTGTATCTGGACAACCTTTGTTCTCTGTCCTTTGGCTATTTCTGTCATATTCCCTCTCTTGCTTTCTGTTGACTTTATGTCATTATACAAGCTATGATAGTTTCATATGACTTCCATTTATGCCTCATGTATACATATGACTGCTTAAAATACGATTATAATGTTGCATGAAAAAATGTGCTAATCATACTCATGAATGGAATCTCTCTTACATCATGACTTGTATACAGTTAGGTCCAGAAATATTTGGACAGTGACACAATTTTCACGAGTTGGGCTCTGCATGCCACCACATTGGATTTGAAATGAAACCTCTACAACAGAATTCAAGTGCAGATTGTAACGTTTAATTTGAAGGTTTGAACAAAAATATCTGATAGAAATTGTAGGAATTGTACACATTTCTTTACAAACACTCCACATTTTAGGAGGTCAAAAGTAATTGGACAAATAAACCAAACCCAAACAAAATGGTTTTTTTTTCAATATTTTGTTGCGAATCCTTTGGAGGCAATCACTGCCTTAAGTCTGGAACCCATGGACATCACCAAACGCTGGGTTTCCTCCTTCTTAATGCTTTGCCAGGCCTTTACAGCCGCAGCCTTCAGGTCTTGCTTGTTTGTGGGTCTTTCCGTCTTAAGTCTGGATTTGAGCAAGTGAAATGCATGCTCAATTGGGTTAAGATCTGGTGATTGACTTGGCCATTGCAGAATGTTCCACTTTTTTTCACTCATGAACTCCTGGGTAGCTTTGGCTGTATGCTTGGGGTCATTGTCCATCTGTACTATGAAGCGCCGTCCGATCAACTTTGCGGCATTTGGCTGAATCTGGGCTGAAAGTATATCCCGGTACACTTCAGAATTCATCCGGCTACTCTTGTCTGCTGTTATGTCATCAATAAACACAAGTGACCCAGTGCCATTGAAAGCCATGCATGCCCATGCCATCACGTTGCCTCCACCATGTTTTACAGAGGATGTGGTGTGCCTTGGATCATGTGACGTTCCCTTTCTTCTCCAAACTTTTTTCTTCCCATCATTCTGGTACAGGTTGATCTTTGTCTCATCTGTCCATAGAATACTTTTCCAGAACTGAGCTGGCTTCATGAGGTGTTTTTCATCAAATTTAACTCTGGCCTGTCTATTTTTGGAATTGATGAATGGTTTGCCTCTAGATGTGAACCCTTTGTATTTACTTTCATGGAGTCTTCTCTTTACTGTTGACTTAGAGACAGATACACCTACTTCACTGAGAGTGTTCTGGACTTCAGTTGATGTTGTGAACGGGTTCTTCTTCACCAAAGAAAGTATGCGGTGATCATCCACCACTGTTGTCATCCGTGGACGCCCAGGCCTTTTTGAGTTCCCAAGCTCACCAGTCAATTCCTTTTTTCTCAGAATGTACCCGACTGTTAATTTTGCTACTCCAAGCATGTCTGCCATCTCTCTGATGGATTTTTTCTTTTTTTTCAGCCTCAGGATGTTCTGCTTCACCTCAATTGAGAGTTCCTTAGACCGCATGTTGTCTGGTCACAGCAACAGCTTCCAAATGCAAAACCACACACCTGTAATCAACCCCAGACCTTTTAACTACTTCATTGATTACAGGTTAACAAGGGAGATGCCTTCAGAGTTAATTGCAGCCCTTAGAGTCCCTTGTCCAATTACTTTTGGTCCCTTGAAAAAGAGGAGGCTATGCATTACAGAGCTATTATTCCTAAACCCTTTCTCCGATTTGGATGTGAAAACTCTCATATTGCAGCTGGGAGTGTGCACTTTCAGCCCATATTATATATATAATTGTATTTCTCAACATGTTTTTGTAAACAGCTAAAATAACAAAACTTGTGTCACTGTCCAAATATTTCTGGACCTAACTGTATATCTGTTAGATCCGTTACCGCTGCGTTGTTGCGGCTTTGTTGTTTGTTTATACTAGCAGCTTCGTCCTGCTTTTTAACTGCACATACGTCAGCTGGGATGACTCATAAAGAGGATCAGCTGTCAGTATTATCTAGGACTCGTTAAAGCGCTACCAGCGCGAAACAGGCTGTCGTCCGCTCCCCGTCCCTGCATTCCTTTCTCCCCCCACTGCTTCTGTATTGTCTGCAATTGCAGAATAAAGTTATTGCCACTTACAGAGTGAGTAGCCGCTTTTTCTTCCCTGGATGATCGGATTCTATACTACATCGCATGCTGAGCACCACTCTGCCAGGCACCTCCAATACAGGCGCACGTGAAGTCCAGGATTAGCTGTTTTCTACTGAACTGTGAGTACGGCTCCACTGCCCGGCACAATTGCTCTGCAGTGCCCGACCCTCCTCCATAACTATATACCTTGTTACATTAAGTCGTGGAGCACGCAGAGTTTAGCCAGCAATCTTGCATTGTTAATCGGCACATAGTGCTGTTATTTATATGGATGCCTCAGATTCCACCAGCATGGACCTGGACAACCCTAACATCTTACGGGGGAGAGAGGATGCAGGGACGTTTTTTTCAAGCTGCAATGACGCTTTAGATACGAATATACTCAGCAGTAAAAGTCTTGAGTATAAAATTCATCAGTTAGCAGAGAAGAAAATAGGACTTTTTTGGACTATCCATTCACTGAGAGCACATAAAGAGTGTAATAGAGTGCCAAGAGGCCTCAGGGTCTTAAAAAACATCTCTTTTTATCAGGAGGACTCTGCCTTTAAAACAGCTTGGGAGCAAGTCCAACTGGATTGCTCATTACGCTTTTTGGATCTGGTCCTCTCAAAAAATGAGTGTGAACACTCTGCTATCACCCTGGAACTCACCCGTTTGCGTCGTGAATTGGAAAAAAGGCTCTCACCTGAGCAATGGGCACAATTTCTTAGTAAATTGGATAAGAAGCTCATTCCGCTGCAGACTATCATAAAAGAGAGGAAAAAGGAGAAATTTATACGGGACAAAACTGATTGTGAAACTAATCAAATCTTTTCATGAAAAAAACCTCTCGAGGGGACACAACCATACCTGGTGGATATGGATACAGAAAAACTAACATTAACAATAAAAAAAGATTTTCCAAAAGAAACCTGCATCAAAAACGTGGTGCTTGGGGTGGATGAACTCCCTCCTCCACCCAAGAGAAAAATGAGCTTCTCTCTAACAGATAATCCTCCTGAATCCGTCCCTTTAGAAAGAAAACCAGACGAGGCAGGAGCAGAAAAAAACGCCGGACCCAGCAGGAAGAAACAAGTGTCCTGGAGGGATTAGACATTAACCCCCAACAAAGAGAAACTGTCTGGAACCTCTCCGCCCACTCCCTTGATAAAAACTTGCTCTCTCTTCTTAACAAGGGACTTAATTTTTGCATCCCTGAAAAATTTGACTTCTGTGATTTTTCCATTGACCTTTTTAAGGGGTGTCGTAAAATGCATTTGTCAAAATTCTATAACAGCAAGGAGAAAATCTCAGAACAAAAACAGCATCCTGAAAATAATCCTATAATTATTGGACCCCTTGGATTTTTTCTGGCCATTGATAATAATAATAATAATAATCTTTATTTCTATAGCGCCAACATATTCCGCAGCGCTTTACAATTCAGGAGGAACATATACATATCATATACATAAACATATACAAACAAGTAACAATTATAGAGGCTACAATATTTAAAAGGAAAAATGGCAACCCTGCTCGTGAGAGCTTACAATCTACAATGAGATGGGGGGAGGGGCAAGGTACAAGTGTTTATTTAAAATGACAATCCAGCCAGCTCATGGGGGATAGATGATGGCTTCCTGGACCAGTTGGCAAGAGCCTTGAGATGCATTTGGGTGCCAAGGAGTTTGACGTGGGGTTATGTTCTGAGAAGTTGTAGAGGGATTATGTGAAATTAGTTTGGCTAGGGAGTGTGATAGGCCGCCCTAAAAAGATGCGTTTTTAGGGAGCGTCTGAAGCTGAGTAAGTTGTGATTTGTCCTAACTTCTTGGGGTAGAGCGTTCCAGAGGTTTGGTGCAGCTCGGAAGAAGTCTTGGATTCGGGAGTGGGAGGTTCGAATTAGTGTGGATGTTAGTCGAAAGTCATTTGCAGAGCGTAGAGAACGGGTGGGATGATAGACAGAGAGGAGGGTGGACATGTAGGAGGGTGCTGCACTGTGGAGAGCTTTGTGGGTGAGAACAAGCAGTTTGAATTGGATCCTGTGATATATGGGCAGCCAGTGCAATGACTGGCACAGCGCAGAGGCGTCCGAGTAGCGGTTAGCCAGATAGGTGACCCTGGCTGCTGCATTAAGGATGGACTGTAGAGGGGAGAGTCTAGTTAGGGGGAGACCAATTAATAGAGAGTTACAGTAGTCAAGGCGAGAGTGGATCAGGGCCACGGTGAGGGTTTTTGTCGTTTCCATTGTGAGAAAGGGGCGGATTCTAGAGATGTTCTTAAGGTGCAAGCGGCAGGTGCGGGCAAGAGATTGTATGTGGGAGGTGAAGGAGAGATCAGTGTCAAGTATAACCCCCAGACAGCGGGCCTGCGGCCTAGGACTTATCGCTGTGCCACACACAGAGAGGGAGATGTCAGGTTTAGGAAGGTTGGGAGATGGAGGGAAAAGAAGAAGTTCAGTTTTGGAAAGGTTAAGTTTCAGATAGAGAGCAGACATGATGTTGCAAACTGCAGTCAGGCAGTCACTTGTGTTCTGTAGTACAGCGGGGGTGAGCTCAGGGGATGAGGTGTATAGCTGTGTGTCATCAGCATAAAGATGGTACTGAAAGCCAAATCTGCTGATGGTCTGTCCAATTGGGGCAGTGTAGAGGGAGAACAGAAGAGGGCCAAGGACTGAACCTTGAGGGACCCCAACAGTGAGAGGAAGAGGAGAAGATGTGGAGCCAGCAAATGATACACTGAACGAGCGGCCAGAAAGATAGGAAGAGAACCAGGAAAGCACAGTGTCCTTTAGGCCAATAGAATGGAGCATAGAGAGAAGGAGATGGTGGTCAACAGTGTCGAAGGCTGCAGAAAGGTCAAGAAGAATAAGCAGCGAGTGGTCACCGTTACGTTTTGCTGTCAATAGGTCATTGGTCACTTTGACAAGAGCAGTTTCTGTTGAGTGTAAAGGGCGGAAGCCAGACTGTAAAGGATCTAGAAGAGAGTGAGAGGAGAGGTAGCGGGTGAGACGAGAGTAGACCAGGCGCTCCAAGAGTTTAGAGATGAAGGAGAGATTGGAGACTGGTCTGTAGTTGCTTGTGCAGGACGGATCGAGAGAAGGTTTTTTTAATAATGGAGTAATAATAGAGTGTTTGAGGGAGGAAGGGAAGATACCAGAAGAGAGAGAGAGATTGAAGATTTTAGTTAGGTGAGTGGTGACAACCGGAGAGAGTGTCTGGAGTAGGCGTGAGGGGAAGGGATCAGTAGGGCAAGTGGTAGGATGAGAAGAAGAGAGGAGCCTGGAGACTTCCTCCTCTGTGACTGGGTCAAATGTGGAAAGTGAGCTGGATGGGATGTGGCGAGGGATGGGATTCACAACGCTTAGTGACTGGGAGCTGATCTCTTGGCGGATGTTTTCTATTTTCTCTGTGAAATACGAGGCCAGGTCATCAGCATGAAGGTCTGTGATAGGGGTCTGTGCTTTGGGACTGAGGAGGGAGTGTAAGGTGTCAAAGAGCTTTTTTGGATTGTTGGCTAGTGAGGAGATAAGGGTGGTGAAGTAGGTCTGTTTGGCGAGGTGAAGGGAAGAGTTGTAGGTCCTTAACATGAACTTGTAGTGGATGAAGTTTTCTGGTGTGCGGGATTTCCTCCATAGGCGCTCGGCACTCCTAGAGCATCGCTGGAGAAATCGAGTTTGTGATGTGAGCCAAGGTTGTTTTACTCGGTGTTTGGAGGTTCTGAGGGTGAGGGGTGCTACTTGGTCCAGGGTGCTTCTGAGTGTGTCATTGTAGTGCTTTACAGCCAGATTAGGGCATGAAAGTGAGGAGATAGGGGATAGTGATAAGTGTAGAGAGTCTGTAAGTGTTTGAGAGTCAATGGCCTGTAGGTTTCTGAATGTGTGATAGGTGGGAGTGTGCTGGAGTGGACGACGGTTTGTAAGCTTGAAGGAGAGGATGTTGTGGTCAGAGAGGGGAAGAGGTGAGTTGTCAAAGTGAGAGATTGAGCAGAGGCGGAAAAAGACCAAGTCAAGGGTGTTACCATCTTCATGTGTCTCTGAGGATGAGAGTTGTGAGAGGCCAAGAGAGGTGGTGAGAGATAGAAGCTGGGATGCAGAAGGGGAGGAGGGGCTGTTCATGGGGATGTTAAAGTCTCCTAGGATCAGGGTTGGCAATTCAGAGGACATGAAGTGTGGCAGCCAGGCTGAAAAGTGGTCAAGGAACTGGGTGGGTGAGCCTGGGGGACGGTATATGACAGCTACTCTGAGGGGAAGGGGATGGAAGAGCCTGATGGTGTGAACCTCAAAGGATGGGAATGAGAGTGATGGAGCTGGGGGGATGACCTGGAAAGTGCATTGTGGGGACAGGAGTAACCCAACTCCACCACCATGTCTGTTTCCAGGTCTTGGTGAATGGGTAAAGTGTAAACCACCATGAGAGATGGCAGCAGGAGAAGTAGTATCAGAATCCTGAATCCAGGTTTCAGTGAGGGCTAGTAAGTTAAGAGAGTTATTGAGAAAGAGGTTGTGGATGTAAGGAAGCTTGTTACATACAGACCGTGGATTCCATAGAGCACAATTAAAAGAGGGAAGTGAGGGTGTACAGGGAATGTTAATAATATTATCAGGGTTTCTATGGGAGGTGGGGAAGGGGGTAAAGTTAGCATGGGGTGGACCGGGATTAGGAGAGATATCACCTGATAGAAGTAGGAGTAGAAGGAGAAGGGTCAGATGGTTTTTGGACGTGTTTTTGTGTGATACCCTGGAGCATGAAGGATTGAGGTTAATCAGATAGGTGAAAAGGGCCTGGGAACTGTACATAGGAGAGGAGAGGAGAGAGGGACTAATGTGGATGAGCGGTGATGGAGGGGGGACAGGGCGGTGAAAATGGACAGTAAAGGCACATAGGATGATAGAGAGAGAAATAATAGTCATAGACATTGATGCTTTGGGTTCCGTAAGAGATGATGCCTTGCTGTTATTAGAGCTAACTGAGCCTGATATCTCTGCCCAATGTAATATTGACGACACTCCTGGCCCTTCAGTTCCCTTTTCCGGGGGAATAAAATCTAATTTCCATCCACCTATCACCCCAGGAAACACTATGGATCTCTTTCAGAGCCTAGTCAAACGGGACATAGAGGCCCTTATCTATCCTGAGGCACCTCGAAATTTAACATCAGGGGAGGAGCAAGCCCTGAAAACCCTCTCATCATGGGACGACGTGATCTATCAGAGACCTGACAAAGGGGGTGGGACCGTGATTTGGCCAAAAACTATGTATTTGGCAGAAGCCAAAAAACAATTGAATGATACATCCACGGACTCGAAATTACTATTCGACCCCACAAATATATATAAAGAAAAACTTCGAAGTTTTCTCAATAGAAAAGTCACGGAGGGCTTTTTTTCTAAAAATAAAGCCGAAAAACTACTACCTTTGCATCCATCCTCACCACATTGGTATTGCATACCAAAAATCCATAAGGATAGAATAACACCTCCAGGCCGGCCCATAATTTCCGGTATTAACTCCATTTTTTAACCAATCTCACAATATCTGGATTGGTTGTTAAACCCCCTACTGGAAAAAATCCCCTCCTTTATTAGGGACACCAAAATGTTTGTGGAAGTGCTAGACACTTTTGTCTGGCAGGATAATTTCCATCTGACCTCGATTGACATCGAGAGCCTGTACACCAGGATCCCACAAGACCTGGGGATAAAAATAGTAGGGGATTTACTCGCAAAATTGCATATAGAACAAAAAATCATTATCTTCGTTCAAGAAGCTCTCAATCTAGTTCTTAAAAACAACTCTTTCAAATTTGGAGCTCAATGGTACACACAATGCGGGGGTACCGCTATGGGTACCCCCGTTGCATGTGTTTTTGCAAATTTATTTTTGGCAGTCCTGGAAAATGATCTGATTTATGGTATGCCAAACCCTTTTTTACGACATATCAAAAAATATCTAAGATATGTCGACGATATTTTTATCGTATGGGATGGATCGGAGGGGGAATTCCAAAACTTCGTGACCTATCTAAATACTTGTAACACCTACAATATGAAATTCACTAGTGTTTTTGGGGGGACAGAATTATAGTTCTTGGATGTAAAGTTGACATTGAATCACGGTTCCCTCACTCGAGAGGTGTACAGAAAACCAACAGCAAAAAATACGCTATTACATTATAACAGTTATCATCCTCCTCATTCAAAAAGATCACTGCCTTTTAGTCAGTTTTTACGAATTGAAAGGATCAATAACAATAGCTTGATTCGAGATAAACAATTCTCGGAGCTTGAACACCGTCTCAGAAACAGAGGTTATCCCCCCTCTGTCATTGAAGCTGCTAGATCGCTTACCCTCCTGAGATCTGGAACAGTAAAAAAACCTGATGGGACCCTCAAGAGAACTAATGTGTATCCCACTAGTAATGATAATGGCAAAAAAGGCTCCAACGATAGAAAATTTCTCTTCAACTTTAAATTCGGCCCCCTAGATAGTCAGATAAAAGCCAGCATAAGAAAACACTGGCATGTTTTGGAAAATGATGCGGATCTTAAAGATATGCCTCTCTCTCCCTTCTCTCTCTTGTGTTTTCTGGTTTCGATCCGATTCCAAAGAATTTTCCTTCTCCCTCTTTCTCTTTCTTCCTTTTTCTCCCCCCCCCCCTCCCTCCCCCCTCACCCTTTCCCAACCCCCTTTTTGGTCTGGCTGTTTGATATAAATTACGTGGATATTAGGTGCTATAGACGCTCATGTGGAACATATTTTTGAGAGCGATGTCGCTTATTTGGGGCTTTGATGTCTTAATATTTGCGATAGACATGCTAACATGTATTGACAAATTGCAAACAAATAATAAAGGGCCACAGAGAAATAAAAGAAATATTAGGTAACATCTCCCTTACCTGTGACCCTAATCTATATTTTTATAGGCCATCCTGAATAAAGGAAAACGGAGCAAGCTAGCTTTTTGATGTTTTCACATCTCCACGTCTAATGTTATATCTTTACGCTCTATGTCAGAGAGAACAGACCTAAACTAGTTAATATTTAATGGCCACTATTCTATAAAATCGCCAGTCCCTTCTAACTAAACTTTTTCCCCATGCCCCATTTATTATCACATAACAAATAGGTTTTTATGTGTTTTTGAAAATATATATATAAAACATTTTCAGCAGAGTATATAAAAAATTGCCCTAATACACACCATTGAGAAAGAATTATTTTTTACAAAAATGATTTTCTTGAAAAAATCTCCCTTAAAAAACAATTAATTAACAATCATTTTTGTATCTGGAAAACCTTTGTTCTCTGTCCTTTGGCTATTCCTGTCATATTCCCTCTCTTGCTTTCTGTTGACTTTATGTCATTATACAAGCTATGATAGTTTCATATGACTTCCATTTATGCCTCATGTATACATATGACTGCTTAAAATACGATTATAATGTTGCATGAAAAAATGTGCTAATCATACTCATGAATGGAATCTCTCTTAGATCATGACTTGTATATATCTGTTAGATCCGTTACCGCTGCGTTGTTGCGGCTTTGTTGTTTGTTTATACTAGCAGCTTCGTCCTGCTTTTTAACTGCACATACGTCAGCTGGGATGACTCATAAAGAGGATCAGCTGTCAGTATTACCTAGGACTCGTTAAAGCGCTACCAGCGCGAAACAGGCTGTCGTCCGCTCCCCGTCCCTGCATTCCTTTCTCCCCCCACTGCTTCTGTATTGTCTGCAATTGCAGAATAAAGTTATTGCCACTTACAGAGTGAGTAGCCGCTTTTTCTTCCCTGGATGATCGGATTTTATACTACATCGCATGCTGAGCACCACTCTGCCAGGCACCTCCAATACAGGCGCATGTGAAGTCCAGGATCAGCTGTTTTCTACTGAACTGTGAGTACGGCTCCACTGCCCGGCACAATTGCTCTGCAGTGCCCGACCCCCCTCCATAACTTTTTATATTGTAGATTTTCTTAACTTAATTTTTCACTGATGGCATCATTTTATCAGGGTCTGAATTTGACAATTGTTGGTTCAAGAGTGTTAATGAATAGTGATTTGAAGATTCGGACTGTCAAAGTCTGGATCCGCGCGGGTTTACAAGTAAATGTGCACCGACCCTTAGCCCGGAGTTCACAGAGAACTCCTGGTATCTAACCAGATCTGGCAATGCGGTAATTACCAGTTTTAGGCCTGAAACACACATCCGTTAAACACGTGCGTGTTTGGTCCGTTTCCGTATATACCGGAGACAGGGATAAACATGCACCGATGTTAATCTATCATTGAGGTCACACGTGCATTATTCCATAAGGTTCGTGTGTCCGTGTCCGTGATGCGTATGTGTTTCCGTTTTGCACGGAAGCATGTCCATTTTTTGCACGGAACACGCACACACGGACCCCATGAAAGTCAATGGGTATGTGCACACAATAACGTGACACGGATGCATCTCTGTATGCTCCATGTTTGTTTTGTACTTTTTTGTAGCGATGTCGGTCATTCTTTCTTTTTCTGTCTGTCGGTCAATCTCCCTCAGTCCGGTCGGTCTCTCTGTCTGTCTTTCAGTCGGTCTCGCTGTCTGTCTGTCCCTCTCTCTGTCTGTCGGTCAGTCTCCCCCCTCTCTCATACTTACCGATCCCCGATCACCGGCGTGGCGCTGCACGGC
This sequence comes from Anomaloglossus baeobatrachus, assembly GCF_048569485.1. Taxonomy (NCBI): domain Eukaryota; kingdom Metazoa; phylum Chordata; class Amphibia; order Anura; family Aromobatidae; genus Anomaloglossus; species Anomaloglossus baeobatrachus. The sequence goes on along the minus strand of NC_134359.1, from coordinate 146,679,012 downwards.
TGTGCACTAAACTCCGGCGGCTTTTACTATTTTGAAAAAGCCGGCCGCTCATTAATCAATCTCGTATTCCCTGCTTTCCCCGCCCACCGGCACCTATGATTGGTTGCAGTGAGACACGCCCCCATGCTGAGTGACAACTGTCTCAGTGCAACCAATCACAGCCACCGGTGGGCGGGTCTATACTGTGCAGTAACAAAAATAAATAATTAAAAAAAAAGACGTGCGGTCCCCCCAATTTTGATACCAGCCAGGGTAAAGTCACACGGCTGAAGGCTGGTATTCTCAGGATGGGGAGCTCCACGTTATGGGCAGCCCCCCAGCCTAACAATATCAGCCAGCAGCCGCCCAGAATTGCCGCATCCATTAGATGCGACAGTTCTGGGACTCTACCCGGCTCTTCCCGAATTACCCTGATGCGTTGGCAATCGGGGTAATAAAGAGTTAATGGCAGCCCATAGCTGCCACTAAGTCCAAGATTAATCATTGCAGGCGTCTCCCCGAGATACCTTCCATGATTAATCTGTACGTTACAGTAAATAAACACACACAAAACGAAAAATCCTTTATTTGAAATAATAAACACTAAAAAAAACCCTCGTTCACCAATTTATTATGCCCCAAATACCCATCCATGTCCAGCGTAATCCACGGAGGTCCAGCGTCGCTTCCAGCTCTGCTACATGAAGGTGACAGGAGCTGCAGAAGAACACCTCTGCTCCTGTCAGCTCAGAGGTGAGTATCGCGATCAGCGATGACGTCACTGAGGTTACTCGTGGCCACCGCTGGATCCTCCAACTGTGACAGCAAGTTGCCCGAGTGACAGCGATGAAGTCACAGGTGAGTTGCGGTCTCGAGTGGAGGATACAGCTAGCCGTGGGTAACCTGAGTGACAGCAGCGCTAATCGCGCTGCTCACTTCAGTCACTCAGGGGATTAGCAGTCACCGGTGAGTCCTTCACGGGTGACCGCTAATCAATACGCGCCACAGACAGAGCCGCGGGATGACAATGAAGTCGGGAGAAGTTCACCCGAGTTCATTCTCAGCGCGCGACTCTGTCTGCGGGTATGCATCAACGACATTTAGCATCACACATGTACCATTGCACATGGGCAACACACACACGTCAGTTACGAATCTCACGCACACACGGGCATTACACACGCAGACACGGTTAGCGTACGCAGTTCACACGAATGCCACACGGACCATAAAAATGGACATAAAAACGGATCACTGATTTGAAAAACGGCCTGTATTACACATGCGTGTTTTTCACGGATGTGTGTTTCAGGCCTTAGGCAAGGTCACTGAGTTCACAGACCTGCATCTCCTGGCAGTAAATTACTGTTTTGGGGTTCTTTTTGCCAAGAGATGCAGATTTGGTGCTGAAATTTATATACTATATTCCTACATCTTCTGGCAATAAAACGCATCAAAACACGATGTGGTTTTAATGCGATAGTGATGCAATTTTTTTTTTTTTTTTTTGCCAGGAGATGCAGATTTGGTACAGGAATATGGTATATAAATTTCAGCACCAAATCTGTATCTCTTGGCAAAAAGAAAGCACACAAAAACGGTTTTTACACAGTTTCAGTGTGGTTTTCTGCCAGGAGATGCAAATTTGGTGCAAAAATCTGGTTCAGACACTTCAGCACTAAATTTGCATCTACTGGCAGAAAACCACACCTTACAGCAAAGATGGGCTGCAGTTGTACATTGCCCAGGCCAAAAAACTAGTACTTTAACAAGATGCAGCTAAGCTCCCACTAAGTGAAGGCATCACAGGTGCAGGATGAGCAAATCACACACACACTTCCAAAAAATGGAGGGGGCGATTGCTAGATGATAAAACTGCACACTCATGGCTTGCATAGAGCACTGTTCACACATACAGATGCACAGTCACAAGCCCGCAGCCTATTAGGTGACGCCCATACTATTAGATCAGGTGGGCTGCCAAGCCATACTCCATCTGTGCACCATACAGGCACAGGAACTCTAATATGCAAGGCCTAACAGAAAAGGGCCTGGCTGCATCTTGTACAAAAAACCACACCAAAACCATTTTTGTGGGTTTTTTTGCCAGATGATGCAGATTCGATGCAAGAATATGGTGTATAAATTTCAGCACCAAATCTGCATCTCTTGGCAAAAAAAGTAGTTATCTGCCAGGAGCTGCAGGTCTGTGAACTCAGTGATTTCACCTCAGTTCAATCAGGTCACCTGAGGTCAGTGTTACCTACAGTCAAAGCTGGGATACCTCCAGCTGTGACTACAAATAAACTGAGTGATGTCACCGTTCAGCGCTGCGGCTCAGTCTCAATGTTTGTGTTTCTTTTCAATTACAGATTAGTAATGGGGGGGTCTTATATAGCCTCCCAGTTATTAATCTAGGGCTTAGTGGCAGTTGAGAGCTGTCATTAACACCTTATTACCCTGATTGACACCGCAACAGGACAATTGGGATAAGCCGGATAAAGTTCTTGGATTGCTGCATCTAAAGGATGCGACAATTCTGGGCGGCTGCAGGCTGCTATTTTTAGGCTAAGGGCTGGGGGGGGCAATAACCATGGGCCTCCCCAGCATGAGTAACAAAAATGGGGGGACTCCATGCCATTTTTAAAAATTATTTATTTAAATAATTTAAAAAAAGCCTTATGGGGTCCCTCTTATTTTGATACACGGCCAAGATAAGCACACGGCTAAGGGCTGCAGTCTGTAGCCGTATGCTTTATCTGTGCTGTGTATCATAATATGCGGGGAGACTACCTGACTTTTATTTACTTATTTTTACACCACAATAGGGGCACACATGGCGTCTGTGATTCCAAGCAGTCAGACATGCTGTCACATAGGTTTGGGGTGCGGTCTGACTGCAACCAGTCACAGATGCCAGTGTCTGAGACATCCACATCACTAATTTGTAAGTGAAAGTAAACAAAACACCAACGAAATCATTTATTTTAAATAAAATACAAACAACCCCACATTCTTTAACCACTTTATTAACCCCAACACACCCATGCCAGTTCGACGTAATCCACACGAGGTCCCACGGCGATTCCAGGTCTGCTACATCTGAATATCGAGTGGTTATAGAACATAAGTGCCCACTGTGAATGCAGAATAACTGGATGCAGGGCAGTTGCCGTCACACAGGATGGGGGCGTGTGACTGCAACCAATCACAGAGACCCGGCCGATGGGCGGGGAAAGCGGTGCATTTGAAATCAGCGATAATGAGCGGCCCAGGGAGGCCACAGGAGCAGTGTGACAGCCACGAGGGAGCAGCGTACAGCCGCGACAAAGCCTCGGTTAGTATGAAGCGCTCGCTTCATTGTTAATTTCTTTATTTTTTCTTATTTTTTTTTTAATTTCTCGAGTGTTGGATCAATTACCCAAAATCTCGGACCCGGGCCTGGCACCCAGGCAACTTTGAAACCTCGATAATCCGGATTTTTACCATTCAGGTCCGCCAGCCCTACCTATAAACCTACTCATTTGCTTTAGTAGGCACTTCTTTTTCTTTATTGGGTGTGAGTTATCACTCAAGGTTCTTATAGATTTATGCACTTCTTTATATATTTTGTTTGCTGCTGTTTCAGAGGAATTCTGCTTTTTGAGATGTTTACATCAATTTTCCCTATGGCTGTAATCAAATCACTGCTCGTATTGCGCAAAATATATTTTGTGACAGTAGTTTGCTTCACCAGCGTTTTTTAGAGAGCCCAGTGCCATTGTATTCTCTCAGACATTTTTACAGTACATGCGTACACAGTGTAGAGTGTCTGATTTAGTGTAAAATTCACTTTTCAGAAGTATTCTTGTTTTGAACATACACAGCAGGCAAAGCTGGTGGAAACAACCCCGCCCTTAAACCAAGATCCTCAGTGGTATTAGCTTTTAAGTCTAACACCAAATAGCCAATAGGGTTCTTGTGTGTCATCCTCAAAAACGTCTAAGAATCGTGTTTTTCCAGGGGTGCACCTGTTAAGCTAATGTTACAATTTGTAATTTATCTACAGGTTTATTAAAAAGAACCATGTACTTTGTGTTTAAATTTATTGTTCTGCTTTTCTTACATAGACAAAATGTTTTGTACCTGGTAGAAATTGCTCATATTTCATATTACAGATGTCTGTCTTTCCTGTTGAGATAGAGTAGAAGTCTTGTGATGTAATTTCCTGAAACCATGATAACTACAAAGTAATCAACTGAAAATAAGAAATGTTAACTTATAAACTAAAAAAACATAACCAACATGTTTTATTAATTTCCAAATAAAGATTTATTGTTTTTTTATGCATTTTTATAATCAAAATACATAATTGTGTGATAAAAATATATCCAACATTCACACAATAAAATTATAAAAAGAAAAAGTATACTTTTCAACATAATTAAAAAATCTAAGTAATACCCCATAACTAATTATTGATCCGAATATAATTGTCGGGTGAAAAAACCTTGAGTTTGGTCATGTGGTCTTACATTTAAATTTTGTGTATTTGTCACATTTCTTTGTGGATTAATTGTATAATCAGTGGGTATTGTTTTGTTGTAATATTGTTGGGGAAAAGATGGCTTACATGGCTACTGATAAGCAGAATATTGTTGCTGAATAATCATTTGCTGTTTTTGGTTGGATTCTGGTGGCTTCTCTATTGGTGGGTTTTTTATCTCCTCAAAATTTTTTTCAAAATGATTGAGGATAGCTCCACTTGAAGGAAATTTACCCTCTTCCTCATAACAGCTGATTAATCCGCATATGGCAGTCATGCATTTGTTTTTCTTTTTTACATCTACCATTTTTCTTAATCTACCAGCCATACTCATGGCAAAATGGTCAAGTTCATCATCCTCAGTGGATGATTTTAAAATATTTAATGTTTGATTTGAGATTTCATCATCTTCCAAAAAATATTTATTAGCATTTTTTTTTTATTTTTGGGTTTTATATACCTAGGTGGGGCTGGGTTATCTGTGGCTAATATTGATGTAGATGTTTCAGGCCTGTTTAAATTTTCTAATACATCCTCTGTCTCAGATGTTGGTTGCTGATTAATGGCAGATGGTCCATCCTGGTCTTGTTCAGTTAGATTTTCTTGAACTTGAACTTCATCAGCAGCTGTGGCTAGTGGTGTTAAGTTTCCTGAAGTTCTGAAAACAAATAGTTTTAAGTTATTAAATTTCATGTACAAACAATAATTTATAAATAGTCTTATTTTTTAAAAAAAAATAAATTTGAATTTATGTAAAATTACAACTTACAGGCATAATTGGCGGCTAGTGCTCAAAAACAGAAGATCCTCATAGTAAATGAAGTTAGGCTTCTTAGGAGAACTTCCACTTTTCATTCCCTCACTACGGATTTTATGAAATCTGTCTTTGACAGATCTCCATCTCTTTCTGACATCGAGCTCTGTTTTTTTGATTAAAAAAAAATAGTTTAAAATAAATATAAAGTTAAAAAAAAAATTTAAAATAATTTTCAATGGTTGACGTTTAAACATTACAAAATAACAACATACCTATTTTATGTTGTAAGGCTGCATCAGCCTCATGCCATTGGGGAAACAATTCACAACATATAGTCACCCAACAGTCTCCTCTTTTGGCTTTCATCATGTATTCTGGTGAGCAAGGATCCCATAAACATGGCATGCTTTCAACCTGTTTTGACATGAAGCATAAATGATTTTTCACAAGTTAAATTCTTAATGTTTATAAAACAAACAAAATCAAACAAATTGAACTGATTTATTTTGACATATTAACACATTTTCAAAGTTGCTGAGTGACAATATAAGGACAATTTTTTTAATTTAGTGAATTTATTTAATTTAGTGAATTTATTTAACGAATACCAAAGTTTGGCATAATTTTGATATTTCTTAAAATATGAATTATTGTAATGTAGATAACATGTTTTTACAAAATTTCAAATAATTATTAACTTTAAAAAAAAACAAAACCATTCCTTACCATAGCAATCAATTTTCCAACATCTATTTTCATTCTTTGGAACCAAGCCATTTTTGTAGTCCAAATTTTCAAGGAAGTGTAAACTTATTTAGCTCATAGAAGTTTCTGAAAACAATGCATGGCAAAGTCAGCATTTAATCCAAAAAGGATATGATGTAGTTGATGACGTTATTTCTTTTGTTTGTAGCCTCCTCCTACTGCGTTTTTTAAATAAAAAACGCAGACAAAAAGCGCAAAAAACGCTATTGAAACGCATATTTTTCAAACCAACATGCATTGTGACCATTCTCGTAGGAAATAATGAAGTTAAAACGCTGCTGAAATGGCAAAAACAATTGACATGCTGCTTCTTTGAACGCATGGTTTTTGACCATATATTTGCAATATGCAAATTAAACGCTGCTTAAAAAAACGCAAAGTGCGGTCAGGATTTCGTCAATTTCCATAGACTTTGCTGGAAAACCAAAATGCATGCGCTTTGGCACAAAAACGCTGCTGCTCAAAACGCTGCGGAAATGTAGATAAAAACGCAAAGTGCGGTCGTAACCTTAAGGTGTTTCTTCTGGTTTAGAAACCAATGATAGTCGGAGGGAGCTAGATCTGGGGAATAAGGTGGGTGGTCAACCAGCTGGAAGCCCAGCTCTGACAGTTTTGCCATGATCACTTTTGCTGTGTGAGTGGAGGCGTTGTCTTGCAGGAACAAGATTCCTTTGGACAGCTTGCCGCACCTTTTGGCTTTCAGAGCTGCCTTCAATTGGTCCAAAAGTTCAATGTAAAACCTTGCATTGATGGTAGAACCCTTTTGAAGGTAGTCCACTAGCAGCACACCCTCCTTATCCCAGAACACAGACACCATCACTTTAGTGGCTGATCTGTGCACCCTGAACTTCTTTGGACAAGGAGAACCACTGTGCCTCCACTCTTTTGACTGCTCCTTGTTTTCAGGGTCATGCAATTAGAAATTCCTAGATTGACTGGTCACTATTAATGAGACCTGGATTTATCATTCCGGAAACACTGACAAATGGACTGGGAAGTTTTCACTGGCATGCTTCTCTGATCTGTTGTCAAACATTTTTAAACCCACTTTGTAGATAGCTTCCTCCTGTCCAAATGTTAATGGATTATTACACAAACACGTTCACGGGAAATCCCCATGATGTCTGCTATTGCTTTAGCTGATTCATTGATTCTCCATTATGAGGTTGTGCACAACATCGACGATCTCCGGAACAACAACTACTCTCGGTCGTCCAGGACGTTCCTCATCATTGGTGCTGAAGTGGCCCATTTTAAATTTGGCAACCCAGGTCTTAACTGGAATATGAAGGACATGGATCCCCAATGTCTTCGACATACCACCATGAATATCCTTCGCAGACTTTCCTTGCAGAAACAAGAATTTTATCACTCCTCTGCTCTCAGTTGCTGTGAATATCGCATTATACTCCGCCATTTTGTTTTCCCGCGTGCCATAAGCAACAAACACAAAATTATATTAGACACACAAGGCTTTCATGTAATATAACATTCGTACCATAGAAACAAATCCCGATCCTGAGCTTTTCTGGGAAGCTCAGGTCACAGATCGGGTCCAGATTGGGTCCAGGAGTGTTTAAAAAAAAAAAAGCACATTATTAAAAATCATTATGATCATACTTACAGGTTGCGCGATGCGTCCTGCAGACTCTGTCTCCTGGCCGCTTCTGCGTCTGTCCGATTATTGACTAGCGGCTAAATGATCAGGGTGATCAGGGGTCTCGAATGAGCATCGCTTACCGCGCATGCACCGCTACCGCCTCCTCCTCTCCTACCATGCTTCCTCTCCTGTTGATCCGCCCGCCTGCTCCTGGCCGCGTTCCCGAGCTTCGCGCACCCGCCGCCTGTCATGTACCCGCTGGGAAACCCGCCAATTTTCAAAACTGCAGTGGAGTGTAACAGAGATTAACCCTTACACCGCCAGCGTGCCATAGTGATTAACCTGGGTGGGAGAGAGAGAGAGAGGGTGTGATGCACTGCCTGGGGGGAGAGAGAGAGAGAGAGGGTGTGATGCTCTGCCTGGGGGGGGAGAGAGAGAGAGGGTGTGATGCTCTGCCTGGGAGGGAGAGAGAGGGTGCGATGCTCTGCCTGGGGCGAAGAGTGAGGGTGCGATGCTCTGCCTGGGGGGGAGAGTGAGGGTACGATGCTCTGCCCGGGGGGGAGAGTGAGGGTGCGATGCTCTGCCTGGGGGGGTGGAGTGAGGATGCGATGCTCTGCCTGGGGGAGAGTGAGGGTGCGATGCTCTGCCTGGGGGAGGGAGAGAGAGGGGATGCGATGCTCTGCCTGGGGAAGGGGGAGAGAGGGGGTGTGATGCTCTGCCTGGGGGAGGGAGAGAGAGGGGGTGTGATGCTCTGCCTGGGAGAGGGAGAGAGAGAGGGGGTGCGATGTTCTGTTTATGGGGAGGGGGAGAGAGTGCGATGCTCTGTCTGGGGTAGAGAGAGAGGGGGTGCGATGCTCTACCTAGGGGGGAGAGAGAGGGAGGGTGCAATGCTCTGTTTATGGGGAGGGGGAGAGAGTAAGATGCTCTGTCTGTGGGGAGTCGCAGAGCAGCACCCGGGGTCCCTTTCCTCTTTTCCCATTAGAGGCATGGAGCGGGGGGGAGATCCAGGAGGAGGGGATTGGAACAGTCACTATAAAAGGGAAGCCCATTGGATATTAAAGCTGGAGCCAGATCTCACAAAGGGCTGAATTCCACAATGATCTGTGACTGATACTGATGTGTTTATTAACAGGTGATTATCAGTGCATTCATTATACACAATTTATGGGAATTTGTGGCATTATTATTATTATTATTATTACTACTACTAATTATTGGTCATTTTTCTTTATAGAGTTCGGGGCAATATCTGCTCCAACAAAGAATTCTTCCTCATCCATTGAATATGAACGTTTCATCTATTGGAGAGAATCCCACAAGTGGCATAAGAGGATATTTCTGTGTATATTCTCTGTACTGTGTATTATATGGGGTGTACTTATATTAATGTTTGTATTGATGCTTCTTGTAATCTTCTATTTGTGTAAGTTGTCATTTGCTCGTGTCTTGGTGATTTGATAATTCAGTGATGTGTTTGTTCCCCCCTCAGAGGTTGTGTGGGTTTTATAAGTGGCCGCATTCACTTTGATATTGTTATGATTAAGAACAGTCATCTGTGTGAAACGCGGTTACTGACAGGGTGTCCTTTTTTTCACATCATGCTTTTTCACTGTCTTTAATAAAGTTTCTTTTAATTAAGCTGTTGCTGGATTTCCTCTCTTCTATGGGGTCTCAGAGACACCTGCCATCACTAATCTAGGACTTAGTGGCAGCTATGGGCTGCTATTAACTCCTTATTACCCTGATTAGCACTGCACCAGGTCAATCAAGATGATCCAGGTAAAGTGCTGGGATTGTCACATCTAATGGATGCAGCAATCCGGGAGGCTGCAGACTGATATTTTTAGACTGGGGGGGGGGGCAGCCTAATAACCACAGGCCTCCCCAGTCTGAGAATCAAAATTGAGGGGACTGCACGCTGTTATTTATTTTACTGTACAATATAGACCCACCCATCGGCGTCTGATTGTTTGCATTCAGATAGCTGTCATTCAGCGTCGGGGCGCGTCTGACTGCAACCAATCACAGCCACCAGTGGGCAGGGGAAGCCGTGAATATGTTTGAGCCTAATGAGCGGCCCAGGAAGAAGAAAGACAGGTTGCGGGAGCAGTGTGACAGTCGCGCCGGTGATCGGTGAGTATGAAGTGCTTGCATCTACTCCTTTGTGCCGGATTCTGGTACCCATAGACTTTTTATGGGGACCAGCATCTGACCAGATACCAGGGATCAATCCCCCACTGACCTGGAGTCAGCGGGGGATTGATCTGCCTGTCCTCCAAAATGCAGAAAGAATTGACATGCTGCTGCTTTTTTCTTTTACAAAAACTGCTAGGAACAAAGAAGCAACGTGCGCACAGCCTGTCTGAATTCTCATAGACTTTGCTGGGGAAGGCAATGCATGCAGTTTTGGGCAACAAACCACTCAAAAACTTGGCAAAATACGCAGCATGCGCACAGGGCCTAAAGATGGAATTACTGCTAGTCAACTTGCCAGACCTGTCACAGTGGCCAGTGCGTAATGTGTGGTAGACGGACAGGAGGTATGAGAACGGCCCCTGACCGCACCACATCCTGAGCTCTTCATTGTATTACCTGGCCGGTGTGTAATGTGTGGCAGACGGACAGGAGGTATGAGAACGGCCTCTGACCGCACCACAGCCTTAGCTCTTCATATTATTACCTGGCCGGTGTGTAATGTGTGTGAGACAGACAGGAGGTATGAGAGTGGCCTCTGACCGCACCACAGCCTTAGCTCTTCATTGTATTACCTGGCCGCCTGGCCGGTGTGTAATGTGTGGTAGACGGACAGGAGGATTGAGAACGGCCCCTGACCGCACCACAGCCTTAGCTCTTCATTGTATTACCTGGCCGGTGTGTAATGTGTGGCAGACGGACAGGAGGTATGAGAGCGGCCTCTGACCGCACCACAGCCTTAGCTCTTTATATTATTACCTGGCCGGTGTGTAATGTGTGTGAGACAGACAGGAGGTATGAGAGCGGCCTCTAACCGCACCACAGCCTTAGCTCTTCATTGTATTACCTGGCCGGTGTGTAATGTGTGGCAGATGGACAGGAGGTATGAGAGCAGCCTCTGACCGCACCACAGCCTTAGCTCTTCATATTATTACCTGGCCGGTGTGTAATGTGTGTTGAGACAGACAGGAGGTATGAGAACGGCCTCTGACCGCACCACAGCCTTAGCTCTTCATATTATTACCTTGCCTGGTATAACGTTACTCACTAGTGATTGATGGGCCCTGACAGAAATTATAAAGCATTGAACCACCGCCCTATTACATGGAATACATTACAAGCTGCGATCAGACACATTTCACATATATGATGATTATGGCAGCATGTACATCATTGTGAATAGATTTATTTCATAAAATAACCACTTTAAAGGGAAAAAAACCTTACATAGCAAAGTTTGTAATAGTGAGTTGAAAGAAAAAAAAACATCTGCAAAGGCTACCCTGCAACTAAAGGTCTTGTCCTGATTAACTACTCATTATTTTTTTCTTTCCTTCGACTCCATGTGTAACACAACAACAAGAAACTTTAGTAACGTTCAGAAGTGTCTTCATCAAGACATTGGTCTCTTCCAGCCAATCACTGACCTCAGCAACTCGTTCCAGCTACATCGGATGAGCCATGGAGATCTGTGATTGGCTGCAGCAATGATGTGATGTCACAGCCAAACAGCATAGAACACCACAGCAGTGAAGACGGTGCTCAATCTGGTTTGGGAGTGTAAGTTTACACCGTGTACAGAATTATTAAGCAAGTTGTATTTTAGAGGATTTTTTTTATTATTGATCAACAACTATTTTCTCAATCAACCCAAAAGACACATATCAAAGATTAATATTTTTGGAAGTTGGAGTGTTTTTTTTTTTAGATTTGGCTATCTTAGGAGGATATCTGTTTGTGCAGGTAACTATTACTGTGCAGAATTATTAGGCAACTTAAAAAACAGATATATTCCCATCTCACTTGTTTATTTTCACCAGGTAAACCAATATAACTGCACAAAATTTATAAATAAACATTTCTTACATGCAAAACCAAAAACCCAGAAAATGAGTAACCACCTTATCTTTCTGATGACACTCAGCAGCCGACCATCCATAGATTCTGTCATTGCTTGATCTGTTTACGATCAACATTGCGTGCAGCAGCCACCACAGCCTCTAGACACTGTTCCGAGAGGTGTACTGTTTTCCCTCCCTGTAAATCTCACATTTTATGAGGGACCACAGGTTCTCTATGGGGTTCAGATCAGGTGAACAAGGGGGCCATGTCATTATTTTTTCATCTTTTAGACCTTTACTGGCCAGCCTCGCTGTGCAGTAGTTGGATGCATGTGATGGAGCATTGTCCTGCATGAACGATACCGACTTCTTCCTGTACCAATGCTTGAAGAAGTTGTTTTCCAGAAACTGGCAGTAGGTCTGTGAGTTGAGCTTAACTCCATCCTCAACCCGAAAAGGTCCCACAAGTTCATCTTTGATGATACCAGCCCATACCAGTACCCCACCTCCACCTTGCTGGCGTCTGAGTCGGAGTGGAGCTCTCTGCCCTTTACTGATCCAGCCTCTGGCCCATCAAGAGTCACTCTCATTTCATCAGTCCATAAAACCGTTGAAAAATCAGTCTTCAGATATTTCTTGGCCCAGTCTTGATCTTATGTTTCTTGTTCAAAGGTGGTGGTTTTTCAGCCTTCCTTACCTTGGCCATGTCCCTGAGTATGGCACACCTTGTGCTTTTTGATACTCCAGTAATGTTGCAGCTCTGAAATATGGCCAAACTAGTGGCTAATGGCATCTTGACAGCTTCACGCTTGATTTTCCTCAATTCATGGGCCTTTGCGCCTTGTTTGCCCAACACGCTTCTTGCGACCCTGTTGGCTTTTTGACATGAAGCGCTTGATTGTTCGTTGATCATGCTTCAAAAGTTTGGCAATTTCAAGACTGCTTCATTCCTCTGCAGGACATCTCACAATTTTGGACTTTTCAAAGCCCGTCAAGTCTCTCTTCTGACTCATTTTGCCAAAGGAAAAGAAGTTGCCTAATAATTAAGCACACCTTATATAGGGTGTTTATGTGCTTACACCGCACCCCTCCTCATTACAGAGATGCACATCACCTGATTTACTTAATTGGTAGTTGGCTCTCAGGCCTATACAGCTTGGAGTAGGACAACATGTATAAAAAGTATTGTGATCAAAATACTCATTTGCCTAATAATTTTGCACAGTGTATTTGCACAGTCAGTGTTTGCAACATTTTGGAAGTAGTGTGTTTGTCTGCATACAGAATGCTGCGTTCTACAGTACAAGCACAGGGGATGGATTTATAGAAATCTCCTGCCCACGGTGCTTCTTTTCTCTGCTCCGTAAACTGACATGCGGCGTGGCTTTCCAAGCTGCAGCATGTCAATTTCTGTTTCTGTGGCCAGAATGTTCTCCATAGGGAGAAAAAGCAAAAGTAGGTAGCACACTGAACCCTGATAGTAGGCACGGACTGCTGCATTCTCCTGCAGAGCACACTCACATTTCCACAGGTGGTCTGACACTGCGTCAGCTGCTGTACTGCTGTACATGCAATCTAAGATCTTACTTTGTAGTCTTCCACATCACTTAGTCTAAGTGAAAAAAATTAATGTGAACACTTTCAAATCTAGTACTACTAATATACTAATCGCATACTTATAGATGTGAAGGGATTATTTATATATGTATATACATATATGAGAAACGGGTTTAAGCCGCGCTAAGGAAACAATATTTCCAGGTTTTAAATTTTAGATCTCTTTTTTATTACAGTTCCAACGCGTTTCAGAGACATAAACCGTCTCCTTCTTTCCCTGAAGAAGGAGACGGTTTATGTCTCTGAAACGCGTTGGAACTGTAATAAAAAAGAGATCTAAAATTTAAAACCTGGAAATATTGTTTCCTTAGCGCGGCTTAAACCCGTTTCTCATATATGTATATACATATATAAATAATCCCTTCACCACGATCATTACGGGGCCGCTGCTTGGAACCACGCTGACACTCACATGCTTTACAAGGAGTTGTGACTGGCACAACTTCATCAGGTGAGTGTTTCATCTTCACTTTCTAAACGGTTTTTGCCGGGTAAGACCCTATTTGCGCCTTTTGTTTCCTCATCTCTAGCAGCATACTGATAGATGACAGACTGAACATGAGTCAACAGTGTGATGCAGCAGCAAAAAAGACAAGTACAATTGTGCAATGTATTTACAGAAGCACAGATTACGTGAAGTAATTATCACCCTCTGCTCCTCTTTGGTCAGAGCTCCTCTGCAATTCTGAGCACCACGTCTTAAAAAAGACATCAACAAATTGGAGCAAGTTCAGAGAAGAGCAGCCAGAATGGTGACCGGTCTATAAACTGTCCGATGAGGAACGGTTACAGGATTTGGGAATGTTTAGCTTGAAAAAAAGAAAACAGAGGAAACTTAATAGCCGTCTGCAAATATTTCAAGGGCTGTCGAACTAGAGGGGTCAGCCCTATTCTCATTTGCAGACAAGGAAAGAATAGAAGCAATGGAATGAAACTGATTGGGAAGCATCACAGATTAGATATTGGGATAAAAACCTTTTGACAGTGAGGGTGATCAATGACTGGAACCACAAGAGGTAGTGAGTTCCCCTTCAATGGAAGACGTAAAAAGGAGACTGGACAGACACCTGTGTGGGATGATATTGTGAATTCTGCTGTGAGCAGGGAGTTGGACTTGATGACCCTGGAGTTCCCGTTCAACTATAACATGCTATGATTCTACTGCAGATAATCTACAGATACAGTAGAATAAATCCCAATTGCCATGGTGACATGGTTTTTAGCCGTGTCCATTTTAAAAACGCTCTAGGGACCTGGTCCTTTATCCCACTAGAGTTTAGCTTTTCATTAGAGAGCAGGCTAAATCCCAGTGGGCAGAAGGACCTGGTTCATTAGATCACTAAGTCTTGTATTAAAACAGTAATTGGGACCTGGTCCTTTAGCCCACTGGGATTTAGCTTTCTCATGTAGAGCAGGCTAAATCCCAGTGGGCAGAAGGACCCAGTCCTTTTTCCCACTAAGAATTGTATTAAAACACTCATTAGGACCTGGTCCTTTAGCCCACTAGGATTTAGCTTTCTTATGTAGAGCAGGCTAAATCCCAGTGGCTAGAAGGACCTGGTCCCTCTGGCCACTGGGAAATAGCCGACTCTATAGAGAGAAAGCTAAATCCAATTTTACCACATTTTTGAGTGGTTTGTTGCCCAAAACTGCATGCATTGCCTTCCCCAGCAAAGTCTATGAGAATTCAGACAGGCTGTGCGCACGTTGCTTCTTTGTTCCTTGCAGTTTTTGTGGAAGAAAAAAGCAGCAGCATGTCAATTCTTTCTGCATTTTGGAGGACAGGCAGATCAATCCCCCGCTGACTCCAGGTCAGTGGGGGATTGATCCCCGGTGTCTGGTTAGATGCTGGTCCCCATAAAAAGTCTATGGGTACCAGGAGTAGGAGCAAGCACTTCATACTCACCGATCACCGGCGCGACTGTCACACTGCTCCCGCGGCCTGTCATTCTTCTTCCTGGGCCGCTCATTAGGCTCATACATATTCACGGCTTCCCCTGCCCACTGGTGGCTGTGATTGGTTGCAGTCAGATGCGCCCCGACGCTGAATGACAGCTGTCTGACTGCAACCAATCAGACGCCGGTGGGTAGGTCTATATTGTACAGTAAAATAAATAACAGCGTGCAGTCCCCTCAATTTTGATTTTCAGACTGGGGAGGTCTGTGGTTATTAGGCTGCCCCCCAGTCTAAAAATATCAGCCTGCAGCCTCCCGGATTGCTGCATCCATTAGATGTGACAATCCCAGCACTTTACCTGGATCATCTTGATTGACATGGTGCGGTGGTAATCGGGGTAATAAGGAGTTAATAGCAGCCCATAGCTGCCACTAAGTCCTAGATTAGTGATGGCAGGTGTCTCTGAGACCCCATAGAAGAGAGGAAATCCAGTAACAGCTTAATTAAAAGAAACTTTATTAAAGACAGTGAAAAAGCATGATGTGAAAAAAAAGGACACCCTGTCAGTAACCGCGTTTCACACAGATGACTGTTCTTAATCATAACAATATCAAAGTGAATGCGGCCACTTATAAAACCCACACAACCTCTGAGGGGGGAACAAACACATCACTGAATTATCAAATCACCAAGACACGAGCAAATGACAACTTACACAACTAGATTACAAGAAGCATCAATACAAACATTAATATAAGTACACCCCATATAATACACAGTACAGAGAATATACACAGAAATATCCTCTTATGCCACTTGTGGGATTCTCTCCAATAGATGAAACGTTCATATTCAGTGGATGAGGAAGAATTCTTTGTTGGAGCAGATATTGCCCCGAACTCTATAAAGAAAAATGACCAATAATTAGTAGTAGTAATAATCATAATAATAATAATGCCACAAATTCCCATAAATTGTGTATAATGAATGCACTGATAATCACCTGCTAATAAACACATCAGTATCAGTCACAGATCATTGTGGAATTCAGCCCTTTGTGAGGTCTGGCTCCAGCTTTAATATCCAATGGGCTTCCCTTTTATAGTGACTGTTCCAATCCCCTCCTCCTGGATCTCCCCCCCGCTCCATGCCTCTAATGGAAAAAGAGGAAAGGGACCCTGGGTACTGCTCTGACAGACAGAGCATCGCACTCTCTCCCCCTCCCCATAAACAGAGCATCGCACCCTCCCTCTCTCTCTCCCTCCCCCAGGCAGAGCATCGCACCCCCTCTCTCTCCCCCCCAGGCAGAGCATCGCATCCCCCCTCTCTCCCTCCCCCAGGCAGAGCATCGCACCACCTCTCTCTCCCTCCCCCAGGCAGAGCATCGCAACCCCTCTTTCTCCCTCCCCCAGGCAGAGCATCGCACCCTCACTCTCCCCCCACCAGGCAGAGCATCGCACCCTCACTCTCCCCCCCCCAGGCAGAACATCGCACCCTCACTATCCCCCCCAGGCAGAGCATCGCACCCTCACTCCCCCCCCAGGCAGAGCATCGCACCCTCACTCTCCCCACCCACGCAGAGCATCGCACCCTCACTCTCCCCCCCCCCCCCAGGCAAAGCATCGCACCCTCACTCTCCCCCCCCCCCCCCTAGGCAGAGCATCGCACCCTCACTCTCCCCCCCAGGCAAAGTATCGCAGCCTCACTCTCCCCCCAGGCAGAGCATCGCACCCTCACTCTCTCTAACCCCCCCAGGCAGAGCATCGCACCCTCACTCTCCCCCCCAGGCAGAACATCGCACCCTCACTCTCCCCCAGGCAGAGCATCGCACCCTCACTCCCCCCCCCCCCAGGCAGAGCATCGCACCCTCACTCCCCCCCCCAGGCAGAGCATCGCACCCTCACTCCCCCCCCCAGGCAGAGCATCGCACCCTCACTCTCCCCCCCCAGGCAGAGCATCGCACCCTCACTCCCCCCCCCAGGCAGAGCATTGCAACCTCACTCTCCCCCCAGGCAGAGCATCGCACCCTCACTCTCCCCCCCAGGCAGAGCATCGCACCCTCACTCTCCCCCCCAGGCAGAGCATCGCACCCTCACTCTCCCCACCCACGCAGAGCATCGCACCCTCACTCTCCCCCCCCAGGCAGAGCATCGCACCCTCACTCTATCCCCCCCCCAGGCAGAGCATCGCACCCTCACTCTCCCCCCCCAGGCAAAGTATCGCAGCCTCACTCTCCCCCCAGGCAGAGCATCGCACCCTCACTCTCTCTAACCCCCCCCGGCAGAGCATCGCACCCTCACGCTCCCCCCCCAGGCAGAGCATCGCACCCTCACTCTCCCCCCCAGGCAGAACATCGCACCCTCACTCTCCCCCCCCCCCCAGGCAGAGCATCACACCCTCACTCTCCCCCCGCCAGGCAGAGCATCGCACCCTCACTCTCCCCCCCAGGCAGAGCATTGCACCCTCACTCTCCCCCTCAGGCAGAGCATCGCACCCTCACTCTCCCCCTCCAGGCAGAGCATCGCACCCTCACTCTCCCCCCCCCAGGCAGAGCATCGCAACCTCACTCTCCCCCCCAGGCAGAGCATCGCACCCTCACTCTCCCCCCCCCGGCAGAGCATCGCACCCTCACTCTCTCCCCCCAGGCAGAGCATCGCACCCTCACTCTCTCCCCTCAGGCAGAGCATCGCACCCTCACTCTCCCCACCCACGCAGAGCATCGCACCCTCACTCTCCCCCCCCAGGCAGAGCATCGCACCCTCACTCTCCCCCCCAGGCAGAACATCGCACCCTCACTCTCCCCACCCACGCAGAGCATCGCACCCTCACGCTCCCCCCCCAGGCAGAGCATCGCACCCTCACTCTCCCCCCCAGGCAGAACATCGCACCCTCACTCCCCCCCCCGGCAGAGCATTGCACCCTCACTCCCCCCCAGGCAGAGCATCGCACCCTCACTCCCCCCCAGGCAGAGCATCGCACCCTCACTCCCCCCCCCCAGGCAGAGCATTGCACCCTCACTCCCCCCCCCAGGCAGAGCATCGCACCCTCACTCCCCCCCCCCCCCCAGGCAGAGCATCGCACCCTCACTCTCCTCCCCCAGGCAGAGCATCGCACCCTCACTCCCCCCCCCAGGCAGAGCATTGCAACCTCACTCTCCCCCCAGGCAGAGCATCGCACCCTCACTCTCCCCCCCAGGCAGAGCATCGCACCCTCACTCTCCCCCCAGGCAGAGCATCGCGCCCTCACTCGCCCCCCCCAGGCAGAGCATCGCACCCTCACTCTCCCCCCCAGGCAGAGCATCGCACACTCACTCCCCCCCAGGCAGAGCATCGCACCCTCACTCCCCCCCCCAGGCAGAGCATCGCACCCTCACTCCCCCCCCCAGGCAGAGCATCGCACCCTCACTCTCCCCCCCAGGCAGAACATCGCACCCTCACTATCCCCCCCCAGGCAGAGCATCGCACCCTCACTCCCCCCCAGGCAGAGCATCGCACCCTCACTCTCCCCACCCACGCAGAGCATCGCACCCTCACTCTCCCCCCCCCAGGCAGAGCATCGCACCCTCACTCTCCCCCCCCCAGGCAGAGCATCGCACCCTCACTCTATCCCCCCCCAGGCAGAGCATCGCACCCTCACTCTCCCCCCCCAGGCAAAGTATCGCAGCCTCACTCTCCCCCCAGGCAGAGCATCGCACCCTCACTCTCTCTAACCCCCCCCCCGGCAGAGCATCGCACCCTCACGCTCCCCCCCAGGCAGAGCATCGCACCCTCACTCTCCCCCCCAGGCAGAACATCGCACCCTCACTCTCCCCCCCCCAAGCAGAGCATCACACCCTCACTCTCCCCCCGCCAGGCAGAGCATCGCACCCTCACTCTCCCACCCAGGCAGAGCATTGCACCCTCACTCTCCCCCCCCCAGGCAGAGCATCGCACCCTCACTCTCCCCCTCCAGGCAGAGCATCGCACCCTCACTCTCCCCCCCAGGCAGAGCATCGCAACCTCACTCTCCCCCCCCAGGCAGAGCATCGCACCCTCACTCTCCCCCCCCTGGCAGAGCATCGCACCCTCACTCTCTCCCCCCAGGCAGAGCATCGCACCCTCACTCTCCCCCCCCAGGCAGAGCATGGCACCCTCACTCTACCCCCCAGGCAGAGCATCGCACCCTCACTCTCCCCCCCAGGCAGAACATCGCACCCTCACTCTCCCCCCCCTGGCAGAGCATCGCACCCTCACTCCCCCCCCCAGGCAGAGCATCGCACCCTCTCTCTCTCTCCCCCCAGGCAGAGCATCGCACTCTCTCTCTCACTCCTCCCCCCAGGCAGAGCATCGCACCCTCTCTCTCACTCCCCCCCCCCAGGCAGAGCATCGCACCCTCTCTCACCCCCCCAGAGCATCGCACCCTCTCTCTCACTCCCCCCGGCAGAGCATCGCACCCTCTCTCCCACTCCCCCCCAGGCAGAGCATCGCACCCTCTCCCCCCCCCAGGCAGAGCATTGCACCCTCTCTCTCCCCCCAGGCAAAGCATCGCACTCTCCCTCTCTCCCCCCCAGGCAGAGCATCGCACCCTCTCTCTCCCTCCCCCCCCGGGTTAATCACTATGGCACCCTGGCGGTGTAAGGGTTAATCTCTGTGACGCTCTACTGCAGTCTTGAAAATTGGCGGGTTTCCCGGCGGGTGCATGATAGGCGGCGGGTGCGCGAAGCTCAGGAACGCAGCCAGGAGCAGGTGGGTGGATCAACAGGAGAGGAGGCGTGGCAGGAGAGGAGGAGGCGGTAGCGGCGCATGCGCAGTAAGTGATGCTCATTCGAGACCCCTGATCACCCTGATCATTTAGCCGCTAGTCGATTATTGCTGTGCCCCCTGTAATCACCTCTGACTAGAAGGACCTTCCATGATGTCATAGCCATGTGACCAGTCACATGTGAATGTTGTATTACTTCATTGGCTACAGACTGTGACTATGACGTCATCAAAGGTCCTGGTAACTGAAGTTTCATTGTCACTGTGTGAGTGTCGCATGCATCATGGCACACAAGTTCCTGACAGGAGTGGGTTAACTGCATGTATTTCCATGCAGCTGAGGCGCTCCTGTCCTGAGAGTGTCAGGTGCGGGGTGATGCAATGAGTCTGCATGAGTCATACACTCACTGTCATTCTGCTACATCGCTTTGTACCGAGCGATGTAGCAGAGCTCACATGGCTCTCTGTGCTTCTCAATTTGTATAGCCTGTGTCTGTGCACAGTCATGAAACGGACATTGCTGTCCCTGTGGATTATGTCGGACTAATGATTTTTTTTTATAATAAAGTTGGAGTCTCTAAATGTTTTTTTGTTTTATTTCTAATAATAAAAAAAATTCTGTGTTGTGTTTTTTTTTTTTTACTGTTTACAAGAAATGTATGGTGGCCATGTCTAATTTGGCATTACACCATGAATTTTGGGCTTAGTACCATCTGAGAATACAAAGCTGGTATTAACCCCTTTATTACCCAGCGTGCAACCGCCATCAAGGCAGCTGGACGAACCGGGTAACGCATCTGAAAATGGTGCTAAGAAACAATGTGCCATTTCCAGGGGCGGCTTCGGGCTGCAGAGAATCCCAGCCCTCAGCTGCCTGGCTTTACCTGACTGGCGATCAAAATACGGCGGCAGACCACATTTTTTTTTAATTATTTTTTTAAATAATTTTTTTCTATTAGGCTTCCCTGTATTTTGATCACCAGTTAGGTAAAGCCAGGCAGCTGGGGGTTAGGGTGGCAGCTCGTAGCCGTTCGCTTTATCTGCGCTGAGATTCAAAAGTACCGTGGAGCGCTACGTCATTTTTAAAAATTATTTATTTATGTATTGTGTGTATATATGTATATAATATATCTATCTATCTATCTATATATGAACAACGGCAGAGCAAAGTCCAGCATTAACGTGAGCAATCCAGGATGCTGTTAAAAAAAATTCTTTCATTTTATTCGTAAATCCATTAAAATGCAGTGGTCCAAGCAGTTCAAAACGGCATTAACGCAGGAAAGTAGTGCAGATAGGACTACGCGCTTCAGCGGAAAAACCCGCCTTCTTCACGGTCCAGAATCTAATCTGCTTTCCAAACATGGAACCTTCTATACATCTCACTCCCATCAGGGTAATTATAGACATAAGTGAGAGACTTAAAAACATGAACTTGACAAGCAGATCCAACATATAAATAATATGCATATTGATCAGTATACAACATACATGAGGATTATAAAGAAAGGATTCAATATTTTGGCGAAAATACAATCGGAAAAACCCAATAACCTGACCATAAAATTTAAATGGTACAAAAACATAGAACAATAATATTAACCAGCATTATGTAGTACAAATATATCAATAGTGCATAATAATATCCAGGCGGTTATTAAAGCCATGTGGCATACGAGTCCCTCAAATATCCACCTACTCTCTCTAGCAAGCACTTTTTTATGAAAATCTCCCCCTCTCAATGTTTTTTTTTACATGCTCTATGCCCTGTGAGATAGTGGGGCCATTCATATGTGATGGACGGTATGTATCTCCCAGAATGTGTACAGAAACATATTAGAGCCCTGCTTAGTGGTCAGTCCACTATCTCTAGGCTGGGTTATGCAGGTGGCTCATGACCACAGTTCAATTAAAAGGTCTCTGTAAGGGCCTGGGTGGGGCAGAGTCAGCTTTTGTAAGCTGCAGAGCAGGAAGCTGAGGGGAGTTCAGACCTGTGTGGAGCGATAACACAGGTCTGTGGGCCCACCTGAAATAGCAGGGCGAGGTATAGTAAGACCGTCTTCTACGGCAACCGGTACCTGTGTGACGTGGTATCCTATGCACTGTGTATAGCCTGGCTGTATCCCAGAGGACGTTTACCTGTTCAGCGATGGCAATAAACCTGTGTTGATCGGACTTTTTGGGTCACTGCCTCTTTGTCGCCCTGGGGGATCCCCACCCCGCTACATTATGGTGGAGAATGCGGGCATAACCCCACCGCTGCACAACTGGAAGCAAGCCTGACCACCAGCTGAAGTCTCTAACGGCTCTTCATGTCAATAATTAGGCCTGCTATGCTACAGTATAAACCGGCTGATAACATGGAGGAGCTTCTGCGGCAGTTGGTACCAACTCAGCAAAAGCAACAGGAGCAACTGGGTCTATTCCAGCAGCAGCACCAGGAGACCCAGCGACAGCACCAGGAGACCCAGCGACAGCAACAAGAGGCGAATGTACTACTACGGCAACAGATTGCGGCCCTGCGTGAGATACCGCCGACAACTGCCTCAGACCGACGGGAACCCCGGGACAGGGTTCGCTCTGCCCTGCGGAAGCTAAGCCCGGGGGAGGATGTGGAGGTGTTCCTTACCATCTTTGAGCGCACAACGGAGCAGGAAAAGCTGCCGGTAGGCCAGTGGGCGGAAGTGATGGCTCCGTTTCTTATGGGGGATGCCCAGAAAGCCTACTTTGACCTCAGCCGGGAGGATGCCCTGGACTATGAGAAACTAAAAGGTGAGATCCTTGCACGTCTGGGGGTTAATACATATGTGAGGGCTCAGCGAGTATTTACATGGACCTATGTGGAGACCAGCCCTGCCAGGTCTCAAGCATGTGACTTACTTTAATTGGTGAAAAAGTGGTTACAGCCGGAGGTTTCGTCTCCAGCCCAGATGGTGGAAAGGGTGGTGGTCGACCGGCTGGTGCGGACTCTGTCAATCGCTATACAACATTGGGTGGGGCAAGGAGACCCGGGTAACCTGGATCAGGTGGTGAATCTAGTGGAGCGATATACCGCCACACAGGACTTTATACGAGACTCTGCCCCAGTGCGTCAGGCCCGGCGGCCACTGGACCCTGGCCGAGATACACGTACGGTGCTGGTAAACAACAAAACCCAAGCCCCTGCCGAGGGAGCAACCCGCACTGAGAGTGGCAAAAGACCAGTTCCCCCAAGAATGATTACAAAAACTGGTGGGGCCACTGCTATGAGGTGCTGGAGATGTCAAGGGCCAGGCCATATTGCCGCTTATTGCCCTTTGATTACGGAATCCATGGATTGCGGGTACACACGCCGAATGTCTATGTATGCTAATACGGTGTATACTGCATGCCCTATTCTGGAACCTCCTCTTTGCCATGTGTTTGTAAATGGGCATCGGGCAGAGGCCCTTTTGGACTCTGGCAGCATAGTGACCCTCGTTCATGGGTCGCTGATCTCGGGGTCGGAGTCCACGGAGAGGGAGGTTGGGATTGTGTGTATACATGGTGAACTCCGCAAATATCCAACAGCAGAGGTATGCCTCTCCACTCCGTGCGGGGACGTGACGCATGTGGTAGGAGTGGTGAAAACCCTACCATATGGGGTAGTAATGGGAAGGGATTTTCCGTTGTTTTGGTACCTGTGGGAGCGTAATAGCACTTTTTCCCAGGCAAAAATGTGTCCGGGTGCAGACCCCGAGGATCCCGAGTCAGGGATACCTGCTGTAGGGGTCGCCGACCTAGGGGCAGGGGGTGGACCTGACAGGGGTCCCCTAGAGGTATTGGCGAGAGAAAGCGAAGAGACCGTAGCGATCCCGGAGCTGGACATGTCCCGGGAGGTCTTCGGGACGGCGCAGCTGATGGATCCTACCCTCTCCCAGGCGTGAGGGAATGTAAAAGAGGTGAATGGGGTGGCTCAACAACCAGGGGCAGAAGTTGTCTTTCCCCGCATGGCGGTTTATAATGATTTACTCTACCGAGTAGACAAAATCAGGGAAGAGATAATAGAACAACTGGTAGTGCCCCAATCCCACTGTTGGGCAGTGCTTAACATGGCTCACACACACCCCCTGGGGGGGCACTTAGGGGTTACCAAGACACAAGAGCGTATTTTACAGAGGTTCTTTTGGCCGGGAGTGTACGCAGAGGTACGGAAATTCTGTGAATCCTGCCCGGACTGCCGGCTGACCTCACCCATTGCAAGTTTCCGGAGTCCATTGGTGCCTTTCCCAATTATTGAGGAACCTTTTGAATGGATTGCAATGGATCTGGTAGGACCCCAAGTAAAATCCTCACGCGGTCACCAACACATTTTTGTGGTTGTAGATTATGCCACACGCTATCCCG
Organism: Anomaloglossus baeobatrachus; assembly: GCF_048569485.1. Lineage (NCBI taxonomy): Eukaryota > Metazoa > Chordata > Amphibia > Anura > Aromobatidae > Anomaloglossus > Anomaloglossus baeobatrachus. The sequence goes on along the minus strand of NC_134359.1, from coordinate 146,654,734 downwards.
AGACCATTCCGCTGCGCCATACCTCCGCTAAGCTTATTGCCCGGGAATTATTTGCCATGTTTTGTCGTCTTGGGCTACCAAAGGAGATCCTTACTGACCAGAGGACTCCGTTTATGTCCAAGGTGACAAAAGAATTATGTAAACTGTTGAAAATAAAGCACCTGCGCACATCGGTGTATCATCCGCAAACCGATGGGCTGGTTGAACGGTGTAACAAAACCCTTAAGTCCATGCTTAAAAAAAGTGGTTGCCAAGGACGGGAGGGACTGGGACATGCTGTTGCCCTATCTTATGTTTGCGCTCCGAGAGGTGCCGCAGGCATCCACAGGTTTTTCACCATTCGAGTTGCTTTATGGCAGACACCCTAGTGGCTTGCTGGACGTAGCCAAGGAAACATGGGAACAGGAGCCCACCCCATATATGTGATTGAACATGTGGCTCTAATGCAGGACCGCATCACAGCGGTTTTGCCTATTGTAAAAGAATATTTAACAAGGGCACAGGGGGCACAAAGGCGCACTTATAACACACGAGCCACCATCAGATCTTTTAATGTAGGGGATAGGGTCTTGGTCTTGGTGCCCACGTCCGAGAGTAAACTGTTGGCCAAATGGCAGGGACCGTATGAAACCGTATCGGGTGCCCGAGGCCCGGAGACAAGCCATTGCAGCAGAGGTGAAACAGATGCTTACCCTAGGGGTGATCGAGGAATCAAAGAGTGACTGGGCTAGTCCCATTGTGCTGATTCCAAAACCCGACGAGTCGCTACGTTTCTGCAATGATTTCAGGCGATTGAGTGAGGTTTCCAAGTTCGACCTTTACCTTATGCCCTGGGTGGACGAACTTATTGAATGGTTGGGAAAGGCTCAATATTTCACGACACTTGACCTTACCAAAGGCTATTGGCAGGTGCCGCTGACAGAGTCAGCCAAGGAAAAAACGGCCTTTATAACACCAGATGGGCTCTACCACTATGTTGTCTTGCCTTTCGGTTTACATGGAGCCCCGGCTACTTTCCAAAGACTGATGGACATAGTGTTGGAACCCCATCAGAAGTATGCATCCGCCTATCTAGATGACATCATCATCTTCAGTGCCGAGTGGCAGACCCACTTGTCCCAGGTCCAGGCCGTCATTAACTCCCTACGGGCGGCAGGATTGACAGCCAACCCAAAAAAATGTGCAATCGGTCAGGAGGAAGCCCGATATTTGGGGTACGTGATTGGGGTGATCAAACCCCAAGTAAATAAAATCGAGGCCATCCAAAAGTGGCCCAGACCAGTGTCCACTAAACAGGTGAGAGCGTTCCTCGGCATTGTCGTCGGGTATTACCAGCGGTTTATACCGGACTTTGCCAGGAGAATGGCGGCTTTGACCGATCTGTTGAAGGGTAAGAAGGCGGCCATGGTACGCTGGACCCCTCAGGCTGAGGAGGCGTTTCAGTCCATGAAGACTGCCTTGTGTGGACAACCGGTCCTCATTAGCCCCGATTTCGGTAACCCCTTCCTTGTGCAAACGGATGCCTCCGAGGTGGGTCTGGGTGCCGTACTCTCGCAAGAGGTGAACGGAACTGAGCATCCGGTTACCTATTTCAGCCGGAAACTTACCCTGGCGGAGAAGAATTATAGCGTAGTGGAGAAGGAGTGCTTGGCTATTAAATGGGCCTTGGAATCCCTGCGTTATTATTTGCTCGGGCGACAGTTTCGGTTGGTGACGGACCACGCGCCCCTCGTCTGGATGAGAAATGCGAAAGAACGGAATGCCCGGGTCACCCGCTGGTTCCTGTCCCTTCAAAATTTCAGTTTTACGGTGGAACATCGGACCGGATCGTCCCAGGGCAATGCGGATGCCCTGCCTCGGGCGGCCTGTTTTGGGACATCTGTTCAACCCCTCGGGTTTGAACGGAGGGGGGGGGGGTATGTGAGATAGTGGGGCCATTCATATGTGATGGACGGTATGTATCTCCCAGAATGCGTACAGAAACATATTAGAGCCCTGCTTAGCGGTCAGTCCACTATCTCCAGGCCGGGTTATGCAGGTGGCTCATGACCACAGTTCAATTAAAAGGTCTCTGTAAGGGCCTGGGTGGGGCAGAGTCGGCTTTTGTAATCTGCAGAGCAGGAAGCTGAGGGGAGTTCAGACCTGTGTGGAGCGATAACACAGGTCTGTGGGCCCACCTGAAATAGCAGGGCGAGGTATAGTAAGACCGTCTTCTACGGCAACCGGTACCTGTGTGACGTGGTATCCTATGGACTGTGTATAGCCTGGCTGTATCCCGGAGGATGTTTACCTGTTCAGTGATGGCAATAAACCTGTGTTGTTCGGACTTTTTGGGTCAGTGCCTCTTTGTCGCCCTGGGGGACCCCCACCCCGCTACAGCCCATAAAAGAGAAACCACGTAAATCCCCATTATGTTTTTTTGAAAAATGTCGGGATACTACTGATGCACCAACCTGATGATAGGTGTTTGCGGATTCTAGTTTTAAGGGGGTTCATCGTGCAACCCACATATTGCATGCAACATATATTGCAATTAATTAGATACACTACATTCTCCGTATTGCAGTTTATAAAAGAACAAACATTAAACTGTTTTTTATTGGAAATAGATGTAAATGTTTTAGATAAATGTTTTAGATTTATTAGCAAAACCGCAGCACTTGCAGATGTTGGCACCGCATTTAAAAAATCCTGTCGTTTTTAACCAGTTACTAGGGGAAATTTTATCCGGATCTTTAAACATGCTAGGTGATACTAATGTAGCTAAAGTCGGGGCTCTTCTTGCCACAAAGGCAATATCATTATTTTCCACAATATTTTTCAGAATATCATTTTGAGACAACAAAGGGAGATATTTTCTGATGATTTTAACAATAGAATTAAACTGAGGACTATATAATTGGTACTAAAAACCACCCTAGATTTTTTAGAGTCAAATTGTCTTTTTTTCTTAGTAGATTCCAACAGCTTAACCCTATCCATGCCTGCCACTATTTTCTTGGTTCTCTACAAGGACCAATTAGGATACCCCCTTTTTTTAAAAAATTAATACAGGTTATTTCAATTTCTTCCTCCAATTTATCACTAGATGTAGTATTCCTTTTTAGTCTGATAAGCTCCCCCACAGGAATATTCTGAATGACATGTTTGGGGTGATTAGAGGAAGCCATTAAAATACTATTGAATGCAATGGATTTTTTATAGGGAGATATCAAAACCTTATTATTGTCCAAATCTGCGGTCAATTTTAAATCCAAGAAGTTTATTGATACATCATCACCACTACTAGTAAATTTTAGATTGAAATCATTCAAGTCGAAATAAGAAAATAATTTTTTAGCAGACGAGAGACTACCCCTCCAGACAAATATCAAATCATCAATAAATCTCCCCAGCCAAACAATATTATCCTTGTATGGGTTATCAATATTGAAAATGTAATTTTCTTCCCACACAGACATAACCAGGTTAGCTAGGGAAGGTGAAAACATAGCGCCCATGCTCACGCCCTGTGTCTGGAGGAAGTATCTCTCATAAAAAAAAAAAAATAGTTGTGGCTTAAAAGAAATTGAATTGAGGAAACAATAAACCTCTGAATGAAATCATCATAGTTACTATATCTGGACAAATAATATGTGATGCATCGTATCGTGATGTGATGGGGGATAGAGGGATATAACCCCACCACATCGCAAGATAGCCACACATAGTCGGATTGCCAGTGAAATTTTTGCATAATCTGTATCATACTTTTGGAATCTTTGAGATGACTTGGTGTTAATGGCACTAAGGGTTGAAGATAAAAATCCACCCACTCCCCTAGTTTCTCACTGAATGACCCGATCCCAGACACAATTGGTCTGAGAGGGGGAGGAAAAACCTCTTTATGAACTTTAGGGAGTGAGTGGTATATTGGGACAATCGGTGTTTCACAAAAAAGAAATTTTTTGATTCTGTCTGGAATAGCACCCGTACTAATGCCCACCTGTAATAGATGTAATAATTCAGAATTGAATGAATTTGTTGGGTTAGATGGCAATTCAATATAGGTGCTATTGTTTTCCAGAACCAGCAAGTTCATTTTCTTGTATAAACCAGCATTGAGAGCTACAATAGCACCCCCCTTGTCTGCCTGGACAACAAGGAGATCGCTTTTAGCTCTCAGTTCATCAATTGCCCTGTGTTCAGAAATACTCAGATTAAATTTAACCTCTTGATGTTATACTTGATTATAAAGAGAGGGAGGGGAGCCAGCACGATCTGAAAATGGCATGCATCATATAAAAAATGCAAAGTCACAGATTTATTCCAATTGTACTATAATATAAATTGAGATTTTTAGCAAATAATTGATCAATTCTTTGAGCCACCCCTGCCAACGTCACGGCAAATCTCAATAGGGGGGTTCTAACCTATATTATGTATTTCATGTGCCATGCGCCCTCTTAGATAAAGAATTGGTAGCTGTTCACATTCAGTTGCCTCACCAGTTGCCACAGGCAATGCTAATTAAGCACCATACTTGGATCTAGTCCGCCTTTATCAATGGTTACTGTCTGGCACTGGGAGGGTCAGTTCTGATTTAGTCCTGGTATGTGTAGAGCTTGCTCCACATGCTGGGACCTGGGCTGGCCTCTATCCATAATTGCCTCTTTGGCAACATAGAAGCGGCTGTATTCAGGTTACAGGTATGTGTGCTCCATTATGGTTCTGCTTTTAACTTTATCTAGCAGGCCGCATGGCACATGAAATACATAATATAGGTTAGGACCCCCCTATTGAGATTTGCCGTGACGTTGGCAGGGGTGGCTCAAAGAATTGATCAATTATTTGCTAAAAATCTCATTTTTTTTATTATAGTACAGTTGGAGTAAATCTGTGAATTTGCACTTTTTATATGATGCATGCCAATTTCAGATCGTGCTAGCTCCTTTTTCTCTTGATTATAAAGAGACACAAGCCCACTTTCAATTGTTTCCTGAAAAAAGGGGGGTGTCGATTTTACTGGGTAGAACATGGGATTACGAGTCTGAAACCTGTCATTTAAATTAACCCTATCCTCCAACTCTGTCTCTCCCTCTAGTTGTCTTAAATTAGAGACAGCTACCTGTTCACTAAAATGAATACAATTATTATCAGATATAATGACAGACGATAAATCATTATACACATGAATATAATCCTCATTATAATGAACTTTAAGGGCGGCTTTGCACGTTGCGACATCGCATGTGCGATGTCGGTGGGGTCAAATCGAAAGTGATGCACATCCGGCGTCACTTTCGACATCGTACTGTGTAAATGCTAGATGATACGATGGTCGAGCGCAAAAACGTCGTTATCGTATCATCGTTGCATTCACCGACATTTCCATAATGCCGGTGCCGCGACAGGTACGATGTTGTTCCTCGTTCCTGCGGCAGCACACATCGCTGTGTATGAAGCCGCAGGAGCGAGGAACATCTTACCTGCCGCCGGCGGCTATGCAGAAGGACGGAGGTGGGCGGGATGTTTACATCCTGCTCATCTCCGCCCCTCCGCTGCTATTGGCCGCCTGCCGTGTGACGTTGCTATGACGCCGCACGACCCGCCCCCTTAGGAAGGAGGCGGGTCGCCGGCCAGAGCGACGGTCGCAGGGCAGGTGAGTGCATGTGAAGCTGGCGTAGCGATAATTTTCGCTACGCCAGCTATCACACGATATTGTACCTGCGACGGGGGCGGGGACTATCGCGTGCGACATCGCAGCATCGGCCTGCGATGTCGCAACATGCAAAGCCCGCCTAAGGGTCAAATTACGTGCAAATCTATTGTTAACAATATTGTCAAATAAACTGAATTTTTTGACTGGAGAAAAACCTAGAACTTTAGACAAAAGACCAATTTGTGAGTCTGTCAAAATATAACTAGAAAGATTGAATACAGGGATCTCCATTAACGGCGCTTGCAAAACGTCATATGAAAGCCTTTTGGACTTGGATTTCCTTCCTCCCCTCTTGCACGATCATTTTTTGGCAAGGCACCTTCTTGTTGAAAGTTCCGTTTTTGGTGTTTTTTCCCACCAGTCTGAATACTGGCTGCTGAGGCAACTGAGGAGTCCGTTAATTCATCTGATGTTTCTCCAAAAGAGGTATCATAATTGGTCGTGGAGTTAAAAGATACTTTAGGTTTCTTGTACCAGGGCTTATGTTTTCTCAAAATTACTAGGATTACTAGCCCAGTTATATATTTTATCATTCTTATAATCATCAAGATCTCTCAAATTTTCTTTTCTTTATAGCTATGATAGAATTCTCCCTCCTTTTTAAGTTATTGTACATACGGTCTTAGAATTTGGTGATGGTATCTGAAGTCTCCAGATCTTTAACGGAGTTTTTAATAAGCTCAATTTCATTATTAATTTTAGCAAGTTCTTTATCCTCCTCTTCTATAATAAATTTAAGTGAACACTCACTCAGAATATTGTCCCAGTTTTTTTGAAAGTCCGCTCCATAAGCAGTGGTGGATTGTTTTATCAGTCTGAGACCACGCGGTATAATTTTCCTCTCCAAATAACCACTAAGGGAGTTGTGGTCCCACCAGAGCTTTTGCTCCTTGCGTAAGGATTGCTCCAATTTATTTAATATGGAGTTAGTACTTTCAACAACAGGACAATTTTCATTCATATCTTTCTGAAAAATACTGGCAAGCTTATTGAGACGTACCGTATGGTCCTGTGTATTTCCAGTGGAATCCTTAGATAGTAACATCTTGTATTCTGATGATTAATAAAAATAAATCCTGCTGCAGTAACAAGCTGTTCCTTGTGGAGAGAAGCACAGTCAGAGCTCCCAGCAACATGTAAGTCCAACAGTGTAGACCAGCTCACTCCTGTGAACCACCTGGAGCCTCAGCTGACCTGGTTAACTCCGTAGTTTCCGGATCAGGATGTAGGAGTTCATCCATACAAATGTGAACAACGGCAGAGCAAAGTCCAGCAATATCGTGAGCAATCCAGGATGCTGTTAAAAAATGTCTTTCATTTTATTCGTAAATCCATTAAAATGCAGTGGTCCAAGCAGTTCAAAACACCATTAACGCAGGAAAGTAGTGCAGATAGGACTACGCGTTTCAGCGGAAAAACCCGTCTTCTTCACGGTCCAGAATCTAATCTGCTTTCCAAACATGGAACCTTATATACATCTCACTCCCATCAGGGTAAAGGTATACAACATAGATGAGGATTATAAAGAAAGGATTCAATATTTTGGAGAAAATACAATCGGAAAAACCCAATAACCTGAGCAGTTTTTCCGATTGTATTTTCTCCAAAATATTGAATGAATATATATATATACAACTAGTATAATATATATATATATATATATATATATATATTATACTAGTTGTTTCCAGCCAGCTAACGCTCGGCACGCCCATCGCTATCTAATTAACGCTGCTGGTGATTAAACTAAAGTTAATAAGGACAACATTCAGTAGCGCTTATGCAGGTGGTAAATTAAATTAAAATTAAGTTAATAACAATAATAATCATCAAAAATCTGAATAATACTAATGATACATTTTATTCACAGTGTAAAATCGAAAACAAACTGGATTCAATAAGATGTGCATTTTTTATTCATTCCAGGATCTAAACAAATTTCATAACACATAAATTAAGTTAAAATTTCTCTGTAAACACAATTAAATGTATAGTGATTTTTGTGATTTTCAAAGATCTTTCTTTGACTTCTACCAGGTACAATTTCAACAGAAAGACCTTTATGACTTGTAAGGGCCGTTTCATATCTCCGGTACTCTGCCGCACTCCCAGATTCGGCACAAGGGCAGTACAGTACAATACAGTTTACTGGCAAGCTTCGGGCACATGTGGTCATGTGACCAGAGCACGTGACAGCATGTGACTGGGGCTTGCCGCACTGTCTGTGAACTGTATTGTACTGTACTGCCCTTGTGCCGGATCTGGGAGTGCGGCAGAAAAACGCTGATCTGAAACGGCCCTTACTCTAGAGAATGCAGTGTATAATTGACCATGTGTGAATATAGGATCAGGTAGGAAAACGCCAATCTTATTGAATGTTTGTCCTTGCGATTTTGTAATTGTCATGTAATAAGCCAGACAAAGTGGGAATTGTTTTCTTGTTAACTTAAACAGGATCTCGCAATTTTCGCTAGTGTCCAATGGTATTCTTGGAATGAGAATCTTTTGACCACGACGCTCCACAGAAAAAATACTGCAGTCGATGAAATTTGTGCCAAGAATTTCTACGATTAATCGAGTACCATTGCACAGTCCTTTCTTTGGATTTAGATTGCGGAGTAACATGACACAACAGCCTTTCTTAAGGTTCAGCATATGAGGAGGGAGGCCCATAGGAGTCATGCAATGTACAAATTAGATGGGGTACTGAGCTCTTTCTTCGTCTGTCTCACAGGATGAAATCTTGTCGACACTGAAGTATGATTTGGTCACGGATGTGTCTGGACGTTAATGGACGCTGTTTTAAGGGCTTGATTTAGGGTTTTTTTCTGTTTTCTTGCCAGGTTGGAGGAGCCTTTCCTCCAGCTGGTAATTAAGGGCCTTTATAACGTGGGGCCTCTCACTCCTCCTATGAGTGGCCTCTCATTCCTCTTCACTTGGAGATGTTGCTGCTCAGGAGTGCATGTGGCTTCAGACTACTGTTGCTGTATATTCTGAAGATTCTCTCTCAAGATAAGTTGTTGTTCTTCCTTTTTCCCCTTTTGCTGTTTATTTTTGTATTTGTTTTCCCTCTGTGGTTTGGTGGGTGGTGGGATTTAGTCCTAGGGTCTGGCTAGGAGACAGAGGCACGTTAGCGGGCCACACCTCCTAAGCCTTATAGGTACCTGTATTTTGAGGGCAAGTGCAGGGCCCCCAGTGTCAGGGTCAGCGCAGGAGCCCCTGGTTACATTCTCCCTTAATCCCAGTAGTCTACTTGCTGAGTGTCTGTCCCCACTCCCAGCGTGACATTATAACCCACCCAAAAAGTTGCAGGACTCTCTTAAAAAAAAAAGTGCATTGTTGACGTTTTACTTTGTTTTTGTATTATGGATCCTGTTTCTAAAATGACCCAGCCACTTTACAATCTCTCCTTGGAAGCTGAATATACAGGTCCAGGGGAGTTGGGGGCAACTCTGGAGTGGTGCTGGGGGGGGGCTGGTGGAGGCTGGTAGAGGCTTGTGAAGGCTGCTGGAGGCAGCGTTAGATCTCCTGCTCCCGCTCATATAATATGCACAGCCGCTGTCCATCACCGTGGTGCGGAAACCTCACCGCGGCGATGGGCTGGGGGAGCAGCGCATATTATATATGCCTGCGCCCCCCTTTGATCGCACATGTTCACCCCCCCCCCCATGTTAGATATGGCCCCCATGCTGCTGGCCATTCTAAAATAAAAAAGCTTTACTTACCTCCTCCAGCGTGCCTCCCGATGTCTCCCTGATCTCACTGCTGATGCTGTGATCAGGCAGACAGAGATCATGTCACTCTGCTGTGCCGATCACATGACCGCCACCGAGAACCAGGAAGTGCAGGAGCTCAACCACACGGAGGGAGACACGAGGGAGGACAGCACCGGAGAAGGTAAGGTAAAGTGTTTATTTTACTATGGGCTTCAGCATGGGGGCCATAGCTAACACAGGGGGATGTGTGCCAGCAATAGGAGACCTGTGCCACCTGTATGGGACATGTGATAGCAATAGGAAATAAGAAATAACGTTTGGAACACCATTCTAAGTCTGAACTGGGTGCAAAAATCTAAAAAAAATCACTATATGGATTTAAGGTATGCAGACCAGTGACTATGTAAGGGGAATACATGTATAAGCAGAAACTGCTGTGTGAATACTGACATGAAAAATCCAATAGCTATATGTAAGAATGAAAATGTGAAAAATTGAACCTGCATTTCTGCCATGAACATATGAATAAAGAGAAATTTAGCTACTGAATTGATCAATGCAATAGAGCCCCAACACTACGCCAAAGTATTTCTCTACGTTGGGGTCCCTAGCTAGTGTGTGTCTTCTCATGCAGTTAAAAAACTTAACTGCATGAGAGGACACACACTAGCTAGGGACCCCAACGTAGAGAAATACTTTGGCGTAGTATTGGGGCTCTATTGCATTGATCAATTCAATAGCTAAATTTCTCTTTATTCATATCTTCATGGCAGTAATTCAGGTTCCATTTTTCACATTTTCATTCTTACATATAGCTATTGGATTTATCATGTCAGTATTCACACAGCAGTTTGTGCTATTACATGTATTCCCCTTGCATAGTCACTGGTGTGCATACCTTATCTCCATATAGTGATAGCAATAGGAGACCTGTGCCACCTGTATGGGATGTGTGCCAGCAATAGGAGACCTGTGCCAGCTGTATGGGATGTGTGCCAGCAATAGGAGACCTGTGCCACCTGTATGGATTGTGTGCCAGCTATCGGAGACATGTGCCAGCTGTATTGGATGTGTGCCAGCAATAGAAGACCTGTGCTAGCTGTATTGGATGTGTGCCAGCAATAGGAGACCTGTGCCACCTGTATGGGATGTGTGCCAGCTATAGGAGACATGTGCCAGCTGTATTGGATGTGTGCCAGCAATAGAAGACCTGTGCCACCTGTATGGGATGTGTGCCAGCTGTATTGGATGTGTGCCAGCAATAGGAGACCTGTGCCACCTGTATGGGATGTGTGCCAGCTAAAGGAGACCTGTGCCAGCTGGATGGGATGTGTGCCAGCACAAGGGGGCTATATTCAATATAAGGGGGCCATATCCAGATTAAGGGGGCTAATTATAGGATGGGGGCTATAAGAGACATATACCCTATATGATTTGTTAGACGGACACTGGCATTATAAGACGGACCCCATTTAACATTAAAAAAATAAAATCTCTTTTCCTTCACCAAATTTGGGTGTGCGTCTTATAATCAGATGCGTCTTATAAAGCGAAAAATACGGTAACTGAAAAGTGGGGTGTGCATTATTATTCGTCCCCTTTACTTTCAGTGCAGTAAACTAACTCCAGAAGTACATTGAGGATCTCTGAATGATCCAATGTTGTCCTAAATGACTGATGATGATAAATATAAGCCACCTGTGTGTAATCAAGTCTCCATATAAATGCACGTGCTCTGTGATAGTCTCAGGGTTCTGTTTAAAGCGCAGATAGCATCATGAAGACCAATGAACACAACAGGCAGGTCCGTGATACTGTTTTGCAGAAGGTTAAAGCCGGATTTGGTTACAAAAAGATTTCCACAACTTTAAACATCCTAAGGAGCACTGTGCAAATGATCATATTGAAATGGAAGGAGTATCGTCCATCCAAACTTTCATCTCAAACAAGGAGAAGACTGATCAGAGATGCAGCCAAGAGGCCCATGATCACTCTGGATGAACTGCAGAGATCTACAGCTGAGCTGGGAGCAGGGGCGGACTGGCCCACCAGGAGGTCGGGAGAACCCCCGGTGGGCCCTTGCTATTGATGGCCATGCCCCTTAGGCATGATTAGTGACAACCCCATTCCCTCTGCAGCGGCAAGCACTGGAGAGCGATCTCCCTGCTCTCCTGCTGTCACTGTCAGTGCCGCGCGCCTCTGACTCATCTGCGCAGCCAGCAACACTACAGGAGGAAGCAGTCTCAGAGCGATGACTGCTTCCTTCCTGTGCAGGTGCTGGCAGCATCGCGCTGTGGAGGACGGACCCGGCGTCGCCCCAGGCCAGACTGCAGGAGCAGCAGCATGTGAGTATAGAAGGCGGGGGCCCAGCGGAGCAAGCAGGGGCCCAGGGGAGCGAGCGGGGGCACAGGGGAGTGAACAGGGGCCCAGGGGAGCAGGCAGGGGCCCCGGTGGGAGGGTACGGGGGCCCAGGGGAGCAGGCAGGGGCCCCGGGGGGGTGCAGGGGCCAAGGGAAGTGAGCGGGGGCACAGGGGAGTGAACAGGGGCCCCGGGGGGGGGCGCTGGGGCCCTGGGAAGGGGTGCAGGGGCCCTGGGAAGGGGTGCGGGGGCCCAGGGGAGCGAGCAGGGGTGCCGGGGGGCTTTTTACCTTACCAGTCACCTGCCTGGGGCCAGCCCCAGGCCAGGGGTCCCCAGATAGTGCTCCAGCCATCTCCACCATCCCATCCAGGGGTGGGATTCAGCCGGTTCTGGAGAACCGGTTGTTAAAATAGCAGCCGGTTCCTCGAACCGGCAATATACGGCTCCTGCGATCCGGTTCTCTGTATTAATTTATGTTGGCAACCATGATGTACTGGGTACATCATGGTTCCCTGGTACTTAAGGACCCATGACGTACCCAGTGCGTCATTGTGAAATTGCGGTCCCGGAGCCCCGGTGGCTGCTATGGGTTTGCAAAAACCTTAGATTCGGGGAGGAGGGGACCTCAGGAGGGGTGGTGCCTCCTTCCCGGACCTACGGAGGCTGTGATTGGCTGAACGGCGTTCGTCAGCCAATCACAGCCACTGTAATGTTTAGCCATTGAAAATGGCTGAAACATTGAAATCCAGCCATGATCAGTGCAGCTATAGCACCGATCATTGGCTGGAGCTGGGTGACCTCTGTTTCACCCTCCCCCCTGCTCTGATTGGAGAGACCGGCCTTGTGACCGATCTCTCCAATCACCGTGGATCTGGGGCCGGTGACCGCTCCCCTCACCTTCACTCCGTCCGTAGAAGGCAGCTGAGGAAAGCGATCACTGTGCGTGCCCCATCAGTAAGTTATAGCCGCCGCCGCTGCCCCCATTCTGCCGCTGCCGCTGCCCCCATTCTGCCGCCACCGCTGCCCTCTTTCTGCCGCCGCTGCCCTCTTTCTGCCGCCGCCGCTGCCCTCTTTCTGCCGCCGCCACTGCCCCCTTTCTGCCGCCGCCGCCGCCACTGCCCCCTTTCTCCCGCCGCCGCAGCCACTGCCCCCTTTCAGCCGCCACCCTCTTCTATCTGATGCCCCCCTCCATTCGCCACCGCTCTCCCCATCTGCCGCTGTCCCCCTCCCTGACCTGCTGCCCACTCTGTCCCATCCTCTTCATCTGCTGCCCCCTCTCTCCCTCCTCCATCTGCTGCCCCTCCATCTGCTGTGATCCTGCTGCCTAGATCCATCCCGTAAGGTAGCTATCCGCAATCTCACTTCCCCCTTCCTCCGCCGCACCTGCATCCGTTGCACCCTCTCCCATCCTCCGCTGCTCCTCCATCTACCTCTGCCCACCTGCAGTGCCCTCTCCCACCCTCCACCGCTCCTGCATTTGCTGCGCCCTCTCCAATCCTCCGCCGCTCCTGCATCTGCTGCACCCTCTCCCATCCTCCGCCGCTCCTGCATCCGCTGCGCCCTCTCCCATCCTCCGCCGCTCCTGCATCTGCTGCGCCTTCTTCCATCCTCTGCCGCTCCTGCATCTGCTGCGCCTTCTCTCATCCTCCGCCGCTCCTGCATCTGCTGCGCCTTCTCCCATCCTCCGCCGCTCCTGCATCTGTTGCACTTTACCCCATCCTCCACCGCTCCTGCATCTGCTGCGCCTTCTCCCATCCTCCGCCGCTCCTGCGTCTGCTGCGCCTTCTCCCATCCTCCGCTGCTCCTGCGTCTGCTGCGCCTTCTCCCATCCTCCGCCGCTCCTGCTGCGCCTTCTCCCATCCTCCGCCGCTCCTGCATCCGCTGCGCCTTCTACCATCCTCCGCTGCTCCTCCATCCGCCGCTGCCCTCTCCCATCCGCTGCGCCCTCTCCCATCCTCCGCCGTGCCTGCATCCGCTGCGCCCTCTCCCATCCTCCGCCGCGCCTGCATCCGCTGCGCCCTCTCTCATCCTCCGCCGCTCCCCCATCCGCTGCGCCCTCTCCCATCCGCCGCCGCTCCTCCATCCGCCGCTGCCCTCTCCCATCTGCCGCTCCTCCATCCGCGACGGTATTCAGATGTATGTGTGTCTTTCAGGCGCGCATACATTTGTACAGTGCGGCCGGTGACAGGAGGCAGAGTAGCGCTGCTCAGCCCCGCACCACAACGGGACATCATCACAGGGGCCGGGGCTGCAGAGGAGGAGGACGCGACAGGACTGAGGCAGAGGAGCGCGCCTCAGTCCTGCACCGACATCATCATCACCGGGCCGCAGCTGCAGGGATGAAGAGGAGGATGCACAAGCACAGGTAAGCGCTCCAGAGGAGCCGAAGGTGTACTTTTATATGAGGGGCTGCGGGTGGAGGAGGAGCAGTGTTATTTTACAAGGGGCATTAAGAAGCGGTGGTGGACTTTATGGAGCATATTATGGGGCAGTTGGGGACATAATAGGGCATTGGGGTACATTATAGGGCAGTGGGAAACATTATAATGCAGTGGGGAACATAATAGGGCAGTGGGAAACATTATAGGGCAGTGGGAAACATTATAGGGCAGTGGGGGACACTATAGGGCAGTGGGGGACACTATAGGGCAGTGGGGGACACTATAGGGCAGTGGGGGACACTATAGGGCAGTGGGGGACACTATAGGGCAGTGGGGGACACTATAGGGTAATGGGGGCCATTATGAAGCAAATTGGGGCATTATAGGTCAGTGGGGGACGTTATGAAAGAAATAGGGACATTATAGGGCAATGGGGGACATTATGAGGCATCAAAGATTGTGGAAGGCAGCATAGTATAATGAGGAGGGGGGGATTTATACAGGGATGTAGTTGGGGGAGATATTATAGAAAGAGCAAATGTTTGGGGGACATTTTGGAAAAGGTCCCTTTTTTTGTGGGGCTATATTGGAGAGGAGCAGTGTGGGGGGGGATATTTTGTGCAGGAAGCAATTAACAGCCCCTTCTGATTCCCCTTGTTCCCCCAGATATTATTAAATAAAAGGGGCCAGAATGAGGGACATACATTATTAGTTTATGGTGGCACGTGGGGTATAATTACTGTAGGGGTAAATTAGGGGACATTATTACTGATGAAATAAGTTAATTTTGAGGATACTGTCTCCTATGGGGGAACAAGAGTCTGACGTGGTGTAGAAATTGGGGAAATAGTGAGGAATGTGCTCTGGGAGTGATCGGCTACAGGTGACTGTTATTTTCTGCAGAGTCGCGTCATGGCAGGAAGAAGTGATGGTGGTCAGCACCGGATGAAGAAAAAATGTGAAGATGAATAAAGTCAGCTAGAGACGTCACTGGTAAGTCAGTGTATTACATGTACACACACACTGTACTGTACACTGTATACAGAGCTCCTGTGTATAATGTCACTGGTGAGCACTGTATTACCTATACACTATATACAGAGGTCATGTGCATTATGGCACTGATGATAATATTAGTGTTATTAGCATTGTAGTTTTTATTCATGATCATTATTATAGTATTATATGTCCTTGTGTGGTAGTAATATGTCGTCTAGTCATGTTGTACTGATATTTGTCTCGTGTGTGTGTGTGGTATTATTTGGTCATTATGTGGTGTGGTAATAGTGTCACGGTATTTCTCCCTTGTATGTGGTTGTATTCGGTCACTATGTGGTCTGATTATGGTGTGGCGGTATTACTTTCTTGTATGTAGTTATAGTCGGTCATTATGTGGTGTTGTTATAACGTTGCGGTATTTCTCCCTTGTATGTGGTAATATTCGGTTACTGTGTGGTCTAATTATGATGTGGTGGTATTACTCTCTGGTATGTGGTTGCTTTTGATCACTATGTGTTGGTAGTATGTTATCTGGTCATAGTGTCGCGGTATTTCTCCCTTGTATGTGGTATTATTCGGTCACTTTGTGGTCTGGTCACGGTGTGGTGGTATTTCTCCCTTGTATGTGGGTGTATTTGGTCACTGGTGGTAATATGTTGTCTGGTCACGGTGTGATGGTATTTCTCCTTGTATGTGGCTGTATTTGGTCACTGGTGGTAATATATTGTCTGGTCACGGTGTGGCAGTATTTCCCCTTTGTATATGGTATTATTGGTTTTGGTATAGTGGATTGTGTTGTGTACGGAGGTTACTTTTTCTCTCTATAAAGGGGAGATTATTTCCAGTAGAAATTAAATACTTAAACATTTAACCCCTCCCTGTCCTGTGTCTATTACACTGCAGTAAATATGGACTTACAGAGGTTCTCCAGTGAAAACAAGTAATCTCCTTTACTAAGGCCACGTGCACACACTGAGTATTCAGTGAGTTTTTTTACCTCAGTATTTGAAGCCAAAACCAGGAGTGGTAAAATCAGAGAAAGTGTAATAGAAACACGAGCACCACTTCTGTATTTATCACCCACTCCTAGATTTGGCTACAAATACTGATGTAAGATACTGACCAAATACTGAATGTGTGAACGTGGCCTAAGGATAAGTGATAACTTATTCATCAGTGGGGACCGATTGCTGGGACCTGCACCGATCGTGCAACGTTTATCCCCCATTACACTGGAGCTCGTGTCCGACTCAACCCCTGATCCATTCATTCCCTCAGTGGCTGCGAGCGCTGTGCTTGTTATTATCTGGCTGCTCCATAGAGGATGAATGGATCTGCGGTCACACATGCCACCCCACAGAGGATGAATGGAGCTGCGGTCACACACCTCACCCCACAGAGGATGAATGGAGCTGTGGTCACACATCCCACCCCACAGAGGATGAATGGAGCTGCGGTCACACACCCCACCCCACAGAGGATGAATGGAGCTGCGGTCACACACCCCACCCCACAGAGGATGAATGGAGCTGCGGTCACACATCCCACCCCACAGAGGATGAATGGAGCTGCGGTCACACACCCCACCCCACAGAGGATGAATGGAGCTGCGGTCACACACCCCACCCCACAGAGGATGAATGGAGCTGCGGTCACGCACTCCACCTGCCGCTGCAAAACGTTCCCCAATCTTCCTATCGGTGCGGTTTCCACTGGTCTGGTTCCACTGATCAATAAGTTATCACCAACCTACCCTGTGGATCGGTGATAACTTGTTTTCACCAAAGACCCCATTACTGCAAACAACTATAATTGTACATCCCAGTTATGGTGCACAATATAGATGTGCAGGAGCCGCCTGTGCTTTACAGTCAAAGCAACACAATAATGGGGATAACGCTAATGGGTGTTTATATTTAGCTGTAGGGTGGGCCCCTGGAGTCAATTCCCCTGGTGGGCCCCAGACACCCCAGTCCGCCCCTGGGTGGGAGAGTCTGTCCATAGGACATCAGTCAGTCGTACACTGCACAAATCTGGCCTTTATGGAAGAGTGGCAAGGAGAAAGCAATTTCTCAAAGATATCCATTAATAGAGTCGTTTAAAGTTTGCCACAAGCCACCTGAGAGACACACCAAACATGTGGAAGAAGTTGCTCTGGTCAGATGAAACCAAAATCGAACTATTTGGGCACAATGCCAAACGAGCATTGGTGGCGCTACAAAGTATTAACTTAAAGAGGCTTTTCTGTTATATTTTTTTTTTTTTAAAGTGTAAAATAAGCAATAAATTTCGTTCAACTTCACAATTGTGACCCACTTGTTGTTGATTCTTCACCATAACATTAAAATTTTTATCTTTATGTTTGAAGGCCTGAACTGTGGGAAAAGGTTGAAAAATTCAAAGGAGCCAAATACTTTTGCAAGGCACTGTAATTAAAACAGGGCTTCCCTATATGTTTGGTTGCCAGCTGGGTACAAATTGGGAGATGGGGGTTGGGAGCAGCCAGAACCTGCCTGCTGTACCTGGCTAGCATACAAAAATATGGCAAAGCCATTTTTTTTTTTTTTTTTTTAAGTCTTTTGGCAAAAAGCTTAAGCCAAGCCGAATACTTTCACAAGGCACTGTATTTCATGAACTTCATGAAATAATTAAAAAAAAAACCACCCAAGTAGGCTTCGCCCAATTTTCGTATACAGCCAGGTACAACTAGGCAGCTGGGGATTGGAATCCTCAGCGCAGGGTGGTCCAAGCTTTATGCGCCCCCACCTGCTGCGATTTGCAGTCCGCAGCTGCCCCAGAAAGTGGCGCTTTCATAGAAGCGCCATCTTCTGGCACTGTATCCAACTCTTCCAGTGGCCCTGGTTCCGGGTGGCACGCTGGGTAATAAAGGGTTAATACCAGCTTTTTTTTTTTTTACGAGCTGGTATTAAGCCCGAGAGTCTTAATGTCAGGCCAATTTTAGCCCAGCCATTAAGAATCTCCAATAAAGGGTTAAAAACAGACACCACACAGAGAAAAAATACTTTATTAGAAATAAATGCACAGACACACTTAGGGACTCCATCTTTATCACTCCCTCTCACCCCTCCATGATCCTGGATTCTGTCTCCAATCTAGCTCTGCTATATCAGAAAACACGGGGGGAGGAAAAACGCTTCTGCTCCCCATGCTGTCTAATCACTCAATGAGTGAGCAGAGGCTGCGGGTTGGTAAGCAGTGACGTCACCACTTCCACCGTTGCCATAGTAACCTAATGAGTGGGTTACTATATCAACGGTGATCTCTGATCACCTGATTCCCGGCACCGCTATTCACCGGTTGTGGCATTACAGTATGTGGCAGCCAATCCCTGCATGTGGGCTGACTCTGTAAAGAGCGGCAACATGCAGGGAGTGGGAGTCGAGCATCTCGCCGGTACTCATCACTCGCCGAGTATCTCGAATACTGAGATGCTCGGGTGAGCACCGAGTACCGGCGAGCATGCTCGCCCATCCCTACCCATTAACACGTCAGGACCTTGCATGACATCATAGCCATGTGACTAGTCAGTAACTAACGAGGTAATACAAAATTCACACCTGACTGGTCACATGGTTATGGCGTCACGGAAGGTCCTGTAGTCAACGGTGGTTACCGGGATGGCACAGCGATGATCGGACTCGGAAGCAGAAGCGGCGGGAGATAGAGTCTGCAGGACACGTCGCGGGACATGTAAATATAATGACAATGTTTATTATTAACTATATTCTTTATTTATAACTGTGAAGCCCGAGATTGGTGATCGGACGCAAGATCGTGTTATCTCGATTTTGATCCCGATCTTTACAAAACGATCGTGCGAGTCTCCCCGATCCTGACCATCAGGGGATCACCCATCACTAATCACAAAGCCAAAGACTTATCAGCAGCCCTCGTATTAGGTAAAAACAACAGGGAAATTCTATAGCAGTAACCCTAGTGTTTGTGTGGTGCTTTCTAGCGACCAGGGCAGGGGTTGCAGCAACATGTTTAGATAGGGATGTGACTTTACTGTTATACAATAAATGCATTCTTTGAAAGAAAAGAAAACAAGTATTTGTGTTTTATCATGTTCTGAGAGCCATAGGTTTGACACTGTCAGCAGAGCTGGGTGAAGGCTTTTTTTTTTCTAGTCAATACATTTTTTTTCATTGGTACCATAGTACGGCGTTTTAATTTTTTTGTTACACTTTTTGAGAGATGGATACAGAATGGTTTTTTTTTTTACAGTGTTCACAATGCAGTATAATTAAGTGTACTTTTATTCTGCAGTTCGATACGATACCTGATACAGTGGGTGAAATAAGTATTGAACACGTACCCAATTATTTTTGTTAATACAGTTGGCTTAATATATATTTGGACATTGACACAAATTTTGGGTTTTTTTTCTACTTTTTTACTGAAACATATTCAAGTTATAGTTATATAATGGATATAGACATAAAGTCCTGACTTTTAGCTTTCACTTGAGGGTATCCACATTAAAATTTAATAGGTTTTAAGAGTTTCAGCTCCTTTACATGTGCCACCCTGGTTTTAAAGGGCCCAAAAGTAATTGGACAATTGACTCAAAGGCTTTCATTAGCAGGTTTGGGCAATTCCATTTCATTCTCAATTAAACACATAAAAGGCCTGGAGGTGATTTGAAGTATGGTGTTTACTAGAGATGAGCGAACCTCTAGAGGCTCGAGTTCGACTCAATTCGTCGAACGGAGGCCGCGTTCGAGTTCGGTTCTGCGAGCTGTTCGACGAACCTCTCGAACCCCATTGAAAACAATGGGAGGCAATCACAAACACATAAAAACACCTAGAAAACAACTTCAAAGGTGTCCAAAAGGTGACAAAGAACTCCCAAGACAACACAAACACATGGGAAAGTGACAAGGACAGTACTCATGCCAAAACAAAACAGCTGGATGAGGAAAAAGAGGAGGAGACACAGATATAGGCATGTCATGCCCTTCTAAAATCATGTAAAACACAGCAAGCGGACTCCAAGCAGAGTCTCCCTTTTTTCCAAAATTGGGCCACACAAACATCAATTCAGTGGCATCACTTGTGTCCCAGTTGCAAACTTGACAGGTACATTTGCATCAAGCACATTCAAAAATACGCCAGCCTTAACTGTCCCCGGGATGACACTGGGGTAGGTAGCAAAGTCTTTGCTGATCCATGATTTGTTCATCTTGGATCATTTTTAAAAACACTGCAAGCAAGCGGACTCCAAGCAGAGTTTCCTTTTTTCCAAAAATTGGGCCCCACAGACACTACTTCAGTGGCATCACTTGTGTCCCAGTTGCAAACTTGACAGGTACATTTGCATCAAGCACATTCCAAAATACGCCAGCCTTAACTGTCCCTGAGATGACACTGGGGTAGCAAAGTCCTTGCTGAACCAAGACTTGTTCATCTTGGCTCATTTTTAAAAACACAGCAAGCGGACTCCAAGCAGAGTCTCCCTTTTTTCCAAAAATTGGGCCACACAGAGACCCCTTCAGTGGCATCACTTGTGCCCTAGTTGCAAACTGGATGTTTTGATTTGCATCAAGCATATTCCAAAATACGCCAGCCTTAAAGGGAAGGTATCGCGGTTTTTTATTTTTGTATTAAAAATAGTGATTATGAAATCAAGTATTTCTAATAAAAAATGAAAATCACAGCTTATTTAGTTTTTATGCAATTCTTATTTTACTGGAGGCACTGGGGGCTGCCATGTTGGATTTGCTGTGTGTGTAACGACAGTAACTCCTTCCTTTATGGCAGCCCCTGTGCATAGACTCTGATAGTCGCGCTCTGACCCCATGAAGTACGTTACAGTGGGCGTGTGCTGTGACCTGGACACGCCTCCTGGGCTGTCCAGAACACAACAGAGGGAGGAGACCAGCGCCATCATTGTGGAGCTCACAGCGTGTGCTGTTTGCTCCACTTTACCCCTGTCACCTGCCGGGATGTGTGAGTACGGGCCGCGTCCCCTCCCCTCCCCTGTTACAGTCTCCGGTGACATCCCATCCCTCCGTTCTCCCCAGCCCCTGCTCTGCCCCAGCTACTGACGCCGCCATTCCCCCCCGCCGTTACCGTCTCCAATGACACCCCCCTCCCTCCGTTCTCCCAAGTCCCCGCTCAGCCTGCTGCCGCAGCTCCCCCAGCTCTGCCCGCCGCCGCTGTGTGTCACAAGGTCCCCATCAGGGGTGATTGTGAGTGTGTGTCGGCGCTTGCGATGCTGTGCAGTGAGCTTCCAGGACCTGCGAGAGGATCACATGGGAAGCATGTGATATCTCCGGATGTTGTGAGTGTGTGCGCGCAATTGTACAGGTATGTGCGATATCGTGAGTGTGTGTGAGTGTATGCGATCGGATGTGTGAGTGTATGCGATCGGATGTGTGAAATGTCGGCCGGACGCAGGGGAGGTTAGCATGCAGAACAGCTGCCTGGAGCGCCCACCGGAGGTCACAGGGAGGAATGATGTGAAAGGTGTGTGTGTGTGTGTGTGTGTGGCACAAGGTCCCTTTGAGGGGTGATTGTGTGTGTGTGTGTGTGGGGCATAAGGTCCCCATCAGGGGTGATTGTGTGTGTGTGTGTGGCACAAGGTCCCCATCGGGATTGATTGTGTGTGTGTGTGTGTGTGTGTGTATGGCACAAGGTCCCCATCGGGGGTGATTGTGTGTGTGTGGCACAAGGTCCCCATCAGGGGTGATTGTGTGTGTGTGTCTGTGTGTGTGGCACAAGGTCCCCATGAGGGGTGATTGTGTGTGTGCGTGTGTGTGTGTGCGTGTAGCACAAGGTCCCCATCAGGGGTGATTGTGTGTCTGTGTGTGGCACAAGGTCCCCATCAGGGGTGATTTTATGTGTGTGTGTGTGTGTGTGTGTCACAAGGTCCCCATCAGGGGTGATTGTGTGTGTGTGTGTGTGTGGCACAAGGTCCCCATCAGGGGTCATTGTGTGTGTGTGCACGCGCGCCACTGCATGTGAGTACCTGTGTGTGTACCAGTGATACTGTCTGCAGGGTTGTGTATCTAATCCTATCATGTGTGATACTGTCTGCTGAGCTGTGTAGCTAATCCTGTCGTGTGATACTGTCTGCTGAGCTGTGTATCTAATCCTATGTTGTCTGATACTGTCTGCAGGGCTGTGTATCTAATCCTCTCCTGTGTGATACTGTCTGCTGAGCCGTGTATCTAATCCTATCTTGTAATACTGTCTGCTGAGCCGTGTATCTAATCTTATGTTGTCTGATACTGTCTGCAGGGCTGTGTATCTAATCCTCTCCTGTGTGATACTGTCTGCTGAGCCGTGTATCTAATCCTATCGTGTAATACTGTCTGCTGAGCCGTGTATCTAATCCTATCCTGTGTGATACTGTCTGCAGGGCTGTGTATCTAATCCTATCGTGTGATTCTGTCTGCTGAGCTGTGTATCTAATCCTGTCCGACCCCATGAAGTACGTTACAGTGGGCGTGTGCTGTGACCTGGACACGCCTCCTGGGCTGTCCAGAACACAACAGAGGGAGGAGACCAGCGCCATCATTGTGGAGCTCACAGCGTGTGCTGTTTGCTCCATTTTACCCCTGTCACCCGCCGGGATGTGTGAGTACGGGCCGCCTCCCCTCCCCTCCCCTCCCCTGTTACAGTCTCCGGTGACATCCCATCCCTCCTTTCTCCCCAGCCCCTGCTCTGCCCCAGCTACTGACGCCGCCCCTCCCCCCCGCCGTTACCGTCTCCAATGACACCCCCCTCCCTCCGTTCTCCCAAGTCCCCGCTCAGCCCGCTGCCGCAGCTCCCCCAGCTCTGCCCACCGCCGCTGTGTGTCACAAGGTCCCCATCAGGGGTGATTGTGAGTGTGTGTCGGCGCTTGCGATGCTGTGCAGTGAGCTTCCAGGACCGGCGAGAGGATCACATGGGAAGCATGTGATATCTCCGGATGTTGTGAGTGTGTGCGCGCAATTGTACAGGTATGTGCGATATCGTGAGTGTGTGTGAGTGTATGCGATCGGATGTGTGAGTGTATGCGATCGGATGTGGGAGTGTATGCGATCGGATGTGTGAAATGTCGGCCGGACACAGGGGAGGTTAGCATGCAGCACAGCTGCCTGGAGCGCCCACCGGAGGTCACAGGGAGGAATGATGTAAAAGGTGTGTGTGTGTGTGTGTGTGTGTGTGGCACAAGGTCCCCATCAGGGGTTATTGTGTGTGTGTGTGTGGCACAAGGTCCCCATCAAGGGTCATTGTGTGTGTGTGTGTGTGGCACAAGGTCCCCATCAGGGGTGATTGTGTGTGTGTGTGTGGCACAAGGTCCCCATCAGGGGTGATTGTGTGTGTGTGTATGTGGCACAAGGTCCCCATCAGGGGTGATTTTGTGTGTGTGTGTGTGTGTGTGGCACAAGGTCCCCATCAGGGGTGATTGTGTGTGTGTGTGTGGCACAAGGTCCCCATCAGGGGTGATTGTGTGTGTGTGTGTGTGTGTGGCACAAGGTCCCCATCAGGGGTGATTGTGTGTGTGTGTGTGTGTGTGGCACAAGGTCCCCATCAGGGGTGATTGTGAGTGTGTGTCGGCGCTTGCGATGCTGTGCAGTGAGCTTCCAGGACCTGCGAGAGGATCACATGGGAAGCATGTGATATCTCCGGATGTTGTGAGTGTGTGCGCGCAATTGTACAGGTATGTGCGAAATCGTGAGTGTGTGTGAGTGTATGCGATCGGATGTGTGAGTGTATGCGATCGGATGTGTGAGTGTATGCGATCGGATGTGTGAAATGTCGGCCGGACACAGGGGAGGTTAGCATGCAGCACAGCTGCCTGGAGCGCCCACCGGAGGTCATAGGGAGGAATGATGTGAAAGGTGTGTATGTGTGTGTGTGTGTGTGTGTGTGTGTGTGGCACAAGGTCCCCATCAGGGGTGATTGTGTGTGTGTGTGTGTGTGTGTGGCACAAGGTCCCCATCAGGGGTGATTGTGTGTGTGTGTGTGTGGCACAAGGTCCCCATCAAGGGTCATTGTGTGTGTGTGTGTGAGGCACAAGGTCCCCATCTGGGGTGATTGTGTGTGTGTGTGTGTGTGTGTGGCACAAGGTCCCCATCAGGGGTGATTGTGTGTGTGTGTGTGTGTGTGGCACAAGGTCCCCATCAGGGGTGATTGTGTGTGTGTGTGTGTGTGTGTGTGTAGCACAAGGTCCCCATCAGGGGTGATTGTGTGTGTGTGTGTGGCGCAAGGTCCCCATCAGGGGTGATTGTGTGTGTGTGTGTGTGTGTGTGTGTGGCACAAGGTCCCCATCAGGGGTGATTGTGTGTGTGTGGCACAAGGTCCCCATCAGGGGTGATTGTGAGTGTGTGTCGGCGCTTGCGATGCTGTGCAGTGAGCTTCCAGGACCTGCGAGAGGATCACATGGGAAGCATGTGATATCTCCGGATGTTGTGAGTGTGTGCGCGCAATTGTACAGGTATGTGCGATATCGTGAGTGTGTGTGAGTGTATGCGATCGGATGTGTGAGTGTATGCGATCGGATGTGTGAAATGTCGGCCGGACACAGGGGAGGTTAGCATGCAGCACAGCTGCCTGGAGCGCCCACCGGAGGTCACAGGGAGGAATGATGTGAAAGGTGTGTGTGTGTGTGTGTGTGGCACAAGGTCCCCTTGAGGGGTGATTGTGTGTGTGTGTGTGTGTGTGTGTGTGGCACAAGGTCCCCATCAGGGGTGATTGTGTGTGTGTGTGTGGCACAAGGTCCCCATCAGGGGTGATTGTGTGTGTGTGTGGCACAAGGTCCCCATCAAGGGTCATTGTGTGTGTGTGTGTGTGTGTGTGTGTGTGGCACAAGGTCCCCATCAGGGGTGATTGTGTGTGTGTGTGTGTGTGTGTGGCACAAGGTCCCCATCAGGGGTGATTGTGTGTGTGTGTGTGTGTGTGTGTGTGTGTGTGGCACAAGGTCCCCATCAGGGGTGATTGTGTGTGTGTGTGTGTGTGTGTGTGTAGCACAAGGTCCCCATCAGGGGTGATTGTGTGTGTGTGTGTGTGTGTGTGGCACAAGGTCCCCATCAGGGGTGATTGTGTGTGTGTGTGTGTGGCACAAGGTCCCCATCAGGGGTGATTGTGTGTGTGCGTGCGTGTGTGTGTGTGCACGCGCGCCACTGCATGTACCTGTGTGTGTACCGGTGATACTGTCTGCAGGGCTGTGTATCTAATCCTGTCCGACCCCATGAAGTACGTTACAGTGGGCGTCTGCTGTGACCTGGACGCGCCTCCTGGGCTGTCCAGAACACAACAGAGGGAGGAGACCAGCGCCATCATTGTGGAGCTCACAGCATGTGCTGTTTGCTGCACTTTACCCCTGTCACCCGCCGGGATGTGTGAGTACGGGCCGCTTCCCCTCCCCTCCCCTGTTACAGTCTCCGGTGACATCCCATCCCTCCATTCTCCCCAGCCCCTGCTCTGCCCCAGCTACTGACGCCACCCCTCCACCCCGCCGTTACCGTCTCCAATGACACCCCCCTCCCTCCGTTCTCCCAAGTCCCCGCTCAGCCCGCTGCCGCAGCTCCCACAGCTCTGCCCGCCGCTGCTGTGTGTCACAAGGTCCCCATCAGGGGTGATTGTGAGTGTGTGTCGGCGCTTGCGATGCTGTGCAGTGAGCTTCCAGGGCCTGCGAGAGGATCACATGGGAAGCATGTGATATCTCCGGATGTTGTGAGTGTGTGCGCGTAATTGTACAGGTATGTGCGATATCGTGAGTGTGTGTGAGTGTATGCGATCGGATGTGTGAGTGTATGCGATCGGATGTGTGAAATGTCGGCCGGACGCAGGGGAGGTTAGCATGCAGCACAGCTGCCTGGAGCGCCCACCGGAGGTCACAGGGAGGAATGATGTGAAAGGTGTGTGTGTGTGTGTGTGTGTGTGTGTGTGGCACAAGGTCCCTTTGAGGGGTGATTGTGTGTGTGGCATAAGGTCCCCATCAGGGGTGATTGCGTGTGTGTGTGTGTGTATGTGGCACAAGGTCCCCATCAGGGGTGATTGTGTGTGTGTGTGTGTGTGGCACAAGGTCCCCATCAGGGGTGATTGTGTGTGTGTGACACAAGGTCCCCATCAGGGGTGATTGTGTGGCACAAGGTCCCCATCAGGGGTGATTGTGTGTGTGTGGCACGATGTCCCTATCAGGGGTGATTGTGTGTGTGTGGCACAAGGTCCCCATCAGGGGTGATTGTATGTGTGTGTGTGTGTGTGTGTGGCACAAGGTCCCCATCAGGGGTGATTGTGTGTGTGTGTGTGTGTGTGTGTGCATGCGCGCCACTGCATATGAGTACCTGTGTGTACCGGTGATACTGTCTGCAGGGTTGTGTATCTAATCCTATCCTGTGTGATACTGTCTGCTGAGCTGTGTATCTAATCCTGTTGTGTGATACTGTCTGCTGAGCTGTGTATCTAATCCTATGTTGTCTGATATTGTCTGCAGGGCTTTGTATCTAATCCTCTCCTGTGTGATACTGTCTGCTGAGCTGTGTATCTAATCCTATCGTGTAATACTGTCTGCTGAGCCGTGTATCTAATCCTATCCTGTGTGATACTGTCTGCAGGGCTGTGTATCTAATCCTATCGTGTGATACTGTCTGCTGAGCTGTGTATCTAATCCTGTCCTGTGTGATGCTGTCTGCTGAGCCGTGTATCTAATCCTATCCTGTGTGATACTGTCTGCTGAGCTGTGTATCTAATCCTATCCTTTGTGATTCTGTCTGCTGAGCCGTGTATCTAATCCTGTCCTGTGTGATGCTGTCTGCTGAGCCGTGTATCTAATCCTGTCCTGTGTGATACTGTCTGCACAGCTGTGTATCTAATCCTATCCTGTGTGATATTGTCTGCTGAGCTGTGTATCTAATCCTATCCTGTGTGATACTGTATGCTGAGCTGTGTATCTAATCCTCTCCTGTGTGATACTGTCTGCAGAGCCGTGTATCTAATCCTCTCCTGTGTGATACTGTCTGCAGAGCCGTGTATCTAATCCTCTCCTGTGTGATACTGTCTGCAGAGCCGTGTATCTAATTCTCTCGTGCGTGATACTGTCTGCTGAGCTTTGTATCTAATCTTATCCTGTGTGATACTGTCTGCAGAGCCGTGTATCTAATCCTACCCTGTATGATACTCCTGCTGTCCTTGGTGACACTTTAGACATTTCTGGTCACCAGTAGAGATGAGCGAACCGGCCATGGTTCGGCTCGAGTTCGGTTCGTCGAACGGAGGTCTCGTTTCGAGTTCAGTTCGGCGAACGTTCGACGAACCGAACTCGAACCAACAGGAAATAATGGGAGGCAATAACAAACACATAAAACGCATTATAAATGTACACATACAGTTAATAAACATTGCCATAACACTTACCGGTCCCCGCGATCCCTCCTGCACTCTGTCTCCTGCTGCTATTCCATCCGATGATCGCTGAATCCTCCCGGTGACCAGCACTCCCAGCAGTGATGCAGGACCTATCGTGACGTCAAAATAGCCATGTGACCAGTCACGTGGCTATTATCTCATTGGCTACAGACTGGTCACATGGCTTTGACGTCATGCCCTGTCCTAGGTCCTGTCATTGCACTCTCCGGTACACGGTGCACATTTGTGTATCGCCGTGTATCGGCGACATGCTCTAGCACACGGTCGACTCCCCGTTCCGTTAGGGACCGGCTGACACAGCCGGTCATTAACGGAGATCACCGTTGCCATAGCAACGCAGTTAGCGGTGACGTCACCGCTAACCGCGGCTCCGGGAATTACATGATCGGAGCACCGTTGCTATGGTAACGCGTCTGTCAGCGTTACCGCTGTTACCGCTAACAGCCAGCAGCACTGATCACTCACGGAGTGAAGGCTGCACGCTGCTTCCTGTGCAGCCTTCACGGAGTGAAGGCTACACGGGAAGCAGCGTCTTCCCCCATGCAGCAGTGATGGAGCAGAGCTGCATTTGTTGAACGAGAAAGACCATGGATCGTGGAGGGCTGACAGGGGGTAATAAAGATGGAGTCTCTAATGTGTCTGTGTATTTATTTCTATTAAAGTATTTTTTCTCTGAGTGGTGTCTTTTTTTTAACCCTTTATTTGAGATTCTTAATGGCCGGGTCAAACGTGCCTGACATTAAGAATCTCTGGCTTAATACTAGCTAGTAAAACAAAGCTAGTATTAACTCATTATTACCCAACAAGCCACCCGGCTTCAGGGCTGTTGGAAGAGTTGGATACAGCGCCAGATGATGGCGCTTCTATGAAAGTGCCATTTTCTGGGGCGGCTGCGGACTGCAATTAGCAGCAGAGGCGCCCAGAAACCTCGGGCTAACCTGTGCTGCGGATTCCAATCCCCAGCTGCCTAGTTGTACCTGGCTGGACACAAAAATGGGGCGAAGCCCACGTCATTTGTTTTTTAATTATTTCATGAAATAAGTGAAATAATTAAAAAAAACGGGCTTCCCTATATTTTTGGTTCCCAGCCAGGTACAAATAGGCAACTGGGGGTTGGAGGCAGCCCGTGGCTGCCTGCTGTACCTGGCTAGCATACAAAAATATGGCGAAGCCCATGTCATTTTTTTGGTGGGCAAAAAACTTCTGCATACAGTCCTGGATGGAGTATGCTGAGCCTTGTAGTTCTGCAGCTGCTGTCTGCTCTTCTCCATACAGACAGACAGCAGCTGCAGAACTACAAGGCTCAGCATACTCCATCCAGGACTGTATGCAGAAGTTTTTTGCCCCCTGAAAAAATTATGTGGGCTTCGCCATATTTTTGTATGCTAGCCAGGTACAGCAGGCAGGTACGGCTGCCCCCAACCCCCAGTTGCCTATTTGTACCCGGCTGGGAACCAAAAATAAAGGGAAGCCCTTTTTTTATTATTTCATGAATTTCATGAAATAATTAGAAAACAAATGACGTAGGCTTCGCCCCATTTTTGTGTCCAGCCAGGTACAACTAGGCAGCTGGGGATTGGAATCCGCAGCACAGGTTGGCCTGAGCTTTCTGGGCCCCACTGCTGCGAATTGCAGTCTGCAGCCGCCTCAGAAAATGGCACTTTCATAGAAGCGCCATCTTCTGGCGCTGTATCCAACTCTTCCAACACCTGCCTGCTATACCTGGCTAGCATACAAAAATATGGCGAAGCTCACGTCCTTTTTTTGTAGTTTTTTGGCAAAAAAATTAAAAAATGCTTCTCTGGATTTTCCATTGCCAGTGAAGGTAACACCAAGCAGTGGGGGTTAGCAGCCAGTAGCTGCTTGGATTACCCTTAGCTAGCAATACAAAAAATGCAGCGGGAGCCCATATATATATTTTTTTTAATTATTTATTTAAATAACTAAAAATAAAATGGGCTTCCCTGTATTTTGATTGCTGGACATCACAGTGCTGTAAAAATAAATCTTTAATAAAAATGACGTAGCGCTCCGCGGTATTTTTGATTCTCAGCGCAGATAAAGCAGACAGCTATGGGTTGCCACCCCCATCTGCCTGCCGTTACCTTGGTTGGCAATCAAAATACAGGGAAGCCCATTCATTTTTTCTATTTAAAATATAGTTAAAATAAAAATGACGTTGGGTCCCCCCATTTTTGATAGCCAGCTAGGGTAAAGCAGACGGCTGTAGCCTGAAAACCACAGCTGGCAGCCTTACCGTGGTTGGGGATCCAATGTGGAGGTCCCCCAGGCTCTTTTTTATAATTATTTTATAAATATTAATAATTACACAAAAAAAGTAGGGTCCCCCCCAAATTGGATCACCAGCCAAGGTAAAGCGGACAGCTGTGGTCTGGTATTCTCTGGGTGGGAAGGTCCATAGTTATTGGGCCTTCACAGCCTAAAAATAGCAGGCCGCAGGCACCCCAGACGTGGCGCATCCACTAGATGCGCCAATCCTGGCGCTTCACCCCAGCTCATCCCGTGCCCTGGTGCAGTGGCAAACGGGGTAATAAATCGGGTTGATACTAGCTGTAAAGTCACCTGAGATCAAGCCCAGCAGTTTGTGATGTCATGGCGTCTATTAGATACCCAACATCATAAACTGTCAGTACTAACAAAAAAAAAATCGACAAAAGAAATTTATTTGAAAAAACAGTCCCCAAAACATTTCCTCTTTCACCAATTTATTGTAAGAAAAAAAATAAAGGGGTCCCACGACGACTCTGGACCGTCTAGAATATGGGGGGGAGACACTCAGGGAACGTATCCCCCATTTTCTAGGAGTGCAGACCCTTCATGTGAGGAGTGTGGGTGCAATGAATCTGCACTCACTCTCCCCGGGTCCACAGCAGCAGAGTCCATGTCATAATGGTTGCTACCAAAGCTGTAAGGGCATGCCTAATCAGGAGAACTATTCTACATTTCCAAATATTGGTATTTGCTGATATTATTGCTATTCCACCTACTATATATTGGGGATAGGATCTTGGAGATGGAATACCCCTTTAAGTCCAGTTATCCAGCTGAATGAATACTTAACAACAGAGCTCGCTATTTAGATGTGTTTTCTTGTGGCGTATAACGGACTCTCATGTTTGGTAGTCGTTCAGCAGGGAAACTATAAAAGCAAATCCCTCCATTTGGAAATGTAGTATATAGCTTTCCTGATCAATTATGTTCCTTACCTCAGTAAGGATCACCAGCCAAGGTAAAGCAGACAGCTAGGGTCTGATATTCTCAGACTAGGGAGGTCCATGGTTATTGGACTCTCCCCAGCCTAAAAATAGCAGGCCGCAGCCGCCCCAGAAGTGGCGCATCCATTAGATGTGCCAATCCTGGTGCTTCGCCCCAGCTCATCCCGTGCCCTGGTGCAATGGAAAACGGGGTAATATATGGGGTTAATACCAGATGTGTAATGTCACCTGGCATCAAGCCCTGGGGTTGGTGAGGTCAGGCGTCTATCAGATACCCGACATCACCAACCCAGTCAGTAATAAAAAGAAATAGACGACAAACACATTTTTATTTGAAAAACACTCCCCAATACATTCCCTCTTTAACCAATTTATTAGAAAGAAAAACAAATCCAGGTCTGGTGTAATCCAAGGGGTTGCCATGACGATCCACACTGTCCCAGTCAATGAAGAGCAGGATGTTCCCCATTGGCTGGGAGAGCAGTGCAGTGACCTGAGCTAACATCAATGGGTCAGCCCAGGTCACTGCAGGGGATGACAAGTGCTGCTGTCAGCGATGTACATTACCTGCGTTGATCTCCTGCACTGCTGACAGCACCTGTCACTGAGTTCAATGACCGCCGCCTTCACAGCCAAGTATCGCGAGAGGCCCGTGACATCACCGCTAGTCAGTCTTGGGTCGGAAGCGAGAGAAGGTGATGTGACAAACGGCGGCCATGGAGGACAGTGACAGCGCTGAGGTCGGGACTTCATCACTGCAGGTAAGCCGAGCGGGACCATGTGTGCAGAGTGCAGGTGGGCGGAGCCATGTGTGCTGGCGGCGAAGTGGGTGGCGCTGAGGACGTCAGTGTCGTGGACTGCTTGGCTGGGGACGTGTGTGTGTGTGTACATGCCGCGTGCAGGAGGGGGCGGAGTGAGCTGAGCGGGGAAGCGTGGGCTTCCTGCACGTAACTAGGATAAACATCAGGTTACTAACCAAAGCGCTTTGCTTGAATACCCGATGTTTATCTTGGTTACCAGCTTCTGGCAGGCTGCCAGCGATGGCTCCTGCACACTGTAGCTGTATAAAGCCCTGCTTTTTGCTGCTAGAACCGTTCTCGAACGTATCTAGAACTATCGAGCTTTAGCAAAAAGCTCGAGCTCTAGTTCGATCTAGAACAGCCCCCAAAATCACTCGAGCCGCGAACTGGAGAACCTCGAACCGCGAACCGCGCTCAACTCTAGTCACCAGGAAAATGGCTGTGCATTGTGTCCCTACATGTCATTCTCTGTTATCTGTTGTAAACACTCAGATTAGGAGAGGGGAGGCGTGCCATCACACACAGGAGAGCAGACTCCGCCCACTTTACGGCAGGCTGTAATCTGAGCTTTTTATACAGTGGAAATTCAGTAGGATTTCAGAAGCTGCTCCCCCTAGTGTTTAACAGTGGAAAATATCAAACTTTTAAATTTTTTTTTTTATATTTTGCACAATTAAAAAAAAAAAAAATAATATTTAAACAAAACATTTAAACATTATTACTTTACATTTTTTCAGTTATTATTTTTTTTTTTTGTGACGATACCTTCCTTTTAACTGTCCCCGGGATGACACCGGGATAGGTAGCAAAGTCTTTGCTGATCCCAGATCTGTTCATCTTGGCTCATTTTTAAAAACACTGCAAGCAAGCGGACTCCAAGCACAGTTTCCTTTATTTCCAAAAATTGTGCCACACAGTCACCCCTTCAGTGGCATCACTTGTGCCCCAGTTGCAAACTTGACAGGTACATTTGCATCAAGCACATTCCAAATCCACAAGCCTTTACTCTCCCCAGGATGACACAGGGGTAGTAAAGTCCTTGCGGATCCATGACTTGTTCATCTTGATGAACGTTAGTGTGTCCACATTGTCACTGGACAGACGCGTGCGCCTATCTGTCATCACACAACCAGCAGCACTGAAGACACGTTCAGAAACAACGCTGGCAGCTGGACACGACAAGATCTCCAAGGCGTAAGTGGCGAGCTCAGGCCATTTTTCAAGATTGGAATCCCAAAAGGAGCAAGGCTCCAGTTGCAAAGTCATGGCATCAATGTTCATTTGGAGATACCCCTGTATCATCCTCTCCAGCCGTTGACTATGTGCCAGACTTCTTGTCTCTGGTGGCCTTGCAAAGGATGTCTAAAAAAATTATGAAACAAAATCAATAAAATTGATGTTACCAGCACCAGATACGGTGTTGCTGGTACGGTTAGACTGTTGATGACGAGACAGTCCCATGTTTGTCAAGTTACAACTGGGAGATTCACTCCGTGCACCACTGGCGTTTGGTGGAAAAGCCAAGCTAAGATTGAGTAACAGCTTCTGCTGATACTCCTGCATACGTGCGTCCCTTTCTATGGCTGGAATTATGTCACAAAATTTAGACTTGTACCGGGGATCTAATAGTGTGGCAACCCAGTAGTCATCATCACTTCTAATTTTGACAATCCGTGAGTCATGTTGTAGGTAGTACAGCAAGAAGGCGCTCATGTGTCTTGCGCATCCATGCGGACAAAGTCCTCGCTGTGTTTGTGGCGACGAGGTGCTAACCGTTTCTTCTTCCTCTGACATCTCCTCCCAACCTCGTTCAACGGAAATTTGACCAAGGTCTCCCTCATCTGCTGAGTCTTTCATGTCCATCGAGAGTTCGTCCTCCATTTCTTCCTGGTCTCCTGCACCTTCCTCAACATTTTGGCTGCTACCATGCGCCCTTGCTAATCCCTCTCCCCCACCGTTCCATGCCTGCCGCCTTGGTGATGAACGTCTGGACCTTGTAGATGTTGGTATCCCTTGCGCATATGAATCCTCCTGTACTTCCTACCCTCCCTCTTGTCCCACCCCCTGACTCCGAATAGTGTTTAGCGTGTGCTCCAGCATGTAAATGACTGGAATTTTCATGCTGATAATGGCATTGTCAGCGCTAAACATATTCGTCGCCATGTCGAAACTGTGCAGAAGGGTGCATAGGTCCTTGATCTGAGACCACTCCAGCAGCGTGATCTTCCCCACCTCTGCATCTCGTTGGCCCAGTCTATACGTCATAACGTATTGCACCAGGGCTCGGAGGTGCTGCCACAGTCGCTGTAACATGTGGAGAGTCGAATTCCAGCGTGTCGGCACATCGCATTTCAGGCGATGAACCGGCAGGCCGAATGACTTCTGGAGCAATGCAAGTCGGTCAGCTGTGGCGGTTGAACGGCAGAAGTGAGCAGAGAGTGACTGTTCCCTGTGCAGAAGCCCATCTAGGCCGGGATAGTGGGTTAAAATTGCTGGACAACAAGATTCAACACGTGAGCAATACAAGACACGTGTGTCACCTTGCCCCGGCGAAGGGCCGCACCTAGGTTTGCAGCATTGTCGCACACGGCCTTCCCTGGCTGCAAGTTGAGTGGAGACAACCATTTACAAAACTCGGACTGCAGAGCTGCCCACAACTCCTCAGCTGTGTGACTCTTATTTCCAAGACATTTCAAGCTAAAGACCGCCTGATGCCGTTGAGCTCTGCTGCCAGCATAGTAAGGAGGTGTACAGGATTCCTTGTGCGCAGTTGCAACGCAGGAGGCCTGACCAGGCAGGCTTGGGGCGGAGGTGGAGGACCCAGACGAGGTTGAGGAGGCAGAAGCAGTGAAGAAACTTCGACATACAGAGGATTGACTCACAAGTCGTGGGGACGGCAAGACTTGTTCAGCAGACCCTTCTCCATCTATCACCATAGTTACCCAGTGCCCAGTCAGCGACATGTAACGCCCCTGTCCATGCTTACTGGTCCAAGTATCGGTGGTGAAATGAACCCGGTCACACACAGAGTTTCTCAAGGAAGCGGTGATGTTGTGTGCGACATGCTGGTGTAGCGCAGGCACACCTTTCTTGGAGAAGTAGTGGCGACTGGGCATCTGGTACTGGGGCACTGCGACGGACATAAGGTCTCTAAAATCCTGTGTGTCCACCAGGTGGAAAGGCAGCATTTCGGTAGCCAAGAGCTTACAGAGGGATAACGTCAACCTCTTAGCTTTGTCATGGCTCGGAGGTAATGGCCTTTTATTTGTCCACATCTGAGGGACCGAGATCTGGCTGCTGTGTGGAGACGGCGTTGAGTAGGGTGTCCCTAAAAAACTGCAGGTCTGTGAGGAAAGTGCAGGGGGAGACATGGTGTTGCCTTCATCCAAAGTTGGTGCTCTCGATGTCTGAGAGAGCTGTACACCAGCACTTGTTTCCCCTTCCAAACCAACTGACGACCTACCAAGCAAACTGCCTGTTGAGGTTAAAGTGGTGGAAGGTCTGCATGGAAGAACAGGTCTGACAGCTGTCCCCACAGTCATAGAAGATGAAGAGCGCACGAATGCACTGGAAGGGGCAGGCGGTGGATGGCCCGCTCCGCTAGGCTGCATTTGAGCACAGTGAGCTTCCCACTGGGACTTATGCTTGTTATTCATGTGACGATTCATGGAAGAAGTTGTCAAACTGGTGAGGTTTTAGCCTCTACTTATAGATTGCTGACAAATTTTACAGATCACATGATTTGGGAGATCCTTTGCAAGGTCAAAAAAGGACCAGGAGAGGCAAGGCTTAGAGGATATGCGACCTGCAGAGCCACCCCGCTGTGTGCTCAGAGGCAGAGTGGTGGCTGAGGATGCACTTGTTGACGTGCTTCCAGTACTCCAACTCTGTCCAGGAAAGCGCAAGGTAACTTCGTCGTCAGTTGCATCCTCCTCCACCTCCTCGAGTGCCCAACTGAGGGTTGACAGTATATGGGATCTAGAACTTCATCATTAAGCGTTGTGTTTGCAATCCCCTCGCCCTCAGACCTAACCTCTTCCTGCCCTGACTGTATAGTTAAGTAGTCATCCCAATCTGGTATCTGCGTCTTATCGTCATCAGTATGTTCCTCACTGTCTTCACCAACAGGTGTTACAGTTTGGGAATGAGGGTCTACATTATGCTCAGAAACTTGGTCATCATCAGGGCATCACTGCAGACCATTTCCTGGTCTGTACTCACTGTAGCTTGGGAGCAGACCTCCGATTCCCAGCCTATAGTGTGACTGAACAGCTCTGCAGACTCAGCCATCTGCAGGGCGGGTGGAGACTTGAGAGCTGGGAAAAAGCAAGTGCGATTGGGATGACAACTCGGAGGACTGTTTTTTGGATTTTGAATTTGAGGTGGAGGAGAGGCCACTTGTTGTAGCACTTGAGATCCATTCAAGCATGTGCTTTTTTTGTGCATCATTTACCTTTGTTCCGTAAAAAAGGGAGAACATCGGATTGTCCACGGAAAGTATTAGACATCTTACTTATGCTGGAAGATGGCCTATCTTCAGCAGATGTTAATGTAGCTTTCCCACCTTCCCCACAGACACAAACTTTTTTTCCTTTTCCAACACGCCTGTTCCCCTTTCCACCAACATCTGTCTTTTTGCCACTCATTTTGTTAGCGACAAGATTGGACACTTAAAATGTGGTAGCAAAAATTGAGAGGTGGTGCAGATTGCAGCGGTGGTCTAGCTTTATTGTCAGCTGAAGAACCAACACTGACTATCCCTGACAATGCAACTATGGCCCTAAAACTGGCAGCACTGTTTGCTATAAAAATAGCATGGCAAAATGTGAAAGGGTAGAAAGCAGAGGTGGTGGAACTTGCTTGGCACTAGTGGGACACAAAATTAGTATAGCAGACACTTTGTGGATGCCACTTATGTTCAGCACTGTTTGCTATAAAAATAGCGTAGCTAAATGTGCTGGAGGGTAGAATGCAGAGGTGGTGGAACTTGCTTGGCACTAGTGGGACACAAAATTAGTATAGCAGATACTTTTTGGATGCCACTAAGTGTCAGCACTGTTTGCTATAAAAATAGCTTGGCAAAAATGGGCAGGTGGGTACAGTGCCCGGCTTCTGTGGGTACCAGGACAGGAAAGGAAGCCTCCCTTTCTATCCCTCCTAATGATGAAATGCAGCAAGGAATTCCCTGAGCTGAGGTACACAGATGCTGTTATCTAAAGCTGTATACAGCGTTTGCACGGATCTGCCTGTCAGCTATGGCTCTGAGCGCCTGCAAATAAGCCCTGAAAGGGGCTGAAGAAAACTGTAGTCCGTAATCTGTACAGCGCTGTGTGAATAGCGTACACAGCAGGAGCGGAGGCAGGAGCAGCGTAAGCGGTGACTGTCACCCACACGCAGAAAGCAGATAATGGCGACGTGAGGGATAATGGCCGTATTTATAAGGCAAGGACATGTGACATTCACAGCCTATGACACATGCCCTTGCTTGTCTGGCAAAAAGTCCACTTAGCTGTGTGTGTGTCTTGGATTGGCTGACGTCCTGGCCCGCCCCACTGCACGCGCGCTTAGGAGAAAAAAAAAATGGCGATCGGCATTTTGTCAGCAGCACCACAGATCTAAACCGCGTCCCCCCCGCACACTATACGCTGAAATTTGATAATAGTGTGAGTCACAGTGACTCACACTATTACAGTGAAAGCCAGCTAGTAACTAGCTAGGCTTTTTGCTGATTGAGCCATTCTCGAAAGTAACTCGAGCTTTTAGCAAAAAGCTTGCGTTCGAGTTCGATCTTGAGCACCCCCCAAAATCACTTGAACATGAAATTGGCGAACCTCGAATATCGCTCATGTCTAGTGCTTACATTTTTAAGTTTTTGCTGAGTAGTAAAAATGCTGTCAAAGGAGCTCTCCATTTAGGTGAAACAAGCCATCTTTCATCTACGAAAACAGAAAAAAACATTTGAGAAATTGCTACCATATTAAGAGTGGCTAAATCTACAGTTTGGTACATCCTGAGAAAGAAAGCACTGGTGACCTTAACAATGCAAAAAGACCTGGATACCCACTGAAGCCAACAGTTGTGGATAATGCCAGAATAATTGCGATGGTGAAGAGAAACCCCTTCACAGCATCCAACCAAGTGAGCAACACTCTCCACTATGTAGGTGTATGTTACGGAGGGGACGATTGAAATAAAAATAATATAATATCAATCGTTGCCCCACGTCCGCCGGGCAGGTGTTAAAGCCACTAATGACAGAAGAACGGATTACAGCAACTCAGGAGACCAAAACAGAAACAAAGGAGATGTTTTAAAGGCACACTGCTATGTGTAGCGTGTCCCTGTTAACCTCACAGGTGCACAACTAATGGTTACGTGTGTAGGAACACATCAAAACCAACGAAAACGCAACAGAGAACAGTCACGTGTGTAGGAACATGTCAAAACCGAAAGGTAACCCAGTTAGCGTCACTGGGAAATTGGAACGTAACCACTGAGCCAGTCACGTGTGTACAGGGGCACGTCAGACCGTGAAGTCTACCCAGTTAGCGTCACTGGCAACCTGGAACATAACCACTGAGCCGGTCACGTGCGTACAGGGGCACGTCAGACCATGAAGGTCACCCAGTTAGCATCCCTGGTTACCCAAAGCTGGCACACACATACAGTGCCTACAAGTAGTATTCAACCCCCTGCAGATTTAGCAGGTTTGATAAGATGCAAATAAGTTAGAGCCTGCAAACTTCAAACAAGAGCAGGATTTATTAACAGATGCATAAATCTTACAAACCAACAAGTTATGTTGCTCAGTTAAATTTTAATAAATTTTCAACATAAAAGTGTGAGTCAATTATTTCAAATCTGTTTTATTATTAAGTTTATAAATCAAGCATACATCTTGAACATTTATAAAGATTATAAAACATAAACAGTGATCTCTCAGTTTCGGAATGACAAAAATAACATCACATTGTAGATTTCATTGGAACTCTATAAGCTATCCTTATGCTAACACTCCATGACAAACCATACACTAGAAATCAGAGTTCCAGCTAAACATGTCTTCCTGATAATTGACAAGACCACTCTCAGCATAAAACAATCCCCTTCTAAGTTATTGAATAAACATTTAAGAAAAAGTAGAAAACTAGAAAAAAAAAAAAAAGAACAGATATAAGCTTAGAAAAGAAGGAATCAAATAGAGTGAAGAAAGTAGGGTAAAGAGGGGGTGGGGGAAAAAAGTGTGTGGGGAGAGGGGAAGACAAGGTTTGTCACCATTTCTCATCCCAAATAACCTGCCAGACTCACCGTGAACTCAGGAGACTCCATGAACGTAATCCACGGTCCCCACACTGTGATACATTTTTCCGTGAGCCCATTAAGTTCAGCTGTGAGTTCCTCCATTCTCTGGAGGTTTGCCATCTCCTCTACCCAGTCAGCTAACGTGGGGCATCTAGTCTGTTTCCAGTATCTGGGAATAATTATACGGGCTGCCGCTAAACAAAATCGCAGCAGGTCCCTCTTTTGTGACTTGAATGAACCTGGGAGGATAGAGAGGAGGGCCACCTGGGGAGATCTCTCCACCTCACCCCCACTCATCTTTTTATACAGAGAAAACACTGAGTCCCAGAATGGTTGCAATTTAGCACAGCTCCACCATATATGTAACATAGACCCTTTTTCTCTACCACATCTCCAGCACATGTCGGACACTGAGGGAAAGATAGCATGCAATTTGGTTGGGTATTGGTACCACCTTGTGAGAATTTTATAGTTTTTCTCTTGGGCGGCACAAGCCAGAGAAAGTTTGTGGTTCCACAGAAACGCCCTGCTCCATCTGTCCTCCGAAATGTCATCTCCCAGTTCCTCTCCCCATCTATAGACAAATTTGGGTTTGTCCGACATGTCTCTCTGGTTCAGCATTTTATATATAAGAGAGATGACATGCCCAGGTGACGAACCCTGCAAGAACAATTTCTCAAATGGAGTAGGGGGGGTCCTCAACTTCCTCTCCCTGTCCTGGTTGGATAGAAACGATTTCAGCTGCATATATTCTATCCAGGAAACCTCTCTCCCTGTGGCCCGTAGAGATGCATAAGGGGGCAGGGTATTTCCCTGGAGCACATGAAAAAAACGAGTTTCCTCCACCCGAGCATATCCCAGAAATTTATTGGAATGAAGCCCCGGAGGGAACTCCTGGTTGCCAAAGAGGGGGGTAAGTGGACCCCTCCCCTGTGAGAGAGAACCCCTCTTAACCTCACCGTCCCACGTCCCCATCACTGTCCAAATAAACTCCATTCCCTTCTCTATCTGTGACCTACTCTCCTTTCCCATCCATGAGAGGAAGTGCAAAGGGACTCCCAGTCCGTCCTGTTCGATCGCGACCCATTGTTTCGAGTTCCTATGGAAGTGCCAATCCATTATCCTCGTTAGAATAGTTGCCCTGTAGTATAACTGGAAATTTGGGAGCCCTGCCCCTCCATTATTTTTGTGTCTGGTAAGAGTTTTTATGCTTGTCCGAGGTCTCCCATTCCCCCAAACGAACCTTGACAATGCCGTCCGAATTTTGGAAAAGTAACTCCCCGGCAGCTGAATAGGTACCGTTTGGAACAAGAAAAGAAACCTAGGAAGAACATCCATTTTAATAGCGTTGATACGCCCAAACCACGATAGTCTTTTTTTGTCGTACTTCTTTAAATCCCTAATTGTCCTCTCTAACAGGGGTAGAAAATTATGATGCATAATTTTTGTTGGATCCCGAGGTACAACTACCCCCATATATTTTATAGCTGACGGTTGCCACTTAAAGGGAAAATTTTGGGTTGTACGGGCTAGATCTGCGATTCCCTCCCCCGGCCTCTATCCCATGGATAATAGCATTATTTCTTATGGCGACAAGAGATGCTCCATGACAATGACGTAGAGCAGAGGTGACAATGGACATCCTTGCCTTGTTCCATTGTGGACCTGAAACGATGACGACAGAAACCCATCCGTCCTAACTTTTGCTGAGGGTCTCGAATAAAGAGACGCAATCCTATCTACAAATTTTTTGCCCAAACCCACCTGCTTTAGAGCGGCCATTATGAAATTCCAACTGACCCGGTCAAAAGCCTTCTCCGCATCCACTGAGAGTAAACACATGGGAAGAGAATGAGCCCTCGACCGGGTCATCAGGAGGAACAGTTTGTTGGTATTGTCACGCGCCTCCCGACCTTGTACGAACCCCACTTGATCTGTGTGTATTATCCCGGGCAAGGAAGGAGCAAGTCTGTTGGCTAAGGCTTTGGAAAAAAGTTTTAGGTCTAGATTGATCAGTGAAATGGGTCTGTAATTTGTAACTAACATGTGATCCTTCCCCGGTTTGGGGATAACACATATATGGGCTTCGAGAGATTGCGCCACCCATTGGGAATTTTCTGAGATGGAATTAAATACTTTAGTCAAGAACGGGGATAGCTGAGTTTGGAATATTTTATAAAATTTAGGGGTGAACCCATCTGGACCCGGACTTTTGCCTGAGGGAGATTCTTTAATGATAGATGCCACTTCTGCTTCTGTAAAGTCCGTCTCTAAATTTTCAACCTCAGCGCTGGGTATAACCGGTAGGGCCATTCTGGATACGTAGCCATTTATTTTATTTTCTAATGTGTCATGTGGCATGTCTCCAAATTTGCCCTTTATGTTATATAGGTCTCTATAATACTTTTGGAACTGTTCCGCGATGAGAGTTGGGTTCTGAGTCGAAGAGCCGTCTGCTTGTTTAATCATGGGAACGTGGCTGGGGTCTCCCCTAGGGTGTAGAATCCTAGCTAGTGGTCTACCACATTTATCTGCATACTCATAGAGGAATCTTTTTATTCTAGTCCTATGTCGCTCATACTGTCGGTCGAGAATCGATTTAAGCTCCTCTCTATTTTTTACTAGCTCCGCCAGTGTCAAAGGTGATAATGTCTTCTTATGGGCCCTTTCCAGATCTGAAATATTCTGAAGTAGGGACAAAATGGTTTGGGCTCTCTCTCTCTTAAGCCTAGCCCCATGTTTGATCAAAACCCCTCTCAAGACACATTTAAGTGCCTCCCACTGCACGGGAAGGGCTGTGGGGTCTTCTGAGTGTATTTCTAAAAATTCATCAATCGTGTTCTGTAGATCCTTCATGCACCCCTGATCCCCAAGCAGACTATCGTTCAGCCGCCAAGACCACGGCCTCCCTGCCCCATCTGGGATAGTAAGGCTCAAGAATATAGGAGCGTGGTCAGACCAGGATATACTGCCTATAGAGGCCTGTATCTGCCAGGTCAGAGCCTTTTGGCTCACAAGAAACAGGTCTATGCGGCTGTACGAGGAGTGAGCCGGGGAGAAGTATGTGTAGTCACGCTCCACTGGGTGTAACGTTCTCCACACATCTACCAATCGAAACTCTTGTATTGAGCATTTAACTTTTGTTAGCTTTCTGAGAGAGAGAAAATTGTGTCCCGAAGTTGTATCTACCTTAGGGTCCAAAGTGAAGTTTAAATTGCCACCCGCGATCATGGTCCCTTCTGCGAATTCATCCAATGATGACAGGAGAGAGAAGCAGGACGTCGCCGGATCTCTGTTTGGTAAATACCAATTGACAATGGTAAAGATAGGTGAATTAACATTAATTTTCAGAAAAATGAATCTTCCCTCAGTGTCCACTCTCGTGTCCAGAACCGTGTGCACCAGGGCTTTATGGATGCCTATAGACACCCCTTTTGATTTTGACTCTGGGTTGGTGCTATGGACCCATTTGGTGTAATATCTGTCTTTAAAGTTAGGGAGGTGACCAGTTTTGAAATGTGTTTCCTGAATCAATAATATATGGACTCGTTTCTTATGCATGTCAAAGAATACCTGAGACCGTTTTTGCGGGACATTGAGGCCCCTCACATTCAATGAGCCAAAGGTAATCTGCGTCATTCTGAGGAGGAGGAACGGTGAGGAACCGGGAAGTAGGGTCAGAGGATGGGGATGGGAAGAGAGGTGTGGGTGGAGAGAATAGAAAAGGTTAGAGGGGGAGAGAAAAAAAAAAAAAAGAAAACGAGGGGGGGGTAGAAGAATCAAGTATATGAAGGAAACTACAAACAAAGAGAGAGTACCGTAGGCAAAAAGGTCAAAGCACCTCTTGCCTGTGGGGTCGTAACGTGACCCTTATACTTGGTCAAATAAACTAGAGGTAAATGCAGAAAAATAAGAATCTCTATATACCAGGGATGTTAATCCTACGCCACTACCCTGTGGCGTGTTATCCCAATCAGGGAGGGAACTTTCCACAATGGAGCCCCCTGCCCTGGACTAAAAAACAACTTTTAACTATATATATTTTGATTTGCAACTAAAGCTCTGTATAAAGAAGGGAGAAGGGGCTTTGAGAGGGTATTGTACCTTATAATGTTGAGGGGCGCCCCCCCATTACACCCAGGATGGAAGGAGGGAACCCCCCACCCCCCTGTCCAGAGCGATACAATAACCCCACAACGCTAAATTCCCATCAGGACCAGGGGATAGACTCCATCGTACTGTGATCCTATAACCAAAAACATACTAGAACAATTTAATCCACCATTCTCTTATACATCAGACC
The DNA here is from genome assembly GCF_048569485.1 of Anomaloglossus baeobatrachus. Classification (NCBI taxonomy): domain Eukaryota; kingdom Metazoa; phylum Chordata; class Amphibia; order Anura; family Aromobatidae; genus Anomaloglossus; species Anomaloglossus baeobatrachus. The sequence continues at coordinate 146,611,554 of NC_134359.1, read as the reverse complement.
GGCCTCCCTCCTCTTTCTCTACGAGAGCCACGCATCCGATCACCGGCTGGGACGGTGACTCCCCCCCCCCCCCATTGGAAAGTCCGGCCAGTCCTCTATAGGCACTAATGGAATGTCCAAAGCCGCGGTGAACGAGGGTAAATCCGCCGGAGACCGAAGAACATGCATTCGTCCCGCGTGCCGATCCTGCAGGCGGAAGGGGAACCCCCAGCTATATGGAAACTCGTATGAGCGGAGAATGTCCAGCAGAGGTTTAAGAGCTCTTCTCCTTTGTAAGGTAAAACGGGATAGATCTTGTAGAATCTGGATTTGGCTCCCCTCATACGATGGTGATACTCCACTGCGGAGCTTAAACAGAATGGCCTCCTTAATAACATAGCGGTGGACCCTACAGATCACATCCCGAGGTCGGTCGTTCTGGGCTGGTTTGGGGCCCAACGCTCTATGCGCTCTATCCAATTCCAGGGGTTGGCTCGATGGTTCACCCAGAATATTATTGAAGATCACTTGAAGGGTACCATGTAAGTCCTTGGACTCGACAGACTCAGGCAGGCCCCGCACTCTGAGATTGTTTCTTCGGCCCCTATTTTCAGCATCATCCATTGCTTCAACCACGTATTGTATTTGGCGGGAGTGTTGTTCTAATAGTGCCCCGTGGGCCTGTGAAGTGTCCTCCATATTCTGAATTTTAGCTGCCTGCACTTGACTCTGGGTGTCCACTCTCTCCACCTCCCCCTTCAGGGCTGACAGCTCTGTGCGGTACGCCTGCTCCAGCCTGGTTATATATGTCTCCATCTCTTCCCTGGCGGGTATAGCTGAGAAACGTGCCCGGATCTCATTAAGCTCTGTCAGAACTCCTGACTCTTGTGTTTTTGTTATGGCTGGCCCTGACCCTGCATGCTTGTCTGCATCTGGTAACTTTAGATTTATGTTGTGCTTCTCCCTGGGTACGGTCTCACTTCTGTCAGGGACCTGTAACTCATTTGCAGTGCAGTGTCCCCCCTCCTGAAATTCCTCACACTCCTGCATGTGTGTTATAGGAGAGGATGTTACTCCCCCCTCCAGAGGCCTCCAGGCTTCAGAGCTACTGTTTGTATCAGCAGGCACTTCCCCCGTGCTTCTCACTCCGGGTTTCCCCTGTACCTGCAATCTTGGGCTGTCTGGCCTTATCTTCTGTATCTCATCTTCACTCCGGGTGGTCTCTCCTCTCAGTTCAGCTTCAGCTACTGAGCCTTTCCCTGCATCTCCATAACTGCCATCTCACTGCTGCACGCTGAGCTCACCTCGTGTGTAGCCTTAGCAGCCATCTTGGGTGCCACCTGTGAAGCTTCTCTCTGCCCCGGCCCAGATAAAAAGTGTTTGATCCCTCTCTCCTCCGATTGTGAAGCTCTGCTGCTGCACCCCTGGGATCTCCCTTGTCTCCTTGGCTGCATAGCCTGTGTTGCAGAGTCCTCAGTTGCGTGGATCATCAGTTATAAAGTCCAGTGGCAGGAGCTAAGACAAGTCACGTCCTCACTCCTTCATAGCCAGGACACGCCCCGTGAGTCAATTATTATTCAACCCCTAGGTTTAATATTTTGTGGAATAACCCATGTTTGCAATTACAGCTAATAATTGTCTTTTATAAGACCTGATCAGGCCGGCACAGGTCTCTGGAGTTATCTTGGCCCACTCCTCCATGCAGATCTTCTCCAAGTTAACTAGGTTCTTTGGGTGTCTCATGTGGACATTAATCTTGAGCTCCTTCCACAAGTTTTCAATTGGGTTAAGGTCAGGAGACTGACTAGGCCACTGCAACACCTTGATTTTTTTCCCTCTTGAACCAGGCCTTGGTTTTCTTGGCTGTGTGCTTTGGGTCGTTGTCTTGTTGGAAGATGAAATGACGACCCATCTTAAGATCCTTGATGGAGGAGCGGAGGTTCTTGGCCAAAATCTCCAGGTAGGCCGTGCTATCCATCTTCCCATGGATGCGGACCAGATGGCCAGGCCCCTTGGCTGAGAAACAGCCCCACAGCATGATGCTGCCACCACCATGCTTGACTGTTGGGATGGTATTCTTGGGGTCGTATGCAGTGCCATCCAGTCTCCAAACGTCACGTGTGTGGTTGGCACCAAAGATCTCAATCTTGGTCTCATCAGACCAGAGAACATTGAACCAGTCTGTCTCAGAGTGATAAGAAAAAAAGGTTTTGTCAGCTCACCCCTCTTCACTCCTGGACTCTGCACCGATGCAAGGAACGCCTTGGCCCGGGCGGGAATGAATGTAGCAAGAATCAAATATCCAGCATCATGGAGAATTGGAAAAGTAAAACTGACATTTATTTGTATAAATATAAAAACATACAGACTGTGCAATGGGCACAGAGGCACAAGTGCAAAAAGGTGGAATTATCCACCTTTTTGCACTTTTGCCTCTGAGCCCATTGCACAGTCTGTATGTTTTTATATTTATACAAATAAATGTCAGTTTTACTTTTCCAATTCTCCATGATGCTGGATATTTGATTCTTGCTACAGTCTGTCTCAGAGTCCTCCAAGTGATCATGAGCAAACTGTAGACGAGCCTTGACATGACGCTTTGAAAGTAAAGGTACCTTACGGGCTCGTCTGGAACGGAGACCATTGCGGTGGAGTACGTTACTTATGGTATTGACTGAAACCAATGTCCCCACTGCCATGAGATCTTCCCGGAGCTCCTTCCTTGTTGTCCTTGGGTTAGCCTTGACTCTTCGGGCAAGCCTGGCCTCGGCACGGGTGGAAACTTTCAAAGGCTGTCCAGGCCGTGGAAGGCTAACAGTAGTTCCATAAGCTTTCCACTTCCGGATGATGCTCCCAACAGTGGAGACAGGTAGGCCCAACTCCTTGGAAAGGGTTTTGTACCCCTTGCCAGCCTTGTGACCCTCCACGATCTTTTCTCTGATGGCCTTGGAATGCTCGTTTGTCTTTCCCATGTTGACCAAGTATGAGTGCTGTTCACAGGTTTGGGGAGGGTCTTAATTAGTCAGAAAAGGCTGGAAAAAGAGATAATTAATCCAAACATGTGAAGCTCATTGTTCTTTGTGCCTGAAATACTTCTTAATACTTTAGGGGAACCAAACAGAATTCTTGTGGTTTGAGGGGTTGAATAATAAATGACCCTCTGAATAAACTTTTCACAATTTAAAAAAAAAAAAAGAAATAACATTCTTTTTTGCTGCAGTGCATTTCACACTTCCAGGCTGATCTACAGTCCAAATGTCACAATGCCAAGTTAATTCCGAATGTGTAAACCTGCTAAATCTGCAGGGGGTTGAATACTACTTGTAGGCACTGTATGCATATCGCCGCCTCCTACGCCTCCGTTTTGATCCGACCCGTGAGCCACGGTTCCCTAACTGGGAAAGTGGGGCTGGTCGGGGGATCCTTGGAGACCCTGCCACGAAGAACTGGCATGGGATTTGGGGTATGGGGGTGTAAAATAGAGGATGATATCTCTGATGACTTTTTGGAGACCCCCTCAACTGAGGAGTGACACTGGTGCGAAGGCTTGAGCACCTTCACTGGGTCAGTAGACAACGACCCTCTAGTTGTCTTGGACAGACAGGTTTTTTGACATGCGGTACCCCAACTTGAGATCTTCCCTGTGCCCCAGTCAAACTGCAGAGAATGCTGCTTCAGCCAGGGGAGCCCCAACAAGATCTCATCCATCCCATCATTCATAACCAGAAAAGAGGTGATCTCCCAGTGCCCTGAAGGCATAGTGAAAACCAACGGGACTGTCTGGTAGCTGACACCCTCTGGGAGGACAGACCCATCGGCTACACGGACAGATACAGTGCTGGCCAAAAGTATTGGCACTCCTGCATTTCTGTCAGATAATATTCAGTTTTTTCTTGAAAATGATTGCAATCACAAATTCTTTGGTATTATTATATTCATTTAATTTGTCTTAATTGAAAAAAATAAAAAAAAATTGTCATAAAGCCAAATTGGATGTAACTCCACACCAAACATAAAAAAGGGGGTGGATAAAAGTATTGGCACTGTTTGAAAAATCATGTGATGCTTCTCTAAGTTGTGTAATTAACAGCACCTGTAACTTACCTGTGGCACCTAACATGTGTTGGCAATAACTAAATCACACTTGCAGCCAGTTGACATGGATTAAAGTTGACTTAACCTCTGTCGTGTGTTCTTGTGTGTACCACATTGAGCATGGAGAAAAGAAAGAAGACCAAAGTACTGTCTGAGGACTTGAGAATCCAAATTGTGAGGAAGCATGAGCAATCTCAAGGCTACAAGTCCATCTCCAAAGACCTGAAAGTTCCTGTGTCTACAGTGCGCAGTGTCATCAAGACATTTTAAGCCCATGGCATTGTGGCTAACCTCCCTAGATGTGGAAGGAAAAGAAAAATTGACGAGAGATTTCAATGCAAGATTGTGCGGATGGTGGATAAAGAACCTCGACTAACATCCAAACAAGTTCAAGCTGCCCTGCAGTCCGAGGGTACAACAGTGTCAACCCGTATTATCCGTCGGCGTCTGAATGAAAAAGGACTGTATGGTAGGATACCCAGGAAGACCACACTTCTTACCCCGAGACATAAAAAAGCCAGGCTGGAGTTTGCCAAAACTTACCTGAGAAAGCCTTAAACGTTTTGGAAGAATGTTCTCTGGTCAGATGAGACAAAAGTAGAGCTTTTTGGGAAAAGCCAGCAACATAGAGTTTACAGGAAAAAAAAAGAGGCATTCAAAGAAAATAACACGGTCCCTACAGTCAAACATGGCGGAGGTTCCCTGATGTTTTGGTGTTGCTTTGCTGCCTCTGGCACTGGACTGCTTGACCGTATGCATGGCATTATAAAGTCTGAAGACTACCAACAAATTTTTCAGCATAATGTAGGGCCCAGTGTGAGAAAGCTGGGTCTCCCTCAGAGGTCATGGGTCTTCCAGCAGGACAATGACCCAAAACACACTTCAAAACGCACTTGAAAATGGTTTGAGAGAAAGCACTGGAGACTACTAAAGTGGCCAGCAATGAGTCCAGACCTGAATCCCATAGAACACCTGTGGAGAGATCTCAAAATGGCAGTTTGGAGAAGGCACCCTTCAAATCTCAGGGACCTGGAGTAGTTTGCCAAAGAAGAATGGTCTAAAAATCCTGCAGAGCATTGTAAGAAACTCACTGATGCTTACCGGAAGCGGTTGTTCGCAGTTATTTTGGCTAAAGGTTGTGCAACCAAGTATTAGGCTAAGGGTGCCAATACTTTTGTCTGGCCCATTTTTGGAGTTTTGTGTGAAACGATCAATGATTTGATTTTTGTTTCATTCTCTTTTGTATTTTTTCATTGCAAGCAAAATAAATGAAGATAATAATACCAAAGAATTTGTGATTGCAATCATTTTCAAGAAGAAACTTAGTATTATCTGACAGAATTGCAGGGGTGCCAATACTTTTGGCCAGCACTGTAGCGACTTGGGCAGCACGGGAATCTCATGGAGAGGGGCAAACTCTGAACACACAAAATTCCCATCTCCACCGGAGTCTATACATGCTGTAAATGGTACAGTGGTGTTATCAAACATCACCGTGCCCTTGAAAGACCATTTAGGGTTTGAAGCAGGCGCGTCCTGTATCTCCCTGTTAACAGACACGACATACACCTGCTTCTTGACCTTTTTAGGGCACTCTTTGGCATAGTGACCTGTCTGTTTGCAAGCGAAGCTAACCGGTTTTGCCGCTGGCATTGAGGACCTAGCAGCTGTCCGCCCGATGTCCATGGGCTCAGGTTCGGGATCAGGGTACGTGGCTGATGCTTCAGGTTTGCGGAAAGAGGGAGCCAGTCGCTCCCGAGAACAACTCTGAGCCTGCTCTAACTGGTGCTCAGAGTGACGTTTGTCGATTCTCGTAGCAAGTGAAATCAAGATCTCCAGGTCAGGTGGTATCCTTGGTGGCAAATGCGTTTTTCACATGCCCCGACAACCCTCTCCAGAATACCAGTAACAGGACCTTCTTTGGCCACTTTAACTCAGCGGCCAGAGTCCTGAACTCTGTGGCATAAACTGATACTAAAAATGTCCCCTGAACCAGGTCCAGAAGGCATAAGGCAGAGTCATGGACCACCTGGGGACCCAAGAACACCGCCCTTAACGCCTCCAAGAAATCAGTAGCCCGGTTCGTCACTGGATCCTGTCGCTCCCAGAGCGGAGTGGCCCATGTCAGTGCTCAATCGGCAAGGAGCGATATCACAAACCCCACCTTAGCTCTTTCTGTGGTGTATTGTGAGGACAAGAGATCCAGGTGTATCAAACACTGATTTATGAAACCCCGACAAGCGTTACTATCCCCTGTGAATTTAGTGGGAAGGGACATGGGCTTAGTTGAGGACAGTGACGTAGTCTGAATTGCAGTCTGTTTATTCAGAGCTGCAACATCCACAGCTGGAGAGGACTCTTCCACAGCCCTGAGACGCGTTTCCAGCTGTTGAATATATCGCTGTAGTTGATGAATGTCCACCATGTCCGGGAGGACTGATGGCACGAGCGTACTGTTACGGAGGGGACGATTGAAATAAAAAAATAAAAAATAATATATCAAATCGTTGCCCCACGTCCACCGGGCAGGTGTTAAAGCCACTAAGGACAGAAGGACGGATTACAGCAAATCAGGAGACCAAAACAGAAACGAAGGACATGTTGTAAAGGCACACTCCTACGTGTAGCGTATCCCTGTTAACCTCACAGGTGCACAAGTAATGGTCACGTGTGTAGGAACACGTCAAAACCAATGAAAACGCAACAGAGAACGGTCACGTGTGTAGGAACACGTCAAAACCGAAAGGTAACCCAGTTAGCGTCACTGGGAAACCTGGAATGTAACCACTGAGCCAGTCACGTGCGTACAGGGGCACGTCAGACCGTGAAGGCTACCCAGTTAGCGTCACTGGCAACCTGGAACGTAAACACTGAGTCAGTCATGTGCGTACAGGGGCACGTCAAACCATGAAGGTCACCCAGTTTGCGTCACTGGGTACCCAAAGCTGGCACACACATGCACACAAGGCTGCCACTGTAGATGGGGCGTGTGGATAGGGGGCACGTCTTGTCCAGAAGGACCCCCTCACAGTGCCGAGACACAGTTTGTACCTAGATAAGAGTACCTGGTACGGCGCCTGCCCTAAATTCAGAATTACACTGCACATATACTCGGATCTGCCACAAGCACTGCAGACTAAGGGCGGCTTTGCACGTTGCGACATCGCACGTGCGATGTAGGTGGGGTCAAATCGAAAGTGACGCACATCCGGCGTCACTTTCGACATCGTACTGTGTAAATGCTAGATGATACGATGAACGAGCGCAAAAACGTCGTTATCGTATCATCGTTGCATTCACCGACATTTCCATAATGCCGCTGCCGCGACAGGTACGATGTTGTTCCTCGTTCCTGCGGCAGCACACATCGCTGTGTATGAAGCCGCAGGAGCGAGGAACATCTCCTTACCTGCCGCCGGCGGCTATGCGGAAGGACGGAGGTGGGCGGGATGTTTACATCCTGCTCATCTCCTCCCCTCCACCGCTATTGGCCGCCTGCCGTGTGACGTCGCTATGATGCTGCACGACCCGCCCCCTTAGGAAGGAGGCGGGTCGCCGGCCAGAGTGACGGTCGCAGGGCAGGTGAGTGCATGTGAAGCTGGCGTAGCGATAATTTTCGCTACGCCAGCTATCACACGATATCGTACCTGCGACAGGGGCGGGGACTATCGCGTGCGACATCGCAGCATCGGCTTGCGATGTCGCAACGTGCAAAGCCCGCCTTACAGTGGCGCTGTAACCCACTCACTCTGACAGCCGGGAATACAGCCTTTGCTGTCAGCATGCATAATGACTCTCGCGCCCCGATGGGTGGAGCTACAGACTTTTTAAAGCCGCCACCCTGGCCCATGCCACATTGCATGTGGTAATGGCGTCGGCTGCAGCCATACAGGGGCTGCCACGTCATTGCTGAAGTCATGATGACCAATCAGCGGCTGCCACTTCATCGCTGATGTCACTGATGACCAATCAGTAGATGCCTTGTCATCAATGACATCACGTACATGCTCAGTGTACCTGCATGAGCACTTAGGCTCAGGATGGTACAAAACTCTAGCCACCTGATGCCTCAAGCAATGGCCATGTGGCGCTGCATAGTTAACCGACCCCAATGTGGGAGTCAATGACGGGACTAGGCCGGTTCGAGGCACAACCGAAACAGTGTATCAATATCCAAATCTACAGTAAAGAGAAGACTGCATGAAAGAAAATACAGAGGGTTCACTGTATTGTGCAAGCCTCAATAATAAGGCTAGATTGGACTTTGCTAAAAGAAAAAAAAAAAAAAGCAGCACAATTCTGAAGAACATTCTTCAGACAGATGAAACTAAGATCAACCTCTACCAGAATGATGGAAAGAAAAAAGTATGGTAAAGGCATGGTACAGCTCATAATCCAAAGCATACCACATCTGTAAAAAACGGCGGAGGCAGCGTGAGGGCTTGAGCATGCATGCCTGCCAGTGGCACTGGGTCCCTAGTATTTATTGATGATGTGACAAAGGACAGAAGCAGCCAGATGAATTCTGGGGTTTTCAGAAACATACTGTGTGCTCAATGTGGAGACACGGGGCTCAGTGGGTGCTCTCGTCCACTAAAACCCGTCGCCTTTAGAAAGACAGCGTGGCTCAGGGCTCATCCCAACTGAACGCCGGCCTCCTTAACCGTGGGCGTAACACTACTCAGACAACACAGGGTGAGGGAACCACAATAATTAGACTTTATTGGATCCCCAAACAATTAACGGCACATAACACATAACCAGCAAAACACAAATGTAACAGGCAACAGAGTCTCACCCTTCCGCTGGCTCACCAGGGATTAGAATGTCAGGGCCTCAGAGCTTCCAGGGCCGCTTACTCCAATCCAGCAGCACCCCGCTTTCGGCGGGCACCCACCGAGATAGGAATAGCGCCAGATTTAGGAAGCTGTGTGAGGTCTGCAAAGTCTGTAGCAGGTGACTGAACTTTCCCAACCTGAGTGTCCTCCTTAGGGAGTCCTGGTTTGATGTTACAATCCTGGCAGCTGGAGTCGAAATCCCTAGGCTGTGGATATGGTCTCCAACCGGAACCGGAATCCCTAGATTGAAGCCATAAGATATCCTGATCCTCTAGTCAGCTCCGAAGAGCTTAGACTGGATCCATCAGCATCCATCAACAACCTGGTGGCTTAAAGAAGTCCATTTTATAGCCACAGCCTTCCACTTGGATACACTGCGTCCTCATCGATTGGTTGGACAAGAGCGCCTCTCCCATTGGATGAATCTCAAGCTGCATGGACAATGTTCATCCAAATGATATCTACAGAAAGACTGAGGGTATACATGTAGTCTGGGAGTCACCGACCAGACAATGGCTACTAAGGTAATTACATTAGCAATACACAACTACAATACAATGGTTACTGGAAGTATTTGGAGAAACAATACGTCTGGCTTTCAGTGGCCAACACAATTACATAAGTCAACAAGAGTCTTGTAAAAACAATGAGGGACTTATCCCCCGGCTATAAACAATCTATCATCCTGTCTGGATGAATGTTAAGAAACTTTAACCCATGAGAGTCCATGTCGTCACACTCAAATCCAGCGAAACTGATTGGTCGGTGTTTCATAATACAGATGGACAATGACCAAGTATTAGAATGTAACTTTTTTTTTCTTCAAAATATTTAATTTGTCATATTACCTTTGAGCCCCTGAAATGAAGGGATTGAGTATAAAAATGCTTTAGTTCCTCCAATTTTTATGCAATCATTTTGTTCAACCCACTGAAATAAAGCTAAAAGTCTAAACTTCAACTGGATCTGAATTGTTTTGTTCAAAGTTCATTATGGTACTATGCAAAACAAAAATTTGAAAAATGTCTCTGTCCAAATACAAATATATATGGACCTAACTGTATACTTCTAAAGGTGCAATTAACATGAATTATTCACCAGCTGTCAGTAACAACCCAATGAAGCCACACAGGCAAAAAAAAAAAAAATCAAATCACAGATGTGCAGAAATTGTTACCATATTTTTTTGTTTTAGAAGATGCACCGGATTATAAGACGCACCCCAAATTTTGAGATAAAGGTAAAAAAATAAATAAATTAATGGGGTCCGTCTTATACTCCGATGGTGTCTTACCCTAGGGAGGGTAACAGCAGTGGTAGAGCGGGGTTACAGGAGGCAGAAGGGGTGCTGGAGTAGGGTGTTGCTGCCTACTCTGTGGCCGGCTCTGCTGGATGCTGTGTGGCTGGCTCTGTGTCCCAGATGCTCTGTTGGTGGTGCGATCTTCAAATATTGCCGCCTGGAATCGACGCTTGCACAGACTGAGCTCTCAGCTCAATGACAATCCGAGAGCTCCATCTGCGCATGCGCTGACTCCTGGCGGCATTATTTGGACAGAACATCTCACCCGCCGCACCAGCACAGCCCCGCACCGCCGACAGAACATCTCACCCGCCGCAACGCCTTTCTTCGCACTGCACCCATTTTCCACTTCCCGGAATGCTACATTCGGATTTTAAGATGCACCCTTCATTTTCCTCCCAAATTTTTGGGAGGAAAAGTGTGTCTTATACTCTGAAAAATCTGGTATGTGTAATAATGAGAAATGATAGAGGGAAAAAGTAATGAACAAAAGGAGAGGTGCAAAAAGACATAAAAAATCATGACACCAGCTGAAATCTGTCAGTAATTACAAAGCAATCCTGCCAGTTGGTAAAAATAATATTAGCTGGTTCATATACCAAGGAGCCACACAAAAAAGATCTTATAAAATGGGTAAAACCAGTGAACTGTCTCAAGACCTTTCCAAACTTATTTTTGCACAACATACTGATGACATTGGTTACAGAAGATTTTCTAAACTGCTCATGGTTCCAATGAGCACTGTTGGGGCCATAATCGGGAAGTGGAAAGAACATTGTTTAACCATAAACCGTCCATGAGCAGGTTCTCCCCACAACATTTCAGACATAGACATGTAAAGAATTAGAAGAGTTGTCCAAATGTCAAGAACCACTTGTGAAAATCTATAGAAAGATCTTGAATCAGTAGGAACAATTGTTTCAAAGAAAACAAGAAGTAATGCACGCAACCTTCGTGGCCTGTTTGCACAATCATCATGCAATACTCAGTTGCTGAACAAAAAGCATGTTCAAGTGCATTTAAAGTTTGCTTAACAACATTTAGACAAGCCTGTGAAATACTGGGTGAATATAGTCTGGCCAGATGAGACCAAAATTGAACTCTTTGGATGTCATAATACACACTAGGTTTGGAGGTCAAAAGGCAATCCAAATCACTCCAAAAAAAACACCATACCAACAGTGAAGTTTGGAGGTGGGAACATCATTATGGAGGGGCTGTTTTTCAGCATACGGCTGTGGTAAACTTCCTATAAAGGAAAGATGAATGGACAAATGTACTGAGACATTCTTGATAAAAATCTATTGCCTTCTACCAGGATGATGAAGATGAAACAAGCGTGGACATATCTGCATTACAATGATCCCAAACATGCAGCCAAGGAAACTCTCAGTTGGTTTCAGAGAAAGAAAATAAAGCTCTTAGAATGGCCCAGCCCATTGCCTGACTTAAATCCAATAGAAAATTTATGTAAATAGCTAAAGCTCAGAGTTCATAGAAGGAACCCATGGGAATCTTCAGGATTTGAAGAGTGTTTGTGTGGAAGATTGGACCAAAATTACACCTGAACAATGCTTGCAAATAGTTTTTCCATATAAGAATCTTGAAGCAGTCAACAAAGGCTCTTGTACAAAGTATTAAATAAATCTCAGTAAGTGTGTTCATTTTTTTTCCCTTTGTCATTTCTCATTATTACAAATCACTAAATTTATGGACATCTATGGTTTGATTTCTTTGCCTGTGTGGATTGGATGGGTTGCTACTGACATGTGGTGAGCAATTGATGTCAATATCACCTTTAGAAATACAGTATATTTACTTAGAAAATTGGTGATGTGTTCAATACTTATTTTCCCCTCTGTATATATGTATTTTACTATTGTACTAGCAGAAAATCTGTTGCTACAACAAATCTTTTTTTTATGGTGGGGTGGTCATCATATTCTCAGAGCTTGTTTTTTTCTGTAGTGGATGGGCTGCATATTGAAGACTTAGAGCTCCTTACATCTCTGTGTCAACAGACAAGAGTTGTAGCACATATACCTCAGTTAGCCAGGAGCACAGCTGTCATATCTGAAGAAATATATTTAATCCATGTTGTGCTCTGTGAGGTGATCTCAAGGTGCATTTTCCTCCATCATCAGCTTTATAGTAGTACAAAGAAACTGCGAAGAACTGTCAAACGAAAACTGTCACTTCTCTACCAGAGTCGACTTCTGCTTCAATCACCAGATGCCGCCGCATCACCACTGTGGGTAGCGTTGGGGACGGGGAGCAGTCAGTGGCTCTGCTAGGTGCAAGCTCCGCTCATCTATTAGGCTGGGTTGCACTAGGACCTGTAGTAGCACTGGTTGACTGTGGTGGTGTGTGCCTTTCGGCTGAGTAGTTACCTTTCAGCTGGGGCCAATGGGAAGGCACCACACCCCTCTTATGCTTTCTCCCTTCTGTTGGCAGGTGCCAGATATAGTTCTGTAAATCCCTGCTAGTCTCTGGTGCTGTGCTGTTTGTTTGTATTCCCATATATTTACCTTAGCTTGACTACCTAACCACTCTTCTGCCTGACGATTTTTGTCCCTGTTCTACCTTCTGGATTTGACCCTGCCTGGTTACTGCTCTTCTCAGGACTGCAATCTTCTGCGGGCAGCGATCACCTGGGCCCTGTCATAATTCCAAATCCCTGTATAGGGGTTAAAGGGTTGTGGGGTCCAGGGTCCTGCTTTATAGGTGGTTGCCTCTATTCACCTATTTCACCGATCCTGAGTCCGTGGCTCCAGGCAGGAGTCACACTAACATTGAGGAGGATAAGTGCTGGAATACATAGTGGGTAGAAGTCCATTGGTAATGGGACTAGAGGATGGTGCGGTGGGGATCTTGGGTGGAATGTCTCCTACAATGGCACTTATAAACAAGACCTGGGATAGGCTGAAAAGAGTGAGAGGGGTTACCCGGTTAACTAAGTTTACACCTATCTGGGATAACAGTAATCTCCCGGAGATTCAGAAAATGGGGAATATTGAGGAATGGAGACGCAAGGGTGTAATATACATGCATCAGATATTGGACGGAGGAATTTTCAAATCGTTCCCGCAGTTACAGAGTGAGTTTCAGTTACCGGCGTCCGGCTGGCTCCACTACAGTCAATTAAAACATGCGATTGCAGCCCAAGCGGCTAAAAAAAGTGTGGACATACAGACTGACCTGGTACTGGAGTAAGTGTGTAAGGGGGGAGGAAGCACTAAAGGGATCATTTCTGACACGTATAAAGATATACTACATACCTTTCTTTTAGACTACCCAATTAAAACTAAAACTAAATGGGAGGAGGAAGTTGGGCCGATAACGGAGGAGGTGTGGGAGAGTATCTTAGAGTATGTCCCTAAACTTTCCATGAGCGAACCGGCCAGACTATCTCACCTATACGTGATTCACCGGGTATATAGGTCTCCTTTACTGATGTTTAAAATGGAATTGAAAAGGAATTCGGAGTGTCCAAGGTGTCAGGGATCTGACGCAGGTATTTTTCATATGATGTGGTCTTGTCCGAGACTGGTCTCTTTTTGGACTTAAGGCTGCTTTACACCAGACAATCTATCGTGCGATAGATCGTCGGGGTCACAGATTTTGTGACGCACATCCGGCATCGCTGGCGATGCCGGCCTGTGTGACACCTCCTAGCGACGCAGTATCGCTCACAAATCGTGAGTCGGGTACTGCTCGCTAGGTTCCATAATATCGTTTAATTTAGTTGACCATCGTTTCCGTGGTAGCACACGCCGCTCCGTGTGACACCACGGGAACGATGAGCAGCTCACCTGCCTCCCGCGGCCGCCGCCGGCTCTATATGGAAGGAAGGAGGTGGGCGGGATGTTTACGTCCCGCTCATCTCCGCCCCTCCGCTTCTATTGGCCGGCGGCCGTGTGACGTCGCTGTGACGCCGAACGTCCCTCCCACTCCAGGAAGTGGACGTTCGCCGCCCACAGCGAGGTCGCACGAGAGGTAAGTATGTGTGACGGGGGTTACTAACTTTGTGTGACACGGGCAGCGATTTGCCCGTGACGCAAAAAGGACAGGGGCGGGTACGATCGATTGTGAAATCGCACAATCGGTCGTACCGTGTAAAGCAGGCTTTAGGTTATCCACAAGATAGGAAGAACATATCGGTGTGTCCTTCCCAGGGAACCATTGCTATGCATATTGGGATATGTTGAGGAGCGTGGGGTGGAAAATACTATGAAAATTGCCATTGCTAGGCTGCTGTATACTGGTGTTTTTTTGATATAGTTCTTTGTGGTTTTTCTAACTAATTCAGTGTAGGGACTCGCAAGTGTGAGAATCCTTGACGAACGGATTGTGAGCGTACATATTTTGGGCCAAAATATAAACTAATATCTCACTATTTGAGGTATGGCACATTTTATCCATTTTTGCAGGATGTGTGTGGACCTTTTGAATTCAGGTGGTTAAATGGTGAGCCTGTCATGTGTTATGTACTCATAGTGCTAACTGACCCGCCTGGACCTGGTGCTGTGCGTCATTTATAGGCCATTATTCAGACACTGTGCGTCTCGTGTATCCGTGCGAGATGCACCTATATAGTGCTGTTTTGCCCGCCTGACCTGGGTTTCTGGCGTCATTTATAGGTCACAGTTCAGACACTGTGCATTTCACTCATTACATGATGGGCTCCCAGTGCAAGCCTTATTAGTGTGCATGTCTTATGCTAAGCAGCCGCCCCTCCCCCCTAGTGTGGAGGTTGAGTGGCTGTGACATCAGCATCTTGCACCTCGGCTGCAGCCATCTTTATGAGGAAGGCTCACCACATTCTGTGTGTGCACATATCATTTGTCTTGGCTCCTTTTTGGTGTTTTTTTTAGGCTGCTGTATACTGCAAGAAAGCTAATCGCCAGGTCCTGGATTAAAAAAGACCCTTCGACCAGGGGAGAGTACATTACAAGGGTGAAATGTATTCTTCAGCTGGAACAGGGAGTGTATGAAAGAAGGGGGAATGTTAAAATGTTTGAGAAGCTATGGTCTCCTTCGCTGCAATGTGAATAGGACGTGTGATGGACCAGTAAAGTGATTTGGGACTGGGATAGCCGTCGGAGACCTCTGATGTATGTGTTTTGTTTTATTTGTGTTACTAGTTGTTCCTTTTGCACAGCGGGATGAACGGGATGGTTGCTATATTGCAGTTGGAGGGTATTCTAAGTGTGTACTAAATGGGATGTAGTATCGGGGAGAAGTGTTGCTGCTGGGGTGGGGAAGTGGGCGGGAGGGGGGAGTTAAAGGGGTAATAAATGTGATAAACTTAATTTGGATGCCGATTTGTTATTCTGTTATATGTATTCTGTTTTAATAAAAAAGTATCTGATTTAAAAAAAAAAAAACATTGAGGAGGATGGAGCTGGGGATACACCCTGTAGTGCTCAGCAAGGAAGAGATATATTTTTTCACATATGTATTTCACTTAGGTATGTGTGATACAGCCCTTGTCAGTTGACACACCGGTCTCAGGAGCTGCAAGTCTTGAATCTGGAACCCGCATTGACATGTGACTAGGATGGCCTGCAGCTTGAATTATACCAGGGACACCAATTACCTTTTATGACACAGAAAATGTGCAGCCCAGCTCTCTACAAGGCTTAATTTATTTAAAAGGGTAATTTTCACTCTGACCTACAACTGTTAGCATATGAATTTATTTTTTATCATATAAACTACAATAGTTATTCTATATGGTTTTTTTTTATTTTGTATACATGTTCTGTAATTTTACAACCTTTATACATTTCTTTTAGGATGCACCGATTGATGAAAAAGATGCTCCAGGTCACTTCTTATCTTGGCTTGTGACAAGGTAAAAAGCCTACACACATTACAACATAAAATACTGGTGACAAGTCTGAATAAATCTGTTCATGCAATGTTTGTTTTTTTTCTTGTTTTTATTGGAATGTGTATATTGTACATTAAGACGATTAAGCGATACCACAAAGGGACACGTGGAAATAAAGAGTGAATGATTGTGTGAAACAAAGCAGAATATATGCTTTGGTGCAGTCAGACGACCATATAACTCGGGCAATGATCACATCACAATATTTGGACTGGCTGGCAGATCTCACGATCCGAACGTATGCATAGAAATGCATGTTGTCACGCTCAGGTCAGGAGAGCTGCCGACCAGTCGGAGAATTGACATGTGATTGTTGTTTGTGTTATACAGCCGACTGAATGCGAACTAAAACTGAAAATCCCACAAAGAACCCTCTCAGTTTTACTCTAACACCTTTACACATTCCATTAAGAACAAGATAAACCATTGGGTGAACTTGTAAATGGTTTTTCTATTAAACAATTTTTCACTATGTTGTGGATGGGCAATAACCTGTTTTAAAGGGACAACCCCGTTACCATGAGCAAATATGCAAAAGATAGTACAACCCATGGACTACTCTCACATTAGTATTACTCCCTCAAGCTATACAAAATATTTTTGGTTTATATTTTATATATTTTGGTGGTAAGGTATGCTATGTTTTATACCCTAATTGGACTACTACTAATGAGTACTGTATATTGTGATGGATATGTTTGCTAACTTAATGCACAATTTAAAGAATTTAGGATGACTAGGAAGAATAGCTATCTATTGTAGTGAGCAAAAAATGATAGATGTAATTATGTATTTTTTTTCTCAAATACAGTACGTTATTAACAAAACATGATTTTTCTTAATAATACGGGGTCACATTTACTTTCAGAGTGCAAAATCAGGAGCAAATTCTCTTTTCTGGTATGAAAAGAGTAGTGATGGACGGACCCGGACTGTAAAAGTCCAGATCTGTGCATTTTTAAATGTACCCGAATGCCGGACCCAGCCCCAGAATTCTCAGGGAATTCTGGCTAATGATCCCGGTCCGGCACTCAGGAAATTTAAAAAAAAATAAAAAAAATAAAGCAAGCGCGCTATACTTACCGAGGCTCCAACACAGCATTTGCTGCTTTCTGGCCGCTCATTCACTTCTGGGGCCTATCATTAACTTTGCATATGCACTGCTTTCCTCACCCATCAGAATCAGTTATTGATTGCAGTCAGATACACCCCCATGCTAAGTGACAGCATCTAACGCTTCCAATCACAGACCCTGTCTTTGCTTCACTATCGTACAGTAAAAATAAATAAAAATATTGGCATTTGGTCCCCCATACTATGATATCCAGCACAGATAAAGCATACGGTTACAGGCTGCAGCCCCCAGCCGTGCGCTTGTCTTGGCTCTGTATCAAAATAAGATGAACTGCATGCGGCTTTTTTAATTATTTAGATAAATAATTTAAAAAACGGTGTGCGGTTCCCCCCAATTTTAGTATCCAGCCATAATAAAGCCCGACAGCTGGGGACTGGTATTCTCAGGTTGGGGAGACCCATGGACATTGGGTCCTCCTCCCAGCCTAAAAATAGCAGCCTGCAGCTGCCCAGACAATCCCAGCACTTTACCCGAAGCTTCCCAATTGCCCTGGTGTGGTGGCAATCAGGGTAATAAGGGGTTAATCGCAGCTCATAGCTGCCACTAAGCCCTAGATTAGTAATGGGAGGCATCTATGAGACCCTGTCATTATTTATCTGTAAGTGAAAAAAAAATAAAACACAAACACCGAAAAAATCCTTTATTTAGAATAAAATACAAAAAATGCCCTCTTTAACCACTTTATTAACCCCCAAAACATCCCTGCAGGTCTGATGTAATCCACATAAGGTCCCATGATAATTCCAGCTCTGCTATATCTGACATCAGAGCGCGCGAATATGGAACATGACCGTCCGCTGTGGACTTCAGGCAGAGACTGAGCTACAACAATGAGCAGTGATGTCACTCAGATAAGTTGTGGGAACAGCTGGAGGTTCCCACGGTCCTCCACCTGTGACTGCAGCTAACCTGACCTCAGGTGATTTCAGTAAAGTCACCTCAGGTGGGGTTACTGAGTTTAATAAAGTACCCTGAGGTCAAGTTACCTGCATTCACAGTTGGAGGGCCATGGGAACCTCCAGCTGTGCCCACAACTTACCTGAATGACATCACTGCTCATCACTGCTCAGTCTCTGCCTGAGGTCCACAGTGGGCGGTCATGTTCAGGCCACTCTTCCAGTTTTCAAGACCAAAATGCAAAAGGCTCCAAACACCCCTTGACAGCATCAATATTGAGCTCTAGATACTCCAGAACCATCCTATCCAGTTGTTCACTATATGTTAGACTTCTACTCTGTTCTGGGATGGTCTAAAAAATGTATGCCACACCTTACAGAAATAGAAATTGCTTCTGCCACTTAAACTGCTGCTGCTAATGTTTCTGCAATGATGATTTGATGTTCACGGGGTTTGGCAGTCTAGAACAGCAATGCACACTCTGTACTTTTGTGTACTGTGTACATTGCTGTCATGGAAAAAAAACACTCTTAAGATTGTGTACAAGCTAGTTTCGATACTTCAGCATGTGCATGTCCCTTTCCAGGGGAAAAAACATCTGCAAAATGTACTCTTGTACCATGGATTTAACAGAGTGGCAACCCAGTAGTCAGCACACTTTCTAATCCTATCAATTTGGGAATCATGTTACAGATAGTGCAGCAAGAAGGCACTCATGTGTTGCACATGTGGCGCCCCTGACCTGGTCAGGCACCACTGAGTACTGCACCCATGCTGGGGACAGTACAATACAGGTAATCCAGAAGGCTGACAGGGGTGTGGAACACAGGCGCATAGTAATCAGCTCTCACACATGTACCCATGAGAGGACCCCTGGGGATCCCAGGAGGGGGAAAAGCCTTGACCTTCACTGGAATAGTGGAGGGGGCCAAAAGCCTCCATCTCCTCTCAAGGGGTGTGGTAAGAGAATCTGGTTGCTAGGTGGCGTAGGCAAGAACAGGAGAGGAGGGGCAGTGAGTCAGTTAGGGCAGAACTCCATAGGGCTCAGTGAGGAGCAGACCTGTGGGGCTGTTGCTGTCTAACAGCGCCCGCGCAGTGGCTACTGACGGGGGAGAACGGTCAACTAGGAGTGCTACCCGAAACCCATCTCAGCTAGAGAGAAGAGCACGGAGTGGGAAGTAAGGAGACTGCTGGAGAGTACCAGGCCCAAACGGGCGGCAGATCCCGGAGCAGAGATAGATCCAGCTTTCTTTTGCTAAACCTGCCGGTGTGGGGCTCTCAAAGCCCACACCACAACACCACAAAAGCCGCAGCCACGTAGCCACAGTTAGGGCCCATAGGTCACAGGAGGCAAGCAGCTGGAGTGGCCTGGTCCAGGCGACAAGCACACGGCAAACGAAGGGGAGAGAGGCTGCAGCATCTTCCCTGGGTGACCCCCATAGGGACTCAAAGTCGGGGTTACTCCAAAAACAAAAAGGGCTAAGGAAGGCGAGTTGGTAGTCACCCTCATAAAGTCAGCCTGAAGGATACCTGGTTCCCACCTGGTTCATCTCAGCTACGCCCGGGCTACTCACCCTGCCATCAAATGTGAGTAAAGCCCTTGAAAGACATTTCTGCCTGTGTGAGTCATTCTGCGACTTGTAGTACTACGCATCTACACTGGACCCTGGGGCATGCCTCACTCTCAGGAGGCTACTACATCTGACTGCACATATCATCAGCCCCAGGCACCCCTAACCTGCAGTGGCGGTCCCCACTGACCGCAATACTGAGAGTGGCGTCACGATCAAACAGAAGATTTCCTACCAGTGACGGAGATCCAGCAACGTGGAGTCCCTGAAGGTAATGCACCGACACCGACACAACACCTTTGGGGCTTCACATCTGGCGTCACGAACAGGATAAGGACTAGACCTGTTCAGACAGGTGACCATGTGCCTGGGCGGTCCGCTTGAAAAGTTGGAAGCGCCGCCATATTGCCACCATGAAAAGCGCGCCGAAAAACAACAGCAGCCCGCGCTGGGAGAAGTTACCGCCCACGAAGAGGTGTGGCTACCCAGAGATCCCCTGCAGAGTTCTGACCTTGCCAGCTATGAGAGTGGAAGCGTCCAGAGACGTCGGGACAGAAAGGAAGCCACAAGCCTGCTGCTGGGAGAGGAGCTGCTGAAAGAGGCAGAGCAGAAACTGAACAGCTTGCTATCAGAGGCAACGGCGAGTACACAGCTGGAGAGTCGTGCAGAAGAGGGCGCAGAAGAAATGGCGTCTGACCGCAGAAATCCAGAACCGGGCTCCGCTGCCTGGTGGTATCGGGAGCTGGCCCAGTTCTGCGACCGACTGGAGACCCGGGTTGTGGAGCAGATCCGGGAAGAACGAATGGAAATGCTGGAGATGACCGCGGCGGTTCGGGCCTATGAAAGGAGAGCCGCGCGCCGAGTGCCAGACAGGACGGCGATGACGCAGACCCCGATGCTGCCACCGGTGGGTGAGTCGAGTGATGCCCCGGCCAGCGCAAGTGCCCCGACCCCTGCTGCCACGCCCGCGGTCCCCGAAGAGGCGTCCGGTGCGGCGACGCTAAAGCAGGCCGCAGCCACGCCAGGTGCGGCCTTCCAAGCCCCAGCGGCCGCAGCGGTGCCCTGCTCGGCCTACCAAGACCCGGTCCCTGCAGCAACGCCCAGTCCGGCCCGCAAAGAACCGGCTGCCACCGCGACCCTCATCCGCGTCGCAGGCGTAACGCTGACCCAGGCCGCCGCCCTGCTAGGCCCGGCCCGCCGAGACCCCACCGCCGCAGCAACGCTCGTCCGCGCCGCAAGTGAGGTGCTGAACCAGGCCGCAGCCACGCCAGGCGCGGCCCGCCAAGCCCCGGCCGCCGCAGCGATGCCCTGCTCGGCCCACCAAGACCCGGTCCCTGCAGCGACGCCCAGCTCAGCCTGCACCGATTCCATCGCAGCTGCGACGCCGATCCAGGCCGCCGCCATACAGGGCGCGGCCCGCCAAGACCAGGCCGCCGCCATGCCAGGCGCGGCCCGCCAAGACCAGGCCGCCGCCATGCCGAGCGCGGCCCGCCAAGACCAGGCCGCCGCCATGCCAGGCGCGGCCCGCCAAGAAGAGATTACCTCATCGTTTACCCCGGCCTGCAAGGCCAGAGCAGACACCGCTCCCCAGTCCAAAGAGGTCCCTGCTAGGAAGACCCTGATAGGAGAGGACCCCGAATACTGGAAGCTGAAGGCTGACCTAGAGGCCCAGTTCCCACAAGAGATGGTGGATCGGTATCTGCTCCCTCCGCATACCCCCAAGGAGATTCAGGCAACCCCTGCAGCCGCGCCAGAGAGTCCACCGCCCAGACCAGCTGAGGACCACTCATCTCCAGCGCTACCACAACCAGAGTGCAGCGAAGAACTAAGGGGGAGAGGAGGCCAGGAAGCTGAGGAGCTGACTCCGGAGCCACCGGCAGTGGAGCAATACTCAGAGCCGGAGATGTTACCCTATTCACGTTGGGATGAGGAGGACTTGACACCGTCTGCTGACGAAGATCAGCCCAGAAACCTCACCTGGGGCCCTGCAGGCATTGAGGTAACAGTCCAGCAAAACCCAGCCCGCAAGACAAGGCGTCGCAACAGAACAACGCTGTCCCCTGCACCACAGTCTCCAGAGCAGAGAGAAGTCACAGCCAGAGACCTACAAGAAAAAAGGTTCCTGAGAAGAGCCAAAGCCCAGGTCAGAGGACCCCTTTGCAGAGGAGTAGTGGAGGATTTCAATTTGAGAAGTGGATATGGATTCATTGTAGCCCCTGGTATCAAAGAAGGGATATTTGTCAACAGAAGAGATGTGAACGCTCATCTGCCTAGAGGACACCCTGACAGAAACCTAAGGATGGGAAATACAGTACAATTCACTATGCATGAAGGCGAAAGAGGATTGTATGCGCTTGATGTAGCACCATGTCCCAAAGAAGAAAGAAAAGACAGAGATAAAGAAACAGATGCAGCAAAGGAAACAGATGAAGATCAAGAAAGAAAAGACAAGGAACCTACAGATGAAACTACCTCAGACGACGACAAAGAGCAAGAAAGCAACAGGTGCCGCAGCCCAACAGGCCAAAGCCCTGGTATGGAGGAGTAAAGTAAAGAAAGAAGTTACCAGTTGAAGTTTTGAAAAGTTTTGTTTTGCAACGTTCACGTTTAAGCATGTGCCCACAAAAACTATTGTGAGAAAACCATAAACCTTAAGGCTATGAACTGGCTATAGCCACAAACTCTCGCAGTGTAAATAGTTACACCAAAAGGGCACCACCACCACCAGAGTCAGCCTGTTTAGGGGCTTGGCTCGTCTGCAACCAGGAGGAGCCCGTCCGTATATAGGGCCTTGGCTTACCTGCAACCAGAGAGCATGCCTGTTTATGGGGCCTGGCTCTCCACCACAAAGAGGGTACCTGGTCAGCACCAACTGTGGAGGCCGCCTCTGCATCCTGCCAGAAGAGGCTGAAGGCGCGGATCCACCAGGCCAGGTATACCCTGAAACCACCAGCCCATGTAAGCCGCCTCTACATCCTGCCAGAAGTGGCTGAAGCCGCGGCCAACGTGAAAGGGTTTTGGGTGGGTTAACGGACTTGTGGGTGGAGGGTGGTGATGTATGGTACCTGGTGATCTTAAAATGTTTTACCATGTTTTAATGTTTTATGCATTTTAAAATGTTGTCTTGCAGCCCGAGGACGTGCTGGTGATAACTAAGGGGGAATGTGGCGCCCCTGACCTGGTCAGGCACCACTGAGTACTGCACCCATGCTGGGGACAGTACAATACAGGTAATCCAGAAGGCTGACAGGGGTGTGGAACACAGGCGCATAGTAATCAGCTCTCACACATGTACCCATGAGAGGACCCCTGGGGATCCCAGGAGGGGGAAAAGCCTTGACCTTCACTGGAATAGTGGAGGGGGCCAAAAGCCTCCATCTCCTCTCAAGGGGTGTGGTAAGAGAATCTGGTTGCTAGGTGGCGTAGGCAAGAACAGGAGAGGAGGGGCAGTGAGTCAGTTAGGGCAGAACTCCATAGGGCTCAGTGAGGAGCAGACCTGTGGGGCTGTTGCTGTCTAACAGCGCCCGCGCAGTGGCTACTGACGGGGGAGAACGGTCAACTAGGAGTGCTACCCGAAACCCATCTCAGCTAGAGAGAAGAGCACGGAGTGGGAAGTAAGGAGACTGCTGGAGAGTACCAGGCCCAAACGGGCGGCAGATCCCAGAGCAGAGATAGATCCAGCTTTCTTTTGCTAAACCTGCCGGTGTGGGGCTCTCAAAGCCCACACCACAACACCACAAAAGCCGCAGCCACGTAGCCACAGTTAGGGCCCATAGGTCACAGGAGGCAAGCAGCTGGAGTGGCCTGGTCCAGGCGACAAGCACACGGCAAACGAAGGGGAGAGAGGCTGCAGCATCTTCCCTGGGTGACCCCCATAGGGACTCAAAGTCGGGGTTACTCCAAACACAAAAAGGGCTAAGGAAGGCGAGTTGGTAGTCACCCTCATAAAGTCAGCCTGAAGGATACCTGGTTCCCACCTGGTTCATCTCAGCTACGCCCGGGCTACTCACCCTGCCATCAAATGTGAGTAAAGCCCTTGAAAGACATTTCTGCCTGTGTGAGTCATTCTGCGACTTGTAGTACTACGCATCTACACTGGACCCTGGGGCATGCCTCACTCTCAGGAGGCTACTACATCTGACTGCACATATCATCAGCCCCAGGCACCCCTAACCTGCAGTGGCGGTCCCCACTGACCGCAATACTGAGAGTGGCGTCACGATCAAACAGAAGATTTCCTACCAGTGACGGAGATCCAGCAACGTGGAGTCCCTGAAGGTAATGCACCGACACCGACACAACACCTTTGGGGCTTCACACACACTTCCGTGAGGTCCAAGTCCATGGTGTTTTGGTGGCGGGGTAACACTCAAACTTGCTTCTTCAATCCCCTCCCATCAACCACAGTCAACAGAGAGGGGATCAATATCTTCTTCATCTCCTGACTGTTGCAGACCCATCACCTTTTCCTCTTGTCATCCTCCATTTATTCCTTGGCTCCTGCACCTTCACTAATAGTTTGTATGGTATCATGATCCCCCCCCCTCGATCGTTTTCCCATGCCACCTACCTGTGCGATGATAGACCAGTCCTTCGAGATATTGGTGTCCTTTCTGCATCCTCCTCTTCGTCTGGGACACCACCTTCTCCAGAAGGCTATTCAAAGTGTGCCTTAGCATGTAGATGACCGGTATAGTGATGCGGAGGATGGCATCGTTAGCACTAACCATCTTAGTAGCCATTTGGAAACTGCAGAAAGGTGCAGAGGTCCTCCATCTATGCCCACTCCGCAAGCGTAGTTTTCCCCACGATCAGACTATGCATCATGACATACTGCACCAGGACTCATTGCTGCTGCCACAGTCGCTGCAACATGTGCAGAGTGGAATTCCACCATGTCGGCATATCTCATATCAACCAGTTAACCAATAGGCCAAAAGACCTCTGTACCAATGCAAGTCGATTAGCCGCAAAGTGCGAACGGTGGACTTGAGCACATTGCGACTGCGCCTTCTGCAGCAATGCATCCAAGCCAGAATAATTGCCTAAAAATTGCTGTACAACCAGGTTGAGGACGTGAGACATGCAAGCCATGTGTGTGAGGTTGCCTTGGTGTAGGGCCGCCACCAGGTTTGCACTGCTTTTGCACATGGCCTTCACTGGCTCCAGGTGCAGTGGAGACAGCCATTGCTGAAACTCAACCTGGAGGATAGCTTCTGTACTGCCCTGTGTTCGGCTCCTGCCGAGCCGCTCAGATCCGGGCTCGTGTGTCGGTGGCTCGAGCGCCTCCGGACCGGGGGTCATTTCGCTCTGTAAGGGGGGCTGGCGCCTTGAAGGGAGGGAAGAATTGTGGGTCACTGTCGAGGCCGTGATTTGTTTGATAGAGTTCGTGACGCCACCCACGGGTTGTGGTGAAGGTGAGCACCACCGCTGCTGTTTACTAGACACCCCGGGGAAGATGTTGGTGCAGCTTTTGGTGTTAACCCCTCCGTGGGCAGGGGTGGTGGCACCGGGACCCGATTTGGTGAATGCGATGTCAGTGCTCGGCGGGGCACGGCGGTGCGTGGCCCAAGGGCACAGTGGTACTCACTCTGACAGATACACAGGAGTCTCTGGTAAACCAAAAAGATGGTGGTCGGTGCCCGCAGCCGGCTGCTTCTGTCCCCCAAACGGGTTGGTGGTGTCCTCCTTTCTCCTGCACCTTCTGTAGCTGTGGACAGCCCGTGCTTCAGCAATGGGAGTCCGCTCCCCGGCGTTATGTGTCGGGAGAGCCCGTTTGCCCGCAGACGCTAGTGTTATGATCCGGAACCATGGAAGACCACCACAAATCATTGGCAAAAGGTGACAAGAGCATTGGCAACTAATCTGGCCGCCATACCCTTACTAACCATCACAACTAGAAGTGGCCGAGGGGTGAACTAACATCCTGTGCACCGCGAACCCAGCCGGAGAACTAACTATCCTAAAGGTAGGAAAGATGAATAACTATCTGCCTCAGAAAATAGACAAGAATAGCAAGCCCCCCACATTCAAAGACTGCGGTGATATAGGAAAAACACAATACACAGGTAGATGACAGGATTAGCAAAAAAAGGTGAGGCCCCCGCTGACTAAAATAGAAAAAAAAAGGAAAGGGGACTGGTGGTGACCAGAGAAAAACCCTGCAAAATACCAACTTCCTGATAGTACAAAAAGGCCCTCAGATCGCTCGATCTGAACTCCGTCCTATACCAGGTGCCCTTGTCATACCAATGAACAGAAAACAAGAATTATAACAAATTCAACAAGCCACAAACACATGGACCCAAAGGAGCTATACTCCACACAGAACTGCAGGGAGTTCCTCAACAATCCACTGAGGGGGAAAAGCCCTGGAAGGAAATAAACTGAAACCAACCACAGCAAATGACAAACCCAGATAAACAAAAGAACGAGACAATAAAAAAAGAGCAAGCACTTATCTGGAGTAAATGTGGTGTAAAGCAGGATTAAGCAGGCTGTAGATACAAAGAACAACGGACATCCGGCAACAGCCTGCAATCAGACCAGGACTTAAATAAGCAGAGAGTTAGCATAGGAAACACCCACTGCACAACACACCTGGTCCAAGTCCAAACCATTCCTGGCCACCAGAGGGAGCCTCCCAGCAGCCAAAACATAACTAACATTCACAACACGCTAGCCCTTTGGATCTCTTGGCCTGAGCGGTGGCCGTTATCCGGAATCGGTGGGCTGTTGCCTTCAGTCGGGACTTGAGTGAGAAAGGACCTAAAGTCCAGACCTCAATCAGTTAATTAACGAGGTCCAGTAGTTTCGGGACCGCGTTTCAGGGTCTGAGTACCCCCACGTGTGCTCCGGTTTCCAGTCGGTTCCCCGGTTCGGTACCGGCGGGCCACTAACCTGTCCCGGTTACCTACGGTTCCACCGGGCTGTCTTCCCGGCTCCTGCAGACGGCCACCACCGTTTGCCTCCTAGCCAAAGTGCCCGGGCTCCGACCCAGGACACTGGACAGATTTACTCTTCTCACTCTCAACTCCTGAACTCCTCTCCTCCTCTCTTCAAACTCAAAACTCATCTCATCTGCTCGGGTTTTCCTGCCTCTGGGCCTGTGAACTCCTAGGTGGACGTAGCCAACCGCCTGGCTCCGCCCCCGCTAGGGTTTTGTAGATTGGCTGGTGTCACCTTATTAGGGAATGGGTGTTGTGCAAGGGCCTATCTGTGACAACCTGGCTAGTCCAGGGCGTCACACTCCCCCTTGGTTGAATGCACATCGTCCGCGGGCTGCCCGACCACCACTGGTTTATTTCTGTTGCTTCAACTGTAAAAGATAAACGGGAAAACATATACAAGTATAATAACATATTTACATTTAAGCTGTTTTCAAGAATCTTCTCTTACGGGAGGCACTGTGCTTTAACGTTACAAACTTTAAGACATTTTTATTAACGGGAAATGGGACCAGGTCCTTCCGCTTGCCCACCCAAGCAAACCTGCACCTTGATGCTGCCTCTAAAAACAAGTCAGCACCCCTTTTCCCCAGTCCAGGAAACAGGCCCAGGTACGGGTATTGCCCACAATGGGCCGGGTACAAAGTTCCATACCCGGCAGTCTCAGAGGCCCCACGTCCAGGGGACCCCTGGACCCGGAAGGTTGTCACCGGTTGCACTGGTGACGGGACCTCGTTCTTCTCTGCCGCTGGCCCTTCCTCCAACCAGCCTCTCCGGAGACTGTAGGACGGGATAGGAGGGTCTGGGGATTATTTACAAACCCAAAAGTTATTGGGTGGCCTGAAAGTTCTCAGCCTTGTCTTTTTAAATGGGGTAAAACAGTATTCAACAGAGTCCCAACGGGGACGTAGCCGGAACCGCTACCTTTTTCCTTAACATTCTTCTAACTCCTCTTCAACCACGACCTCGGACCTGTATGGTGGAGGAGGGGACTGGGGCCGCCTCTGGACACAGCGGCTCTCCCTCCTCTTTACACCAAGGGCAAACCAGCCTCTCTCCCCGCAGTGACGGGTGTAAGTCACTAGGTCACCAGGTAACAGGTCACGGTCTGGGTGGCCCATCGGGAGGTGGGAGTTGACGTCCCGACAGGATACGAAAAGTTCGGCCTCCAGGCCCGGCTCAAAGCTGAACCCCCATCCACGCTGTGGGTCAAACCGGCGGACTTGGCCTTCGTAGGTCGGGCCCCGCACCCGATAGGTAGCGCCCCTCAGGTTTTCCTTTTTCTCGGATGGTGCGGGCCAGAAGCTCTGCCTTCTGTCGGCTGCCACTCCCAGTATGGAGCGTCTGTCTGCTCCCTCTGCGCAAGGGTTGGGCCCTGCCTGAGCTCCCCCGTACCGGCCACGACCGGCACCTTCGAGACTGGGGAACCCCGCAGTGTCGTGGCCTGCTGTGCTGCTTTGCAGCGGCAACCCTGCATCGCCTCAGCCGAGGCCTGGGATTTGGGGGCAACTGGCCTCACCTGCTGCGCCTTCCTCCGGGCAACTTCCACTCCCTCCCTGGCCGGGCGGACTGCCGGGGCCGGGACCTCTCGGGGCGCGGTCACTTCTGGGACTGGCGGGTTCACTTCGAGAATGGGCACCTCCCGGGGGATCTTCCAGGGCAGCGGGATCGGTGCAGGCTGAACGAAAGGCCATCCGCGGGCGGCGTCTACAGGCAAGTTCTCACGGGCGGATGTGATAGACTCCACTGCATGAGTATATATTTGGCATGGTGGAAGGAGAGCTTTATCCATAGCCCCAATAATCCTTTTTTGGATAATATTAGATGGTATGGTAGATACCTGGACGACGTTCTCATTATTTGGGAACGTCGTCCTGGGGATGCTGAAGAATCCCTCTCCGATCGGGTTAATGAGTTCTTGAGGTACCTTAATTCAAATAATTTAAACTTAAAGTTTACAGCTAATTGAGATAGCGAGAATTTCTTTTTTGGATTTACAATTGAAGGGGGATTTGATTTATAGGTCCATTCACACTGAACTCTTCCTTAAAACCTCTAGTGGAAACACTTTATTGAGGGCTGACAGCTGCCACCCTTTAGATGATGTCAAAAATCTGCCACTCGGTGCGTTTATTAGGGCATGAAGATCAGCTTCGGACATAGAGGCCTTTCAACGGGAGAGTACTTGCATGTATAATAGACTGCGGGCACGAGGTTACAACCATAGAGATATTAAAAGAGCACAGATCATAGCGGCGAGTAGAACAAAGGAGTCCCTCTTAATAAATCCCCCTACAAAAAATTCTGGAAAAAAATCGAATAAAAATAAAAACAGAAAAGGGAATAATAAATTGATAAATGGGACCATCACCTTCTCTACCCCTTTTTCAACAGATTTTTATAAAATCACAAATATATTGAAACGCAATTTACCCATGCTTTACCAAGATGATAAATTATATAAAATCCTGTAGAATGGCATTAGATGTGTTGCAAGAATAGGAAAAAGTATTGGAGATCACATCTCCCCATCAACCTTTCTTGATTTAAAAAACAAAAAAAACGACTTCCGGATCCGGTCCTGGCTGAGGTGGAGGAATAAAGAAGAAGCCCCCGCCATCCCCCGTGGAATTAGTCAGAATAAAGCTCCCCCGTTCACGTGGCCACATCGCAAGTAACACAGCGGGGACCAGGAGGACGGCAGGCATGGAGCGGTACCTGCTACAGAGTGCCAGTGGTGGAGAGGGATCCTGGAGGAGTGGTGACGCTGAAAGGCTGCAGGGCATGGAGGAGATAAGCATGGTGCCAGCAAGTCTGCTGGGGGAAGAGCCAGAAAATAAGGCAAGAGAAACAGCAACGCTGGGCCTGAGAGGGAGAGAAATGGAGGATGTAAATGAGGAGGCAGAGATCACTGATGCTGCAGAGAAGTGGATGCAGGGGTCAGAAGAGAGAGGATCGCAATGGGAAGATGAAGGAGACATAGAAGGAGAAGAGAGAGAGAACGAAGAAGGCGGAGCTGAAGGGGTGCATGGAGGATTAGGAGGGCAGGAGGAAAATGCAGGCCAGCAGTGTAAGGGGAACAGATCTGGCCAATCTTCCCAAAAGTTAAATAAAATCATTAATACCCCTTTTAAAGGAAACAAAAAATGTGCAAGCACAAAGCTATTACAATCTGGAAACTTACTGGGAGGAGACAGAGGATCAGCACAAACAAGAAAATCTAAGGCAACAGCACCACCTGCAGGTCATAATGAGCAACCACAAGAGTTCAATGCGGATTATAAAAAAAACTGGCAATAGAAGTGGCATCCCATCTGTCTAAAGAAATAAAAGTGGCCATTGAGGCAGCTATACAAAATTCACTTGCCAATATACAAAAGCAGTTAAACGACCACATTAATAGACTAACAGACACAGAACAGAGAATTTCTGATTCTGAGGATCTAATCCAGAGCATGCAGGAACAAATTGCAAATCTAGTGAAATCCAATAAATATTTAAAAGACAAGGCAGAAGATCTAGAAAACAGATCAAGACGCAACAACCTGCGTATTGTGGGGCTGCCAGAATCGGTATCTTTGGGACAGCTAGACAGCATATGTGAGCAGGAGCTACCACAGGCCCTAGGCATAAAAGCAAAGTTTAGAGTAGAGAGGGCCCACAGAGTGGGACCACTGAGGCAACAGGAGGTGAACAAAGGGGAAGGACAAAATTCAAGTAATAAACCCACACCAAGAGCCAGACAGGTGATAGTCAAGTATCTTGACTACAAGCACAAAGAGGAAATACTGAGGGCTTTCAGAGACCGAAAACGCCCATTACAATACCAAGGCAACAGACTGCTAAATCTTCGGCGACTACTCTGCTGATGTTTCTAAGAGAAGGAAGGAATTCAGTAAAATATGCACATTCTTGTACAACAAAAGAGTAAAATGCCAGCTGCTCTACCCAGCTATACTAAAAGTCAGAAACCCTAATGGCTCGTTCTCATACTATAAAGATCACAAGGAAGCGGAAAACACCCTCATGTCAGAGCACGACAAGAACCGGACAGGAGGACAGGACAGAGGATCCAGCTGAGGAGGCACCAATGGAAGAGGATACCCCACAGGCTTGGGAAGAGAGAAGGAACAACACAGAGGGCAAGTACAAAGTGAGGTCGGAGGAGAGAGGAGACTAAGTCCAATCCAGCAGCACAGTCCTAGGTCGGGTCTCAGGGGCCAGCGACCGGAGAAGAATCTGGACACATGATTTGTGAGTGGGTTCACCCTGTTTTTGTTTCTCTTTTTTGTTTTCCTCAACCAAGGAAAGACGCTGATGTTATTGCATTAAGATGAGAGGGAAGAGATGCCACGAGGAGGAGGGAAAGAGGCCCCACAAAAAAAACCATTTTCTCTTCTTTGCTCCTCCCCCCTCTTTTTTTTTTCTCTCTGGATTGCTTACTAGATCCATGCGTAGCAGATCGGGTCCATTCGGCTGGACAGTGCCCCAATTTCAAGACTGACCCGATTGTTAATATCTCACTAAGGTTTTTCCATATTTCCCATATTGCATTAATACTGACATAGTATTTGCGGTCACTGCATGTTATGCGGGGGATAAAGTACAGGATATGTTTGTTATGTGTGGTGACTAGGGAGCTTCATATGTCGACTAGGAAAAGGGGAAGTCACTAACATTGCGAAAAGCGCCAACACTCCCTCAAAACGACAACATGTTGCATAATTGTCCGTTATTTGTTTTTTCTTTGTTATTCTGGGTTATATTTACAAGTTGGGGAAAGGAAGTGTCATTCTGGAGGAGCCATCTGTGAGCTTAGAGTTAGCCGTCTAGTCTCCACTGATGCTGGGGTCTTGAGGGATGGAAATGGTAAGAGTGGTCTACTTCGGCAAAAATGGTACAAAAAACAACGTGGAATGTTAAGGGCCTAAGATCACCCAACAAGCGAGCAATGATTCTAAGGCACCTGAAAAGATTAAAAACAGATATTGCTCTACTACAAGAAACCCATTGGGGGAGGGAGGATTTTTTTCGCATGAAGAAATTTTGGGTAGGTTCAGTTTATGGGGCACCGGCGCAAGGTAGGAAGGCAGGCACATTGATTCTTATAAAATAACAGCTCAGCCATGAAGTAGTGGCTCATGAGGAGGATGATCAGGGAAGGTGGCAACATCTAACAATTACTAGTCCAGCGGGCACACTCAGTAATTACAATGTATATGGTCCAAACTTGCATCAGATTACGTTTCATGATAATATGAAAGCTATCAGACTATCAGATGAGGCACCCAACCTCATAGTGGCAGGAGACTTCAACACAGTACCGAACTCAGCTGAAGACAGAAGGAGAGGGGAGGAAGTAGGGGAGAAGGGTCCTGGAGACAGGAGAATGGTAAACAGGGATGTATCATTAGAAGATATAGGGCTAAAAAATATATGGAAGCTAACCCACCCACACGATAGGGAATATACACACTTCTCCTACCCACATGACAGTTGGTCGTGCATAGATCAGATTTAGATGTCTCGGGATCTTGTGAATGGAGCAAAAAACTGCGTGATTGAGAATATGGTGATCTCTGATCACAGTCCGGTGAGAGTGGACATCAGAGAGAATTTCAGGAGAGGTTCTGACATTATATGGAGATTCCCGTTGTTCCTCCTCAGTCAGGATAATTTTCACAAGATACTGCGAGAGTGGTGGGAAGAGTTCACAGAGAACAACAAGGAACACAGGGAGACTCAAGTATTGTTCTGGGAAATGGCAAAAGCAGTTCTGAGGGGACGTTTGGTGGGATATGCGGCCATGATCAAACGGAGGACGAACGAGAAATATAACTGCCATAGTGAAGCAGTGCAGCTAGCATATACAAATTATCTGGTAGATAGGTCTAGTTCGGCAAGGGACAGATGGCTAGAGGCAAAGAGGGGCTTTGACGAGTGGGCCAAAAAAAAGGAACAACTCTTTTGGTCTTACAAGGAAGCTGATCTTCATAGATTCGGCAATAAGGCAGGGAGAATGTTGGTAAATTTGGCAAGCGGTAGCAAAAAAACAATGGTAATCTCCAAAATGAAAAGAAAGGGAGGAGGGGTAACCACAGATCCCAAAGATATCAAGGTGCTGGGGGAATATCATAGAAAGCTACATTGGTCAGGAAACAATGAGTTCACTGACGAGGACGATTTGTTAAGACAAGCTCAAATGCCTAACTTAATGGAGGAAGAGCTGGGAGCCCTAAATGCGGACATTTCAGTGGAGGAGGTAACAAGAACAATCGGGGAGCTTAACACGAATATAGCGCCAGGACCTGACGGTTTTAATAGCGAATTTTATAAAGCACTTAGGGATCTGATTGCACCGGACTTAACCTCAGTTTTTAATGCAATCCTGGGAGGAACAGAAATCCCTAGAAATGCCAACATAGCATACATTAAATTACTCCCGAAGGGTAACAAAGACCTAGATGATCCCTCTAGTTGCAGACCCATATCGCTCATTAATCAGGATTTAAAAATAATGTCCAAAATCATGGCCGATAGACTAGCACTGATTTTGCCTAGGATAATCTCCGAACATCAGGTAGGGTTTATCAAAGGGAGAAATGCGGTTACCAACATCAGGAAGACGATTTTAGTGGTAGATGCGGTTAGATTGGGGCGTACCGAGGGAGGGGCAAAACTTAATTTAGTTACACTCGACGCTGAGAAAGTGTTCGATAATGTTAATTGGAACTGGCTAGATAAGGTGATGGAGGCCATAGGAATTACCGGTAAAATGAGACTTTACATCAGAAGTATATATGTCAACTCGGGAGCAAGGATACATACCCCGGGCTTCCTGTCGGAAGTGTTCCCCCTGATGAAGGAGACGAGGCAGGGCTGCCCGCTATCCCCCCTACTATTTAACCTGGCAATTGAGCCATTATCTAGAGTTCTCCAGGTTCTTAACAGCTTCAAAGGGATTAAAATAAGGGGGGCAGAAATGAAGATAGCGCTTTTCGCTGATGATGTGATACTGAATATGGGAAACCCAGTCGTGGACTTACCCCAAACCCTTGACATGATTGAAAAATTTGGATCATTCTCAGGCTTTAAGTTAAACAAAAAGAAGTGCGAGATCTTGTTCTTGAGGGGAGGTCACGGGACTGTTGGGAGAAATATGAGAGATGGTTGTATATGTGGGATCCCTATAGCACAGACATCAATCAAAAACCTGGGAGTGCAGATAGGGAGAACGGTGGAAACAATTTATAAAATTAATTGTGGCCCGCTGATCAGAAAAATCATAACACAACTAAGGGGATGGAAAGGCTTACCCTTACCATTGCTGGCAAGATGCCACTTGATAAAAATTATGAGCTTTCCTAGGCTGCTGTATCCCTTTTAGACAATTACGCTACTATTAAAACTAAAAGATGTTAACAGACTCAACGCAGCATATGCGGATTTTGTGTGGAGGGGAGGAAAACCCAGAATAAAATTACGCACATTGATGAAGTCAGTGGAGGGAGGAATCAATTTCCCGGACGTTAGGGGGTATAACCTGGTGTGTATTATGAGACACGTGATCGACTGGTTGAGAGGAACAAGTAGACACTCAGATCATGACATGGAGAACAAATACGCAACACCATGGGACCTGAAGTTTATTCTCCACGCCCCATTGTCTAGGACTGAGGGTCACATAAGAAACTCTATCATATTCCAAGACACCATGTTAACTTGGAGACTAGTTAGAAAGAAACTGGGACTTTCCTGGAAGGTGTCTAAGTATTTAAATCCCTGGGCATCCCCAAATTTCCCTCAGGGACGAGACAAGTTATTTCTGGGATGTAAAGAGAAGGGCATCAAGAGAATGCAAGATGTTATGAATGTGGAGGAGAGACGATGGATGACAGGAAGGTAAGTGCTCAATAAATATGACCTCAATAACATTCACATTATCCAGTATGAGCAATTGAAGTTTGGAGTAATCAGAGATCTTGGCGAGATTGGAAGGGAACTGAACAAAAGTCCAATTGATGAGCTCCTGGAATGTGAGGTTACAAATGTAAATGTATCCCAAATTTACCCAATACTTAGGGAGGTATTAATATCTCGGGAGGATAGTCGTACCTTATTAGAATGGGAGAAACATTTGAAAGGTCAAGAAGTGGTGGGAAATATATTGAAAGGGTGAGTCCAAATGCGGAAACACATCACCAACGAGGGTTGGAGAGACACCCAGTTTAGGATTTTACATAGGGCTATTGTAGGTTTCAATATTCCGGGTAGAGATGCACGTTGTCCAAAATGTCAAGCAGAGAAAACAGATATGCTACATGGACTCTGGGAATGTAAGGAAGTGCAGTACCAGAATTAATGGTGTGGATTTTCCATTTCTTTGAGGGTGGAGTCAAAGGGGGATCAAATACTCGGGATAAAAGGACATTTGCAATCATACATGACTTGGCCATGATAGCTAAAAGGTGTATCTTAAGACACTGGATACAGAGGGAGGGTACATCTACAAAGGAGGTTATTGGGGAATTGCATACTCTTCTGAAGTTGGAAAAATTGGAAGCGGAATGGGATAAGGATCAAAAGACAGCCGCGTTCTTTGGGAGATGGAAAAATTTTATTGAACACCACTTCACACGGGGAGAAATAAATAACTTGGTGACACCTTTCATACACACGGAGAGGTATCTCCTGAATGAAATCCAGGATAGCTTGGGCAACCTGAGGCTCACTTAGTGGGGGCTCGAGAGGAAGGAGGAGACGAGACGTCAAGGAAGTATTAAGACACATCATTGATTTTGGAACTATTAAAGAATGACACAGGGGTTTAAGGGACTATATTACATGCGGTTTATTTTGACTTTCTAGTTCGGTTTCATTATATGTCATTTTTCATGGAAGAATAATCTGGACTAGCAAGAGGGGGTTGTACCCCTTTTTTCTTCTTCTATACCATACTCTGTCAATTGATTGTCCTTCCCTTTAATCATACTCATTTTGTTATGGTTTTTATAAAATTTGGAAAATCAATAAAAATGTTTGGGAAAAAACAAAAAAAGAAAAAAACATGGTTGTGCTATAAAGGCATGTTCAGATGTGGCCAAACAAAATGCGGTATTTGCCGATTTGCTTTAAGGGGTAATCAATTCTATGATAATAAAGGTAAAAAGTATGACATAAAAACATATATAAATTGCAGTACTGACCATGTGGTTTATATGGCATTTTGTTCGAGCTGTCATGTATATTATATAGGTTGTACTACACGAAGTATAAAAAAAAGACTGGGTGAACATATATTGGCAGCCACATCTGATTCTCAAAAAGGCCGCACAACCTCAGGTCTGTCTAAACATTTCAGGGAGGTTCATGGAGGAGATGTGAGTTCTCTGCAAGAGAGGGTATTGAAAGGGTTAATAGACCTTATAGAGGAGGAGATTGGCAGAAACTTCTCTTTTCAAGGGAAGCATATTGGATCCTTATGCTGAATGCACTCTATCCTGAAGGACTAAATGAACGCTCCGATTTATTGTATATCTATTAAGTGAAATGGTGGTTTCTCTAGCATGCTATAACCACAGAGAGATCATATTAGTACAGATCATAGCAGTGAGTGGAATATAGGAATCCCCTTTTCATAAATTTCCCCACAAAAAATAAAAAATTAAATACTTTTTTAAAAAAAACTAATAATAACAAAAATAGAAAAGGGAGTAAAAAATTGATAAATGGGATCACTACCTTCTCTACCCCCTTTCCCTCCCCCCTTGCTTCCCCTCTTCTATATCTTTTTATAAAATTACAAATATACTGAGATATAATTTACCCATATTTTTCCAAGATGATAAATGATATAAAATTCTTTGAGAATGTCATTTGTGGTAAGAGAAAAATAAAATTAAAAGTATTGGAGACCATGTCTCCCCATCAGCGCCCCTCACCTTCTCTGATCTATATATATATATATATATATATCTATATATAAAAAAAAAACCAGGATTGTGCTATTAAGACATGTTCAGATGTGGTCATATAGAATGCGTTTTTTTTGCAGCTTTACTTTAAGGGGTAACTAAGTCTATGATAATAGAGGTAAAAAAAATGTGATATAAAAACATAGAACTATTACAGTACTGACCATGTGGTTTATATGACAATTTGAGCTGTCATGTATATTATATAGTCTGAACTGTATGAAGTATATTAAAGAAAGGATCTGCTGAATATGTATATACAGTTAGGTCCAGAAATATTTGGACAGTGACACAATTTTCGCGAGTTGGGCTCTGCATTCCACCACATTGGATTTGAAATGAAACCTCTACAACAGAATTCAAGTGCAGATTGTAACGTTTAATTTGAAGGTTTGAACAAAAATATCTGATAGAAATTGCAGGAATTGTACACATTTCTTTACAAACACTCCACATTTTAGGAGGTCAAAAGTAATTGGACAAATAAACCAAACCCAAACAAAATATTTTTATTTTCAATATTTTGTTGCGAATCCTTTGGAGGCAATCACTGCCTTAAGTCTGGAACCCATGGACATCACCAAACGCTGGGTTTCCTCCTTCTTAATGCTTTGCCAGGCCTTTACAGCCGCAGCCTTCAGGTCTTGCTTGTTTGTGGGTCTTTCCGTCTTAAGTCTGGATTTGAGC
Organism: Anomaloglossus baeobatrachus; assembly: GCF_048569485.1. NCBI lineage: Eukaryota > Metazoa > Chordata > Amphibia > Anura > Aromobatidae > Anomaloglossus > Anomaloglossus baeobatrachus. The sequence continues at coordinate 146,574,235 of NC_134359.1, read as the reverse complement.
AAGTGAAATGCATGCTCAATTGGGTTAAGATCTGGTGATTGACCTGGCCATTGCAGAATGTTCCACTTTTTTGCACTCATGAACTCCTGGGTAGCTTTGGCTGTATGCTTGGGGTCATTGGCCATCTGTACTATGAAGCGCCGTCCGATCAACTTTGCGGCATTTGGCTGAATTTGGGCTGAAAGTATATCCCGGTACACTTCAGAATTCATCCGGCTACTCTTGTCTGCTGTTATGTCATCAATAAACACAAGTGACCCAGTGCCATTGAAAGCCATGCATGCCCATGCCATCACGTTGCCTCCACCATGTTTTACAGAGGATGTGGTGTGCCTTGGATCATGTGCCGTTCCCTTTCTTCTCCAAACTTTTTTCTTCCCATCATTCTGGTACAGGTTGATCTTTGTCTCATCTGTCCATAGAATACTTTTCCAGAACTGAGCTGGCTTCATGAGGTGTTTTTCAGCAAATTTAACTCTGGCCTGTCTATTTTTGGAATTGATGAATGGTTTGCATCTAGATGTGAACCCTTTGTATTTACTTTCATGGAGTCTTCTCTTTACTGTTGACTTAGAGACAGATACACCTACTTCACTGAGAGTGTTCTGGACTTCAGTTGATGTTTTGAACGGGTTCTTCTTCACCAAAGAAAGTATGCGGCGATCATCCACCACTGTTGTCATCCGTGGACGCCCAGGCCTTTTTGAGTTCCCAAGCTCACCAGTCAATTCCTTTTTTCTCAGAATGTACCCGATTGTTGATTTTGCTACTCCAAGCATGTCTGCTATCTCTCTGATGGATTTTTTCTTTTTTTTCAGCCTCAGGATGTTCTGCTTCACCTCAATTGAGAGTTCCTTAGACCGCATGTTGTCTGGTCACAGCAACAGCTTCCAAATGCAAAACCACACACCTGTAATCAACCCCAGACCTTTTAACTACCTCATTGATTACAGGTTAACGAGGTAGACGCCTTCAGAGTTAATTGCAGCCCTTAGAGTCCCTTGTCCAATTACTTTTGGTCCCTTGAAAAAGAGGAGGCTATGCATTACAGAGCTATGATTCCTAAACCCTTTCTCCGATTTGGATGTGAAAACTCTCATATTGCAGCTGGGAGTGTGCACTTTCAGCCCATACTATATATATAATTGTATTTCTGAACATGTTTTTGTAAACAGCTAAAATAACAAAACTTGTGTCACTGTCCAAATATTTCTGGACCTAACTGTATATATATATATATATATATATATATATATATATATATATATGTATGTATATATATATATATATATATATATATATATATATAACTATATATATATAAATATATATATATAGGCAGTCACACATCTGATCTCTAAACAAGACCGTACAATCTTAGTCCTGTTTTGAAGATTTCAGGGTGATTTGTGGGGGAGATGTGATTTCTCTGCAATTTTCAGGGTATTGAGAGGGTTAATGGACCTTTTAGAGAAGGAGATTGGTAGAAACCTCTTTCAAGGGGAGCATATTGGATCCCTAAGCTGAATGCACGCTATTTAGGAGAACTAAATCACTGCTTTGATTCATTGTATATATATTAAAATGAAAATGTGGTTTATCTAACATTGATTTTATATTTCTGTATGTTTGTATTTCTAATATTTTTTAATGTATTATCTCTTTTATATATAAAGTGAGCACTACTTTGTTGGTTCTGCATGTAGATCCGGCTCAGATGAGGGGCGTATAGGTATATATATCACCTTGGCTACTCATTCTGATTATGTTGCTTATGAATAAGGAGTCTAATTTCTCCGAAACGCGTCAAGCATAAATATATTCTGCACTTGGTTGGAATTACCTTTTTTATGAATTTTGAATAAAGAATTTTTTTATTTCGTCGGTGCTGGATCTTCTCTCCTCCCCTCCTCCTCTTGATGTGACTGATTATTAAAAGTGAAAGTAACTTGAAGTCAGGATGTGAGGTCACATGTAGGGCTGAAAACACTCCCACAGGCTGGACTAAAAAGAACCAGGGGAACAGAATGGTGTGACCAGTAGATTGCAGCAAAGGACAAGCATGAACATCTATACATTGAATAACATTAATTAAATAACAGTAGATATGTCATTAAAGGTTTTAAAGAAAACAGGTAGGAACAGCACACTCCCCGTCTGAAATTCACTTTTGGGGATTTCACTAGTGAGTCAATAATACAACCTGAAAGGAAAGGCATGTTAAATGCAAAAACAAACATCAATTGAGTCCAAAACGATAAGGATGACCCAAAGTTCAGGTCCGGCAGCGTCCATCCATAGGAACGCTCTCAACGGGCAACAGCCTAACACTCTCTGTTTGCATGGCAGCTGCGAGTTCTGCGTGTAGACGCCATCCATGTCCTGAAGATGTCTAAGCCAACGTAAGTGAAAAGTGGCTCTGTAGAAAGTCTGTCTGTAGGCAAGTCAGCCATTTGTTGGTGCAGTTGTTTTCCCCTCACTTTACGGCAGTGCACACAATCGTGCAGTATTTGTGCTACACATCTCTTCATTCCAATAATCCAGAGGCCTGCAGACCGTAGCGTGCCCTCAGTGATTTGCCTGCCTTGGTGTTCAGTCTTTTCATGGTGGTGTTGGATCAGCAAGACTGTAACATGGTGTTTGTTGGGAATGATGAGAGGATTTTGTTCTGCAACTCTGAGATGAGTTTGGTTTAACCCCTTCAGCCCCGGGGCACTTTCCGTTTTTGAGTTTTTGCTCCTTTTCTTCCGAGAGCCGTAACTTTTTTATTTTTCCGTCAATCTTGCCATATGAGGGCTTGTTTTTTGCGGGATAAGTTTTACTTTTAAATGAAACCATAAGTTTTACCATATGGTGTACTGGAAACAGCAAAAAAAATTCCAAATGCGGAAAAATTGCAAAAAAAGTGTGATGGCACAATAGTTTTTGGGATGTTTTATTCACAGTGTTCACTATATGGTAAAACTGATGTGTGGGTATGATGCCTGAGGTCGGTGCGAGTTTGTAGACACCAAACATGTATAGGTTTACTTGTATCTAAGGGGTTAAAAAAAATTCACAAATTTGTCCAATAAAAGTGGCGCACGTTTTGCGCCATTTTCCGAAACACGTAGCGTTCTTATTTTTTGGGATCTATAGCTCAGTGATGGCTTATTTTTTGTGTCTCCAGCTGACGTTTCTAATATTACCATTTTTGCACAGATGCTACGTTTTGATCGCCTGTTATTGCATTTTGCGTAAAACTTGCGGCGACCAAAAAAACGTAATTTTGGCGTTTGGTAAACGGCGTAGTGACAAAAAAATTCCAATCAGATTAATTGATTTTATATTTTGATAGATCGGGCATTTCTGAACGCGGCGATACCAAATATGTGTATATTTATTTCTTCTTTAACCCTTTAATTTTCAATGGGGGGAAAAGGGGGTGATTTGAACTTTTAGGTTTTTTTTTATTTTATTTTTTAAAACTTTTTTTTTTACTTTTTTTTTATTTTACTAGTCCCCCTAGGGGGCTATAGTGATCAGCAATCCGATCGCTATTATCTATCTGCTGATCACAGCTATACAGCTGTAAACAGCAGATACAGTCACTTTCTTTTTCCCTCTGTTCCGTGCCGAGGGAAAATGAAAGTGAAACTTCGTAGCTGCAGGCGTCATCACATGACCCTGTGCTACGATGGCAACCACCGATAGTCACGTGATCACGCACGTGACTTTCGGTGGGGGCAGCGGTAAGTAAAAAACATGGCCGCGCGCATTTAGATCTTGCTGCCAGACTTTGGCAGCAAGATTTAAGGGGTTAATGGCCGCGGGTGGAAGCGATTCCACCCGCGGCTAGCAGGCACACATGTCAGCTGTTGAAAACAGCTGATATGTGTGCCGACCGCCGCCGCCTGCACGCGGCAGGGGGCGGGGCTTAACGGGACACGCTCCATGACGGATATATCAGTCCATGGTCGTGAAGGGGTTAAACGACCATCAAATCTCAGTAAGCCGGAACTGTACATAACTGGGTTAAATTGGCGAGAGGGCTTCTAAATGAAATCTGCTGTTTGTTGTATAAACACTTCCATTCCGTGGCGAATTCACTCTGTTGAAGGTGGCGTATTATGAGGAACTCACTATGGAAGATGACCTCAGCAGAAAGGGGTTTGTGGCAGACATGCCAGCAATCACAGCCTTTTTTTTCCAAGGTCCTTACGATAGCATCTGGCGATATGCACTAACCTTGAGACAGTCTTGACGAGTCTCATCCAGCTGGAGAAACGTTGAAAACGTTGGCAACCGAGGTTGGAGGTTTTTTTCTGCACTAGTGACCAGGGTGTTGACTTCAGCTCGAACTTCTGGATCGTTGTCTGGATCTAGGATGCTGAAAGCTTCCTGGACACTTTCTTCTGACTGTATCAGCAGGAACTCTGCACCTGTAAGCCAAGAAGAGTTAGCAACTAGAACTAATAGACATAGGTCTAGTGACGTGATCTGCTGGATTCAGTTCAGTTGGTACAGGGTCTGCGAGGTTGTTGCAGACCTCCTTGTCTATAAAAGTGACGCTGTGTTCTCTCATTCCAGGCTTGCTGTTCATGGAACGCTGAAGAGAGTTACACCTAGTCTGAGCTTGTTCTCGGTTGTTTGGGAGTTTTACGCTGGTAGATCGGAAGGGTAATAGAGAGACCCAGTGGTTGGTTTTGTCTTTAGAAAACTCACAGTCCATTATTTTGATGAATTCTCTGTCCTCTACTGACAAGGCTACTTTATCGTCGTCCTTGGTTGTGTGAAAAACTGATCTTCCCAAGTTGTCGATATGCAGAGAAGAAGCAATGTCAGGTAGCTGTATGGAGTCTGGAGACTTCTCTTTCACTCCATAGTGATGAGGGCATGGCTTTAAGCAGGTTGTGCGCCCATCTCCACGCATATAAGTTTTGAAGGAGTCAATTCCTGATCGATCAACGAACACGTTTCCAATGACTACCCAGCCCAAGTCAAGTGTCTGGGCGTCGTTGGTTTGGTCGGACAACTTGGTTTGCTGGAAGCATGGGATCTGCCTCCTGGGCTTCATAATGGAAAGTATCAGGTTGTATTTGCTCTGTTTCAGCAGTGGGTAAGTGTCCGAGGTCTTTTTTTGGCCATTTTGATTTAAGGTGTACTGTCTCTTTAAGAAACTCGACTTTTGAATAGGGGTCCAAAAATTGCGGAGCAGCTCCGTAAGGACTCCCTGATGAGATTCCCAAGGTGTTTTTAGCGAATCTTGGGGGTTTGCAGTCCGCCCATCTGCAACGATGAGGTATGATATACTGCAAGTCTATAGAAGGGGTATGGTTAGAGGGAAACAGCAGGTGCATAAACGGTTCCTTTACAATGCAGGCAGAGGAGACTCAGGACGTAGCAGATGGGAGAGCTTCCCCTTAGGCTTATCCAGGCATGCACTGTTGCAGGCAGATTACTGCACAAGACCTGTTGCTAGGCAGATTACAGGTAACAGGTAGAAACAGCACACCCATAGAGACACACGGCTCCGCTACATACCCATAGACACACACGGCTCTGCTACATGCCCATAGACACATACGGCTCTGCTACAGGCCCACAGACATACACGACTCTGCTACAGGCACATAGATATACATGGCTCTCCTTCAATCAAATATAGACACACACAGATCTACTGCATGCACATATACAAATACATAGCCCTACTGCATGCACTTACATACTGAGCTCTAAGGCTACATTCACATGTCCGTTTTTTTCACGGATGCGTCCATGTGGCATCCGTGTGACATCCGTTCCGTTCTGTATACGGTCCGTGTGACATCCGTGTGTCATCCTTGTGCCTTCCGTTTTTTTGGAGGACCGCAAAAAACGGAAGCAGCAAGAAAGATAAATAGATAATAATAATAATAATAATTTTATTCATTTATATAGCGCTATTAATTCCATAGCACTTTACATACATTGGCAACACTGTCCCCATTGGGGCTCACAATCTAGAGTCCCTATCTGTATGTCTTTGGAATGTGGGAGGAAACCGGAGTACCCGGAGGAAACCCACGCAAACACGGGGAGAACATACAAACTCCTTGCAGATGGTGTCCTTGGTGGGATTTGAACCCAGGACCCCAGCGCTGCAAGACTGCAGTGCTAGCCACTGAGCCACCGTGCCGCCCAATAGATGCCCAATAGATGAGTAGATATAGAGATGCATAGATAGATATAAAGACAGAGAGATAGAGGGAAGAATTAATGAATGAATGAATGAATAGAGGGATAGATAGATAGATAATGGATAGATGAATAGATATAGATAGATGAGAAAGACATATATAATGTCCCACCCCCCTGCATATTCTAAGCTGGCAACCTTTAGTGACTTTCATCTGGTACTAAAGGGTGCTTAGCCTTGTATTTAGCCAAAAAATAAATAATTTAAAAAAAACAAAACGATGCGGGGTCTCCCCTATCTTTTGTAGCCAGCTAGGGTAAAGCAGACGTCTGCAGCCTACAAACCACAGCTGACCGCTTCATCTTGGCTGATAATCCAAAACAGAGGGCACCAAATGTTATTTTAAATTAAATAAATAATTGAAAACAAAAAACACGGGGTCCCCCCCAAATTGGATCCCCAGCAAAGGTAAAGCAGACAGCTGTGGTCTGGTATTCTCAGACTAGGGAGGTCCACTGTTATTGGACACTCCCCAGCCTAAAAATATCAGGCTACAGCCGCCCCAGAAGTGGCGCATCCATTAGATGTGCCAATCCTGGCGCTTCCCCCAACTCATCCCATTGCCCTGGTGCGGTGAAAAATGGGGTAATATATGGGCTTGATGCCAGATGTGTAATGTCACCTGGCATCAAGCCCTGGGGTTAGTGATGTCATGCATCTATCAGATACCTGACATCACGAACACAGTCAGTAATTAAAAAATAGACAACAAAAAAAGTTTTATTTGAAAAAACACTCCCCAAAACATTCCTTCTTTCACCAATTTATTGAAAAGAACAATCAAATCCGGGTCCGGTGTAATCCATTAAGGGGGTCCCATGACGATCCATGCCATAGTCACTGTCCCAGTCAGTGAAGAACAGAATGCTCCCCATTGGCTGGGAGAGTAGTCCAGTGACCTGGCTAACATCAATAGGTCAGCCCAGGTCACTGCAGGGGATGACGAGCGCTGCTGTCAGGAGGTTAGATGAGATCATTACCTGCTGTAACGATCTACTGCCCTCCTGACGTCAGCAGTGTCACTGCCTTCTATGCCCGCCGCGTTCACAGTGAAGAATCGCGAGAGCCCATGACGTCACCGCTAGTGACAGTCTCTGGCCGCCCACGAGACGTGACTTGAGAATCCGGCAGGCATAGAAGGCAGTGACAGCGCTGACGTCAGGAGGGCAGGAGATCGTCACAGCAGGTAATGATCTCATCTAACCTCCTGACAGCAGCGCTCGTCATCCCCGTGGCTGCACGCACTGCAGTGTGAGGAGCTGCTGATACTACGGTGTGGGGCTGGAGCGGGACACAGACCGCACGTGCAGTGATGAGAAGCAGCACTCGTCATCCCCACGGCTGCTTGTACTGCAGGGTGAGAACCTGCTGATACTGCGGTGCTGGCAGCCGCGGGGCTGGAGCGGGACACAGACCGCACGTGCAATGATGAGAAGCAGCGCTCGTCATCCCCGCGGCTACTGGCACTGCAGTGTGAGAAGCTGCTGACACTACAGGGCAGGCAGACACTGACACGCTGCAGTGCGAGCAGCCGCGGGGCTGCAGCGGGACACAGACAGCACGGGCACCCGCCGGAGGTCACACGGAAGTGCTTCCGTGTGGCTTCCGGGGATTTTGCGGGCACATTGACTTGTATTGAGTCACGGTCCGTTATTACGGAACAGAATATGACCTGTTCCATAATAACGGAACGGACCTACGGCATCCGATGTGTTTTTTTGTAGGATCGGATGCATACGGAAGTGTTTCTGTGTGTCATCCAATCCTACACAAAAGACATTGAGAGATGGTCCTGTCCGTGGGTCCGCAAAAAAACAGTAACTGACCAGGACAAACGGAACGGTCATGTGAAGGAGCCCTAATACAAACACAACTCTGTTAAATGCTGCACATTTAGACACACAGTCTCATCACAGGCACATTTACTTACACACACACTATATGTTACCACATCTTGCAGTTCCTGATCGGTGCAGAGCAGGAGAGGAGCCACTGGGACCTGCACGGAGGTTACAGCAGCGGAACAGCTACAGGACCTTCCATTTCACTGGTCATGTGATCAGGCACATGATCTGAAAGGTCCTGAATTTACTCACTTCACCTGCTCAGCTTCTGCAGCCACCGTTCATCTCCCTTGTAGCTTCCTCCCCTGCTCTGCACCGATCACATAGATCAGTGCAGAGCAACAGGGGGGAGAGCACCTTTCTGTGAGCGGCCAGGTGCCCTTCCTTGCTTCTGCTCACCGGGCCCCATACACCAGTAAGGGCAGTAATGCCCTGATGGCAGCCCTGGCAGGACGTCATTATAACACACATTGCCGCACACAGTGAACTGCACGCGGCTGTGTCCCCTGTACTATAATGCGACCGGGTGACACTGTCTCCACCTGTAAAATTTGCCGTCCCCGCGGCATAACAGTACAGGAGACATGGCCACGTGCAGTTCACTGTGTGCTGCCATGTGTGTGTTATGTGTGTGTGTGTGTGTTACATTATGCAGCAGGCGGTCAGCCCTGTATAGCAGTTGGGAGAGCAGCCTAGAGGGCAATACCCACCTGCCCCCTGGGCAGCCAGCCCCTGCCTGTCACTAAATTAACAATCACTATTTAGAGGCTGAAAAAGCAATTTGGAGCTGGAGAACAGATTTTGCTCTATTTAGACACTAAAATAGCAATTTGAGATAGGACCACACAGTTAGCAATCACTAGATGATGAAATGCCGATTTGTGGCACACAACAGTCCCTTCACTGCACACCCCTGCACTGCACTGCAGAATCTGGAGGGCAGAAGATTGCAAGTCTCCTGGCCCAAGAGTCCCCGGGGCACAGCAACATAATAGAGGCAGGAGCCATGACAAAAGAGCGGCACCAGTAAAGGACTCGCGCTGCCTGCCATATGGGTGAGAACCAAAACCTACACAAGGAAGAGGGTCTCAGCGTAGCCTCAAGCCGCAGGGTCCTACACATCACAACGCAAGCAGGAAGACCTCTGAACCCACCTGGCTAGGTGGATCTCTTCAATTGCTTCCAGGCTGACCAGACCTCTGTTACCTACTGGACCAGTCTCCAGGGCCTGTACCATCACCTACCAAGTAAAAGGTAAAGGAAACTACGGCCCTTGTGTTATCCAGTTATTAACGGCGTCCTCAGTCCTGCACCCCCGCCAGGGGCAGACTGGCCCACCAGGAGGTCGGGAGAACCCCAGATGGGCCCCTGCTATTGATGGCCATGCCCCCTAGGCCCTGCCCCCCTGCCCTTCCTGGGCCTCCAGGCCCCCCCGGCCGGTATTTCACTAATCATATTGGCACATTGCCGATGTGATTAGTGACAATCCCATTCCCTCTGCAGCGGCAAGCAGGGAGTGTTGTATTGTGTGTGTGTGTGTGTGTGTGTGTGTGTGTGTAGGGGGTGATGGGGGTGCATTGTGTGTGTGTGTAGGGAGTGATGGGTGGGTGCATTGTGTGTGTGTAGGGGGTCATGGGGGGGTGCATTGTGTGTGTAGGGGGTGATGAGGGGTGCATTGTATTGTGTGTGTGTGTGTAGGGGGTGATGGGGGGGTGCATTGTGTGTGTGTGGGGGAGGGGTAATGGAGGGTGCATTGTATTGTGTGTGTGTGTGTGTGTTGGGGGGAGTAGTGGGGGTACATTGTAGTGTGTGTGTGTAGGGAGTGATGGGTGGGTGCATTGTGTGTGTGTGTAGGGGGTGATGGGGGGTGCATTGTGTGTGTAGGGGGTGATGGGGGGTGCATTGTATTGTGTGTGTGTGTGTAGGGGGTGATGGGGGGGTGCATTGTATTGTGTGTGTAGGGGGTGATGGGGGGTGCATTGTGTGTGTAGGGGGTGCATTGTATTGTGTGTGTGTGTGTGTGTAGGGGGTGATGGGGGTGCATTGTGTGTGTGTAAGGGGTGATGGGGGGGTGCATTGTGTGTGTGTGTGTAAGGGGTGATGGGGGGTGCATTGTGTGTGTGTGTGTAGGGATGATGGGGGGTGCATTGTGTGTGTGTGTGTGTAGGGGTGATGGGGGGTGCATTGTAGTGTGTGTGTGTGTGTGTATGTAGGGGGTGATGAATGGGTGCATTGTGTGTGTAACATAATAGAGCCAGGAGCCATAACAAAAGAGCGGCACCAGTAAAGGACTCGCGCTGCCTGCCATATGGGTGAGAACCAAAACCTACACAAGGAAGAGGGTCTCAGCGTAGCCTCAAGCCGCAGGGTCCTACACATCACAACGCAAGCAGGAAGACCTCTGAACCCACCTGGCTAGGTGGATCTCTTCAATTGCTTCCAGGCTGACCAGACCTCTGTTACCTACTGGACCAGTCTCCAGGGCCTGTACCATCACCTACCAAGTAAAAGGTAAAGGAAACTACGGCCCTTGTGTTATCCAGTTATTAACGGCGTCCTCAGTCCTGCACCCCCGCCAGGGGCGGACTGGCCCACCAGGAGGTCGGGAGAACCCCAGATGGGCCCCTGCTATTGATGGCCATGCCCCCTAGGCCCTGCCCCCCCTACCCTTCCTGGGCCTCCAGGCCCCCCCGGACGGTATTTCACTAATCATATTGGCACATTGCCGATGTGATTAGTGACAATCCCATTCCCTCTGCAGCGGCAAGCAGGGAGTGTTGTATTGTGTGTGTGTGTGTGTGTGTGTGTAGGGGGTGATGGGGGTGCATTGTGTGTGTGTGTAGGGAGTGATGGGTGGGTGCATTGTGTGTGTGTAGGGGGTCATGGGGGGGTGCATTGTGTGTGTAGGGGGTGATGAGGGGTGCATTGTATTGTGTGTGTGTGTGTAGGGGGGTGCATTGTGTGTGTGTGGGGGAGGGGTAATGGAGGGTGCATTGTATTGTGTGTGTGTGTGTGTGTGTTGGGGGGAGTAATGGGGGTACATTGTAGTGTGTGTGTGTAGGGAGTGATGGGTGGGTGCATTGTGTGTGTGTGTAGGGGGTGATGGGGGGTGCATTGTGTGTGTAGGGGGTGATGGGGGGTGCATTGTATTGTGTGTGTGTGTGTGTGTGTGTAGGGGGTGATGGGGGGGTGCATTGTATTGTGTGTGTAGGGGGTGATGGGGGGTTCATTGTGTGTGTAGGGGGTGCATTGTATTGTGTGTGAGTGTGTGTGTAGGGGGTGATGGGGGTGCATTGTGTGTGTGTAAGGGGTGATGGGGGGGTGCATTGTGTGTGTGTGTGTAAGGGGTGATGGGGGGTGCATTGTGTGTGTGTGTAGGGGTGATGGGGGGTGCATTGTGTGTGTGTGTGTGTAGGGGTGATGGGGGGTGCATTGTAGTGTGTGTGTGTGTGTATGTAGGGGGTGATGAATGGGTGCATTGTGTGTGTAGGGGGTGCATTGTATTGTGTGTGTGTGTGTGTAGGGTGTGATGGGGGATGCATTGTAGTGTGTGTGTGTGTGTGTGTATGTATGTAGGGGGTGATGGGGGGGTGCATTGTGTGTGTGTAGGGGGTGATGGGGGGGTGCATTGTGTGTGTAGGGGGTGATGCGGGGTGCATTGTGTGTGTGTGTAGGGTGTGATGGGGGATGCATTGTAGTGTGTGTGTGTGTGTAGGGGGTGAGGGATGGGTGCATTGTGTGTGTGTAGGGGGTGATGGGGGGGTGCATTGTGTGTGTGTGTGTGTAGGGGGTGATGCGGGGTGCATTGTGTGTGTGTAGGGGGTGATGGGGGGGAAGTATTGTGTGTGTGAGGGGGTAATGGAGCATGCATTGTATTGTGTGTGTGGGGGGGTAATGGAGCATGCATTGTATTGTGTGTGTGTGTGAGGGTAATGGGGGTGCGTTGTATTGTGTGTGTTTGGGGGGGTGATGGGGGGTGCATTGTATTGTGTGCGTGGGGAGATGGTAATGGGGGTGCATGGTATTTGTGAGTGTGTGTATGTAGCGGGTGATGGGGGGATGTATTGTATTGTAGTGTGTGTGTGTGTGTGTGTGTGTAGAGGGGCGCGGAGTCATTAATCGAGCTATAATTACATTTAATTCTCTTAAAATTTTTTCATTCACCTTTTCCGTGCTAATATTTTACAACCTGAATGACCATGGCTTGCCCCCCCTAGTTTTCATCCTGGGTACGCCCATGCACAGGCCTGAGTGGGCCCCGGCACCCAGCCTTTCAATCATAAACTTCAGTGATCGTACAAGTTCTGTACGATCACTGAAGTTTTCGCAGTTGCAGGACCTTTAGTGACATCACATGTGTCATGTAACTCACGAAAGGTCCTAGCGGTGCACTGCGGGAGTCCCCAGGCCTGCACCGACCGCGCCGGTATTCAGATGTATGCGCGTCTTTCAAGCGCGCAATACATTTGTACAGTGCAGCCGGTGACAGGAGGGAGAGCAGCTCGCCAGGGCTGCAGAGGAGCGTGCCTTAGTCCTGCACCAACATCATCATCACCGGGGCCGCAGCTGCAGGGATGAAGAGGAGGACGCGCAGGCATAGGTAAGCGCTCCAGAGGAGCCGAAGATGTACTTTTATATGAGTGGCTGCGGGTGGGGGAGGAGCAGTGTTATTTTATAAGTGGCATTAAGAAGCGGTGGGGGACTTTATGGAGCATATTATGGGTCAGTGGGGGACATAATAGGGCAGTGGGGGACATTATAGTGCAGAGGAGACATTATAGGGCAGTGGGGGACACTATAGAGCAGTGGGGAACATAATAGGGCAGTGAGGGACATCATAGGGCAGTAGGGGACATTATAAGGCAGTGGTGGACATTATAGGGCAGTGGTGGACATTATAGGGCAGTGGGCGACATTATAGGGCAGTGGGCGACATTATAGGGCAGTGGGCGACATTATAGGGCAGTGGGGGACATTATAGGGCAGTGGGGGACATTATAGGGCAGTGGGGGATATTATAGGGCAGTGGGCGACATTATAGGGCAGTGGGGGACATAATAGGGCAGTGGGGGACATTATAGGGCAGTGGGGGACATTATAAAGCAGTGGGGGACATTTTAAGGCAGTGGGGGACATTATAGGGCAGTGGAAGGACATTATAGGGTAATGGGGGCCATTATGAAGCAAATTGGGGCATTATAAGTCAGTGGGGGACGTTATGAAAGAAATTGGAACATTATAGGGCAATGGAGGACATTATGAGGCATCAAAGATTGTGGAAGGCAGCATAGTATAATGAGGAGGGGGGATTTATACAGGGATGTAGTTGGAGGAGATATTATAGAAAGGGCAATTTTTGGGGGGATATTTTGGAAAGGGGCACTTTGTGGGTCTATTTTGGAGAGCAGCAGTGTGTGGGGATATTTTGTGCAGGAAGCAATTAACAACCCCTTCTCATTCCACTTGTTTCCCCAGACATTATTAAATAAAAGGGGCCAGGATGAGAGACATAATTACTATATGGGGCCAAAATGAGGGACGTACATTATTAGTTTATGGTGGCACGTGGGGCATAATTACTGTAGGGGCAAATTTAGGGGCAAATTAAGGGACATTATTACTGATGAACTATAAGTTAATTTTGGAGTCCAAGATGGCCGCTGTCAAAGGCAGACGTGGATGTGGGAGCTCCTGAACTATCAACGGACATCCTGCTCCCAGACGGAAAATACGACCGTCTGGCTCCCCCATCCACGTCCCCAGAGCACCCCGGGAGGGGAGAGACCCTCATTTTCTAACTGCCCCCACTGGGGCACTCTCCAGGAACCCTCCAACACTGGGACCGGACACGCCGCTGAAGGCGGCAGGGCCCGAGAAGCGTGTTACCTGAGAACCGCAGACGCCCGGAAGACACTTGCAGACCATCAGCGGGCTTTGAGAGAGTGGACCGGGAACCGGAGGCCTGACTGCCCTCACCCCCCCTCGTCCCAGATCAAACTATCCCGTCGCTAACTCACCGCACAGAGAAGCGACAGGAGAGGATCCGCCGCCATCTTGGAGGAGCACACTGTGCGCGACGATTCCACGCGCTGCGGGAGCGAAGCGGTCGGCCGGCGGGGAACGAGAGCCCCGACACTTACCAGATCTGGAGGCGGGTCCGGAGAAGAGGTGCCGGTGAACTGCGTGGGATACTGGGGAGACCGCCTGGAGCTCCTGGGACTTTGCTGGAGGTCACGCGGTGGCGACGAGCGGCGCTCCTGGAGATCCTTCGGCACCCGGGGAGAGGACCTGGCGGTGAGTGAGTAGCACTTTGTAGTCCGGACAAGCGCCCGCTCCTCACCCGTTCCAGAGACCCTCGGCGGGCCTTGAATCCTTCTCACAGTGCCGCACAGGCCTAGCCGCGAGCATCCTGTACCCTAGCGTCCCCCCCCCCCAGAGATCTCCCGAGTGGATCAGCAGCCGGCCACACTGCGGAGTTCTGAGCCGCGGGGAGTGCAGGGGCCTGTGCTGAGGGGGAGACGCCGGACAATTTCTCCCCATACCGGGTATCTGTCTGGTGAGGGAGAAGAAGGGGGAACGGAACGTTGTTGAAAGGGACCCCCACCCCAACCCAACCCAGAGAAATTAAGATTCTAAGGGGGATTTTTCATGCCCCCCACACAGCAGGGAGCTTGATCGTCACGCAATCGGACTTCCACACCTTGGCTGGGGGCAGGCAGCCTCTTTAAGACACAGCTCCACACACCTGTCCGGGCCCTGAAGCAATCAGAGAGGCCTCATAGTGGAGTCGATATAGAAAGTGGTCTCACAGAAGTACCTCTAGCATAGAGACACTCTCTTCCTACCTCCTTCCCCCTCTCTAGGGGTGTACAATGTTCTAGTCTCCGTGCTGGCTGGAGGGAGTAGGGTGGCCTAACCCCTGCTATTCATTCACTCAAGCATAAAATCATATATGTCTGACTCTACCATGGTCAAAATCGGCAACGCAAGAGCCAGCTCACTGCCCAGACCAGTTAAAACCACTACCCAGGCTGATGTCGATAAGTTTCTCAAAAAACACCTACATACAGCCGATGCTAAAACAGACAGTCCCCAAAGCATGTCTACTAATGATGCACAAGATATGGATGATGACGAAAGTGACACTGAAGGTGCTGATAATAGCAAGAGTCTCCCCATCTCAAGATCTTTTATAAAACGGATCCTCAAAAATGCGCTGGAACCGGTGGCAAGGGAGCTATCAGATATTAAACAAGAAATCGGCCAAATTGGACACAGAGTGGAAACCCTGGAAGCTGCCCAAGCCACATTAACCTCCACTTCCAACACTGTCATCTCCTGCCTTCGCCAACAGGAGGACAACATCAATCAAATTCATGCCATCCTGGAAGACCATGAAAACAGAGACAGGCGAAACAACCTCAGACTAAAGGGACTCCCAGAATCGGTGGCAAATGAAGCTTTGATCCCGACCCTACAGGGCATCTTCTCTGACCTGATAGACTCTGATCCTACTCCAACATTGGAACTGATAAGAGCTCATAGATCTTTGAGACCTCGACCCAAACAAGGGGAACCACCAAGGGATGTCATATGGCGCTTCCTGGATTACCGAATTAAAGAACTTATTATTAAAAAAGCCAGAGAAGCGGAGTCTATAAGTCATGAAGGCTCTAAAATTCTGATTTTCCAGGACCTCGCTTCCACCACCCTGACCAAAAGGAGATTGCTACAACCCTTCACAACAGTGTTACGCCAACGCCAGTTTCCGTACCGCTGGTTATATCCATTTGGCATTGCTATATCTGCTAATGGAAAACACTACCAAGCCAAAACTTCTGCGGAGATAAGGCGGATTTGTGAAGCTTTGGGGATCACATTGGAGAAATACCCGGAGCTGGAAATCCATCGATCGGCTTCTACGCTACAAATGCTTCCAGATCCGGCACCATGGCATAGTCTCACCTCAAAGACCCACAGATCCAGACGCAAAGCGGCGAAGAAACTCCAGATGAACTCTGAGGGCGAGCCCCCCTGAAGGGACCTTTGAGTGGGTCTGTTATTGCACACAACTGATTATGCTAGTTAAAACATGAAGTTATTATAGGGGTTTTGCACCTATTGCTCCCTCTTGATGCACACTCTTACTTGTTTGAATTTCAAATAGTTGAAAATGTTGATACTAATACCCTGTTCTCCTCTGAACCTCTCTCTTCCCCCTGCTCTTTCTATCTCTTCTTCTCTTCTATTGGTCATAGGTCTGGTCCATTCATCCCGATGGAAAAAGAACAGAATGTCCTTCCACCTGTATTACCATGGCATTACATCATAAGGTATTTACGGCGATAAGCCTCAATGCACATGGGTTAAATTCCCCCATACAAAGGTCACAGACTCTACATAGCCTACAAAAGAAGCACGCAGACATGATATTCTTCCAAGAAACGCATTTCCGCGAAGGCAAAATCCCAAGTTTTAACAAAGCACACTACAACACCTGGTTCCATGCCCCCTCCCCACGTAAAGGTTCTAGAGGGGTCTCCATAGCCCTGGCTAAAGATATACCCTTTCTAGCTCAAGATGTCGCTATTGACCCAGACGGCCGGTTCATTTTCGTTAAGGGTATTTTAGCCGGCTCTATGGTAACCCTAGGGAATGTATATGCCCCAAATGTCAAACAGATTCGTTGGTTGATGTCCACACTCAAAAAATTCCGCGTTTTTTCAGAAGCTACTCCAATATTGTGCGGTGATTTTAATGTGACTTTGGAACCTAAACTGGACTCCACTGCAAAAAAAAGTCACCTCTCTTTAAGGGACCTATCTCGGATTAAATGCTCTCTCCTTTCCCTTTCTTTGATAGATATATGGCGCTACCAACACCCCACAACTAAAGATTTTACATTCTTCTCTAATCCTCATAAATCATACCACAGACTAGACTACATTTTTCTACCCAGGCATCTACTACCTAATGTCAATGACTCAGAGATCCAATCAACACCTTACTCCGACCATGCTTATGTCTCAGTCAGTTTCTCACTCCTGAGGCCGTATTGGCTTCACCGTACGTGGAGATTGAATGAATCAATTCTCTCCTCGGAAGAAAATAAGAAACGCATATCTGAATGTCTCCGTAATTATTTTGCAGAGAACAAGACACCAGATATTGCGGCCCCAATGTTGTGGGAAGCGCATAAGACGGTCATTAGGGGAGAGTTGATCTCCATTTCCTCATACCTCAACAAGCAAAGGAAATCGTTCCTGCAGACTTTGTATGCTGAAATTGCCACGCTGGAGGCTCAGCATAAAAAGTCCCTATCCCAACAGACATTAGAACAACTGACTGCGAAGCGTGTGGAACTTAGGGATATGCTCAATAAACAGTCGGCTAAATTTTATCTCGGTTGGAGGAATCGTATGTTCCTCCACGGGGATAAAGCCTCTAAACTCTTGATGTCCCTGAACTATAAGTTAATTTTGAGGATACTGTCTCCAATGGGGGAACAAGTGTCTGACGTGGTGTAGAAATTGGGGAAATAGTGAGGAATGTGCTCTGGGAGTGATCGGCTATAGGTGACTGTTATTTTCTGCAGAGTCACATCATGGCAGGAAGAAGTGATGGCGGTCAGCGCTGGATGAAGAGAAAAAGTGAAGATGAATAAAGTCAGCTAGAGACGTCACTGGTAAGTCAGTGTGTTACATGAACACACACACTATATACTGTATACAGAGCTCCTGTATATAATGTCACTGGTGAGCACTGTATTACCTATACACTATATACAGAGCTCATATGCATTATGGCACTGATGATAATAATATTAGTGTTATTAGCATTGTAGTTTTTATTCATGATCATTATTATAGTATTATATGTCCTTGTGTGGTAGTAATATGTCATCTGGTCATGTTGTACTGATATTTGTCTCGTGTGTGCTATTATTTAGTCATTATGTGGTGTGGTAATAGTGTCACGGTATTTCTCCCTTGTATGTGGTTGTATTCGGTCACTATGTGGTCTGATTATGGTGTGGCGGTATTACTTTCTGGTATGTAGTTATAGTCGGTCATTATGTGGTGTGGTTATAGTGTTGCGGTATTTCTCCCTTGTATGTGGTAATATTCGGTTACTGTGTGGTCTAATTATGATGTGGTGGTATTACTCTCTGGTATGTGGTTGCTTTGGATCACTATGTGTTGGTAGTATGTTATCTGGTCATAGTGTCACGGTATTTCTCCCTTGTATGTGGTATTATTCGGTCACTTTGTGGTCTGGTCACGGTGTGGTGGTATTTCTCCCTTGTATGTGGGTGTATTTGGTCACTGGTGGTAATATGTTGTCTGGTCACGGTGTGGTGGTATTTCTCCCTTGTATGTGGGTGTATTTGGTCACTGTTTGTTGGTAATATGTTGTCTAATCACTGTGTGGTGGTATTTCCCCCTTGTATATGGTATTATTGGTTTTGGTATAGTGGATTGTGTTGTGTATGAAGGTCATTTTTTCTGTCTATAAGGGGGAGATTATTTCCAGTAGAAATTAAATACTTAAACATTTAACCCCTCCCTGTCCTGTGACTATTACACTGCAGTAAATATGCACTTACAGAGATTCTCCAGTGAAAACAAGTAATCACCTTTACTAAGGCCACGTGCACACACTGAGTATTCAGTGCGTTTTTTACCTCAGGATTTGAAGCCAAAACCAGGAGCAGTAAAATCAGAGAAAAAGTGTAATAGAAACATGGACACCACTTCTGTATTCATCACCCACTCCTGGATTTGGCTACAAATACTGATGTAAGACACTGACCAAATACTGAACGTGTGAACGTGGCCTAAAGATAAGTCATAATTCATTCATCTGTGTGGACCGATTGCTGGGACCTGCACTGATCTAGCAACTAGTATCCCCCATTACACTGGAGCTCGTGTCCGACTCGACCCCTGATCCATTCATTCCCTCAGTGGCTGTGAGCACTGCGCTTGTTATTATCTGGCTGCTCCACAGAGGATGAATGGAGCTGTGGTCACACACCCCACCCCACAGAGGATGAATGGAGCTGCGGTCACATACCCCACCCCACAGAGGATGAATGGAGCTGCGGTCACACACCCCACCCCACCCCACAGAGGATGAATGGATCTGCGGTCACACATCCCACCCCACAGAGGATGAATGGAGCTGCGGTCACACATCCCACCCCACAGAGGATGAATGAAGCTGCGGTCACACACCGCACCTGCTGCTGCAAAAAGTTTTCCCATCTTCCGATCGGTGCGGTTTCCACTGGTCTGGTTCCACCAATCAATAAGTTATCACCAACCTACCCTGTGGATCGGTGATAACTTGTTTTCACCAAAGACCCCGTTACTGCAAACGACTATAATTGCACATCCCAGCTATGGTGCACAATATAGATGTGCAGGAGCCTCCTGTGTATACAGTCAAAGCAACACAATAATGGGGATAACGCTAATGGGTGTTTATATTTAGCTGTAGGGTGGGCCCATGGAGTCAATTCTCCTGGTGGGCCCCCAGACAGCCCAGTCCGCCCCTGACCCCCGCTATCATAGACTACTACTCCCTACCGCCCTGTGGCCCAGCTCTACCTGTCAGGGAGCGTCACAATCCTATATCAGCGTCTGGTGACATTTGCAGCTATCAGGTAATCTGCCTGCTTGTACTTCCTTGTTCTCACCAGCGCTCCTGATAAGGCCTCAGTGCACAGATCACAGGTTTTGTTTTAACTGTGTCTCTGATTAGGGCATTCAGTCTATGCAGCAGTAATTATCATAGTGGCACCTGACAAGGCTGCAGTGTTTACTTACCTCTAATCTTATTAGGCTGCTTTCACACTATGTTTTTTTAACATGCGTCATGAACGTTTTTTTGCTGTAAAAGCGGATCCTGCTTTTACAGCAAAAAACGCATGCTAACGCATGTGTTATTTTGCAGGATCCTGTCACTGGATGTTTAGGGGCGGGAATTGGAGTCATGTGATCGGGAGTGAGGGGAACTAAACGTGTCAGACTGGGAGCCGGCTTCTTACAACTGCGGAGGTTCGCAACCAAGGTAAACATCGGGTAACTTGCTTAGATACCCGATATTTATCTTGGTTACGAGCATCTGTACACGTAACCAACGTAAACATCGGGTAACTAAGAGAAGTGGTTACCCGATATTTACCTTGGTTACGAGTGTCCGCAGCTCTCAGGCGGGGGAGAGAGAGAGGAGAGGAAGGAGGAGAGACAGAGAGAGGGGGAGGGAGGTGGAGAGAGGGAGGAGAGAGAGGGACTGATCACGCGAGACTGGTTTCTGGGCATGCTCAGTAGAGCAAGCAGGATCCTGTCTATCAGCATGCAGCGTTCACATGCGGTTGCGTGCTGTTTAGTCAGGATCCAGCAATTTGCAGTATTTGGACGCAGCTCAAAAACGCTACAAGTAGCGTTTTTGAAAAATGTTAAAAAACTGCAAGTCGCTGGATCCTCACTATAACGCACGCAAACGCAGGTGAACGCATGTTAACGCGAGTCCATTGCAAATGCATTGAAATGAAAACGCATTTGCACTGGATCCGCTTTTGCGTTAAAAAAACGTTCATGACGGCTGTTAAAAAACGTAGTGTGAAAGCAGCCTAACATGACTAATAGACTTGCATATCGTTATCCTTGTCACAGCCACTGTCCCTGGTATCATTCAATAAGGGCTCTTTTTGCTCTCATATTTACCCCTTGTCCCAGAGTGTTAATACATTTCTGTATATATATACTTATATTCTCCATCTTGAGAGTTTATCATTTGGGGAACTTATCAGCCACCCCTCCCCCCTCCCTTTCTAAGTACTGGTAATACCATTAACTCTCTCCAGCCATCTATGGAGTTTTAATAAATGGAGATAAGCTGCGCTCCACTGCCCCAGGCTCTGGTGCACGGGAGAAGGTTATGTCCAAAATATTCAAAATACCCCGGCACACAGAATAGGAAGGAGATATCCAGTCACTGGTTCTTTTTAATATGCTCGTGATTTTTATTCAAGATTTATTTATAACAGTCAGTCCAACGTTTCAGCCCATACAAGAGCTAACGTTTCAGCCCATACAAGAGCTTTCACCAGGGACATGAAATACTGTAATGTTTAGAGAAAAAAAGGTCCTATATACACAGGGAGAACTGGGAATAGAGCAAAGTAGTAGGAGGATTGTAAGAAGAATGTCAAGGTTCTGATAAAATCCGTAGTACTCAATGAGAGCAGTATAATGGCTGTGCTTATCTGATGTACTGGGGCTCACATGTGTGAAATACAGATAATGCTGAGCTCAAAATTATGCTGTTACAATATCTTATGTAAAGGGATTACATCAAAAGGAATCCGGGGATTACAATCTGTAACCGGAAAATGGGGGTAGATGCCTCATAGAGCATAGGAGAGGCTATTAATTAGAATGAAGTTGTAGCCAGGAGGTGGCCTGGATTGCCTATCGCAGCATGTGGTTGAAGCGAGGTGAGAGGGGCTCTCTCACCTCGCTTCAACCACATGCTGCGATAGGCAATCCAGGCCACCTCCTGGCTACAACTTCATTCTAATTAATAGCCTCTCCTATGCTCTATCAGGCATCTACCCCCATTTTCCGGTTACAGATTGTAATCCCCGGATTCCTTTTGATGTAATCCCTTTACATAAGATATTGTAACAGCATAATTTTGAGCTCAGCATTATCTGTATTTCACACATGTGAGCCCCAGTACATCAGATAAGCACAGCCATTATACTGCTCTCATTGAGTACTACGGATTTTATCAGAACCTTGACATTCTTCTTACAATCCTCCTACTACTTTGCTCTATTCCCAGTTCTCCCTGTGTATATAGGACCTTTTTTTCTCTAAACATTACAGTATTTCATGTCCCTGGTGAAAGCTCTTGTATGGGCTGAAACGTTAGCTCTTGTATGGGCTGAAACGTTGGACTGACTGTTATAAATAAATCTTGAATAAAAATCACGAGCATATTAAAAAGAACCAGTGACTGGATATCTCCTTCCTATTCTGTGTGCCGGGGTATTTTGAATATCTATGGAGTTTTGGCTGTTCTTTTAACTATTTAAATACCAATA
This sequence comes from Anomaloglossus baeobatrachus, assembly GCF_048569485.1. Lineage (NCBI taxonomy): Eukaryota > Metazoa > Chordata > Amphibia > Anura > Aromobatidae > Anomaloglossus > Anomaloglossus baeobatrachus. The sequence goes on along the minus strand of NC_134359.1, from coordinate 146,552,055 downwards.
TATATATGTATACACACTGACCTCTCCTCTCTCCTCTCTCCTTTTTTATTTACTTATTTTGCACTTTGCACTTTTTGATTGTTCAGTAACCATAATTCTTGGACACATTAATGTATTGGTCCAAGATTTTCTTATTTATATACTTATCACTTTATGATTAACTGATAATGTATTTTATTGTATCTATACATCTATTGGTTTGAGATATAACTTGATGAACTCCTATATGGTTGTATTTAGTATCCTTGATCATATATAATGTTGTGATACATTCTTCAGTTTTATTTTTATGTGTATACTCCATATTTATATTGAACTTTGAGACAGGGATGATATGATTGTATGGATTGTGACGCCTATTGTCCAGCTCCGGCTGTGTCTCTTGAGATTAAATGGTTTTTAATAAATTAATAAAATATTTTGTATACATTATAGACCTTCGTATTCGTTTTTTTCTTTTTTGGTCTTACCTGTGGAGAGCTATACCAACCAAGCTGCGTCACCATCTGCCCCAGAGGTATCATCCCGCAGCGTCGGCTATCTCTGGCCGAGTACCACAGGTGTCATCACAAACTATTATTCCCTTTTCTTTAACTGACACCGCCGGGGTCACGGAATCGGGCCTTGCTACCGGAGCATCCCAGAACCAGAATCACGGCCCAGTAACGAGTGCTTTATGGCCCCGGTGCAGGCATGTCAGCAGCACCATCTCTAAGCTGTACCAATCACAAAATGGCCCCCTTACCTTTTCAAAGCTCTATCCCTATACTCATACATGCTGGCGGATGCAATGTGTGCAAAATGGCGGCGGGAGGTCTTTTATTGGCCTTATGATGCTGCGCGGCCAGATGGCAAGATGGCTGTGGCATTACTATGATTGGTTAAGAAAGCCAACATGTTTAGTGGCTGCAAATCAGCCACCAAACATACTGAGAGAGACGCTTGCAATGTAATGTGCACAAAATGGCAGCGGCCAGCCAATCACAGTAATGCGGCATTACTGTGATTGGTTAAGAAGCCCAACATGTTTAGTGGTTGCAAATCAGGTGCCCAACATGCTGAGCTGGACATTCACATATAACGAGCCGAATACACCATTACTTGCTATATAACTAATACCCCGAATGTCACACTAGTCTGCGAATAATGACAAATACATTCACTCATCACTAGTAGTGGTCAAAAACAGCTGAATACACGCTTTGTTATCGTTCTCTGTATATAGGCCACCTATTAATCTGAACTTGTTTATGTGTCAAAGAATGAGGAGAACATCTACAGCCAGAGCAGGGGTGGTAGTACCGGGAGAGGAGCTGGGAGCGGACATGTACTGGGAGTCTGCAGACAGGTGAGCATGACATTTTTTTTTCTACTGTTCACTTTTGATTTCGCAGCTGCTTCCACCTCCACCGGACATAGCGCAGGACGGGAGCGGACATGGAGCCGGATGGGAGGTGGAAGCAGCGGTGGCGGTACCGGAAGGATTCACGCTTCTGTGTTTACTAACAGAAAGAATCCTCTTCCTGTACATGTCACTGTACTACCCACCCCTTGCGTTTATAGCTGCGTTTTTAGTCATAGAAACACACTAAAATGCACCTATATTTGCAATTTGCATTTTTCATTGCGTTTTTGAACATCTCATTGAACTCAATGGCTGGAAAACGCAGTGAAAAACGCAAAAATAATTGACATGCTGCATTTTTGTGGGCACCACAAAAACGCAGCTAAAAAAACCGCTGTGCGCAGACAGCAAAAATAAAAACTCATAGACTTTGCTGGTGAAGCAAAGTCATGCAGTTTTCTGACCAAAAACGCACCCAAAAAACATGTAAAAACGCCGTGAAAAACGCACTGTGCGCACATAGCCTAATAGGGGATGTGACCGTAGTGGTAAATGGTTGAAGTGGTAAATCTATGCCTGCTATGCTCCAAACGGAAACACCTTCCTCTGCTGCAGGCAGGCAGCAGGCTGGTCATAGTTATTTCTTAGGCCTGAGTACCCTTGCATGAATTGTGAAGCCAGAACATGATGTGGCGGTTTTAAATTATATCGCTACCAGTGCCTCCAGTTCCACCTCAAAGCTCAGAGTTGTCTTCTAAGTTACATGGTTATGTTCCTTCCACCTCAAGCCACTCAAAATCAACCAAGTAGTGTGAGTAATAAGTCATGCAGCAGTCACTTATACTTTTTGATGACTCTGCTGAAGGAGTTCCCATGGCCCAGGGCTGGTGGATACAGTCTGCGGATCACCGCATTACAGCTCAGAATGATGAAATGCAGTTGTGTGCAGACTGGGAAGGAGGGTAGGGCTGGTGAGTGGGTGGAAGACTATGTGAGGGTTAATGACGAGGTTCTTGATCTCACCTGGAGTGACGGCTGTGATAGTGACATGCGCAGTTCCGATGAAGAGGAGGTGTTCAGGCAGATGAACCAGCAGCACAGCAAAAGAATGAGCATGGGGCAGAAGACCTGTGGACAGCCCATAGCCAGTAAGTTAGCTCCTATCGCCCGTTGTGCCAGTGAAAACCTCCCAACAAAGCCAGCTCAAACAGCTCCTTGGCATGGCATTTTTTCTGGGAATTTGCTGATGACAAGTGGTGTTTTTTTAAAATTATTTAAATAATTACAAAGAAAAGTGACATGCGGTCCCAACTTGTTTTGATACACAGCCAAGATAAGCGCACGGATGGGGGCTGCAGCCTGTAGCAGTCTACTTCATCTGTGCTGGATATCATAATATAGGGGGACCCTACGCCAATTACTTAATTTATTCATTCATTTTTACACCAATAGAAACACGCACACAGTGTTTGTGATTGGTTGCAGTCAGACATGCTGTCACGAAGGGTGGAGACACGTCTTACTGCAACCAATCAGACGCTGGGAGTGCGGGTGGAAGCAGAGCATATGTATGAGGTTATTGAGCAGCACCAGAAGTAGCGTTACAGCCTCTCGGGAGACTCTAAGTATAACGCGCCTGCTCCAATCCTCCAATCCCTTCTACCATCATTTCCAGGCAGATATCGGGGATCAATTCTGGGCCAGAACTGGGTTTTCTTTTTAAACCCGGTTAGTCCCAGGTATCAGCCGATCCGCCCATCACTATTTGTAAGTAGTTACAGCAAAACAGTACATTTTTCTATTAAATCAACAGAAGTTTAGTATAGATCTCACCCATACTTGCTTGGATCCTGAATAGTTTAAAGTCACAGTGTGACTTGCTGTATTCTGTCCATGAAGACCCTCGAGTGAGTGAAACACACCGCCGAGTGTTATGTGATGAGATATTTATACAAATACTTCTCAATAAATTAGATTATCATCCAAAAGTTAATTTATTTCAATAATTCAATACAAAAAGGGAAACACATATTACTGTATATAGAGTCATTACAAACAGAGTGATCTAGTTCAAGTGTTTATTTCTGTTAATGTTGATGAATATGGCTTACAGCCAATGAAAACCCAAAAGTCATTATCTCAGAAAATTCGAACATTTTATAAGACCACCTGAAAAAAATTATTTTTTTTTCTGTTTTTTTTTAAATTTAGCATTTTTATTGGTTTTCATAACAAAAGCAATTCCAATCATTGATATGTAAAAATAGAGAAATAGAGAAAATAGCATCATGGTACCATGAATAACAACAATCTATCAGTAAGTCACGTAGCTTTGCAACTCAGGTGATCATATTATATACATTTGACTCGTCCCACAATCTCTTTCCTCGATCCTCCACTGCAACAGAGGCACGAATAACTTAAGAAAAGAACAAAAAAGAGAAGGAAAGAGTAAAGAAGGAAGGAAGAATAATAGAGAAGGAGAAAGATATGCCACAAACACCCCTACCCGTCCGGTTCAAGACCCATAATTAAAGAGCACTCAGGAAAGTATTACTCTGTTCTCATGAGTGCGTGTCCCATTCTACCTCGCGTTACAGAAACCAGGACTAGTCAGGAAAGATTCCCAATGGAACCACTTTGCAGCGGTGGTCTCCACATCATTACGAGATTGGGCCAGAATTCTTTCCATCCGGTAGATTATGTCCACCTCACTTATCCATTCCTCCACAGAAGGCGACTCGGTGGTCTTCCAGTGTCGAGGTATAACAGTCAAGGCCGCCTGAAGGAGATGCCTGAGTAGCGATTGTTTATATATCTTTTTTGACAGTGGGAACATATATAGGAGAACGGCCTCGGGTCGTCTGGGCACCGCCACCCCCGAGATCTCCTGAATCGCTCTCAAGACACTGTCCCAGAAAGCAGCCAAGACCGTACATGACCACCATATATGGGTCATAGTACCCTCCTGCCGTTCGCAACGCCAACACACATCTGGGACCCCCGGGCACCACCTGCGGAGCAAGGAGGGGACCCTATACCATCTTGAGACAACTTTATAACTTGTCTCCTGGGACCTGGTGGCGGTCGCTGACTTGTGGGATAGATGGAAACAGCGGTCCCATTGTTCTCTAGAGAATACCTGTCCAAGCTCATTCTCCCAAGCTCTGCAAAAGGGAGGAAGGTGGACCGAATCGTTGATAGTCAGTAACTTATAGATGCTTGAAATAGCATATTTAGGGCTGGGACCCGAGATACATAGATTTTCGAAGGGTGACATAGATTGTGTGGGCTCGTGTGACTGACTAGCAGATGAAAGGAAGTGCTGAAGCTGTGCATACTCAAAATGATAGTGTGGCCTCAGCGGGCGGTCCCCCAGGACCAGAGTGAGTGGGAGAGCTGTCCTCTGGGGTGCCACGTGAAGCATACGCAAAGGGGCCTGTCTGGTACCGCCCAGGAAAATGGCACCCGACGCACCAGGCAGGAACTTCGGGTTATCGGTTATTGGCATCAGCGGGCCCAGTGGTTGGATCAAAGTATTTTTCCCCCCGGGAACATGCAGGGTTCGTAAGGTCTGTCTCACACTATAAACCACCATGAGTTTGTTTTTGTTCAGAAAGGGCCAGGTCCAAGGCAGGGTTGGTACCGACAAGGTGCATGCATCATGAGCAATGCTTACCCATAACTTGGAGCCTCTGCCACGCAACAGGTCAATAACACTCGCATGGGCTGCCGCTAGATGATACCTCCTACAGTCCGGTAGCCCCAGGCCACCCGCATCCTTCGGACGGGTCAGAACCGCTCCCCGAATTCTAGGACGGCCCTTGGACCATATAAATTGGATAAATAATTGCTTAACTTTGCGCCAAAACGACGCGGGGACATGAACCGGCACCGTCTGCAGGAGATATAATAGTCTAGGAAGTACAGTCATCTTAAGTGCACCAACCCTGCCAAACCAGGACAGGACCCCCCGATGCCACGCCGCCAGATCCTTCTCCAGCCTAGTGACAAATTGTTGGAAATTAAGGGAGAACAGCCTGGAGAGGTCAGACGGAATAGTAATACCCAGGTAACCAATACTGTCGCCACGGGGCCATCTGAAGGGAAAACCGGACCGCAACGAGGAAACCTGACTCCGGGGCAGGGTCACGTTTAGAGCCTCCGATTTGTCAAAATTAATTTTGAAACCAGACCACCTCCCAAATCGCTCCAGCTCGGACATCAACACAGGGAGCCCAACCAAAGAAAGATAGATCAGAAGGTCATCGGCGAATGCCGAACATTTATATTCACTATTTGCTATTTTGATTCCCCGAATGTCCGAGTTGGTCCGAAGGGCCGCCATCAAATGCTCCATCACCAGAATGTATAATAAGGGGGATAGGGGGCATCCCTGCTGGGTCCCATTGCATATAGTAAAGGGGGTGGACAAAGTACCATTAATTTTTATACGTGCTGACGGGGAACGATAAAGTGCCAATATTTTAGAAGTGAGGTTGGGGCCCAACTCCAGGTGGTGCAAGGTTTGCGAGAGAGAGTCCCATGATATTCTGTCAAAGGCCTTTTCGACGTCCAGTGATAGTATCATGAGTGGCATTTCCTTAGTATGAGCATAATGGATGATGTCCAGGGTTTTCAGGTTGTTGTCCCTGGCTTCTCTTCCAGGGACAAAGCCCACCTGGTCCGGGTGTATCAAATCCGGTGGGAGGGGATTCAATCTGTTAGCAATAAGTTTGGCATAAAATTTGAGGTCCACATTAAGTAGGGAAATCGGCCTGTAGTTCCCACGTGTTCGGATCCTTCCCTGTCTTAGGGATAACCGTAATGTGTGCGCTAACGTGGAATCAGCCGGAAAGGATGCAACCTCCGAAATAGAGTTAAAGGATTCCAACATTAGAGGGGCGAGAAGTTCCGGAAAGGCTTTATAAAATTTAGCTGTCAGGCCATCCAGGCCTGGGCTCGTATTTGCACGTGTGTCCCGAATGACTTGCAAGAGTTCCTCCAACCCAAACGGGGCCTCCAAATCATCAATTATGGTTCTAGACAGTTTTTTAAACGGGGAGGGGGGGAATGCCTTTCATCACCGTGGACCACCGGAGGCGGGGTCAGGTTATAGAGCTTAGAATAATAGTCGTGGAAGGCGCCCGCGATATCGGGTGTAGTGTGCACCAACTTATCCAGGGAATTTTTGACACAAGATATAAGAGATGTCGCCTTTTTGGCCCGTATCGCATTGGCTAACATTCTACCTGGTTTGTCCCCGAGTTCATAGAATCGACTTTTACCTATTTGGATAATATGGCTGTATGCTGAGTCCATCTCTTAACCTCCAGTCGCGCCCCCAGAAGCGCCCTCAAAGTGGGGGCATTCAGTGCCCGTTTGTGAAGGAGTTCTAGGTTTGTGACCTTCTGTAAGGCATCTTTTATAGCCTGGGCTCTCACTCTTTTAATCCTCGCACCATGTTTAATTAATACTCCCCGTAGGATGCACTTGAGGGCCTCCCACTTGAGAGTGGGTGCCGTGGTGTCCGACGTGTGATCCGTCCTAAAATTGGATATAGAAGCACGTATATCCGAGGCACAGGGCTCGTCTAGGAGCAAGGATTCGTTCAGCCGTCACGACCCCATCGTCCTCGTCAAGGAGGGAACATGTATGGAGCAAAACACCGGGGCGTGGTCCGACCACAGGATGTTTCCGATCCCCGTGAACGAAAGCCAGGACATCACAACATGCTGAACCAAGATGTAGTCCAGGCGGCTGTAATAATCCTGTGGGTGTGAATAAAAACTATAGTCCCTCTCTGAGGGGTGTTGTATTTGCCAAGCATCGAATAATTGTAGATGTAATAATGACCTCTTAATCCGCTTGATAAATGTATAGGAGAGACTGGATTTACCCTTAGAATTATCTAGTGCTGGGTCCAGTGTCACATTTAAATCCCCACACAAAAGTACCGTACCTCTCACCAAGGGGAGGGAGGTATCTACCAGGCTGGCGACAAACAGATCCTGATTTTGATTAGGGGCATACGCATTAATAACCGTAAAAGTATCGTCACGCAGGGACAATGACAGGATAATGTAACGGGCTCCCTCATCTATTTTGAGATCCATGATTTGATGGGGGAGCGATCTATACACTGCAATCGCCACCCCCTTTGAATGTGACTCTGGGTTATTGGAGAAAAACCAAGTAGGGTAATATTTGTTTTTAATCTTAGGGGAATGATTGGTCTTAAAGTGGGTCTCCTGAAAACAAGCTAAATGTATCTTATGTTTGTGGAGGTGATACAGGATCTGTGCCCTTTTCTCCGGCTTGTTGAAACCTTTCACATTGAAAGAGGCGATGTTCAAATTTGCCATTTGTGACATAATCGGGGTTCTGCACTCGTATATAGAGCGGGTCGTGGCCTCTGTGGAGGGTGCCCGTGGCTAGAGCGAACAGAGGAAAGAAAAAGCAGAAAAGAAACAAAAGATGAGAAAACAAAAAAAACACAAACAAGCAGAGGGACAGTCTCTGCGCTTAACTCAAGGCGCACAATTGCGCACCATGGGAGCATGCCCCACACAAACTAGCAGAGCAGAGGTTCCCGACCTATGTGGGGGTGAAAATGGCAAGTCATAGCATGAGAACAGCTCCTGTAAAGGAAAAACCAGTAAGCACTAGTAAACGAATGATACTATATGAAACACCGACATCCGAGTAAACAATTGATACTTGAATTTCTGGGCAAATAACCTAAAAAGAAAAACCATTAATCGTCCAAAGGCCGCATAGGGGTCTCAGGTCTTCTCCCCCCTATAATCCTCCTCCCAGGTGTGGGGCAGTTGGGCTTACTAGGAGGATGCCCAGGCCACTAATCATCCTTCTATGGGACACGAATAGTCCGCTCAGGTCTGGTCTCGAGACCTCTGGGGACCCGAGTGCGGGTGCCTCCTCTCTCCAGGCTGGTCCACCCTCTGCGGCAGGCCCGTCATCTGCTCACGGGCTATTGGATTCTTGAGTGGCCCAGAGCTCCTCCCCGGGTGCCAGGGACGAAGCATAGTGTCGGGCCAAAGAGGGAGAGTCATAGTTGGCAGGTCCAGTCCGGACAAAAATGCTGGCAAGTCCTCCGGGGAACGCAGGACATGATTTATAGAACCTTTGCAAACCGACAGGGAGAAGGGAAAGCCCCACTGGAACTGGATCCCCCTCTCTCTCAGGGAGTCCAGCAGAGGTTTAAGGGCCGCTCTCTGGGCCAGTGTATGTCTGGACAAGTCCGGTAAGATCCTTATCAGTTTTCCATTATAGGTAAGGCTGGATTTCTTTCTAGCCGCCTGCAGGATGGCTTCTTTAAGTCCATAGAAGTGGACGCGGCACACAATGTCCCTTGGTCTGGGGTCCTCTGGATCTATGGGACGGAGCGCCCTGTGAGCTCTATCAAGCTCGATCCTGGTTCCAGGTGGACGTTTAAGAAGATTGTTGAAGATGGAGATCAAAACTAAGGGAATGTCCGCTGGAACGATGGATTCGGGCAAACCCCTTACACGGAGATTATTTCTCCTGTTTTGATTTTCCAGGTCATCAATATTTTGTTGTAGAGAAAACAATTGCTTGGATTGATCTTGTAGCTTAGTTTGCAACCCTTGTATGGAAGCAGTATTAGAATCTTGGGCGGAAGGGAGATCATCTACTCTGGATGTGAGAGATGAGAGATCTGATCGGAATTGTGCAAATTTCTGCTTGCACTCCGCCACAACCTGGTTTGCCAAGGCCATTATATCATTTTTAGTAGGTATCGCCTGAAGAAGCGTGCGGAGATCCGCCAATGAGGCCGGCCTGTCATCTCCCACTGGGGTCATTGGAGGGGGCAGGGGGGGTCCCACCTGGTAAGGGCCACACGGAGTTGCATATAGAGTCCATTGTGGTGTACTGGACATGTGGTGCCCCTCCCTCAGGGAAACAAGCGCTGTCTGCTGTGGGGCAGGCTGGTGCGGGTTGGGGCCCGTTGAAGAAAAACGGAGCAGTGTTTCTGGCAATATGTGTGGGTCCCGGGGGGGGACTGCATGCCCAGGACGAACCCGACGCCCACTGAGGTGAATTGCTGGAGGTGGTGGTCTCCTTTAGTAATGCCCATGCTGGTGCCTCTGTGTCATCTATGGGCTGGGGGGAGGGGAGACTTTTGTCAGCTTGTGCACCCTCTTGTGTGCTTGTATAGGCCTCACTCAGCACTCCAGTGCTTCCCCCACACTGTGATCCAGCAGAGATAGAGTCACACATAGCAGCTGCCCGTGTAAGCAGCACTTCACGTGGGTCTCCCTCCCCCCTGTAGGAGCCACCTGATGCCTCTTCCTGCAGGGATCCCTCTGGCAGTGCGGCCTTCTGCTGGCTCCGTCGGCCATCTTGTGATGGTAGTTTCCCTGCATGGCGTCCCCCAGGGGCCGGGAACGGGGCTCCTCCTGGGGTATCCCGGCACTCACCCCTCTCCACAGTGACCTCAGCTGGCTCCGGATGATGGCAGGTTCCCGTCTCCCCCGCCTCATGGTTATCAGCAGCCTCCCCTGGCTCCGTCTCCTGAGCAGGCCATATGGGAGCCTCGGCTGACAAGCTCCTCGCTCCTGACAGGTAAGGAATGATGTTGTCGCTCCTCTGTGGGCCCGTGCGGGTAGAGGAGCGTGCCCTGGATCGTTTGATGCCGGTCTTGCCCATCTTAGTGATCGGATGCCGGTGGATTGTGCTGGAAGTGCTGTGGAGCTGGGAAGGTGCACGTCCTCACTCGGCCATGTCCAGCCACGCCCCCCCCCGAAAAAAAATTATTTTAAACTCAGAAATGTCGGCCTACTGAAAAGTAACTGCACTCAATACTTATTCGGGGCTCCTTTTGCATGTATTACTGCATCAATGCGGCGTGGCATGCATTCAATCAGCCTGTGACACTGCTGAGGTGTTATGGAAGCCCAGGTTGCTTCGATAGCAGCTTTCAACTCATCTGCATTGTTCGGTCTGGTGTCTCTCATCTTCCTCTTGACAATACCCCATAGACTCTTTATGGGGTTTAAGTTGGACGAGTTTTCTGGTCAATCAAACACAGTGATACTGTGGTTATTAAACTAGGCTGTTACAAGAGCTGGCGGATTGAGGGAAAATAAGATACAAAACCTTCCCTCTCAATCGCAAACCGGGGTCCACCATACAGAGATGTTATACTGCTGCTAGTAGTCCAGAGGACAAGGCGGACAAATAGCTTATAGGTAACAATAAATAAAACCCAATCGGCTGTGTTGACGACACACAGTAGTGTATAGTGGGTCGTAAAAACCTGTGTTCACATCACAGAGGTTATACAAACTATATGAACATAGTCGCCATAACCAATGTTAACCTCACAGAGGCTACGCAGAGCAAAAATTTAAAGTAAAACCCCATGCACACACCCACACTCAGAACACCTGCCTAACCAGCGACTCTGAAGTGGCAGAGGAGTGCGACATGCTCATAACGCATGCACACAAAGGGAATGTCTGTGGAGGCCCTTGAACACGCTATGCTTACAACAGACTGTTTCCAAAACTAACCTGCCTAAGTGGCCCGCATAAGGTGTGGAGAATCTCTCGTAGCACCAGGCCATGGCACGAGCAGTGCCTGCCCTGGTGACCTGCACTCGATGTGGAGTAACCCTCTCACAGCACCGGGTCACTGGTCTATGAGCAGTACCTGCTTAAGTGAACTGTCTAAGGCATGGAGTAGCTCTCACAGACCTAGGTAACTGCAATGGCGTCCAGCCTGACTTCCAAACACATGAGGTGATAAGCATTTGATAAGTGCGCGCCTGTGGGAGCCTTAAATAGCATTAACTCCACCCCAAATGATCACAGGACCACCCCAAACAAGGGCGTCAGTCATCATAAGACGACCACGTCCAATAGTTCTGAAGGCGAGCGTCCAACTGCGAATCAACAACTGACACATCAGCAGGGCAGCTGACGTAAGAGAGCCAGTCAGGACCCGCCACGTCACAGACATACTCAGGCCAATCAGGAGCCGCCACGTCATGGACATACTCAGTGCAGTCCTTTCCAAACTTAGCTCAACCAGAGTGGAAACTTCCCCCACATGCCCAGTAGCAGATTTTCTACACTAAAGCCTGCTTTACATGTTACGATTTCGCATACGATATCATATGCGATCGTAACCGCCCCCATTGTATGTGCGGCACGTTCAATTTCGTTGAACGTGTCGCACAAATGATTAACCCCCGTCACACGTACTGTACTTACCCATCCATACGACCTCGATGTGAGCGGCGAACATCCACTTCCTGCAATGGGAGGGACGATCGGCGTCACATCGACATCACGAAGCAGCCGGCCAATAGAAGCGGAGGGGCGGAGATGAACGGGACGTAAACATCCCGCCCACCTTCTTCCTTCCGCATTGCCGGCCGGGAGTCGCAGGACGCAGGTAAGCTGCAGTTGATCGTTCCCGGGATGTCACACACTGCGATGTGTGCCACCCCGGGTACGATGAACAACCTGTCGTTCAATTTTTAGGAATTGAACGACGTGCATGCGATGAATGTTTTACCGTTCAATCGCAATCGCACGTAGCTGTTACATGCTACAATGTAACTTATGATGCCGGATGTGCGTCACTTACGACGTGACCCCGCCGACACATCGTAAGATACATTGTAGCATGTAAAGCGCCCTTTAGTCTCTGGAAGAGGAGACTCAGCCCAAGTATGCTCAGTAGGATAAACACAAGACTAATGCGGGCTTCACACGATACGATCTATCGTGCGATTGTACGAGCGATCGTACCCGCCCCCGTCATTTGTGCGTCACGGGGAATTAGTTGCCCGTGGCGCACAAAGTCGTTAACCCCCTGTCACACGTACTTACCTACCAGGCGACGTCGCTGTGGGCGGCGAACATCCTCTTCCTGAAGGGGGAGGGACGTTCGGCGTCACAGCGACGTCACACGGCAGCTGGCCTATAGAAGCGGAGGGGCAGAGATGAGCGGGACGTAACATCCCGCCCACCTCCTTCCTTCCGCATTGGTGGCGGGATGCAGGTAAGCAGCAGTTCGTCATTCCCGAGGTGTCAAACGGAGCGACGTGTGCTGCCTCGGGAACGATGAACAACCGGCGCGCAGAAGGAGGAACGATTTTTTGAAACTGAGCGGTGTCAACGATGAACAAGAAGGTGAGTATTTCTGCTCGTTCACCGTCGCACGTCGCTGTTACACGCTACGAGATACCAGATGATGCCGGATATGTGTCACTATCGACGTGACCCCGATGACATATCGCCCGATATATCGTACCGTGTGACGCCCGCATTATTCTCTGACAGAGAACGAAGTACCTGAGCATGCGCAGTAGAGGATCTTTGGGACTTAGAACCTGAAACAGGCTGAATGGCCGGAGCATGTGCTGTGGGATCTTTAAGGGGCCAAGGGCGGCTTTGCACGTTGCAACATCGCACGTGCGATGTCGGTGGGGTCAAATCGAAAGTGAAGCACATCCGGCGTCACTTTCAACATCGTAGTGTGTAAATCCTAGATGATACGATTAACGAGCGCAAAAGCGTCGTTATCGTATCATCGGTGTAGGCTCCGACTTTTTCAAAATTACAATGCCGCGACAGGTACGATGTAGTTCCTCGTTCCTGCGGCAGCACACATCGCTGTGTATGAAGCCGCAGGAGCGAGGAACATCTCCTTACCTGCCGCCGGCGACTATACGGAAGGAAGATGGTGGGCGGGATGTTTACATTCTGCTCATCTCCGCCCCTCCGCTTTGATTGGCCGCCTGCCGTGTGACGTCGCTGTGACGTACGACCCGCCCCCTTAGGAAGGAGGCGGGACGCCGGCCAGAGCGACGTCGCAGGACAGGTGAGTGCATGTGAAGCTGGCGTAGCGATAATGTTCGCTACGCCAGGAATCACAAGATATCGCTGCTGCGACGGGGGTGGGGACTATCGCGTGCGACATCGCAGCATCGGCTTGCAATGTCGCAACGTGCAAAGCCCACCTTAGGGGCACTTTGCACACTGCGACATCGCAGGTGCGATGTCGGTGGGGTCAAATTGAAAATGACGCACTTCCGGCATCGCATGCGACATCGCAGTGTGTAAAGCCTGGATGATACGATTAATGAGCGCAAAAGCGTCGTAATCGTATCATCGGTGCAGCGTCGGCGTAATCCATGATTACGCTGACGCGACGGTCCGATGTTGTTCCTCGCTCCTGCGGCAGCACACATCGCTGTGTGTGAAGTCGCAGGAGCGAGGAACGTCTCCTACCGGCCTCACTGCGGCTTCCGTAGGATATGCGGAAGGAAGGAGGTGGGCAGGATGTTTACATCCTGCTCATCTCCGCCCCTCCGCTCTGATTGGCCGGCTGCCGTGTGACGTCGCAGTGACGCCGCACGACCCGCCCCCTTAACAAGGAGGCGGGTCGCCGGCCACAGGGACGTCGCACGGCATGTGAGTGTGTGTGTGAAGCTGGCGTAGCGATAACTTTCGCTACGCCAGCTATCACCACATATCGCTGCTGCGACGGGGGCGGGGACTATCGCACTCGGCATCGCAGCATCGGCCTGCGATGTCTTAGTGTGCAAACCCCGCCTTAGTCTCTGGCAAAGGCAATTCAGGCCACGCATGTTCAGTTGCCAAAGCTCCACACTTAGACATGTAAGCAAGAGCAGCAAGCTGAACTACCCTTGGCACTGCCAGAATCTGAAGCTGGCTGACAGGCGGATTAGAAACCACAGCAGGCCATCTCCAGCATCTGCAGCACCAGTTTATAACACCAGGTATTGGTACTTTTGGCAGTACTTTTGGCAGTGTGGACAAGTGGCAAGGCCTGCTGGAAAATTAAATTTCCATCTCCCAAAAAGCTTGTCAGCAGATCGAAGCATTAAATGCTCTAAAATCTCCTGGTAGATGGCTGCACTGACTTTAGTCTTGATAAAACACAATGGACCTACACCAGCAGCTGTATGCATCTTATATTGACTATGTTTTTTCAACTAGCACCTATTCACACTTGTTGGATGTGCAGGTCAGTTTTTTTTAAATATATGTAGTGAGTCTCTTTCTGACTGAGCACTCCGCCCTATAAACCAGGCTGTGTTCATAACATTTATAGTAGGAGTCCTAGCTGCCCAAACATGGAGGTTAGTCCAAATGGTGGCATTTCAAGTTAGATTTTTTAATCTAGCTGCCCAGACACGGATGTTTTTAACCTAGATAGTGGCATTTAAGTTAGGTACAAGGATTACTGAGATTACCTTGCCATTGGTTTCCTGACTTACATGTATTGGCCAATACATAAACTAAAAATCTCATTTTTTCATACAGCAGTAATGCAGTTCCAGAGTTCCCTTATACATTGTTGTCTTTTTAGTATGCAGCTGTATGCATCTTATATCTACACCAGCAGATGACATGGCTCACCAAACCATCTCTGATTTTAGAAACTTCGCACTAGACCTCAAACAGCTTGGATTGTGTGCCTCTCCACTCTTCCTCCAGACTCTGGGACCTTGATTTCCAAATGAAATGCAAAATTTAATTTCATCTGGCATCATCACCTTGGACCATTGAGCAACAGTTCAGTTCTTTTTCTCCTTGGCCCAGGTAAGATGCTTCTGGCATTGTCTATTGGTCATGACGCATCTATAAGGGATAAGCAGGTTACCATGCTAAACACCCCCGTACCATATCTACCTAAATAAAGACGAGAACCACGACTTTATTGCAGGAATGGCCACAGTTTTATTTATCGTATATATGTATACCAAAAACTCGTGGCCCAACATGCCACTCAATTGTTAAACTTAACCTTATACATATATACCCGTATAACCAGAAACACCGATAGATCCGTCCGAGAGGCCAACCATCATTCCTAACCCCCCGGCCGTAACCTCCAAACCGGCCCAGAGGACCACCTCGGCCGTGACCACCCGGCCCAAGGTGAGGGGTAACAACGTTCCATCGTTGATTACCCCTACCCAGAACCTGCGGGACCTCCGCCCACAAGTTCCCATCCAGTCCGAAGCCACTCCCCTTGAGCGACTTCGTACCAACAAACCGACTGTCGGTACTCCCAACCTCTCTGACGGACCTATCACCCCGCCACAGCCCGGCCAAGTGACACCCTTACTTGGCCCGGGCCCACCACACACCTAGTGCTTGCTCCAGGCCATCCCTCAAACCCAACATCCATAAATCTAGACCCACATCGGTCAGATGAACCCCATCTCTCCTTAGATACTGCTCCGTGGACTCCTCCAATTCTCTATGCCGCACCACCAACCCACCATTTCTCGCCACAAACCTGCCAATTGCCCGGTTCAGCTTGCTCCGAGCCCTATTAATACGGTCCACCGACCTACCGAAACGCCACTGCGTCCGAGCTATAATGTCCGACCAAACAATAACTATGCCCGGGAACGCCCTCCACAAATGTAACAGGTCCAGCTTTATGTCTCTTTTCAATTCCCTCGCCGACCTTACTCCCAAATCGTTCCCACCCACGTGTAAAATTAACACATCCGGGTCACAATCCATACGGCTATAATAAGCCACCTCTGGGCGCACCCTACCCCAGGTCATGCCCCGAATTCCCAGCCACTTTACTCGGGCCTCCGTCACCGACACTCCAAGCTGCCGACCATCGCGACGCACATCTGCCCGCAACGCTCCCCAATACACGTAGGAGTGCCCGAGGATCCACACAAGGCAGGGCCCTACAAAATATAAACAACCACGAATAAAAACAGCAACAGACGAGAAAATTGTCACATACCAGCATCAAAAACGCAAACCAGGAATCCCCCACCCCTGAGGCATCACCTGATCAAGTGAGGCCTAACGTACAAGCGAAACCTGGAAGACTCCCACCTCCCAATCCGCCGGATACAATCCTCACTCAAACCCCACCTGGCGGCTTCCGTTGCCGCCCCAATCCGGAAGGAGTGAGACCCGTACTCACGTGGCTCCTCCCCCACCCGTGCTAAAGCCATCTTCAGCACCGCATTGAATTGGTAACGCGACAAAGCCAATCCGTCCACATGTCTAAGAAAAACGCCAGGGTAACCGCCGCGCACCCTTAAAAACTCTGACACTTGTACCACTGGGCACAACTGGTGCCCCGGTAAAGCAAACAACACTACTAAGCGCCCCCGGCCCCTCTGATCCGTCTTCGAAAAGCGAAGCCGACATTCCACTCTATCCTCCCCCAGCATTACATCCTCCAACAGCAAACCACCCATCGCTTGCTTAGTCGGGCTGACCAATTCACCAATGCGAAAGGCCCCAAAAAACGCCAATACAAAAGCTACCGAAAACAACATCTGCTCATAATGAGACGAACACAACTCCCCTAAAATCCCCACTAAACGAACCAACAATGGCAATGACACCGGCCGCCTCCTGTCACGCGACTGCGCCCCTTTCCGAAAACCTTTCATTGCCTGCCGCACCAGAAAATCCTTAGTCGCGTCCCGAACCCCCTGCATCTGAAACAAAAAGGCCAATGCCGCCAACTTGCAACCCATCACCGAAATGGACCGACCTTCCGAGAAGTCCCCACTAATTAACATCAGTACCCCCAACACTCGGCCCTTGTAACCCGACTCCATGAAGTCCCTACTTTCCAACTCTGCCCATTCCTTCCACACCGCCTGATATCGGCACCAAGTAGCCTCAGACACCGATCTCCGAATTCCCTCAAATGCTATACCGATGCCAGATCCCACAGCCAGTCCGGGCAAGGTTCTCCATCCGCGTCCGCTTCCGGCACCAGCTTCCTGAACCTGCAAAACTGAAACCGTGATAGCGCGTCAGCCACCTCGTTCCGAATCCCAGGCACATGCCGAGCCACCACGCAAATGTTTAACTCCAAGCAGCGCAACACCAGATGCCTTAAATACCCCACAAACGGCGGGGATTTTGCCGACAGTGCGTTGATGGAATGCACCACCGCCATGTTGTCACAATGCATGCAAACCTTTCGTCCAGAAAAAACAGGGCCCCACAACTCCACCGCTACAATAATGGGAAACAATTCCAGCAGCGCCAAATTCCTTACCAAACCTGCTTCTACCCAAAGCCGTGGCCACTTTCCCACACACCAGCGCGTCTGAAAAATTGCTCCAAAACCTGTCGCCCCAGCCGCATCAGTGTACAATTCCAGTTGGCTATTGGACAATGCCTCGCTCATCCAAAGGGTCCGACCGTTGTACCGGTCCAAGAACTCCTCCCAAACCAACAAATCCCCTTTCATCACTTTCGTCACTCTGACAAAGTGATTTGGAGCTTTCACCCCCGCGGTTGCATCCGCCAGTCTCCTGGTTAATATCCGCCCCATCGGCATAATGCGACAAGCGAAATTCAATTTACCGAGCACTGACTGCAAATCCCGCAACCGCACCTTCCTGGCCTGAGACAAAAACCGCACCGACGCCTTCAAATCCAGAAGCTTCCCCTCCGGCAACCGGCATTCCATTGCCAGTGTATCAATTTCAATACCTAAGAAACATAGAGCCGTCACCGGCCCTTCTGTTTTTTCTTTTGCCAACGGAATACCCAGGCTCCGCGCGATCCGCTCTAACGTAAACAACAACAAGGAGCAAACCAAAGAGCCCGCCGGACCCACGCAAAAGAAGTCATCCAAATAGTGAATCACCGAATGGACTCCTGCCACCTCCTTGACTACCCATTCCACAAAAGTACTGAATGCCTCAAAATAAGCACACGAAATGGAACAGCCCATTGGCAGGCAGCGATCCACATAGTATTCACCATCCCACATACACCCTAAGAGATGAAGGCTCTCTGGATGCACCGGGAGTAAACGAAAAGCTGCTGCCACATCCGCCTTTGCCATTAGGGCCCCCCGCCCTGCAACCCTTACCAGCTCCAAGGCCCTATCGAACGATACATAACATACCGCCGACAACTCTGGTGATATCCCATCATTCACCGACAATCCCGCTGGATAAGATAAATGATGAATTAGCCGAAACTTGTTCGGCTCCTTCTTAGGTACCACCCCAAGGGGGAAAATCCATAACTTGGAGAATGGCGGGTCCTGGAATGCGCCCGCCATCCTCCCCAACTCCACCTCCTTCTGCAGCTTTTCCTTCACTACCGCCGGATGTTCTTTAGCGGATCTCAAGTTTCCCGGGCGAAACACCGGCGCCTCAGATTCAAACGGAATCCGAAAGCCCTCCGTAAAACCACGTGCCAACAACTCCGCCGCCCGAACATCCGGGTATCTATTTAAATACGGAAGCATCACCTCTACCCTCACTGGCGTCCTCCCTTTTTCCAGACCCCTCCCCCGCCTTTCCTTTCTCTTTCTTGAAGCACGTGGCCAAGGGGTGGGAACCTCCACATCCGGAACACTCATGTTTGAACCGACAAGAGGCCCCGAACTTACACTGTCCCTCGTTATATTGCCAACAAGCCCCCTTTTTCTGTCCAGCCGAGGACCCGCCGCTCGCACCCGGGCTCCCGGCACCCCCTCGAAAGGGCTGAGCCAGAGCCGTAACCGCATCCGTAACCGCATCCACAAAGAAATATCCTTGTGGCCCCACTGGACACCCGGCCGCAGAGCCTTCCGTTGCCGGAATTGCTCATCATATCTTAGCCACCCTAAACCGCCGTACACCCTATACGCCTTCCCTATCGCGTCCATATAACCAAAAAGGGCGGAACAATGCTCCGGCTCCTTTTCCCCGATCACGCTGGCTAAGATCGCAAAGGCCTGTAGCCAGTTAGTAAACGTCCTCGGGATCAGCCTATACCTCCGTTTTTCCTCATCCTCTTTCTCCTTTTTTGTATCACTGGGTTTCACCTTATCCAAATTAAACTTCTCCAAGGGAAGCAGGGAAAAAATTTCCACGTACTCCCCTTTCCAAATCTTTTCCCTCACCTCCTTTTTCAAATGAACCCCTAACTGACCTTCAAAACAGACATAAATTTCACTCCGTGCCCTATCATCCAAACGCACAACCTCATCCTCTTTTTCTTTTTCCTTTTCCGCCTCCTTACTCGCACCCCCGTCAGCCGCCCCACCAGCCGCCTGTCCCGCACCTACCGCCGAGGTAGGGTCCCGTGTCGCAACCTCGCGCACCGGCGCCTCTGACTGTACCACCTCTGTGGGGCCCACCCACGCCCCCACCAGAGCCCCATGCCCAGGCCGACTAACCCGCTCCGCAGACAACCCCTGCAACACCCCCAAAAGCTGCCCCCAAAACTCCGGACCCGGTAAACCAGACTGTCCGACCGCACTCGCCCCCTGTGCAACGCTTCCTGCGACCGAACCCCCACCCCCGCCCGTGCTACCCACAGCATGAAACATTTCTGTCGTCCGCTCACCAGGCTGCCGTTGAACCGACGCCGGAACAGCCGTGCCACGATCTTCCTGCTGCCGCTCTGTCCGACCTGCCGCTGCCGCTGCTCCTTCTTCCTCGCCGGAATCAGACGAGCTGCCGAAGTCGTCAGGGGGGACCAGCGAGGGGACAGCCCGCACCTGGCGGCCGTCAACCTCCACGGTCACCGCACCCTGCTCCTCCGGGCGACTCCTGCTAGACCTCTTCCTTTTTGCCCGCCGTGGCGCCCTGCCGCCGTCCTTCCTCGCTGTACTCATGCCAGACTGCTGCGCCGCCACTTCTCCCGTCGCTCTCAGTGGGCTCCCTCCCTGCCGACTGCGGGAAGGCCGTGCGGAACTTGACCCTCGCTGGGAACACCCCCCAGCCCGATCCTCGCTGGGGGGACCGTAATTATAGATCTCATCCGTGCTTGTGGGCCACCGTACCCCTCCTCCGATCTCCCCACATCGCCGCTCCCATCCGCTCCCGCCCTCCGTCCTGTAGCTCTCCCCTGCGGCCTGCAGGGAGTCTCCTCCGTCAGTCTTGAACGCCGAGTGCCACCCCCGGCCGGCACTTCACCGGGGGCTGCCGTTATCGCCGCTCTGGTCTGGGGCTGTGCAGGCCGCGGACCGGAAGTGGGCCTCGCCGAGGCTCCGCCCACCCCCGACTCGCGGGATGTCCGACGAGGATTCCTCCCGGCGGCCGGCAGCTCCCCCTGGTGAGTTGAAGGGCTCCGCCGCCCCGGAGGGTCCCCGCAGGGGCTCCTGGATCTCATTCTCCCCCTCCAGCTGGGGGAGTAGCCCTCCGGCGGTCGCGCCCGCTGAGCACGTAGCAGCGGCCCGGGCGCAGGAGCAGCAGGCAGCGCCGCTCCAGCCCCACAGACCGCTGCCAGCTGCTGCCGCAGAGCATCCACACCCAGGACCTCGGAGGCCCCACGCACCATGTCCAGCAGCTCAGCAAGATCAGCCATGGCAGCAGGCAGCACAATGTCCTGGGGACACCACTTTCCGGCGACAAAAGGGGAGGTAATCAGTACACCCCCTCTCTTATACCTCCCACAAACCCCCTACACCTTCCTTGCTCCCCTCCAATCCCCTTACAGCTCCCTTCTACCAATCCTATAGCCCCATATATCCCCTATCCATGTAATCCAATTAACCCCTTCCTAACCTAGCACCCTCCCGATCGTTATGGGGTCCATTCACCCCTATGGGGCTCACTGCCCTTCTTGAGTGTCTTGACACAAGGAATGTGACAGCTGTAGCCCATGTCCTGGATACGTCTTAGTGTGGTGACTCTTGAAGCACAGACTCCAGCAGCAGTCCACTCCTTGTGTCTCTCCCCCAAATTTTTGAATGGCTTTTTCTTAACAATCTGTTCAAGGCTGTGGTTATCCTGGTTGCTTGTTCACCTTTTTCTACCACAGTTTTTCCTTCCACTCAACTTTCCATTAATTTGCTTGGAAACAGCACTCTGTGAACAGCCAACGTCTTTAGAAATGACCTTTTGTGGCTTACCTTCCTTGTGGAGTGTGTCATTGACTGCTTTCTGGACATCTGTCAAGTCAACAGTCTTCCCCATGATTGTGCAACCTACTGAACCAGACTAAGGGACCATTTAAAATGCTTAGGAAGCCTTTACAGGTGTTTTATGGTAATCTAATTTTCTGAGATAATGACTTTTGGGTTTTAACCCCTTCACGACCGCGGGCAGTAAAATTACGTCCTATTTTAACGTGACTTAACGACCAGGGACGTAATTTTACTGCCTAAACTTCATTTGATTGCCGTGGCCATAGCAACGGCTTTCAAATGATGTCCCCTGCTGTTTCTTACAGCAGGGGACCTTTGCTTGACCCCAGGGGGGGAGGCATCGCCACCCCCTATCGACGATCGATGTGATTGGCTGTTCAAATCTGAACCGCCAACCACATCGATCGCACTAATTTCGGCAAAAATAATGCCCGAATTAGTGCGATCCTGTGAGATCCAGCTATGAGATGCCGCAGCTGCAGCAGCATATCATAGGTGGACCTCAAACATGCCGCCACCAGCCTCTGCAGCACTGATTGGAGCGATCGTGCTATGACGCGCAATCGCTCCAATCAGTGTGCAGTGGGGCGGTCTGATCTGCCGCTGGCCGCCCTCCCCAGGCCTGTGCTAGCCTGTGAGCCCTCCCCCAACATGTCTGCAGCGTGCAGTGGCTGGTACTTGTGGTACCACGCCACCGCTGCTGCTGCCGCCGCCGTAGCTGAGGTCACCGCTGCTGCTGCACGTGAGTACTGTGCTCACTTTGCAGCCCGTGCGCGCTCCCGTGGTGCCCCTGCGCGCTGCCGTGATAGCCCCTGCCGTGCCCCCCCCCAACCACCCCCCCCCCCCCCCGACATCCCGATCCGCTCCCCCCGCGATCTGACTGCCTCCCCCATTATCTCTATTCTGCTTCTGCAGCTCCCTCTCCGGTCTCCCCCTCTGCTCTCCCCCTCCCCCTCTGCTCTCCCCCCTCCCCCTCTGCTCTCCCCCCCCTCTGCTCTCAACCCCCCCTCTGCTCTCCCCCCCCCCTCTCCCCCTCTGCTCTCCCCCGACGTCCTCTTACCTGTCTTCACCGGCCTGATCACATCTGCGTCCATCGCTGGGTCCTTCCTGGGCATTCTGCTGATCTGCCTGCTGCTCCTGTAAAGCTGTCCATCTCTCTGCCATCTGTTCCTCTGCAGCTCTTCTGGTCAGTGATCCTCCTGCTAGTCCTCTGGGTACTGTGAGTATAACTTTTTTTTTTTTTTCCGTATCCCCTGTCCATTTTTACACCTCATCCGTCCGTGCGTCCCGCCAAGCGCTGATCAGGGATGCAGATAACGGATCGGCATCCCTGCTCAATTTTTGGCGTGACTTTTTTTTCCGTATCCCCGACGCTTTTTGTATCGCATCCGTCCGTGCGTCCCGCCAAGCGCTGATCAGGGATGCAGATAACGGATCGGCATCCCTGCTCAATTTTTGGCGTGACTTTTTTTTCCGTATCCCCGACGCTTTTTGTATCCCATCCGTCCGTGCGTCCCGCCAAGCGCTGATCAGGGATGCACATAACGGATCGGCATCCATGGTCAATTTTTGGCGTGACTTTTTTCCGTATCCCCGACGCTTTTTGTATCCCATCCGTCCGTGCGTCCCGCCAAGCGCTGATCAGGGATGCAGATAACGGATCTGCATCCATGGTCAATTTTTGGCGTGACTTTTTTCCGTATCCCCGACGCTTTTTGTATGGCATCCGTCCGTGCGTCCCGCCAAGCGCTGATCAGGGATGCACATAACGGATCGGCATCCATGGTCAATTTTTGGCGTGACTTTTTTCCGTATTCACGACGCTTTTTGTATCGCATCCGTCCGTGCGTCCCGCCGAGCGCTGATCAGGGATGCAGATAACGGATCGGCATCCCTGCTCAATTTTTGGCGTGACTTTTTTCCGTATTTGCGACGCTTTTTGTATCGCATCCGTCCGTGCATCCCGCCAAGCGCTGATCAGGGATGCACATAACGTATCTGCATCCATGGTCAATTTTTGGCGTGACTTTTTTTTTTTTTACGTATCCCCGACGCTTTTTTTTATCGCATCCGACCGTGCGTCCTGCAGCGGCCGATCAGTGCACTGCGTCTGTGCGTTTGAAAAGTCAAATGGCGCTCCTTCTCTTCTGAGCCCCGCCATGCGCTCAAACAATTACTTTCCACCACATATGAGGTATCTGCGTACTCAGGAGAAATTGCACAATACGTTTTATGGTGCATTTTTTCCTGTTACCCTTGTGAAAAAAAAAGCTACCTAGTTGAAGCAACCGTTTTGTGGTAAAAAAAAAAATGTTTCTTTTCACGGCTCAACGCTATAAACTTCTGTGAAGCCCCCAGGTGTTCAAAGTGCTCACCAAACATCTAGAAAAATTATTTGAGGGCTCTAGTTTCCAAAATGGTGTCACTTGTGGGGGATCTCCACTGTTTAGGCACCATAGGGGGTCTCCAAACGTGACATGGCGTCCGCTAATGATTCCAACCAATTTTGCTGTCAAATGGCGCTCCTTCTCTTCTGAGCCCCGCCATGCGCCCAAACAATTACTTTCCACCACATATGAGGTATCTGCGTACTCAGGAGAAAATGCACAATACATTTTATGGTGCATTTTTTCCTGATAGCCTTGTGAAAAAAAAAGCTACCTAGTTGAAGCAACCGTTTTGTGGTAAAAAAAATTTTTTTTCTTTTCACGGCTCAACGCTATAAACTTCTGTGAAGCCCCCAGGTGTTCAAAGTGCTCACAAACATCTAGAAAAATTATTTGAGGGCTCTAGTTTCCAAAATGGTGTCACTTGTGGGGGAGCTCCACTGTTTAGGCACCATAGGGGGTCTCCAAACGTGACATTGCGTCCGCTAATGATTCCAACCAATTTTGCTGTCAAATGGCGCTCCTTCTCTTCTGAGCCCCGCCATGCGCCCAAACAATTACTTTCCACCACATATGAGGTATCTGCGTACTCAGGAGAAAATGCACAATACATTTTATGGTGCATTTTTTCCTGATAGCCTTGTGAAAAAAAAAGCTACCTAGTTTAAGCAACCATTTTGTGGTAAAAAAAAAAATTTTTCTTTTCACGGCTCAACGCTATAAACTTCTGTGAAGCCCCCAGGGGTTCAAAGTGCTCACCAAACATCTAGCACAATTATTTGATGGCTCTAGTTTCCAAAATGGGGTCACTTGTGGGGGAGCTCCATTGTTTAGGCACCTCAGGGGGTCTTCAAACCCGACATGGCGTCCGCTAACAGGTGCAGCTAATTTTGCACTCAAAAATTCAAATGGCGCTCCTTGCCTTCCGAGCACTGCTGTGTGTCCAAACATTTGATTTCCACCACATATGAGGTATCTGCGTACTCAGGAGAAAATGCACAATACATTTTATGGTGCATTTTTTCCTGTTACCCTTGTGAAAAAAAAAGCTACCTAGTTGAAGCAACCGTTTTGTGGTAAAAAAAAAATTTTTTTCTTTTCACGGCTCAACGCTATAAACTTTTGTGAAGCCCCCAGGGGTTCAAAGTGCTCACCAAACATCTAGAAAAATTATTTGAGGGCTCTAGTTTCCAAAATGGGGTCACTTGTGGGGGAGCTCCATTGGTTAGGCACCTCAGGGGGTCTTCAAACCCGACATGGCGTTCGCTAATGAGTGCAGCTAATTTTGCGTTCAAAAATTCAAATGGCGCTCCTTCCCTTCCGAGCTCTGCCGTGCGCCCAAACAATTGATTTTTACCACATATGGGGTATCAGCGTACTCAGGAGAACATGCACAATAAATTGTAGGGTGCACTTTCTCTTTTCTCCCTTGTAAAAATGAAAATTTTATGGCTAAAGTAACATTTTTGTGTTAAAAAGTAAAATTTTCATTTTTTCCTTCCACATTGCTTTGGTTCCTGTGAAGCACCTAAAGGGTTTAATAAACTTATTGGATGTGGTTTTGAGCAGTGTGAGGGGTGTAGTTTTTAGAATGGGGTCACTTTTAGGTATTTTCTCTCACCTAGGCCTCTCAAAGTCACCTCAAATGTAATGTGGTCCCTAAAATAAATTATTTTGTAAATTTTGTTGGAAAAATGAGAATTTGCTGATGACTTTTGACCCCTTCTAACTTCCTAACGGAAAAAAAATTTGTTTCGAAAATTGCGCTGATGTAAAGTAGACAAGTGGGAAATGTTATTTAGTAACTATTTTGTGTGACATATCTCTCAGATTTATGGGCATAAATTTTCAAAGTTTGAAAATTGCGAAATTTTCAAAATTTTCGCCAAATTTCCTAAATTTTCACAAATAAACGCAAAAAATATCGGCCTAAATTTACCACTGACATGAAGTACAATATGTCACGAAAAAATAATCTCAGAATCGCCAGGATCCGTTGAAGCGTTCCAGAGTTATAACCTGTCAAAGTGACACTGGTCAGAATTGCAAAAAATGGCCCGGTCATTAGGGTGTTTTAGTGGCCGGGGGTGAAGGGGTTAATTGACTGTAAGCCATAATCAACATTAACAGGAATAAACACTGTAATAAATATATAATATGTGTTTCCCTTTTTGTATTGAATTACTGAAAAAAATTAACTTTTTAAGGATATTCTAATTTATTGAGATGTACTTGAATGTTTAGCTTACACCTGTTTTTGTCCATCTTAGGAAGTTCTAGCCTTACAACGTGGAATCACCAGAAATATAACATGTGATGTCAGCAAATATATACAGTATATATCTGTAACCAGTACAGTATTATTAAAATTGGGCTTTTTACAATGTAAACATAGTCTTAACGTGTGCACATAACCTAAGTCCAGGTTCATATGTTCAGTATTTGTAAGCTAAAACCAGAAGTTGGTTAAAAATGCTGAAGTGAGGACGAGTTTACATTATGCATTTTTTCTTTATTTTGGCTTACAAATACTGATGTAAAATACTGACCAGAAACTGAACGTATGTAAGAACTTGGCCTAAGGCAGATTTGCTAGTCCCTGCCTTAAAGACATCTCTAAGGCTATGTGCACAAGATGTCTTTTTCAGGCGCCCCATAAAAAAGACCGTGCACAGCAATGTAAAAACATCTTCATTGCTGTGCACATCAGTCTTTTGTTACTTTTTGAACTGCCTCAGGATTTGGAAGTGACAGAGCCAATTTAAACTTTAATGACCAAGTCCCATTTTTCATATCTGAGCAGTGTCAGACTTTATGTAAAAAAAAAAAAGAAAAAAATTTGCAATTTTATAACTTAATGTTTATATCCATAAACCGGACAGTGATACCACACAAAATAGTTACTAAATAACATTTCCTACATGTCTACTACATGTCAGAATTACTTTTCAAACATCCTTTTATTTTGTTATGATGTTACAAGGGTTACATTTTCGCAGCTATTTGGCACATTTTACAAATCCAATTTTTTACATAGCTTTTCAGTTTTGAACGGACTTTGAGGGGCCTGTATATTGGAAAACCCTCAAAAGTGATACAAACTGCACCACTATTTTATTCTATATTGCTGCTGGCGAAATTTGTTAATCATTTAGGTACTTCGCAGAATAAAAAAGGCAAAATGAATTGGAAAAAATGACATTATTTCCACAAAAAAATTGTCTTTCGTAAAATCTTCCAGAAAAACGCTCGCCATTGACTTTCATTATACTCCGTAAACGAGTACCGAGCACCCAAGCATCAAAACTCTTGTTACGCTTACTGAGCACTGACAGATCGCTCATCCCTAATCTAATATATAAAGCTAATGTATGTATATGTGTGTGTGTGTGTGTCCGCTAAAGGAATCCGCACCGTCGCATTTACAATCACGAAATTTTGCACAGACACCCCATGTGACTCAGGGAACATCATAGACTATGTTTTGACCGGAAAACTTAACCCCACGCTTTACAGTTGCTCTCCAAGAAACCTCTCTCTATTAAAGTGAATGGAGCTGCGACCTACAGGTTATTAATAGCAGCTGTGATTGTTTGCTATAGAAACAAAATAAATTGTTAGTATAAGAAGCTTATGTGTAAGGTAATAAGATGGTGGGGAGATGGATAGATAGAGAGAGACAGACAGACACAGAGAGAGGGAGACAGGAAAGAGACAGAGAAATAGGCACAGACAGAGTAGGAGGCAGACATGGAAAGAGACAGACAGACACACACAGGGAAAGAGACAGGCAGACAGGAAAAGAGACCAACAAAAAGACAGACAGGAAAAGGGACAGACAGACAGGGCAAGAGACAGTAAAAGAGACATTGACAGGGAAAGAGAAAAATACTGGGAAAGAGACAGAGACAAGGAAAGAGACAGGGAAAGAGACAGACACAGACAAGGAAAGAGACAGAGACAGATGAGCAAAAAGACAGAGACAGACGGGGAAAGACAGACAGGGAAAAAGACAAACGGGGAAAGAGACTGACAGACACAGACAGACACAGAGATAGAGAGAGGCAGACAGAGACACTGATACAGAGACAGACAGAGATAGACACAGACAGACAGAGAGAAACAGACGCACATGGATAGAGACAGACACCCAGAGAGACAGACACACAGACAGAGACAGATACACACAGACACAGACAGACAGAGACTGGGAGAGACACAGAGAAATAGTTACTATCCGGTCAACGCCCGGGTACAACAGCTAGTAGTAAATATTTTTAACCCACAGGTGCTTCACAGAGTCCCATAAAACATGGAAATATAACATTTCAGTAGTAAAAATGTTTATGTTTTATTAGCTGTAAATTTGTCATTTACACAGGGGTTAACAAGTGAAACTGGACTCCACAATTTGTTGCGCAATTTTTACCGTGATGATGCCTCATATGTCCTGAGACACTACTGTCTGGCCACATGGAAGAGCTGAGCAGAAAGTGTATGCTATTTGACACTTGGAGCACAAATTTTGCTAGAATAGTTAGTGGATGACATTTGCAGCACCCAAAAGTGCCAGGACAGCAGAAAAACTCCAAAATTGACCCCATTGTAAAAACTGCTCCTCTCAATTACTTCAGCTGCAGTGACTATTTTGGCACAGGTGTTTTTACTTTTTCATTCATACCATGCTTTATTCTGAAAAATATGCAAATATGCCAGTGTAGTGCCCAGCTTGTGCTTCTGGAGACATGTGTGCCGCCCTGACAGGGGATCAAACCGCTCGGATCCGTGGGGGTGATTATTTGTGGCTCAAATGTAAAAGGGAGTATGTACAGGGGAGTGATAGTTAGTTTGTGACCCCACCCGTGGTGTACGGTAATGGATAGTACCGCCGCTGCCGTTGGGAGTACCCGGGGTGATGGAGTGGGGCAGCAAGGTGTTGTGGCCCTCCACGGGTAGGGAAGGTCCCGGGACTCTGGAGGGTGATACGGGGTGCTGTGCAGGGGTAACTCAGGTACTCACTCAGCAAATAGGCAGACGCTGACAACCGGGTAAACCAAATCTCTGACTGCCGTTGTCTCTCAAAGGAGAGCTTGTCCGGGTCCCGTCCCCTGCAGCACTGCCTGATGATCTGTGACTTGCCTCCTGGCACAAAGTTTAGATTCTCCGTAGTGGCCCGGTAGCTTGGAAATTGCCGGGTCCCGTTCCCCACTGTGGCTAAGTGAGGGAGACTGCTCTCAGGGGCTCACGCTTGGGATTTCAGTGGGCCGCTTGTGTGGAAAGCCCTAACCCCCTCGTTGCACTAGTGCCCCTGATCTCTGAGCTGGTGGGAATGTGCCGCCCCCATGCTAGCAGCCGGCGCTGCTTGGATCTGTGCCTTCTGTGGGTGGCTCGAGGGTCTCCGGACCCGGGGGTCTTGCGGTCACTTCAACTGAAAGGGGGTTGTGGATTGGGGACGTATATGTACGTGTTAAGTTCGTGACGCCACCCACGGTGTGTGGTGAAGTGGGACACCACCGCTGCTGTTGCGGGACACCCGGGGGGAGATGTTGTGCAGCAAGGTGTTAACCCCTCCGTGGGCAGGGATGGTGGCCCCGGGACCCGATGACTCAGATTGCAGGGGGAATGACAGTTGCAGGGGGTGTTGGTGTACTCACTGTTGGCAAATAACACACGAGTCTCTGGTAAACCAAGGTGGTGGTGGCCAGTGCCACGGGTGGATGTACTCTGGTCCCACACCTGGCTGGTGGTCTCTATCCCTCTCCTGCACTGTTTCTTGAGTGTATGACTTTCCCGTGTGTAATGTAGGAGTCTGCTCCCGGCTGGATGTGGCCTGAGGAGCCGTGCCCGCAGACGCTGGGATCTCTGGGCCTTGGCGGTGACCGCTTATCCCCTATCGGTGGGCTGTTGTCTTCTATGAGGGACTTTGAGTGGGACAGAATCTCTAGTCCTGGTCTCAATTGGTTAATTAACCAGCTCCAGTTGGTTCTGGCTTCTGGCTTCAGGGTCCAAGTACCCCCCTTTGTGCTACGGTTTCCGGGTCGGTTCCCCGTGTTGGTACCAGCGGGCTACAACCCTGGTCCGGCACGCCTCAGTTTCACCGAGCCGTCTTCCCATCTCGTGCTGACGGAGACCACCATCTGCCTCCTAGCCAGCGGCACCAGGGCTTCAACCCAGGCACCTTCAAATTTAACTCTTCCTCCTCTTGCTGGGACTACACCTAGCCTCAGCTCCTCTCAACTTGAACTTTAACACTGATCTGACTCAACTGTTTACTTTCCCACCTTGAACTGTCTAAACCCCTGGGTAGGTGTTCACCAACCACCTGGCCACACCCACTGGTGTGTCTATCTGTCCCTAAGGGGGTGACTAGGCTTTAAATGGTTGGCTGCTGTTCCTAAATGTGGGAGTGATGTTATGCAGGGGCCTATTTTGTGACTACCTGGATTCTCCAGGGTGTCACACTCCCCCTTCTTGGTTGAATACAGACTGTCCGCGAGCTGTCCGACCACCACCGGTTTATTTTTCTTTAATGCTGAAAAATAGAAAAACACTTACAAGTATACTAAAACTTTTTACATTTTTGATTTCTTCCCTTACGGGAGGCACTTCACTTAAACGTTACCAAACTTTAATAACCGGGACCGGGTCCTTCTTGTCTTTCCCACCCAAACAAAGCTAGACCTGATGCCACCTCTAAAACACAGGTTGGCTCCCCTTGCCCCAGTCCAGGTTAAGTCCGGGTGTTGCCCCAATGGTCCGGGTAAAAGGTTCCTTACCCGGCAGTCCTTTCAGGAGCCCCACGTCCAGGGGACCCCTGACCCGGAGGATAGTCACCGGTCCCACTGGTGACTTGGCCTCGGCCGACTCTACCGCAGGCCCATCCTCCAATCAGCCTCTCCGGTGACTGCTAAAGGTGAAGAAGGGGGTCCAGGGACTATTTACAAGGCCCATTAGTTTATGGGTTGGCCTGCAAGTTCTCAGCCATTGTCTTCTTATTAGCGGTAAAACTTTAAAACGGGAACATGTTGACCCTCACACTGTATTGTCCCAACGGAGCAGGCGGCCATTAGAGGTGGAGGGGCGGAGATGAGCGAGATGTAAACATCCCGACCACCTCATTCCTTCCACATAGCCGCCGGGAGCCACGTGACGCATGTAAGCGATGTTCATCGTTCCCGTGGTGTCACACGGAACGACGTGTGCTGCCACGGGAACGATGAACAACCGGCGCTATGTTTCATAAACTATTTCATGAAACCTAGCGACGAGTACACGACTCACGATTTGTGAGCGATACTGTGTCGCTAGAAGGTGTCACACAGGCCGACGTCGCAAGCAATGCCGGATGTGCATCACAAAAACCGTGACCTCGACGATCTATCGCATGATAGATCGTCTCGTGTAAAGCACCCTTAAGTCTGGGCATGGTAGGCCGTGGTTCTAATCTTCTTGCACCCGTATAAGTTGCAGAACTCTTGGTAAAACCTTGGCCTCGAAGGCTGGGCCGCGATCTATAAGCACCCTCTCTGGGTATCCGTGTGGTCGGCAGAAGTACGCCTGGAAGACTCCTGCTGCAGTGCAACCCGTTAAATCCCAGACAGGGACTACCACCATAAACCTGGAGTAGTGGTCTACCATGGTCAGGGCGTATGTGTACCCGCTCCGCCTGGACGTGAGCTTCACATGGTCCAGGGCAACCAACTCCAACGGCTGGCGAGTATCAATCATATGCAGTGGGGCTTTCTGACTGGTCTCGTCCCGTCTCCTCAACGCGCAGGGACCGCACTCTCTACACCAGGCCTCTACTGACTCTTTCATCCTCTCATCCCGCTCCAGTAGAAGCGCTCTCTCAGCAGCATCTCCAGCTTCTTCCAGCCGAAATGTCCGGCCCCATCATGATAAGCCTTCAGAACCATAGGTACATATGCTTGCGGCACCACCATCTCGCGGCCTTCCTCGTGTGTCTTCGGGTTAAGCAATCCCCGATACAGCTTGCCGTGTTGCAGGTAGAGGTGGTCCATCTCTTTCCATAACCGCTGCGCTTCAGAGGGGGCAGTAGGCTCTAGCCGGGAGGCGCCTTGAGAAATCATTGTTTTAACTAACCGGACCGCAGGTTTCAGGACTCAGGTCCTGGGCTTCTTGCCACCCATGGCGAGGCAACGGATCAAAGCTCGCCTGCTGCTGGCCCACATAATGCTTTTCATCCCTTGGTCGATGGAACGCGGGCAGCTCGATTTCCTCCAGCCCGTCTTAGTCTACTCCTTCATCGAGCAGGTGCAGCATCCGGGACAAGGCATCCGCGTTGGTATTCTTGCGGCCGACTCGGTACTTAATGGTGAAGTCGTAGTTAGCTAGCCGGGCTACCCAGCGCTGTTCCAGGGCCCCCAGTTTTGCTGTGTCCAGATGTGTCAGGGGATTGTTGTCTGTATAGGCGGTCAATTTCGCTGACGCCAGGTAGTGTTTGAACCTCTCGGTTATCGCCCAGACGAGTGCCAGGAACTCCAACTTGAATGAGCTGTAGTTCTCGGTATTTCTTTCTGTCAGCCGGAGCTTCCTGCTTGCATAGGCAATCACCTTTTTCTTGCCATCTTGCATCTGGGACAGGACAGCATCCAGGCCAACCTTGCTGGCATCCGTGCAGAGAATGAACGTGAGGCCATAGTCGGGATAAGCCAGGACCTCTTCTCCAGTTAGGGCCATCTTCAGTTACTGGAAAGATTCCGCGTGCTTCTCGCCCCAGGCGAATGGGGGTCCGGGACTCTTGCCATTCTTAAGGCTACTTTACACACTGCGATATCGGTCCTGATATCGCTAGTGTGGGTACCCGCCCCCATCTGTTGCGCGACACGGGCAAATCGCTGCCCGTGTCGCACAACAGCCATCACACATACTTACCTGTCCGGCGACGTCGCTGTGACGGGCGAACCGCCTCCTTTCTAAGGGGGCGGTCCGTGCGGCGTCACAGCGATGTCACTGAAGCGTCACTGAACCGCCGCCCAATAGCAGCGGAGGGGCGGAGATGAGCGGGACGTAACATCCCGCCCACCTCCTTCCTTCCGCATAGCGGCCGGGAGGCAGGTAAGGGGAGCTTCCTCGTTCCTGCGGCGTCACACGCAGCGATGTGTGCTGCCGCAGGAACGAGGAACAACTTCGTTACTGCTGCAGTAACGATTTTTGAGAATGGACCCCCGTGTCGCCGATTAGCGATTTTGCACGTTTTTGCAACGATGCAAAATCGCTTATCGGTGTCACACGCAACGGCATCGCTAATGCGGCCGGATGTGCGTCACAAATTCCGTGACCCCAACGACTCCGCATTAGCGATGTCACAGCGTGTAAAGCCCGCTTGAGTCTGTCCCACGAGGAGATCCTGCATGTGGGCAGCCATCTTGGTGTATCCTTTGATGAAGCGACGGTAGTAACCCACCAGGCCCAGAAACTGCCGCAGCTCCTTAACCATAGTGGGCTGCAGCCAACTCTGAATGGCAGTGATCTTCACAGGGTCCAGGGCCACACCTTCGGTACTCTCCACATGACCGAGGTACTGCACTCTGGACTTCAACAGGTGGCACTTAGAGGGTTTCAATTTCATCCCGTACTTGGAGAGGGCTTCAAACACTTCCGCGAGGTGCTCCAGATGGGCTTCGTACGATTTGGAGTACACGATGACGTCATCCAGGTACAGCAAGACTGTCTCGAAGTTGCGATGTCCCAAACAGCATTCCATGAGCCTCTGGAAGGTTCCCGGGGCATTACATAGCCCAAACGGCATGTCGTTGAACTCGCAGAGTTCCATCGGGGTAGCGAACGCAGTCTTCTCGCGGTCTTCCTTCGCAACCGCCACCTGCCAGTAGCCACTAGTGAGGTCAAGAGTAGAGAAATAAATAGCTGCCTTCAACACGGCCAACGACTCTTCAATGCGGGGGAGAGGGTACTCCTTGTGATGTGTTGGCGTGGATTCGGTGCCTACATGTAACTCGCGGCACCACTCTTCCAGCTGCCTAGACGGGGTGTCACTGCCTAGCTGGGACGTGGTTGTGGAGGAGGTTGCTAAGCGGATGGCATCTGCATCTACAGTGAATAGTTTAGCAATGGTGGCATAGCGGGGGAGCCTGACCTCTTTCTCTCCTCAGTTCATCACTCTCACGGGCACCCATTCTTTCTTGACATCAATCACCCCTCTAGCGGCCATCACTGTGGGCCAATGCTCGGAAGGCAAAGGTTCCACCACTACCGGGTAATCCTGTCCACGGGGCCCCACTGCCACTCTACACCAAATCATCATCTCGCTCCACGGAGGCACCACTAGAGGCGCCACATCCATCACTCGCAGACCACCAATCTCTCCACCTGACATATTCACTTGCTGCCGTTGCAGGAGGGCCCGGATTTCACATTGTAAGGCCCTCTGCTGCCCCCCTCCCGCGGTGACAGACAGTTGTTGCAATAGGTGCAGCACTTCTCCCATACAGTTCTCGATCACGTTGGTCCCTAGGACCATCGTTAGGGCACGGTCACTAGGGTCGTTTTGCACCACGATTAGCCCTTGGTGTTTCAGCTCCACCCGCCCCATCTTCAAGGTTACCTCCTTAAACCCTACCTGGGTCATAGGGAGTCCATTAGCTGCAATGATAGTTAAACTGGGGTCTGGAGGGGTGAGCTCACTGTCGGACCAATATTGCTTATACAGTATGTAAGGCATAGTGGTTACCTGCGAACCGGTGTCGAGAAGGGCGTAGGTCGGGATACCGTCCACAGCGAGGGAGATGATGGGGCGGCCTCCCACGTATCGATCACGCCAGTCGGCTGGGCCTTGAGGGTCTATTCCTGAGGATTGGCCCTTGACCTCAGGGTTTGCTCGTTTAAAGGGCACCTGGCTTGTCTTTTGGTGGTAGCTGTAAGGCGGCGAGGATCCTGGCGACGTCATCACTCAGGCGCTGTACTTGCGACGACAGGTCCTTCGGGGTCCCGGCTGCTGGAGCGGTATCCACTGGCCAGGGTGGCTGGTTAGTGACACTGGCGTCGGTCAGTGCTTTAATGGCTCTTTTTTTCAGAACCGCAAAGCTCAAGTCCGCATGTTCCAGAGACCACAGCTGTAGTTTTTTACGATCTTCGGCCGACCCCAGTCCTTGCAGGAACTGCTCCACCAGCATTTTATTGCTCTCGGCCTCATTAATAGTGTCCACCTGCTTCAGGGTGCGCAGGGCCGTCTGCAGCCTTAGGGCGTAGTCCCGGATGCTGTCTTGCGAGCGCTGTCGGCAATTATAAAACTGCATCTGCAGCTCCGATTCAGTACGAGTCTCAAAAGCAACTTGCAGTTTGTCGAAAATGGCAGTTACCGAGGCCCGGTCAGTGTCTGCCCAGGTCTCCACCTCCTGCTCAGCGGCACCGGTCAGCTGGCAGCCCGACTACCACAGAGGCACGCTGCTTGCCAGTCATGGCATACAAATCAAAGATAGTACAAATCATTTTCCTGAATATCTGCAGGGCATCAGGCTTCCCATCATACTTAGGAAGGAGGCGGGTCGCTGGCCAGAACGACGTCGCAGGGCAGGTAAGTGCGTGTGAAGCTGCTGTAGCGATGTTCGCTACGGCAGCTATCACAAGATATCGCATGTGCGACTGGGGCGGGTACTATCACGCTCGGCATCGCTAGCATCGGCTAGTGATGTCACAGCGTGCAAAGTACCCCTTAGAGTCCATCTTTTATAAAACACCGTGGAACGCTACCAGTTACATTAGTAGCGAGGGCTCAACCTGCTCCGTTGAAGCCCCTTCCTGAAACAGTCCAGTTCCAACGTCCCGGATCCCATTAACCCGCCACCCAAACAACCTGAACCCCACTGGTTCCTACTTGGTTCCATGACAGGGTTAAGTCCCGGATTTAAAAAGGACGACTCTGGTAACAGTCCTGAGCAACCTGGTAGCCGTTGCACTTTTGCGCCAACCTCCACCAGGGGTCTCCTGGTGCCGTCTACCAGCACTGCACCCTCCAAGGCCGTGATGGTCTTTTCCCTAGAACAAAGGGTGAAAAAAGGTTCAACAAGGATGGCACAGTCTATTTGTACCATAACTTCCTGTCACCTTCCATCAGGGACCCTTCAGCCGATCCCCAACAGCCTCCTCCATTTGGAACCAGGGAGAACGTTCAACAAAGGTGACAGTCTACACAAACTTTTTAGAAACCAGCAGGTTCCGGTCCCCTTTAACGTCGGACACCTCCTGGACACACCCTAGCAAAGTGCCCTGGTAAACCACAGCGACGGCATATGGGCACCACCACATCCATGGTAGTAATTGGGGTTTCCTCATCTGAGGTGGACTCCTCCACTTCCATCATTTCTAACTCATGCACTGCCCGTGACGACAGGGACATCCGATAGCAGTTTCCTCCAAAGCGCGGCAACCAGGCAGCCTCCAGAGTGCTGGAACCCAAATCTCCTTCCTCCATTTCTGAGTCTATGATCACCGGGACAATCTGATCAGGAGTTGCGGCCTCGTTGTCTTCAACTAGAGTTGAGGAATCCACTGCCAGTGTTGCGGGCAGCATCTCAGGGTCAGCTGTGGTCGGGGGCGAAGGCGACAGGGCAATGGCGGTGGCCGGGGGCAGACAGGACTCCGCAGGCAGGTTGGCAGGGTCAACCGGAGCTGGGTTTCTGCTTACCCGCTCCACGCGCATGGCATCTCCCTCTTGGGACCGCACCGCCGCGGCCACCCTCTGCATCTCGACCCAGGCAGCTATACCGGGAACAGCATAATCAGCCAAACTGTCACGCTCCTCCGACATCTTGCCTCTGCGGTGCCCAGGAACGTTATAGCAGAGTCCTGGCGTCCCTGCTTCACTTCCGCTGTTACATGCCATCCCGCCCCCTCGGTTTTCGCCAGCCACTCACTGCTGCGCTGGGGCCCTCTGGGAACGTCCGGTTCCGGTCATACTCTCAGGACGAAGGGTGGGGCTTCGGCTTTGCGCGCTTTTGGTTTGGCAGATGTCGTTTTGGCACCAAAGATGGCGGAAAATGGCAGGATCGGGACTTTTGACACGCACTTCTTGATTCTAAGGCACACATCACCCAGGTAAGTGGGTCCAGTTCGTATCCTGTTCGTGACTTCATAAATTTGAGGTGTGCCTCCCTGACAGTGGATCGAACCACTCGGGTCCATGGGGGTGATTATTTGTGGCTCGAGGGTCTCCGGATCCGGGGGCTAAGGGGCCACACTCAAATGTAAAAGGGAGTATGTACAGGGGAGTGATAGTTAGTTCGTGACGCCACCCATGGTGTACGGTAATGGATAGTACCGCCGCTGCCGTTGGGAGTACTCGGGGTGGTGGAGTAGGGCAGCAAGGTGTTGTGGCCCTCCATGGGTAGAGAAAGTCCCGGGACTCTGGATGGTAATGCGGGGTGCCGTGCAGGGGTCACTCAGGTACTCACTAGCAAATAAGCAGACGCTGACAACCGTGTAAACCAAATCTCTGACTGCCGTTGTCTCTCAAAGGGGAGCTCGTCCGGGTCCCGTCCCCTGCAGCACTGCCTGATGATCTGTGACCTGCCTCCTGGCACAAAGTTTAGATTCTCTGTAGTGGCCCGGTAGCTTGGAACTTGCCGGGCCACACTCCCCACTGTGGCTAAGTGAGGGAGACTGCTCTCAGGGGCTGACGCTTGGGATTTCAGTGGGCCGCTTGTGTGGAAAGCCCTATCCCCCTCGTTGCACTAGTGCCCCCGATCTCTGAGCTGGTGGGAACAGTCCATAAAAACCCTGTCCTCCGCAGGTTAATTGCCGTGTTGCCTGAAGCTTCTCCCCGACCTAGGGTCTGTGTACCCCGCCGTGCCTTTGGTTCCGGACAGCTGATAGGACCAGGCTGCTGACCGTCCTCTTTGACAGGTCCCAGGCACCTAGGCCCGTCTGCAACCTAGTCTTCTTCCCCTGGGAGCCACTACTCCCAGCTTCCTCTGAGCTCTTCTCAGCTCGAGGGCTACCACTTGACTTTCTCTACTCGACTGCTCTAACACCTTCCACCTCCCTGCCTGACCCCTAGGTGGGTGACCCTATTCCGCTTAAGCAGACCACTGGTGTGCCTGACTGAGTGTGGTGCAGGGTGTATCTAGGATTTGATTTGCTGTTAGAAGCAGTACTGCAAGATGGGGACCCAGAACCATGAGGGTTTTCAATACTGCACGGGGAGGACAGTTTGTGCAGTACCCTGTGACGACCTGAATAGTCCAGGGGCGTCACACATGCACCTTGTAAATTGTTAAGTGGATTGGAGAGGGCAGATTTCACAGAATTTTATTAGAGAGGTGGGAGCTATGTCACTTTTCCAGAGTCTTTGTTCTAACAGTAATGTGGGAACCCTCTACATTTCCAGTGACAGATATGATTGGACCACAGCTGCGGGGGGCGGGCCAGCACTGAGGAGGGGAAGGCCAGTGCTGAGGAGGGGAGGGCCAGCGCTGCGGAGGGGAGGGAGGGATTTATCTCCCTCTCTCCTCCGCTGCCAGCTATTGCCATTCTCGCTCTGCACTCGCATTACACCGGTGTAATGTGAGTGCAGTGCGAATTTTCTCTCGCCCCATAGACTTAAATGTGTGCGAGAGAAACAGGGATCGCATTGAACCTGCAGCATGCTGCGACTGCTTTCTCGGTACGATTAGGGCTGAGAAATAATCGCTCATGCGTCCTGGCACATAGGTTAATATTGGTCCGAGTGGAATGCGATGTTTTATCGCATTCCACTCGCTCCGATTTTCATGTCGTGTGGCTTAAGCCTTACACGCATAATAGATATAGCCTACAGTCATGCAGAAGTAGAACAGAACTTGTTCATGGAGGTTGGGGGATGCATGGTCAAAAGTCTATGCACATTGTTAATACAGGGAACAAGATGGAGATGCAGAACTCAAAATGATTTCCTACACAGGCCTAAGAGACGGCTGATTTTGTGCGGATAAGTTACAGTGTTTATTTTTTTTTTTAACCCTAGAACCTGTCAATCATATGCATATACCTGTTCATGGGGTATAGGGTTTGGTATGCCCCACAGACTGTTTCTTCTACATAGCCACGTAACTCAAGTGTTAACCTAAGTATTACTTAGAATGGTATAATTAGACTTAAGCGGGCTTTACACGCTGCGATATCGGTTTCGATATCGCTAGTGTGCGACCCGCCCCCATCATTTGTGCGACACGGGCATATCGCTGGCCGTCGCACACAAAATCGCGCACCCCGTCACACATACTTACCTGCATAGCGATGTCGCTGTGACCGGCGTATCGCCTCCTTTCTAAGGGGGTGGTCCATTTGGCGACAGCGACGTCACTAAGCGGCCGCCCAATCAAAGCGGAGGGGCGGAGATGAGCGGGACGTACATCCCGCCCACCTCCTTCCTTCCTCATTGCTGGCGAGACGCAGGTAAGGTGAGGTTCCTCGTTCCTGCGGTGTCACATGGAGCGATGTGTGCTGCCGCAGGAACGACGAACTACATCGCCCAAATATCAGCAACAATAATTGGGAGGAGGGGGGCATGTCACCGATGAGTGATTTTGAACGTTTTTGCGTCGATTCAAAATTGCTCATAGGAGTCACACACAACGAGATCGCTACAGCGGCTGGATGTGCGTCACAAATTCCGTGACCCCAAAGAGATCGCTGTAGCGAAATCGTAGCGTGTAAAGCCACCTTTAATGTATTGCCTGACATTCCTTACTTTTAAGAATATTCCACAAAAATGCAAAACTAATACAATCTAATGGTCTTATTAGAAAATTGAAGAAATAATATTTGCAGCACTTTATAAATATAATGCAAAGAAAAATAATAAAGATAATTTATGTACACTACTTTTAGTAATATTACACTACACAGATATTCTTTTTCAAAGCTTTCTCACTTACATAGTTACATAGGTTGAAAAAAGACCTAGG
Source organism: Anomaloglossus baeobatrachus (assembly GCF_048569485.1). Lineage (NCBI taxonomy): Eukaryota > Metazoa > Chordata > Amphibia > Anura > Aromobatidae > Anomaloglossus > Anomaloglossus baeobatrachus. The sequence continues at coordinate 146,512,498 of NC_134359.1, read as the reverse complement.
TCCATCTAGTTCAACCTTCCTCCACCAATTCTACATTTTGTCCCTAAGTCACTTATAACAAACAATGTTGTGTGTACTGAGGAAATCATCCAGCCCTTTTTTAAAAGCTGTTATAGTATCTGCCATTACTACCTCTTGTGGTAGGGTATTCCACAGTCTGACTGCTCTAACTGTAAAGAACCCTTTCCTATTTAGCTGCCAGAATCGCTTTTCTTCCATTCGCAGTGTATGCCCCCTGGTCCTTAGTACTGTCTTTGGAAGAAATAAGTCATGTGCCAGTCCTTTATATTGACCACACATGTATTTATACATATAAATGAGATCTCCTCTGAGACGTCTTTTTTCTAAGCTAAACATATCTAACTTTTTCAACCTCTCATCATATGGGAGGCCTTCCATTCCTTGTAGTAGTCTAGTTATCCGCCTTTGAACTGATTCTAACTGCTGTATGTCCTTTGTAAAATGTGGAGCCCAAAACTGGATCCCATATTGCAGATGTGGCCTTACAAGTGATTTATATTGGGCTAACAATACGTTGGGATCCCGGGATCTAATCTCTCTTTTTATACACCCTAAAATCTTGTTTGATTTAGCAGCTGCTATCTGACATTGAATACTGCTGCTCAGCCTTTTTGTAATGAGAATACCCAAGTCCTTCTCCTGTTCTGTAGTCCCGAGTTTACTTCCATTTAATGTATATGCAGCTATAAGATTACGCCGTCCAAGGTGCATTACTTTACATTATTCAACATTAATTCTCATTTGCCAGGGGGGAGTGTCCTGGCCATGAGGGAGTGAGGTTGTGCTTTGCCTCAGCTCCCCCTTATCTCCCAGGAAATCAGCTACTACATTCATTTTTTTGGCCCTCTATCCCGGACTATGAGCACGAGGAGGCGGAGGGGAGCTCAGGGACACCTTTCCAGGCAGAATCGAGGCAGTATCCAGCGATTTCTGGCTAAACCAACAGTGGCACAGATGGAGCAGGAGGGAAGTAAGATGGCCGCTGGCCTTGTCGGCTATGCAGCAGTGGCAGCGGGGGAGGGGGCGCACAGAGTACCTGTCAGAGGCCCACAGCAGAGAACAGCCCGAGGAGCAGAAGGTGGAGGCAGGAATCCAGACGGTGACAGATCCTGTGCAGCTGGAGAAGTGGGGTTTGAGGAGCCAGGTACTCAGAGGGAGCAGGCTCTGGTGTCTTCACAGCATGGGGAGCAGATCCTGGCAGAGGGAGAGGAGGTGGACGGGCGGCAGGTGAGAAGCCTGGGCCTTGCAGACTCAGCAGCTTCTCCTGCAGGAGGGGAGAGGGATCTGACTTTGCCCCTGAGCCCTTCACTGTCAATGGAGCTCCAGGAGGGACAGGAGGATGGGGCTCCCTGGACCTCCAGCCCATTGCTACTCAGTGGCACTGCAGCTGCTGTGACAGGCACAGAGGTCAGAGCTAATATAGAAGATATGGGGAGTATGGAGCACTCCACCAGCCAGATTTCTCAGCATGTCAGCACTCTGGGGCTGGGGCAGGAAGGTTCCGGTGTCCTGAGGGAGCTAAGGGATCTCAGAGCAAGAATCATCAGCATCCCATCCAGAGAGGACATGGAAGACTATATCTCCAGATTGGAGAAGGCGTGCAGGTCAGAGCTGACAGAAGTGCGTTCCAGTGTGCAGAATATAGATGCAAGGGTCCTGTCTCAGGAGACCCAATTACAAGAAATGCAGAAGGAGTTATCCTCTCATAAAGAGTTTCTAGAGACCCAATCTCGCCAGCTCCACTACCTGACTGAAGCACTGGACGATGCAGAGAACAGAGGACGACGCAACAACTTGAGAGTATGGGGTCTGCCAGAGTCCGTTGATTCCAGGGAACTCCCACGTGTCCTCCAAAGAATCTTCAACAAGATATTGGGGCTCCCTCCAGCCACAGAGATCGAACTTGATAGAGCACACAGATCCTTGGGACCCAAACCAGCGGACTCGGAGTTCCCGCGGGACGTGATCTGTCGGGTCCACCATTATTTACAAAAGGAGTTTATTCTGCTGAAGCTCCGGGAAGGGGTACCGATCCTTTTCCAAAAGATTAAGTTGCAGATCCTACCCGACCTCTCTCGTCTTACTCTCCAGAGGAGGAGAGCACTTCGGCCTCTGTTGGAGCTCCTTCGGTCACGGGACTTGGTGTACAGCTGGTGCTTCCCTTTTCGCCTTCAAGTCCGCAGTGGCGGCCGAATGCACGTTCTTCATTCACCAGAGGATCTGATACCCTTTTCGGAGGCCTTGAATCTCCCCAGAGTTGAAATTGAGGACTGGATTCCAAGAGAATTCTCGCGGGGGCTTCCTCAGCGTCCTCCAAGAAGTAAGCGCGAGGAGAGGAAGACGGGAGGAGGAGGTCGTCCCTCTACCAAGGACTGATGTTCGTCAAGACGGGGCTTGTATGCTTCTCACACTTTATACTGTACTTGAGTAGTATTATTTGGGGGTTGGATGCGGAGGGCTGATTGAGGGGCTAAGTTTAAGTTAATGAAGTCATGGGAGAGGTTTAACGCTAGATATAATAACTGACGTGAGTCGAAACGGTTCCCTCTCTCTGCCGCTACAATTTTGCCCTCCTGCCCCCGATTCTTGTAGTTTCATGCTTTTACAGAATTCCTAGCAGTTTCATATAGGACATGTATGGTTATGATTAACACCCCCCCGTTTTTCATGTTTCCTTCCACTTCCTCCTTCTGTGTTCCCTTTGGCCTTTTATCGCCTCTTTTCGGGCCCATGCTCCTCGACCTCTCTCTTCCCCCTTTCTTCTTGCCCCCTGTGGCCCTCTGTCCCCCCCCTTTTTTTTCTCTCCTTCCCCCCTTCCTCCCTCCCTTTTTTCCTTTCCCCCCTTTTTTTTTTCTTTTCTCTGCTCCCCCCCCCTTTTTTCCTTTCCCCCTGTTTTTTTTTTCTCTTCCTACCTCTCTCTTCTCCCTCCCTTCCTTCCCCTGAGGGGAGTGGGTTGTGGGGGGGGGTGGTAATTGGGGGCATGCATCTGAGCTGGGGTATGTCTGTGATTTGGGTTTTATAATGAGGCCTGGGACGGGGGGGCTTCCGTCCTGGAAAGTACACGCCTGGTTTGGGTTTACGCGTCGCGGATTAAGTGACGCTTGAAAGCAATACCCAGGAATTACCGCATTTGTTGGGCTTAGAGTTTGTAATCTTTGTTTTCCCTTTTCTTTTTCTCTATTTCACAGCCTAATCTTTTCTTCATTCTTGCTGCGTTTCTTGCTCCTTACTCTGGTCATCTCTCTTTCCCCTTCTTCACCCCTATCCTTAGGTGTGGGACCCCAGTGCTCGGCATGATGTAACTTAATTTTGGCTCCCTGAATTGTAAAGGGTTGAATGTGCCGCAAAAGAGATCGCAAATATTTTATGCTATGCATAAACAGAGGACTCAGGTGTTATTTTTACAAGAGACCCATTTTAAAGCAGGCCAGGTCCCAGTTCTTAGGGATAGATTTTACACAACATGGTTTCACAGCCCTAACCCGACTGCTAAATCCGGGGGGTCTCCATTGCTCTCCATAAGTCATTGGTGTTCTCCGTGATCGACTCTTTGGTGGATCCTGAGGGTAGATTTATATTTCTAAAGCTCCAGATTGGTGTGGGTGTATATACCGTAGCTAACTGGTATTTACCCAACTCCAGACCCACTGTGGCATGCTCTTCCCTCCTGTCTCGGCTGGCGGAATTTGCAGAAGGGACTTTAATAGCTGGGGGGACTTTAATTTCACCTTTGAACCGGCAATTGACACCTCCTCAGGGCGGCGTTTTATTTCACAAAAAAGGATGTTGGCACTAGGGAAAAAGTTGCAAGCATTACAATTGGTTGATATTTGGAGGGCACTGCATCCCACAGAGAGGGATTACTCTTATTTCTCCCCAATTAATTCATCTTACAGCCGTATAGATATGTTGTGGATTAGCCAACACGTCATGCCATGGCGAGCCCAGGCCTCCATAGTTTCTATATGTCTATCGGACCATGCACCGGTGTTCGTCCAACTCACTCCCCCAGACGGTTCGCGGCGACCATGGACGTGGCGTCTTAATGAACATCTACTTAAAGACGACTTATGTGTAGCGGAAATACGACAGGTGATGAGTGATTTCTTGGAAATTCACGCTCAGGACCAGACGGCCTTGCCGACACAGTGGGAGGCCCTTAAATGTGTGGTGCGGGGTATATTAATAAAGCATGGATCAAGACTTAAACGGGAGAGGGCCTCTCTGATTACCTCTTTGGTTCAGCGAATACAGACCTTGGAGGCATCCCACAAAAAATCCTTATCGGCCTCAGTGTACGCTGAATTGGTGGGATCCCGGGAGGAACTTAGGGGGCTCTTAGATCAAAAATACTGTGCACAGAGGGTACGTTTACAGAGATACTTATATGAACATGCAGACAAGTGTGGAAGGGCATTAGCCAGGTTTATTCACCCGAGGAAACTCACAAATCATATCCCGAAAATTAAGGACAGAGGAGGACATATGATTCAGGACCCGGTTAAAATAGCTGAATAGTTCCGAGCCTTTTATGGGGAACTGTACAACATAAAAAGTCAGTTTACTGATATGTCACCGACGGCACTCAATAATAAGGTTTAGGACTATGTCCAGCGGACTGCCTTGCCTAGGCTAGCGCAATCAGAAATTGAGACGCTGGAGTCAGATTTTACGGAAGAGGAGAAATCTTCGGTTATCAGAGACACCCCAGTAGATAAGAGCCCGGGACCGGATGGTTTTACAACTAAATTTTTTAGAGTTTTTAGGGAACAGATTGTCCCCTTTTTGACACGGGTCTTTAACTCGGTGCCTGCTGGAGCATCTTTTGTTCCTCAGTCTCTATAGGCGCATATATGTGTAATTCCGAAGCCAGGGAAGGACCTGGTTAATGTCTCCAATTACCATCCCTTATCATTGATTAATATAGATGTCAAATTCTTTTCAAAAGCTCTCGCCAATAGACTGGCACCTTTGCTTCCAAAAGTGATACACACGGACCAGGTGGGTTTTGTGGGGGGCCGAGAGGCAAGAGACAACACGAATAAGACGTTTCTACTGCTGGCTCGGGTGAAGGCAAAGGCACTACCTATGTGTTTAGTTTCCATAGATGCGGAGAAAGCCTTTGACTGGGTCAGCTGGAGTTTCATGTTGGCAGCGTTGAGACAGGTAGGGATAGGTGACAGGTTCCTTAGAGGAGTGGCCTCCCTTTATAGTACACAGACTGCCAGAATAAAGGTAAATGGGTCCTTGTCCGCGCAAATTAGCATAAAAAATGGTACCAGACAGGGTTGTCCCTTATCCCCCCTCCTATTTGTTCTCGTAATGGAGCATTTGGCTTTGGCCATTAGGCAGAACCCAGATATAAAGGGATAGAGGTGGGAGAGCATCATTGTAAAGCAGCCTTATATGCAGATGACCTCCTCCTATACATTACACAGCCCCATATATCCTTTCCCTCCTTGGTTAAGGAAATTGAGAACTTCTGACATATAAGCAACTTTAAAGTTAACTATAATAAATCAGAAGCCTTAAATTTCACTCTGCCGGGGAGGGAAGTAGATCATATTGCATCCAACTTTCCTTTTAGATGGCAGACATCGGCCCTGACTTATCTGGGGGTGGCGGTACAACGGGACAGTACCAAGATTTTTCACCTCAATTACCTCCCTTTGTTGGAACGCACTATAAGAGATCTTAAACAAATCGATAGACAGAAACTGTCCTGGTTTGGACGTATTAATGTTATCAAGATGGATGTTCTCCCTCGTTTTCTATATATCTTTCAAACGGCCCCTATAGCACTACTATCGTTTTTCTTTACCAGAATACAGTCAATTATTAACAAATTTGTGCGGGGAGGAAGGAGCTCTCGGGTGGGGAGGAGAGTGTTGAGCAGAGTTAAGGGAGAGGGGGTGGCAGGGTTGCCAGACTTTAAAAAGTACCACATGGCGTTTCTTCTGCTGAGACTAATGGATTGGCAATTTAATAGGAGCACTAAACAATGGGTGAGTCTGGAGCAGGTTTGCTCCGAAACGCCCCTGCGGTTCCTCCCGTGGATCACACCGCTGCGGAGGGGACGGATAGATGGAGAGGCGGAGTTTCTCAGGGCATCCCTGAGGGTCTGGGACGTTGAGTGCAGGCGGGGATCTCTCTCAAGGGGTCCTGGTCCACTCTCACCGCTTTTCTCTAACCCGGAGTTCCCCCCAGGGATGGGAGTCGAGCGTTTCTTAGATTGGAGGAGGGGTGAGGACACACGGATAGCCCAGACTTTGCATGGTTTGGAAGTACCCCCCTTTTCGGCCCTTTTGCTCCCAGAGGGTCGGCATCCGACGGCTTGGCTGGAATACCTTCAACTTAGGTCCTTCTTGATGGTTGACAATAGACTTGGGCTTTTTGCGGCTCAGCCCACAAAATTTGAACAATTGTTTTTGGGGGAGGATTCTCCCGGGCATCTCTTGTCTCTGGTTTACTCCTTCCTGATTACAGAAGCGGACATGGGAGACATTAAATATATTGAGAAGTGGAATAGAGATTTGGGGACTTTCATTCCTGAGGAAGACTGGAAAAAGTCCTTTATCCTCACTCATAAATTTTCCATCGCCTGTGCAGCACAGGAAAAAAATTATAAGATTCTGACCCGTTGGTACAGGTGCCTGGATACTCTACACGCAATATTTCCCGGGGTCTCAGATAGCTGCTGGAGGTGCGGAAGGGGAAGGGGGACAATGCTGCATATCTGGTGGGACTGCCCATTGATACAACCTTTCTGGAGGTCCGTGTTCAAAGCATACGCTGTGATTTGCGGAGAGCAGTTGGTGGGTTCCCCTCAGATGGTGCTGCTTTCAATTCTCCCAGGATCGCTTAAATCACAGAAAGCGGGCCTTCTGAGATACTGTCTTACGGCGGCACGCATGGTGATCCCGAGATACTGGAAATCGACTAGGGTGCCATCTGTGAGGGAGTGGTTTGCGGAGATGGCCATCATCCACAGGATGGAGTCCCTAACGGCAGAAACCAATGACTCAGTGGATACATTTCTTAGGATCTGGACCCCCTGGACCCTGGCTCTTGATTCTCTACCATTTCAGAACCTTATTGGTAACGCATGACGCGTGTTACGTTAGTCCAATGTAGCGGCCCAAGTACTGGTTAAGTAATCCCTACCATGCCTTCACTCCCTCTCTTTCTGTTGCTCTTCTCTCCCCCTTTTCCTTCTCTTCTTTTCCTTATCTTTCCCCCTTGCTACTTTCCTTTCTCTCTGGTTCTCGTTAAATCTTCACATTTTTTCATTTTCTTTTTTGTTTTCGGCAGTAGCCTCACTTTGTTTGAGGTGTAGTTCTCAATTGGAAGGAGATTGTCTGTATTATAAAAGGTGGTTACATGTCATATGCGTGCCTTATGATAGTTAGTAAGAGAAGAGGTGTTAGTTAGGATGTGGCTTATACTCTTCTCTGTAAGTTGACATGAAGTAATCACGTATTTGAATCTTCTTTTTTTTTCTTCCTGTAAATTCTCTTGTTTACTTTAATAAAGAAAGATTAAACATAAATCTCATTTGCCAAGTATCTGCCCATTCTGACATCTTATCCAGATCTTTTTGTAATATTGTACTATCAAGGTCAGTTTTTAATATCCTACATAGTTTGGTGTCATCAGCAAAGACTGACACTATACTATCAATCCCATCCACAAGGTCATTAATAAAGAGATTAAAATGAATTGGTCCTAGCACAGATCCCTGCGCCACCCCACTGCTGACTATAGCTCAATTAGAGAATGTACCATTTATAACTACTCTTTGTTTCCTATCTTTTAGCCAACTCCTTACCCAGTTGCATATAGTTTCCCCTAGTGCTTGCTTCTGGAGCTTTAGTATAAGGCTATTATGTGGTACAGTATCAAATGCCTTTGCAAAGTCCAAGTAAATCACATCAGCTGAATTACCAATATCCAGATTTGCACTTACCCCCTCATAGAACCCCAACAGGTTGGTTAGACAAGACTTATCTTTCATGAATCCATGCTGTCAGTTATTATATTATTTTCTGCAATATAATTTTGCATGTCATCCCTTAAAATGCTCTCAAAAACTTTGCATACTACTAATGTCAAGCTTAATGGACGGTAGTTGCCTGGATCCACCCTCTTACCTTTCTTAAATATCGGTACCACATCAGCAATCCTCCAATCCTGAGGCACCAACCCTGTTACAATCGAGTCTAAAAAGATGAGATACAGCGGTCTGTCGATTATGGAACTCAATTCCCTCAATATCCATTGATGAATGCCATCTGGCCCGGGGGCTTTGTCAATGTTTAATTTACTCAGACGCAGGCATACTTCTTTTTGTGTTAAATTAATTATATTGGGTGGTGAACTTTGATTTTTCACTTGTTGAATGATCCCTGGAACAGTCTGTTCCTTGGTGAACACTGATAAGAAGTGCCTGTTTAATACCTCAGTCTTTTGTTTGTCCTTTATAACTATCTTATTATATTTTAAGGGGCCGATACTATCCTTTGTTTCCTTTTTGCATTAATGTATTGATAAAAGATTTTGGTATTTATTTCAATGTACTTGGCGATTTTTGATTCAGTAGCTAATTTTGCTTGCTTAATTTCTTTTTTGCATTTCCTATTGATATCTTTATACTTCTGAAATGCTATTTCTGTATTCTCAGCCTTTAAGGTTTAAACGCCCTTTGTTTTTGTTTTATTATGCTTTGTACAGTCTTATTTATCCATAGTGGTTTCTTTTTATTCCTGGACATTTTATTTCCAGAAGGTATAAGTTTTTTACAGAACTCTAGTAGTATATCCTTAAACTTACCCCATTTATGTTCAATATCCCCAGTTACCATAACATTGTCCCAATCTACACATTTAAAGGGAAGGTGTCATCATTTATTTCATTTAATTTCTTTTTGTGAAAATAAGATTACGATACGATACGATACACTTTATTGATCCCGTGGGAATTTATAGTATCACAGCAGCACAACTTAAATAATAACATGAATTACTTAATTGACAAGACAGTAGAGTTGACAAAAGAACATTATACATTAGATTAGGTCATACACAGTGGGTAAACTGAAAAGTAGAAGAAATAAAGAAAGAAACATTCACCTTGATGATTTAACACTAATGTTATTGTTGTACATTCGCATAGCAGTTGGCACAAATGATTTCCTATATTTTTCTTTCTTACACCTCAGCAGGATTAGCCGGTTACTGAAGGTGCTCTTCTGTCTCATGAATAGCTCATATAATGGATGTGCATTATTATTCATAATCGCCATACACTTTTTCAGAGTTTTTCTCTCCACTACCTCCTCAAAAGAGTCCAGATTGCAGCCAACAGCGGAGCTTGCCTTCTTGATAAGCTTATTCAGCTTATTAGCATCAGAGACCCACACACTACTACCCCTGCATATGAGTGCAAAAAAGATGGCACTTGCCACTACAGACTGGTAGAACATTTCTAACATTTTGCTGCACACATTAAAAGACCTCAGTTTCCTTAGGAAATACAGTTTGTTCATCCCCTTCTTGTAGACCCTCTCTGAGTTGCATCTCCAGTCCAGTTTGCTATCTAGGTGCACCCCCAAATATTTGTAACTCTCCACCTCCTGACTAGAGTTGAGCGCGGTTTGCGGTTCGAGGTTCTCCAGTTCTAAGCTCGAGTGATTTTTGGGGCTGTTCGAGATCGAACTAGAACGCGAGCTTTTTGCAAAAGCTCGATAGTTCTAGATACGTTCGAGAACGGTTCTAGCAGCAAAAAGCAGGGCTTTTTACAGCTGCAGTGTGCAGGAGCCATCGCTGGCAGCCTGCCACAAGCTGGTAACCAAGATAAACATCGGGTATCCAAGCAAAGCGCTTTGGTTAGTAACCCGATGTTTATCTTAGTTACGTGCAGGAAGCCCACACTTCCCGCTCAGCTCGCTCCGCCCCCTCCTGCCCGCGGCATGTATACATACATATACACACACACACACACTCTCACTCACGCACACACCCCCCCCCCCTCCCAGCTACAGTGTGCAGGAGCCATCGCTGGCAGCCTGCCACAAGCTGGTAACCAAGATAAACATCGGGTATCCAAGCAAAGCGCTTTGGTTAGTAACCCGATGTTTATCTTAGTTATGTGCAGGAAGCCCACACTTCCCCGCTCAGCTCACCCCGCCCCCTCCTGCCCGCGGCATGTATACATACATATACACACACACACACACTCTCACACACACACACATCCCCCCCCCGCTCGGCTTACCTGCGGTGATGAAGTCCCGCCATCCCGACCTCAGCGCTGTCACTGTCCTCCATGGCCGCCGCTTGTCATATCACCTATCGCTTCCGACCCGAGACTGACACTGGCGGTGACGTCACGGACCTCTCACGATACTTGAGGGGAAGGCGCCGGTCATTGACCTCAGTGACAGGGGCTGTCGGCAGTGCTGGAGATCAGCGCAGGTAATGTACCTCGCTGACAGCAGCACTTGTCATCCCCTGCAGTGACCTGGGCTGACCCATTGATGTTAGCTCAGGTCACTGCATTGCTCTCCCAGCCAATGGGGAACATCCTGCTCTTCATTGACTGGGACAGTGTGGATCGTCATGGCAACCCCTTGGATTACACCAGACCTGGATTTGTTTTTCATTCTAATAAATTGGTTAAAGAGGGAATGTTTTGGGGAGTGTTTTTTCAAATAAAAATGTGTTTGTCGTCTATTTTTTTTTATTACTGACTGGGTTGGTGATGTCGGGTATCTGATAGACGCCTGACCTCACCAACCCCAGGGCTTGATGCCAGGTGACATTACACATCTGGTATTAACCCCATATATTACCCCGTTTGCCACCGCACCAGGGCGCGGGATGAGCTGGGGCGAAGCACCAGGATTGGCGCATCTAATGGATGCGCCACTTCTGGGGCGGCTGCAGCCTGCTATTTTTAGGCTGGGGAGATTCCAATAACCATGGACCTCCCTAGTCTGAGAATATCAGGCCCCAGCTGTCTGCTTTACCTTGGCTGGTGATCCAATTTTGGGGGACCCCTACGTGTTTTTTTTTTTAATTATTTATTTAATTTAAAATAACAGCGTGGGGTGCCCTCAGTTTTGGATTACCAGCCAAGGTGAGGTTGCCAGCTGTGGTCTGCAGGCTGCAGCCGTCTGCTTTACCCTAGCTGGCTACAAAACTAGGGGGAACCCTACGTCATTTTGTTTTCATTTTTTTGGCTAAATACAAAGCTAAGCACCCCTTAGTGCCACATGAAAGGTACCAAAGGGTGCTCCACTTTTTCTCCATTTTTTTCTCCACTTTTTCTCCACTTTTTTCTCCACTTTTTTCTCCTCTTATGCTCCACTTTTTCTCCACTTTTTCTCCTCTTAATCTCCACTTTTTCTCCACTTTTTCTCCACTTTTTCTCCACTTTTTTCTCCACTTTTTCTTCTCTTATGCTCCACTTTTTCTCCACTTTTTCTCCACTTTTTCTCCTCTTAATCTCCTCTTAATCTCCACTTTTTCTCCACTTTTTCTCCACTTTTTCTCCACTTTTTTCTCCACTTTTTCTTCTCTTATGCTCCACTTTTTCTCCACTTTTTCTCCACTTTTTCTCCACTTTTTCTCCTCTTATGCTCCACTTTTTCTCCACTTTTTCTCCACTTTTTTCTCCACTTTTTCTCCACTTTTTTTTCCACTTTTTCTCCTCTTATGCTCCACTTTTTCTCCACTTTTTCTCCTCTTATTCTCCACTTTTTCTCCACTTTTTCTCCTCTTATGCTCCACTTTTTCTCCACTTTTTCTCCTCTTAATCTCCAATTTTTCTCCACTTTTTCTCCACTTTTTCTCCACTTTTTTCTCCACTTTTTCTTCTCTTATGCTCCACTTTTTCTCCACTTTTTCTCCACTTTTTCTCCACTTTTTCTCCACTTTTTCTCCTCTTATGCTCCACTTTTTCTCCACTTGTTCTCCTCTTAATCTCCACTTTTTCTCCTCTTATGCTCCACTTTTTCTCCACTTTTTCTCCACTTTTTCTCCACTTTTTCTCCTCTTATGCTCCACTTTTTCTCCACTTTTTTCTCCACTTTTTCTCCTCTTATGCTCCACTTTTTCTCCACTTTTTCTCCACTTTTTCTCCACTTTTTTCTCCACTTTTTCTCCTCTTATGCTCCACTTTTTCTCCACTTTTTCTCCACTTTTTCTCCACTTTTTCTCCTCTTATGCTCCACTTTTTCTCCACTTTTTCTCCTCTTAATCTCCACTTTTTCTCCACTTTTTCTCCACTTTTTTCTCCACTTTTTCTTCTCTTATGCTCCACTTTTTCTCCACTTTTTCTCCACTTTTTCTCCTCTTATGCTCCACTTTTTCTCCACTTTTTCTCCTCTTAATCTCCACTTTTTCTCCTCTTATGCTCCACTTTTTCTCCTCTTAATCTCCACTTTTTCTCCACTTTTTCTCCTCTTATGCTCCACTTTTTCTCCACTTTTTCTCCACTTTTTCTCCTCTTATGCTCCACTTTTTCTCCTCTTAATCTCCACTTTTTCTCCACTTTTTCTCCACTTTTTTCTCCACTTTTTCTTCTCTTATGCTCCACTTTTTCTCCACTTTTTTCTCCACTTTTTCTCCACTTTTTCTCCTCTTATGCTCCACTTTTTCTCCTCTTATGCTCCACTTTTTCTCCACTTTTTCTCCACTTTTTCTCCTCTTATGCTCCACTTTTTCTCCACTTTTTCTCCACTTTTTCTCCTCTTATGCTCCACTTTTTCTCCACTTTTTCTCCACTTTTTTCTCCACTTTTTCTCCACTTTTTTCTCCACTTTTTCTCCTCTTATGCTCCACTTTTTCTCCACTTTTTCTCCACTCTTTCTCCACTTTTTCTCCACTTTTTTCTCCACTTTTTTCTCCACTTTTTCTCCTCTTATGCTCCACTTTTTCTCCACTTTTTCTCCACTTTTTCTCCACTTTTTCTCCTCTTATGCTCCACTTTTTCTCCACTTTTTCTCCACTTTTTCTCCACTTTTTCTCCACTTTTTTCTCCACTTTTTTCTCCACTTTTTCTCCACTTTTTCTCCACTTTTTTCTCCACTTTTTTCTCCACTTTTTTCTCCACTTTTTCTCCTCTTAATCTCCACTTTTTCTCCACTTTTTCTCCACTTTTTCTCCACTTTTTTCTCCACTTTTTCTTCTCTTATGCTCCACTTTTTCTCCACTTTTTCTCCACTTTTTCTCCTCTTATGCTCCACTTTTTCTCCTCTTAATCTCCACTTTTTCTCCTCTTATGCTCCACTTTTTCTCCACTTTTTCTCCTCTTAATCTCCACTTTTTCTCCACTTTTTCTCCTCTTATGCTCCACTTTTTCTCCACTTTTTCTCCACTTTTTCTCCACTTTTTCTCCACTTTTTTCTTCTCTTATGCTCCACTTTTTCTCCACTTTTTCTCCACTTTTTCTCCACTTTTTCTCCACTTTTTCCCTCTTATGCTCCACTTTTTCTCCACTTTTTCTCCTCTTAATCTCCACTTTTTCTCCTCTTATGCTCCACTTTTTCTCCACTTTTTCTCCTCTTATGCTCCACTTCTTCTCCACTTTTTCTCCACTTTTTCTCCACTTTTTCTCCTCTTATGCTCCACTTTTTCTCCTCTTATGCTCCACTTTTTCTCCACTTTTTCTCCACTTTTTCTCCACTTTTTCTCCACTTTTTCTCCACTTTTTCTCCACTTTTTTCTCCACTTTTTCTCCTCTTATGCTCCACTTTTTCTCCACTTTTTCTCCACTTTTTCTCCTCTTATGCTCCACTTTTTCTCCACTTTTTCTCCACTTTTTTCTCCTCTTATGCTCCACTTTTTCTCCACTTTTTCTCCGTTCTTTTTCTATGGTCGGTCTACCCATTAGCTCTGCCATGCATACTGTAGCTCTACACCTACTGCACATGTTACTTTATGATTGACATCTCTTTCGTACCAGAGCTGTCTAAGTCTACTCTGACCCCATATTTGTCATTACTATATTGTCCTTGTACTGTATTATGACATTTGTATCATGTGTTTCATTTCTTGCTGTGTTGCAATTTTTTTGCTGCATCCCAATTGTACCTCTACATTGTTCGAGTTTATGTTATTGTTCTCTCACTCTTATGTGATACTGATTATTGTCATTTTTCATGATTACATGCAGATAAGTCCAATCTGACGAAGGCTCAGGCCGAAACGTCATTTGTAACTTGTTTTGGACAAAAACATATATGCTTATGAAAAATTTTTTTTTCTTAATATGGACCAATAAAGAGTGATTTTGCATTACTATCCATTGTGACTTACTGACTTAGTCTGGGAGATTTAGAGTGCCGAGGTTACTCACTAATTTTATCTATTATTACCTCTGAGCACCTATATACCAGTGAGCAGAGCTTCCTCTACAGTAGTTCTCCTGATTAGGCATGCCCTTACCTCATGAGCAGGGCATTGCAGCTTTGGTAGCAACCATTACGACATGGACTCTGCTGCTGTGGACCCGGGGAGAGTGAGTGCAGATTCATTGCACCCACACTCCTCACATGAAGGGTCCGCACTCCTAGAAAATGGGGGATACGTTCCCTGAGTGTCTCCCCCCCATATTCTAGACGGTCCAGAGTCGTCGTGGGACCCCTTTATTTTTTTTCTTACAATAAATTGGTGAAAGAGGAAATGTTTTGGGGACTGTTTTTTCAAATAAATTTCTTTTGTCGATTTTTTGTTTTTGTTAGTACTGACAGTTTATGATGTTGGGTATCTAATAGACGCCATGACATCACAAACTGCTGGGCTTGATCTCAGGTGACTTTACAGCTAGTATCAACCCGATTTATTACCCCGTTTGCCACTGCACCAGGGCACGGGATGAGCTGGGGTGAAGCGCCAGGATTGGCGCATCTAGTGGATGCGCCACGTCTGGGGTGCCTGCGGCCTGCTATTTTTAGGCTGTGAAGGCCCAATAACTATGGACCTTCCCACCCTGAGAATACCAGACCACAGCTGTCCGCTTTACCTTGGCTGGTGATCCAATTTGGGGGGGACCCTACTTTTATTGTGTAATTATTAATATTTATAAAATAATTATAAAAAAGAGCCTGAGGGGACCTCCACATTGGATCCCCAACCACGGTAAAGCTGCCAGCTGTGGTTTTCAGGCTACAGCCGTCTGCTTTACCCTAGCTGGCTATCAAAAATGGGGGGACCCAACGTCATTTTTTTTTTAACTATTTTTTAAATAGAAAAAATTAATGGGCTTCCCTGTATTTTGATTGCCAACCAAGGTAACGGCAGGCAGATGAGGGTGGCAACCCATAGCTGTCTGCTTTATCTGCGCTGAGAATCAAAAATACCGCGGAGCGCTACGTCATTTTTTTAAAGATTTATTTTTACAGCACTGTGATGTCCAGCAATCAAAATACAGGGAAGCCCATTTTATTTTTAGTTATTTAAATAAATAATTAAAAAAAATATATATGGGCTCCCGCTGCATTTTTTGTATTGCTAGCTAAGGGTAATCCAAGCAGCTACTGGCTGCTAACCCCCACTGCTTGGTGTTACCTTCACTGGCAATGGAAAATCCAGGGAAGCATTTTTTATTTTTTTTGCCAAAAAACTACAAAAAAAGGACGTGAGCTTCGCCATATTTTTGTATGCTAGCCAGGTATAGCAGGCAGGTGCTGGAAGAGTTGGATACAGCGCCAGAAGATGGCGCTTCTATGAAAATGCCATTTTCTGAGGTGGCTGCAGACTGCAATTCGCAGCAGTGGGGCCCAGAAAGCTCAGGCCAACCTGTGGTGCGGATTCCAATCCCCAGCTGCCTAGTTGTACCCGGCTGGACACAAAAATGGGGCAAAGCCTACGTCATTTGTTTTCTAATTATTTCATGAAATTCATGAAATAATAAAAAAAGGGCTTCCCTTTATTTTTGGTTCCCAGCCGGGTACAAATAGGCAACTGGGGGTTGGGGGCAGCCGTACCTGCCTGCTGTACCTGGCTAGCATACAAAAATATGGCGAAGCCCACATAATTTTTTCAGGGGGCAAAAAACTTCTGCATACAGTCCTGGATGGAGTATGCTGAGCCTTGTAGTTCTGCAGCTGCTGTCTGTCTGTATGGAGAAGAGCAGACAGCAGCTGCAGAACTACAAGGCTCAGCATACTCCATCCAGGACTGTATGCAGAATTTTTTTGCCCACCAAAAAAATGACGTGGGCTTTGCCATATTTTTGTATGCTAGCCAGGTACAGCTGGCAGCCACGGGCTGCCTCCAACCCCCAGTTGCCTATTTGTACCCGGCTGGGAACCAAAAATATAGGGAAGCCCGTTTTTTTTAATTATTTCACTTATTTCATGAAATAATTAAAAAACAAATGACGTGGGCTTCGCCCCATTTTTGTGTCCAGCCGGGTACAACTAGGCAGCTGGGGATTGGAATCCGCAGCACAGGTTAGCCCGAGGTTTGTGGGCGCCTCTGCTGCGGATTTCAGTCCGCAGCCGTCCCAGAAAATGGCGCTCTCATAGAAGCGCCATCATCTGGCGCTGTATCCAACTCTTCCAACAGCCCTGGAGCCGGGTGGCTTGTTGGGTAATCATGAGTTAATACTGGCTTTGTTTTACCAGCCAGTATTAAGCCAGAGATTCTTAATGTCAGGCACGTTTGACCCGGCCATTAAGAATCTCCAATAAAGGGTTAAAAAAAAGACACCACACAGAGAAAAAATACTTTAATAGAAATAAATACACAGACACATTAGAGACTCCATCTTTATTACCCCCTGTCAGCCCTCCACGATCCTGCTCTTCTGTCTTCTTTCTTTCTAGTGTAGTAGTAGTGACGATTGTAGTGAGGAAGGATGAGATTCACCAGCTCATCACTTGGGGCTGGGGAACCTCCATCCTCACTACAATGCTCACTACAATCGTGCAGCAGCGTGCAGCCTTCACTCCGTGAGTGATCACTGCTGGCTGCTAGCGGTAACGCTGACAGACGCGTTACCATAGCAACTGTGCTCTCGGAGCCGCGGTTAGCGGTGACGTCACCGCTAACTGCGTTGCTATGGCAACGGTGATCTCCGTTAATGACCGGCTGTGTCAGCCGGTCCCTAACGGAACGGGGAGGCGACCGTGTGCTAGAGCATGTCGCCGGTACACGGCGATACACATATGTGCACCGTGTACCGGAGAGATGCACTCGCAGGTCCTACATGACGTGTCATAGTCATGTGACCAGTCTGTAGCCAATGAGATAATAGCCACATGACTGGTCACATGGCTATTTTGACGTCACGATAGGTCCTGCATCTCTGCTGGCAGTGCAGGTCACCGGGAGGATTCAGCGATCATCGGATGGAATAGCAGCAGGAGACAGAGTGCAGAAGGGATCGCGAGGACCGGTAAGTGTTATGGCAATGTTTATTAACTGTTTGTGTACATTTATCATGCATTTTTATGTGTTTGTGATTGCCTCCCATTCTAGCCTATACGTTCGAGTTCGGTTCGTCTAACGTTCGACGAACCGAACTCGAACGGGACCCCCGTTCGGCGAACCGGCCTCGAGCCGAACCGGGACCAGTTCGCTCATCTCTACTCCTGACCAGCAATAGTGATCGTTAAACATTCCATCTTTCTCCTACTATAGTTGGCCACCAACTCCTTAGAATATTTCAAATTGTTTAATGCTTTTTTTTGTGCTATTTGTAGATTATACAATAAGAAAAATATCGATTGAAAAAAAAAATTACTTATATCTGCAGCTAGGGCGAACATCTTCCTGTGTAGCTCTGAAGCAGCTATGGTAAAACTTACCAGCATTACATTAGCTGCAAAATCCCTGCAGAAACTGGTGGCATCATTATTTCCCTCCCCTTTGGGTGTTATACTACACCCAAAAGGGGAGTAGGCATAAACAATACTAGAGACACAGTGCATTGCCATTTTCTTGGTGACTGCTTGTAAACAGGAAGTGCTGTGCAGTGAGAAGAGCAACAGAAGGACAAGAGAAGTATAGCTGACTGATCGTGGAACAGAGAAAGTGCACACAGCGTTGGAGGGAGCAGCCAGGAGCAAGAAGTCTGTAGCGTTGATGCAAGAAGAGAGGAGTGAAGACTATTGGAATGTGACAGTTGATCACTCACAGGTAACACTGAAATCAGTAGCAGCAGGGCTGCTGTGGTGAATTGCCAGACATGATTCTTTACTGCACAGGCAAAAATATGATGGTAGGGGGTGGTGGAACTAGTGTAGAGCAGAGACCAAACTAGTATATGGGGAAAGGGAGGAGACACAGAGCTTGGGCCAGAGCCACAGAGCTGGCTGTGGGCAGAGACACAGAACTAACTTGGGACAGAATGCTGGCTGTGGTCTGAGACAGAGAGCTAACTGGGGTCAGAGTCAGGGAGCTAACTGGGGTCAGAGTCAGGGAGCTAACTGGGGTCAGAGTCAGGGAGCTAACTGGGGTCAGAGTCAGGGAGCTAACTGGGGTCAGAGACAATCGTTCAACTTGCATTTCCTAACATTACATTACAATTACACGTAGGTTAGGGACCCCAAAAATAGAGATTACCTTGGCATTTGGGTTTGGGGCTCCTTTGCATTGATCAATACAATGGCTAAACATCTCTCATTCCTATTATTCATAGCAAATATGCACATACCATTTTCATGTTTTTCACTTTTTTCAGATAGTCCATTGTATTTTTCAGTCTAGTATTCCCATAGCAGTTCTGCTGTTCATTATTCCCCTATACATTGTGACTGGTGTGCAACTCTTTATCCTATTGTCCAAAAAAAATAAGACCGTGTCTTATTTTCAGGGAACACGGTATGAACATATCAATAAATATAAATGTTATTTCGCATATGCTTTTATTATGAAATATAAATTCTTCACTCTCGACTTACCCTTGCTCCCGCTGCCCGTACATACGAAGGAGCCACATGTCATGTCAGCTAGGAATGAGGCACAAGTCATATCAGCTAGGAAGGAGGCACACGTCATTTCAGCTAGGAAGGAGGCACACGTCATGTCAGCTAGGAAGGAGGCTCACGTCATGTCAGCTAGGAAGGAGGCTCACGTCATGTCAGCTAGGAAGGAGGCTCACGTCATGTCAGCTAGGAAGGAGGCTCACGTCATGTCAGCTAGAAAGGAGGCACACGTCATGTCAGCTAGGAAGGAGGCTCACGTCATGTCAGCTAGGAAAGAGGCTCACGTCATGTCAGCTAGGAAGGAGGCATACGTCATGTCAGCTAGGAAGGAGGCGTACGTCATGTCAGCTAGGAATGAGGCGCACGTCATGTCAGCTAGGAAGGAGGCTCACGTCATGTCAGCTAGCAAGCTAGGAAGGAGGCTCACGTCATGTCAGCTAGGAAGAAAGCGTATGTCATGTCAGCTAGGAATGAGGCGTACGTCATATCAGCTAGGAATGAGGTGTACGTCATGTCAGCTAGGAATGAGGCGTACGTCTTGTCAGCTAAGAATGAGGCGTACGTCATGAAAGCTAGGAATGAGGCGCACGTCATGTCAGCTAGGAAGGAGGCTCACGTCATGTCAGCTAGCAAGCTAGGAAGGAGGCTCACGTCATGTCAGCTAGATAGGAGGCTCACGTCATGTCAGCTAGGAAGGAGGCTCACGTCATGTCAGCTAGGTAGGAGGCTCACGTCATGTCAGCTAGGAAGGAGGCGTACGTCCTGTCAGCTAGGAAGGAGGTGTACGTCATGTCCGCTAGGAAGGAGGCGCACGTCATGTCAGCTAGGAAGAAGGCTCACGTCATGTCAGCTAGAAAGGAGGCTCATGTCATGTCAGCTAGATAGGAGGCATACGTCATGTCCACTAGGAAGGAGGCGTACGTCATGTCAGCTAGGAAGGAGGCACATGACATGTCAGCTTGGACAATACTTTGCTAGCCACATCAGAACTGTAGATTTTCTGTTGACTATTTTATAGACTAATACAATGGCAAGCAAAAGAGCAAGTAATTGTGTTGATTCCAGCAAAAGTCGAGGAAAAAAAAGAATATCTAAATATACAGAAGAACAGAAAGCAAAAAGAGCAAAAGAGGTTTGTGCTTTTGCCTTTGTTTTGGTAAATCAATTTTTTTCAATTTCAATAATAATGTAACTCATTGTTTTTAGAGAGAAGAATTGTACAGGGAGCTTCGGTAAATGAACCAAGCTTTTCAAGACCCAAACCACATATTGTCTCTCCAGCCCCCAAAAAAAGAACAGCAAAAAGAACAGCAATAAGAAGCTTAGGTTGTTCCAAATGTTGAAATGTGGTGTAGCTGTGGGCAGTGTATTCAATTGCAAACTGCGGAGGAATGTATTTGCTGTAAAGACATTCATAATGCAACCTGCAAAATGGAAGAGGAAACATTGTCATGCATCACTGAACACAAAATGTTTTCCGAACAATGTCTCAAACAGGATCAGTTAAAAATTTGTGAAATTTATAGAAATTTTGGTAATGCTCCTTTGCCTCCACTGGAGAATAGGTAAGAATACTTTGTATCCTGTGAAATTGAAACGGCCAATTTTCTTTTATATGTATATACTAAACATCTATATTTTTTCTAGAAATTATAGGAAAGCTACTTACCGAATGTTTACAATGTGGGTGCATAGTTATCTGAGGCCAAAGAGATGAAGACTTATTCCTTCCTGTGCCGTCAAAAGGGTCAGAGAAGTTTTCCCTGAGGAATCTGGACAGTACATGGGCTTTCTCAAAGCATTTGACTACTGTGCCTCTGATATGGCAAACAGCTAATGCAAAAATTTGTCAAACATAGGGAACATAATTTTTTTATTCCACAAATAGAGATCTCACTTTAGTTTTGTTTTAGTAAAATATTCACCATGAGAATTCATGTTCATGAAAGGAAAAAATTTAATTTTACGAGATATAAAATATAATTTGGAACGAAAATCAACAAAAGATGACAGCGATAAACATATATTCTAACATTTAGTACTGTTACATTACACTTTATTTTTTTAAAACGGGAAATGTGTGCTTTCACTCATTTTTTGGATGGACATTGCTCTTTGCGCGTCTGTGTGTGTGTGTGTGTGTGTGTGTACGTGTATGTGTATGTGTACATACGTGTGTATGTATATGTGTGTCTAAAGAAAAGAAGACCGATTCCTACATGTGCGGTCAAAAAAGTTAGAGAAATCTTCCCCAAAGTATCTGGAAACTACTTGGGTTTTCACCATGTAGTTGATTACTGTGCTATGGCCGACGGCTAAATGGCATTGATTAACTTTCCATAGTTGCCAAGTTGCCAAGTTTGGAATGTTTATAATTTTCCACAATATGTCTGTACATTTAAAATGTCATATTAAAATAAATACAGTTGTACCAAACAAAAGGCTTGTTGGTTGAAAAATAAAAAGGTATCAATCCAATTACAAAACATTTTTTTTTTAATTTACAACTGTTTCTTACAGCAGGGGACCTTTGCTTGACCCAAGGGGGAGTGGCATCAATGATCGTTGTGATTGGCTGTTCAAATCTGAACCGCCAACCACATCGTTCCCACTGGTTTCGCCTAAACAATGCCTGAACCAGTGCGATACTGTGAGATCCTGCTATGATGTGCTGCAGCAGCTGCAGCAGATCATAGCTGTAGCTCAAACATGGCTTCCCCCAGCCCCTGCAGCACAGAATGGATCGATCGTGCTATGACGCGAAACCGCTCCCACTTTCTGTTATTTGAATTGTTTCAAAGTCAACAATTTTATGTGACTGAGTCCATGAAAGTGTACACGCAATATTTAGCATTATGGCCCGGACTATCACATTGTCCGTCACCAATTAAACACGTAGCTTGGCTCTTCACAGACTGTAGCACTTGAATTTTACTCTTCTGACAGTG
The DNA here is from genome assembly GCF_048569485.1 of Anomaloglossus baeobatrachus. Taxonomy (NCBI): domain Eukaryota; kingdom Metazoa; phylum Chordata; class Amphibia; order Anura; family Aromobatidae; genus Anomaloglossus; species Anomaloglossus baeobatrachus. Next base: position 146,490,595 of record NC_134359.1, on the reverse strand, counting down.
AACATCTATTACAGGAAATAGAAATCTTTATTGGTAACGAAAGTAGTTTTAGACTAAAATTGAATTCTAATTGTGTAAAACAAATGTTCTGTTTTTTTATAATTAGCCCCTGCAAAAAGTATAGCTGCTGCACAAAGCAAATTACCAGCTGGTGTACGTTCCCACAGTGGCTGACTATGCCATTCAAAAATATGGCTATTAGTACATAAGCCTTGTACAGACACATTTGTTCCTTTGGTAAATTTTTTATCAATAGTAATTTTGCTACCACAAAAACAACTGGCTTTGCATACAAGGGCCTCCAAACAGGATTCAAATACTATATTTTATTTTTGCCTTACAATATTATCTTCATTGCAGTGAACGTTTTCATCTTGTTTGGAATCTAACAAGGTACTTTCAGAGTTAGGGTCAAATTCTGGATCATTGCTTACATTTACATCCACAGAATATACTTGACTAAGAGACATACTTTTCTTTGCAAGTGTAATCAGAGTTTTTTTTTGCACTGGTGTTGAAATTCCTAAGGGATAAACATAATCCAATTGTATTGGTGTGTTATCAAACATGTAATTTGGATCAGGAAACTGACATTCAGCGTCCATAGAAACAATCTTGGTGTTAGTTGATGCGTCCTTCTGTCGTATACTTGTATTGGTCCCACGATGATGACCTGTTCATTATAATTTTTCGTTTGTTGTATTTGTCCAATGATGTTTAAACGTACATGTTAATGTAAATGTATTCGTGGAAGCATTCCTTTGCAAGCCACTATTGCCTTCTCCTACGGTTTTGGTCCATAAGCTGTGAGGATGTAGAAGTAGTGCATTACTTATGCTTTTGTTTACAATTAAATAGTTGTATTCTTCAAACAATCGTGCCAATTTACATGGAGGTGGAAGTGCACTTTGATTTGGAAAAATAGATGGGACTGCAGAATCCCTCAGACACCTTTTTTTTCTAGCAGATGCATATATGTATTCTTCAAAGTGTTTTGAACACATTCTGAAGTGGTTGTGCTTTTTACCTGCCAGGATTCTTTCAGAAAGTGTGTCAATGTTGGTAAACTGGCCTGTCTGCTGAAGCCACAGTCTGATTCTTCCCAAAGAATGTGGAAATACATGCATTATTTTCCTTTGTTATTTATTTTGTATGACTATTGCAATTATTAACAATGCAGCCAGCCATATCTGGGGAAAAAACAAAAAAACATAATATGCAAAGACTAGAGATGAGCGAACTGGCCGTGGTTGGGCTCGAGTTCGGTTCGTCGAATGGAGGTCTCGTTCGAGTTCAGTTCGGCGAACGTTCGACGAACCGAACTCGAACCAATAGGATATAATGGGAGGCAATCACAAACGCATAAAAACGCATTATAAATGTACACATACAGTTAATAAACATTGCCATAACACTTACCGGTTCTCGCGATCCCTCCTGCACTCTGTCTCCTGCCGCTATTCCATCCGATGATCGCTAAATCCTCCCGGTGACCAGCACTGCCAGCAGTGATGCAGGACCTATCGTGACATCAAAATAGCCATGTGACCAGTCACGTGGCTATTATCTCATTGGCCACAGACTGGTCACATGACTATGACACGTCATGTAGGACCTGTCATTGCACTCTCCGGTACACGGTGCACATTTGTGTATCGCCGTGTACCGGCGACATGCTCTAGCACACGGTCGACTCCCCGTTCCGTTAGGGACCGGCTGACACAGCCGGTCATTAACGGAGATCACCGTTGCCATAACAACGCAGTTAGCGGTGACGTCACCGCTAACCGCGGCTCCGGGAATCACATGATCGGAGCCCTGTTGCTATGGTAACGCGTCTGTCACCGCCAGCAGCCAGCAGCACTGATCTCTCACGGAGTGAAGGCTGCACGCTGCTTCCCGTGCAGCCTTCACTCCGTGAAGGCTGCACGGGAAGCAGCGTCTTCCCCCATGCAGCAGTGATGGAGCAGAACTGGATTTGTTGAACGAGAAAGACAGAAGACCATGGATCGTGGAGGGCTGACAGGGGGTAATAAAGATGGAGTCTCTAATGTGTCTGTGTATTTATTTCTATTAAAGTATTTTTTCTCTGTGTGGTGTTTTTTTTTAACCCTTTATTGGAGATTCTTACCTGACATTAAGAATCTCTGGCTTAATACTGGCTAGTAAAACAAAGCCAGTATTAACTCATGATTACCCAACAAGCCACCCGGCTTCAGGGCTGTTGGAAGAGTTGGATACAGCGCCAGATGATGGCGCTTCTATGAAAGTGCCATTTTCTGGGGCGGCTGCGGACTGCAATTAGCAGCAGAGGCGCCCAGAAACCTCGGGCTAACCTGTGCTGCGGATTCCAATCCCAAGCTGCCTAGTTGTACCTGGCTGGACACAAAAATGGGGCGAAGCCCACGTCATTTGTTTTTTAATTATTTCATGAAATAAGTGAAATAATTAAAAAAAACGGGCTTCCCTATATTTTTGGTTCCCAGCCAGGTACAAATAGGCAACTGGGGGTTGGAGGCAGCCCGTGGCTGCCTGCTGTACCTGGCTAGCATACAAAAATATGACGAAGCCCACGTCATTTTTTTGGTGGGCAAAAGAAATTCTGCATACAGTCCTGGATGGAGTATGCTGAGCCTTGTAGTTCTGCAGCTGCTGTCTGCTCTTCTCCATACAGACAGACAGCAGCTGCAGAACTACAAGGTTCAGCATACTCCATCCAGGACTGTATGCAGAAGTTTTTTGCCCCCTGAAAAAATTATGTGGGCTTCGCCATATTTTTGTATGCTAGCCAGGTACAGCAGGCAGGTACGGCTGCCCCTAACCCCCAGTTGCCTATTTGTACCCGGCTGGGAACCAAAAATAAAGGGAAGCCCTTTTTTTATTATTTCATGAATTTCATGAAATAATTAGAAAACAAATGACGTAGGCTTCGCCCCATTTTTGTGTCCAGCCAGGTACAACTAGGCAGCTGGGGATTGGAAAACCGTAGCACAGGTTGGCCTGAGCTTTCTGGGCCCCACTGCTGCGAATTGCAATCTGCAGCCGCCTCAGAAAATGGCACTTTCATAGAAGCGCCATCTTCTGGCGGTGTATCCAACTCTCTCCAGCACCTGCCTGCTATACCTGGCTAGCATACAAAAATATGGCGAAGCTCACGTCCTTTTTTTGTAGTTTTTTGGCAAAAAAAATAAAAAATGCTTCCCTGGATTTTCCATTGCCAGTGAAGGTAACACCAAGCAGTGGGGGTTGGCAGCCAGTAGCTGCTTGGATTACCCTTAGCTAGCAATACAAAAAATGCAGCGGGAGCCCATATATAATTTTTTTAATTATTTATTTAAATAACTAAAAACAAAATGGGCTTCCCTGTATTTTGATTGCTGGACATCACAGTGGTGTAAAAATAAATCTTTAAAAAAAATGACGTAGCGCTCCGCGGTAGTTTTGATTCTCAGCGCAGATAAAGCAGACAGCTATGGGTTGCCACCCCCATCTGTCTGCCGTTACCTTGGTTGGCAATCAAAATACAGGGAAGCCCATTAATTTTTTCTATTTAAAAAATAGTTAAAAAAATAATGACGTTGGGTCCCCCCATTTTTGATAGCCAGCTAGGGTAAAGCAGACGGCTGTAGCCTGAAAACCACAGCTGGCAGCTTTACCGTGGTTGGGGATCCAATGTGGAGGTCCCCCCAGGCTCTTTTTTTATAATTTTTTTTATAAATATTAATAATTACACAAAAAAAGTAGGGTCCCCCCAAATTGGATCACCAGCCAAGGAGGTAAAGCGGACAGCTGTGGTCTGGTATTCTCAGGGTGGGAAGGTCCATAGTTATTGGGCCTTCACAGCCTAAAAATAGCAGGCCGCAGGCACCCCAGACGTGGCGCAACCACTAGATGCGCCAATCCTGGCGCTTCACCCCAGCTCATCCCGTGCCCTGGTGCAGTGGCAAACGGGGTAATAAATCGGGTTGATACTAGCTGTAAAGTCACCTGAGATCAAGCCCAGCAGTTTGTGATGTCATGGCGTCTATTAGATACCCAACATCATAAACTGTCAGTACTAACAAAAAAAGAAAAAAAAAAAAAAAATCGACAAAAGAAATTTATTTGAAAAAACAGTCCCCAAAACATTTCCTCTTTCACCAATTTATTGTAAGAAAAAAAATAAAGGGGTTCCACGACGACTCTGGACCGTCTAGAATATGGGGGGGAGACACTCAGGGAACGTATCCCCCATTTTCTAGGAGTGCAGACCCTTCATGTGAGGAGTGTGGGTGCAATGAATCTGCACTCACTCTCCCCGGGTCCATAGCAGCAGAGTCCATGTCGTAATGGTTGCTACCAAAGCTGCAATGCCCTGCTCATGAGGTAAGGGCATGCCTAATCAGGAGAACTATTCTACATTTCCAAATATTGGTATTTGCTGATATTATTGCTATTCCACCTACTATATATTGGGGATAGGATCTTGGAGATGGAATACCCCTTTAAGTCCAGTTATCCAGCTGAATGAATACTTAACAACAGAGCTCGCTATTTAGATGTGTTTTCTTGTGGCGTATAACGGACTCTCATGTTTGGTAGTCGTTCAGCAGGGAAACTATAAAAGCAAATCCCTCCATTTGGAAATGTAGTATATAGCTCTCCTGATCAATTATGTTCCTTACCTCATGAGCAGGGCATTGCAGTAATAATAATAATTTATTCATTTATATAGCGTTATTAATTCCATAGCACTGTATGTCTTTGGAGTGTGGGAGGAAACCGGAGTACCCAGAGGAAACCCACACAAACACGGGGAGAACATACAAACTCCTTGCAGATGGTGCCCTTGGTGGGAATTAAACCCAGGACCTCAGCGCTGCAAGACTGCAGTGCTAACCACTGAGCCACCGTGCCGCCCATTTAGCTTACAGATGCATAACCACCACTCACTGTGTCTGAACACAGGAAGCTGAGCTGACAGCCGCTCTGTGCATGCGGCAGCGTCTATTGTGAAGGAGAGGGCCGTGGGGGGGATCAACGCTGCACAGGTACCGTGGGACACCGGGGAACACCGGTGGGGTTATAGGGGGTGACCTGGCAGGGCCTGGGGAGGAGTTTTCTGTCGCATGTGTCATGGCACATGCGACAGAAATCAGAGGAGTAGGGTGAATGCGGCCGGCGTGCTGCTGTGCGCGTGGCCATCTTGGATTTCTGGGAGGGCATCAGGAGGGGCACTTTGGTGACACCGGGGGACCGGGGAGGAGATTTATCATGTTTGTTCATGCCAGATGGGAGATAAATAATTTTTTACCGGCGCTGTCATTTACTGTAACGTGATCATCGGTATACGGTGTATACCTGTGATCACGTGAGCGGGGACCGGAAAAACCGTCCTGAATCATGATCTCCCGGGTCTCAGCTAGCCCTGAAACCCCGGAAATTTTCTGACGCTGGGGGGCGTTATTCACTTATTTCTGCCTGCTATTTATAAACGGCAGATCAGAATAAGGCTACATTCACACGACCGATCCATTTTTGTGGTCTGCAAAAAACAGTCCGTTTTTTTTCACGGGTGCATCCGTGTGGCATCCGTTTCCGTTCTGTAGACGGTCCGTATGTCATCTGTTTGTCATCCATGTGCCTTCCGTTTTTTTTGTGTACGGCAAAAAAACTGAAGGAGGGAAAATACATAAATTTACCCAGTATCCTTAGCTTCAACCTACATGACGCAGTCACATGTTCACTCCAGTGCTATTTTCTACTGCTTTTCACAGTGTAGAGCGCTCTGGTGATTTTCCTGTGCTTGTACACTTCATATCAGTCTTTTCTGTCATTATAATGGCAGAAAGACACAATGTCCCACTCTCCTACATTTTGTAATTTTGCACCCTTTGGTGCCTTTCATGTGGCACTAAGGGGTGCTTAGTTTTGTATTTAGCCAAAAAAAATGAAAAAAAAAAATGACGTAGGGTTCCCCCTATTTTTGTAGCCAGCTAGGGTAAAGCAGACGGCTGCAGCCTGCAGACCACAGCTGGCAGCCTCACCTTGGCTGGTAATCCAAAACTGAGGGCACCCCACGCTGTTATTTTAAATTAAATAAATAATTAAAAAAAAACAACACGTAGGGGTCCCCCAAAATTGGATCACCAGCCAAGGTAAAGCAGACAGCTGGGGTCTGATATTCTCAGACTAGGGAGGTCCATAGTTATTGGACTCTCCCCAGCCTAAAAATAGCAGGCCGCAGCCGCCCCAGAAGTGGCGCATCCATTAGATGCGCCAATCCTGGTGCTTCGCCCAGCTCATCCCGTGCCCTGGTGCGGTGGCAAATGGGGTAATATATGGGGTTAATACCAGATGTGTAATGTCACCTGGCACCAAGCCCTGGGGTTGGTGTGGTCAGGCGTCTATCAGATACCCGACATCACCAACCCAGTCAGTAATAAAAAAAAATAGACGACAAACACATTTTTATTTGAAAAAACACTCCCCAATACATTCACTTTTTAACCAATTTATTACAAAGAAAAACAAATCCAGGTCTGGTGTAATCCAAGTGGTTGCCATGACGATCCACACTGTCCCAGTCATTGAAGAGCAGGATGTTCCCCATTGGCTGGGAGAGCAGTGCAGTGACCTGAGCTAACATCAATGGGTCAGCCCAGGTCACTGCAGGGGATGACAAGTGCTGCTGTCAGCGAGGTACATTACCTGCGCTGATCTCCTGCACTGCTGTCCGCACCTGTCACTGAGTTCAATGACCGCCGCCTTCACAGCCAAGTATCGCGAGAGGCCCGTGACGTCACCGCTAGTCAGTCTCGGGTCGGAAGCGAGAGAAGGTGATGTGACAAGCGGCGGCCATGGAGGACAGTGACAGCGCTGAGGTCGGGACTTCATCACCGCAGGTAAGCCGAGCGGGACCATGTGTGCAGAGTGCCAGGAGGACGTCAGTGTCGTGGACTGCATGGCTGGGGACGTGTGTGTGTGTGTGTGTGTGTACAAGCCGCATGCAGGAGGGGGCGGAGTGAGCTGAGCGGGGAAGTGTGGGCTTCCTGCACGTAACTGGGATAAACATCGGGTTACTAACCAAAGCGCTTTGCTTGGATACCCGATGTTTATCTTGGTTACCAGCTTCTGGCAGGCTGCCAGCGATGGCTCCTGCACACGGTAGCTGTAAAAAGCCCTGCTTTTTGCTGCTAGAACCGTTCTCGAACGTATCTAGAACTATCGAGCTTTAGCAAAAAGCTCGAGTTCTAGTTCGATCTAGAACAGCCCCCAAATTCACTCGAGCCGCGAACTGGAGAACCTCGAACCGCGCTCAACTCTAGCAAAGACCTCATCAATGCACTAAGAATTGCAATTTATTTATTTATTTATTTTTAAAATCAACATCCTGAATAACATCATCAGTTTTCATATATCCTTAATTTAGAGAGTGATGATCTCATAGTACTCAGTTATACAGAGAGGAAGAAGCAGGTCCACAGCGGCACAAAGGATGTCAGGAGAGAAGAGCACTGATCTTACAGGAGCTCACAGACAGATACAGAGGAAGGAGTAGGTCCATAGTGGCACAGAGGATGTCAGGAGAGGAGAACAATGATCTTACAGGAGCTCACAGACAGACACAGAGGAAGGAGCAGGTCCATAGTGGCACAGAGGATGTCAGGAGAGGAGAACGATGATCTTACAGGAGCTCACAGACAGACACAGAGGAAGGAGCAGGTCCATAGCGGCACAGAGGATGTCCGGAGAGGAGAGTGCTGATCTTACAGAAGCTCACAGAAAGACACAGAGGAAGGAGCAGGTCCAGAGTGGCACAAAGGATGTCAGGAGAGGAGAACTATGATGTTACAGGAGCTCACAGACATACACAGAGGAAGGAGCAGGTCCACAACGGCACAGAGGATGTCAGGAGAGGAGAACGATGATCTTACAGGAGCTCACAGATAGACACAGAGGAAGGAGCAGGTCCACAGCAGCACGGAGGATGCCAGGAGAAAAGAACGCTGATCTTACAATCTAGGTATATATGTGTTGTGGCTCTGTCAACAGTGTATATACATATGGGGGGGCTCTAACCACAGTCTGTGTATATATGGGGGGGCTCTAACCAGTCTGTGTATATATGTCGGGGCTCTGACCTGTCTGTGTACATGTGTAACAGTCTATGTATATATGTGTGGTATCTGTCAATTGTATATTAGTATATACTTACTGATGGGTGAGTCACCATCACTCTCCTGTGGTTTCTGATCTTCAGGTGCACGTCATGCTACAGCTGGTCCACCGCATGTTGCTACTGCTGCTCCTCCACCGCTGCACGTCGCTCCTCCACCGATCCACGCCGCTCCTCCACCGCTCCACGCCGCTCCTCCACTGATCAATGCCGCTCCTCCACCAATCAACGCCGCTTCATCTGTCGGTAACTGTTCTAGGATCTGTTAGCACAGAAGCTGGTACTGCTTGCTCTTTCAGATACTGGCTGTAGGGGAAAAATGCAGCCCAGCCCAAAGCGTGGGCTATGAAAAAATGGCGGCTGAACAAACCCAGGGCTGTGAATTGGGCAGTTCACATAGGCGTTACCATTTCACAGCCATGAAAATTGTAATATAACTAAATGGGGTCGGAATCCGACCATCATAGCCTATGTCCATGAGTTGTTGTAAATCGAGCCTGCACTGTCGTGCTAGAACTTGAAATGTGAAATTGCAGCCCCCATTGCCAGCTTTCCAGCATTATAAAAACTGAAAGACATCTTTATTTAAAGCAAGATAACATTAAAACTGCATGTTATCTTACAAGTAATCATTGTTTGGATTATATAAATCCGTGACACCTTACCTTTAAGCTCTTCCATTAATTTGTTGAAATCAGCTTTCTAAAAATTCCAGGTTTTAGCATTTCCCCTTTTAAATGTTCTATTGAATATTACGTTGAAGCTTACCATATTACGATCGCTATTGCCCAAGTGTTCCCGGACCTGTAGATCTGAAATTGTATCTGGTCTATTATACAGGACCAGATCTAGCAAATTATCTCCCCTGGTCGGTTCATCTACCATCTGAGAGAGAAAATTTTCTTAAATTGTGGATAAGAAGAACTTACAGCTTTTACCACAACCAGAAGATTCTATGTCCCACTGAATGTCTGGATAGTTAAAATCCCCCATAATAAAAACCCGATTATTAGTATTAGCTGTGTTTTCAATTTGTTCCAGCATTTCACCCTCTACCTGTTCAGGTATGTTAGGAGGCTTTTAGCAAACTCCAATTAGCATTTTTCCATTATTCCCCTCCCCATGTACATTTACCCATACTGACGCTACATTGTTGCAGTTCCCCCCTCTGTCATCATTCAACATAGGTTTTAGGTTAGATTTGATAAATATACATACCCCACCACCTTTTTTGTCTTTCCTGTCCTTCCTGAATGTAGTATAACCCTCTATGTTTGTCACCCAGTCATGGCTTTCATCCAGCCAGGTTTCCGTAATGCCCACCACATCATAATCCATGGTTGACATAACAGGCTCCAATTCATTTGTTTTGTTTGCAAGACTTTTTGCATTTGCCAGTAGCCATTTAATACTATTAACACCTTTATTACTCCTTGCCTCCCTACGTTCCTTGCATGTCCCAGCCCCCCTAATCCTTCATTGACCCCTACCGTTTCACTGTCTCTATCTGCTCTATCAACCTATTTGCTCCTCTACCCTCCCTCCCCCCAGATCCTAGTTTAAAAGCTCCTCCATCCATCTGACCATTTTCTCCCCCAGCACAGCTGCACCCTCCCCATTGATGTGCAGCCTGTCCCTACCGTAGAGCCTGTAGCCGACTGAGAAGTTAGCCCAGTTTTCCATGAACCCGAACGCTTCCTTCCTGCACCAATTTCTCAGCCACGTATTTATCTCCCTAAGCTCTCGCTGTCTTTCTAGTGAAGCTCGTGGCACTGGTAGTATTTTTGAAAACACCACCTTGGAGGTCCTGGACTTCAGCTTCTCCCCTAGTTCCCTGTAATCATTCTTAAGGACCTTCCACCTGCCTCTAACGTTGTCATTAGTGCCAATGTGCACCATGACTGCTGGGTTTTCCCCAGCCCCACCCAGCAAACTGTCTATCCGACCTGCAATATGCCAAACCCGAGCACCTGGCAGACAACACACTGTTCGGCATTCACGGTCTCGGCGACAGATGAGTAAACAGTATAGAATAAACAGTACAGAAAAAAAAACAAAAAAACAATGGGAAACTTATAAGGATAACTTCAAACTATGCACTTGTGCTTAAACTATGCACTTACCTGCAATCCCTGCACTTCACCGCAGACCCTCACATGCTCAGCAACCCTCGCTTGCTTTAAATATAATAGAATACAGGGATTTATAATACACATTTCAAATATTAAAGTTGACCAAAGTCACCATACCATATGTTGACAAAAGAATTTGACTCAGTCTAAGGCTTATATAAAGCATTAATAAGGGCAAAATGCACAATAATTTTGCAAATATACAAAAGTATTTTTATTTTTATGCGTGACATAGAAGAAACATACACAGAAAATAGTGATTTAAAATCAACACAACAAAATCTGGGCAGTGTGATAGGATATGGGGCTTATTACATTGCCAAATGCAATCAATATGACATGAGAGCTCTATAAGAAAGTACAAGTTTCTAACATTCATGGTGATCAAATAATTGAAAAATCTGTGCAACAGATTTTAAAGGGTCAAGTGACCTATAACTGTAGTTGATAGCTTGGTAAATTCATGCATCATAGTAGGGCAGAAACCAGGACTAAATATTAGTGAATAAATGGACATCACATAGTGATAATAATGAGGGCTGACAACCCTATAGCTGCGATGCCAGTATATCCTAAAACAGTTGAAAGCCTTGTTGTATGAACCACCACACATAAACAGTGGTCTTAAATACTGCTGGCCAGCGCTGCTGCAGAGAGCGACCAAGTGGTTAAATGTTCTATATAATAAAGATTAGGAAGTCCTAAAAAAGACAGCAGCAGTGGACATTCAGATGGATTAATACAATTATCAAAGTGTTAAGCAACACCGGACATAAGTTGAACACAAAATGTCGCACAAGAGCAAAAATAAGAGTGATTATACATTATTTATAATAACAACAGTGCTCAAGCACATGTGCCAGAGAATCACTGTACATGTGTAGTGATAACATTTTGCCCAAAAAGCTGCTAGCCTCCGCTGTTATCAAAACCATCAATGCTCAAGGTAAATATGCTCACAAAGGGGGTATACCCACCAGTATTTGCACCAACCAAGACACACTGCCCACACCTCGACGCGCGTTTCGCAACTGCTTCGTCGGGAGGTGTGGAGGCTGTGTGTCTGGTTGCTTAAGTCCCCCCGTGTACTGCTTACAGGCCTATGGCGGCGCACGCCGGCTCACCGATGCCCATCCCCCACTGCACGCATGCGTCGAGGAAGTCATGGTGCGCATGCGCAGCCCATGAATACCTGAGTGGACGCCAGGCACAGGGAGGAGAAGCATCAGGGAGCCGGCGCGCGCACAAGCAGGAAGCTGGAGACACCATCTTTGAATAGGGTGTACTGAGGGCAAACAGCTACATCATGCTGTAAAGCCCATAATTGGTCACAGAGATGATAAATTATAAGTAGATTCACACACAGGCCATAAATAGCTATGTAACAATACATAGGATACAGACAGAAAAATTATTGTTATAATAACAAAAAATTGCTGAAACATTGAACAATATTGGGCATTCTTTGTATCTTGTGGCCTAATATGAATTCTTCAGCAGTAGTCAAACTGGGGGAAACCAACCAGATCTATAAAGAAGACATACAGTTAAAATCATGGTTATGGCAAGGATATATGGCAACCACAATACCACTAAACTCACAGAGGTTGTATATATAAATGCACATAATTATATGCAATTAAACAGATCAGAATCTAACTTCCCCACAGTGGAATGAACACCGAGATATCAAAAAGAAATAAAAATATATTATTTATTGTATCATGGGGCCAGACATTGAGAAAAATGGCTTGAAACTGACAGCATCATTCAGGCCATTTGGCTTTATAGTGTTCAGAACAGTGATCCATCTGGCCTCCTTTTTATGTAGATTATTTTTCGTGTCTCCTCCTCTCACCCCAAGATTCACTTTATCTATCCCACAAAATTTTAGATGTCGCCAGTTGCAGCCATGTTTCTCTTTGAAGTGTTTCGGTATATTTTTAAGCAAAGATATTTCCTCAGGTTTGTGAATTTTAGCTGCATTTTTGATATCACGGACATGTTCCAAAATCTCATTATTATCTCTATGTGATGTCCATTTATTCACTAATATTTAGTCCTGGTTTCTGCCCTGCTATGATGCATGAATTTACCAAGCTATCAACTGCAGTTATAGGTCACTTGACCCTTTAAAATCTCTTGCACAGATTTTTCAATTATTTGATCACCATCAGTTAGAAACTTGCACTTTCTTATAGAGCTTTCTTTCTTATAGAGCTCTCATGTCATATTGATTGCATTTGGCAATTTAATAAGCCCCATATCCTATCACACTGCCCAGATTTTGTTGTGTTGATTTTAAATCACTATTTTCTGTGTATGTTTCTTCTATGTCACGCATAAAAATAAAAATACTTTTGTATATTTGCAAAATTATTGTGCATTTTGCCCTTATTAATGCTTTATATAAGCCTTAGACTGAGTCAAATTCTTTTGTCAACCCTCACTTGCTTTGGCTGCAATATGTAGCTCCACAACAGCTACCAGTAGTTTCCAGAAGATTCTAGAAACAGGTGTGGCTACTGCTACTAATTAAATCACAAGAACTACCAGTAGTTTTTAGAAGATTCTAGAAACAGGTGTGGCTACTGCTACTAATTAAATCACAAGACAAACACTTTTTTTTTTCACAGTATCACAAACAGACACACAATTCCATAATGAAATGAAACAATTACACAGTTATCGCAACTATGATCTTGTGCTTAAACTATGCACTTACCTGCAATCCCCGCACTTCACTGCAGACCCTCGCATGCTCAGCAACCCTCGCTTGTTTTGGCTGCAATATGTAGCTCCGCAAGAGCTACCAGTAGTTTCCAGAAGATTGTTGAACTAGAAGTACTGCATGTCTTCTGCACAAGCATAACACTTGATCCATACAGATTGGTTTCTTGCATTCCACATACAGTGCTGGCCAGAAGTATTGGCACCCCTGCAATTCTGTCAGTTAATACTCAGTGTCTTCTTGAAAATGATTGCAATCACAAATTCTTTGGTATTATCTTCATTTATTTTGCTTGCAATGAAAAAACACAAAAGAGAATGAAACAAAAATCAAATCATTGATCATTTCATACAAAACTCCAAAAATGGGCTAGACAAAAGTATTGGCACCCTTAGCCTAAAGGGGGCTTTACACGCTATGATATCGTTAATGTTTTATCGTCGGGGTCACGTCGTTAGTGACTCACATCCGGCGTCATTAACGTTATCGCAGCGTGTGACACTAATGTGCGACCTAAAACGATCGCAAAAGTGGCAAAAATAGGTTGCCGTGGAGAGGTCGTCCTAAAACCAAAAATCGGTCACCTCTCACTAACTATGTTGTTCCTCGTTCCTGCGGCAGCACACATCGCTGTGTGTGACACCGCAGGAGCGAGGAACATCTCCGTCCACCGGAAAAGGAGGAAGGAAGGAGATGGGCGGCATGTTCCGGCCACTCATCTCCTCCTCTCCTTTTCTATTGGGCGGCGATTCAGTGACGGTGCTGTGATGTCGCTGTGACGCTGAACGAACTGCCCCCCTTAGAAAGGAGGTGGTTTGCCGGTCACAGCAACGTCGCTAGGCAGATAAGTGCGTGTGACGCTGCCGTAGCGATAATGTTCGCTACGGCAGCAATCACACGATATCGCATGCACGACGGGGGCGGGTGCTTTCACGCTCGACATCGCTAGCAATTGCTAGCGATGTCATAGCGTGTAAAGCCCGCTTAATACTTGGTTGCACAACATTTAGCCAAAATAACTGCAAACAACCGCTTCCGGTAACCATCAATGAGTTTTTTTACAATGCTCTGCTGGAATTTTAGATCATTCTTCTCATTCTTCTTTGGCAAAGCAGTGCCAATACTTTTGTCCACCCCCTTTATTATGTTTGGTGTGGAATTATATCCAATTTGGCTTTGACATTTTTTTTTTTTTCATTGAAGACAAATTAAATGAAGATAATAATACCAAAGAATTTGTGATTGCAAACATTTTCAAGAAGAAACTGAGTATTATCTGACAGAATTGCAGGGATGCCAATACTTTTGGCCAGCACTGTACTGTAGAGTTGTTTTCTTGTTGTTTTTCCTTGGGCAGTTTGCCCCATTGTCGTTAGTTAATCTAATGACCATTCATAGTCATTTGTACCCTTGATGAATTTTGTTTCTGTTCCTTTAGCTTTGATGTATCAGTCTTCATCTTCTTCATAGTCACCATCGTGGAAATCCTCATCTGTAAAATAATTTGCATAACTTCCACAAATAATATGTTTCAAATTACCTTTCTGAGGCCCTGTGCGCACGCAGCGTTTTTTGCCGTGGATTTGCTGCGGTTTTGCTGCATGAATTGCTGCAGAAAATGTTCATAACCTTTCTGAAGTCATTCCCCAGCAAAACCTATGGTAAAAAAAAAATGATGGGCGCACACTGCATTTTTGTCCACCACAGGTTTTGCTGAAAAATTTCTGCAGCAAAAAAGAATGAGCATGTCACCTCTTTTCTGCAGGTTCCTACGTTTTTTGTCATAGATAATGGTAAAATAAATGCAGGGACCAACCCGCGGAAAAATGTGGCAAACTGCCACAAAAAATGTGGGTGCGGTTTTACTGTGGTTTTTGCCGCGGTTGTGGTATTCTGGCAGAGGGTGTGGATTTTTCTTAAGAAAAGTCCATTTTCTAGTGTGCACATAGCCTTATAACCTGTTATTAAGATCTCTTAAACCCCATTATTAGATTTCAGGAAAACTTTATAGCAAAAAATAACACCACAACACACACCAACAATAAATCTACAAATAAATTATCACAAGGTACCAATTTCGTGCTATGCAGCATGTGCAACAGATATGAAGACAGCGTGGAGTTTCCCAGATACCTATAACAGGTTCTAGGGTTAAAATCATTTTCAGTATAAAGCTGGGATCACATTCTTGTACTTTCCTTTGAGCATTTAGTTTGGGTTTCCTTTTAAATTGCGCAAACAAAGCGATTCAGATTAGGCCCTGAAAGGTACCACTCATTATAATGAAGAACTCTAATGCATTGCAAAAGTTCAGAAAATAGGTCAGCCCTAGAGATGAGCGAGTATTGTAATATTCGTAATCGCTATACTCATACCGAGTACTTTGTAATATTAGTGTATGCGTTCCGAATAGCGAATACAATGCAAGTGAATGGGAAATGTGAGTAATTTTCTGGTGGACCCAACAGGGAGGTCTGGGGGCCTGAGGAAAAGGCTGAAATGGATAGGAAAATGATGAAAGAGAATGAGGAGAGCCTGGAGAATATGCCTGCATGCATTTCCGACTCACATATGGTTTCCGTGAATGAGGATTTCATAGTATTATGCTACTTACTACTTGCAGCTGTCACACTGGTCTCGCTGCCTCTCTTCTTCTTCCCTACCCGCTCATTAGCCTCATTACATATTCACTGCACGCACTCATTAGGCTCATACATATTCACTGCTTCCCCCGCACACCGGTGGCTGTGATTGGTGGCAGTCAGACCCACCCTCATGCTGAGTGACAGCTGTCTGACTACAACCAATCACAATCGCTGGTGGGCGGGTCTACATCATACAGTAAAATAAATAAGTAATTTAAAAATAAAAATGACGTGCAGTCCCCCCAATTTTGATACTCAGCCAAGATAAAGCCTCACACCTGAGGGCTGGTATTCTCAGGCTGGGGAGACCCACATTATTGGGAGCACCCCAGCCTAATAATATCAGCCAGTAGCCACCCGGAATAGCCTCATCTATTAGATGCGACAGTCCCAGGACTTTACCTGGCTCATCCCGATTGCCCTGATGCAGTGGCAATTGGGGTAATGAGGGATTAATAACAGCGCACAGCTGTCATCAAGCCCAGAATTAGTGATGGAAAGGGTATGAGACCCCCCATCACTAATCCCATAAGTAAAAAGAAATACACATACACCGAGAAAAATCCTTTATTTGGAATAAAATACAAAACCACCCTCTTTCACCACTTTATTAACCCCAAAACACCCAAGTCCGGCGTAATCCACATGAGGTCCCACAACGGTCCTGGCTCTGCTACACCCAAACCTGTCCGATCTCTCCAAGCTCCAGGAAACCCTGACAAGAGGGACCCGGCTGGCAGCAATGATGTCACTCACTTTGTCGGAGGTCATTCCCGGGTAACCTAAAGCACTCTTAAAGTCCGGGCCATGTCCTGCACAATGCCAGTACTTTAACAGTGACAGTACCGGCATGGAGGTGCAGGCTACCCCGCACTCTCTGGATGGCATTATCAGTGTTAAAGTGGGGGGCCATGTCCTACTCCTCGCCAGCACTTCAACACAGACAATGCCATCCAGGGAGAGCGGTGATTACAGCCTGCAATTTGCTGTCAGCCTGGGGTGTTTCGGTAGCTCCACTTGGCAGAGCATACGGCTCTGCTAGGATGAGCTGCCGGGGACCGATGTCAGTACATGCTGCAGCAAGCAGTGATCACGGCCTGCCATCTGTTGTCAGCCTGGGGTGTCTTGACAGCTCCTCCTGGCAAAGCACACAGCTCTGACAGGAGGACCTGCCAGGGACAGAGGTCAGTACAGGCTGTGGCCAGTGGTGATCACAGCCTGCCACCTGCTGTCAGCCTGGGGTGTCTCGGCAGCTTCTCCTGGCAGAACACACAGCTGCCGAGACACCCCAGGCTGATAGCAGATGGCTGGCTGTAATCATCGCTCTCTGCAGCATGTACTGACCTCAGTCTCGGGCAGCTCCTCCTGTCAGAGCTGTGTGCTCGAGACCAAGGACTCAAGCAGCCGCCAGCCACTCAAGCAGGATTATTCCACTACCCAACAGAAGTCTCACCAAGACAAATGTTTACAAACAGGGCCGGTGACTTGCTCAACCTATGGTACCATTATAAGTATGGGTGCCTTGGACACTTAGTCAAAGATTGTCTCAAGGGCTGGGGCCCCATACCTGGAGCCTGTCTGCCGGCCAAGTCTGCAGACATGAGCCATCAGAGTCTGAGCGAAGATACCCTCAGGATACACAAGTAGCTGAGGAGGTGATCTACCCAGTTCATACCCTATGGTGGGTTGGCCAACCTACAGTCATGGCCAAAAGTTTTGAGAATGCTCCAAATATTAATTTTTACAAAGTCTACTGCTTAAGTTTTTTTAATGGCAATTTGCATATACTCCAGAATGTCATAAAGAGTGATCAGCTTAACAGCAATTACTTGCAAAGTCAATATTGGCTAAGAAAATGAACTTTAACCCCCAAAACACATTTCATCATTTCATTCCTGCCTTAAAAGGAGCAGCTGACATTGTTTTAGTGATTGTTCCACTAACACAGGTGTGGGTGTTGATGAGGACAGGGCTGGCGATCAATCAGTCATGATTACGTAAGAATGACACCACTGGACACTTTAAAAGGAGGCTGGTGCTTGGCATCATTGTTTCTCTTCAGTTAACCATGGTTATCTCTTAAGAAACACGTGCAGCCATCATTGCTCTGCACAAAAATGGCCTAACAGGGAAGAGTATCGCAGCTACAAAGATTGCACCTCAGTCAACAATCTATCGCATCATCAAGAACTTCAAGGAGAGAGCTTCCATTGTTGCCAAAAAGGCTCCAGGGTGCCCAAGAAGGACCAGCAAACGCCAGGACTGTGTCTTAAAACTGTTTCAGCTGTGGGATCGAACTACCAGCAGTGCCGAGCTAGCTCAGCAATGGCAGCAGGCTGGTGTGAGTGCTTCTGCACACACTGTGAGGTGGAGACTGCTTGAGCAAGGCCTGGTTTCAAGGAGGGCAGCAAAGAAGCCACTTCTCTCCAGAAAAAACATCAGGGACTGACTGATATTCTGCAAAAGGTACAGGGAGTGGACTGCTGAGGACTGGGGTAAAGTCATTTTCTCAGATGAATCCCCTTTTTGATTGTTTGGGACATCTGGAATACAGCTTATTAGGAGAAGAAGAGGTGAGCACTACCACCAGTCTTGTCTCATGCCAACTGTTAAGCATCCTGAAACGATTCATGTGTGGGGTTGCTTCTCAGCCAAGGGAATCGGCTTACTCACAGTCTTGCCTAAAAACACAGCCATGAATAAAGAATGGTACCAGAATGTCCTCCAAGAGCAACTTCTTCCAACTGTCCAAGAGCAGTTTGGCACCCAACAATGCCTTTTCCAGCATGATGGAGCACCTTGCCATAAAGCAAAGGTGATCACTAAATGGCTCATGGAACAAAACATAGAGATTTTGGGTCCATGGCCTGGAAACTCCCCAGAACTTAATCCCATTGAGAACCTGTGGGCAATCATCAAGAGACGGGTGGACAAACAAAAACAACAAATTCTGGCAAAATGCAAGCATTGCTTATGCAAGAATGGACAGCTATCAGTCAGGATTTGGTCCAGAAGTTGATTGAAAGCATGCCAGGGAGAATTGCAGAGGTCCTGAAGAAGAAGGGTCAACACTGCAAATATTGACTTGCTGCATTAACTCATTCTAACTGTCAATATAACCTTTTGGTACTCATATGATTGGAATTATATTTCTGTATGTGATGTAAACATCAGACAAACACAATTAAAAACCAGAGGGCAACAGATCACGTGAAAATATAATTTTGGTGTCATTCTCAAAACTTTTGGCCATGACTGTACACAAGCCAACCTCCATCGCTATATCTAGTAGGTCAAGGTTGCTGACATCCATGCCCAGGGACTTTGCCACACTGGGTCTTCCATCCACCCTGAGCAGCCCAGATATTGTTCCCCCAGAGCACAATTTACCAGACCGCAAGTGACCATCTCCCTGGCTGGAGGGTCAGCCCTTGCACATCCTTCTGGCACATGTGCAGTTGGACTGGGAGACTAACCAGGTTGAAGTGGGGCTCATGGATGGCCTCCCCACACCTGTTATTTTGGGGAACAACCTAGGACAAGATCTGTCCAACCAGTATGTCACAGTCAACACTTGCAACCAAGCCAAGCAGCACTCTGAAGTTGGTTCATGTGCCAACCCTCCTGAGTATAACTCATTTTCACAACCTCCCTCATCCTCCTCTGACCTGGCAACAGTGAGTACACCTGACCAGACTATGCCCATTGACTGGGGGGAAATCCCTAAGGATTTTAGGGAAGCCCAACTCATGGACCCCACCTTAGGCTTCCTTCACACATCCATGTCTCCAGTACAGTACGTGTGATGTCAGTTTTCTCATGTACCGGAGACACGGACTCACGTAGACTCATTAAAATCAATTGGCTTGGTCTCAGACTTATTGATGGACTCCAAAAGTGGAATGGAGTTAATGTATGTCCCGCGTGGGGAGCATCTTCGTCCATCAGAGAAACAGCAGTTAACAAACCTAATCGGAACATATAGACCCGTGTTCACGAGTCGGTCTGATCAAACACCCCTAGTTCAGCCTCATGTCAACACAGGGGCTGCCATCCCACTCAGACAACCCGCCTACTGTGTGAGACCCCCAGCGTTTGCAATGATGAAGGTTGAGGTGGATGACATGTTGAATATTGGGGGGGGGTTCATCATTCCTTCCCATAGTTCATGGGCTGCCAATCTAGTGTTGGTAACAAAAAACAAGATTACACACTTGTGTGTGGACTATAGATGACTCAATGAGGTCACCATTACAGATGCCTACCGCATGCCTCAGGTGGATGAACTACTGCACAGGCTAGGGGCGGCATATCTGAGCAGATGGTTTCTGGCAGATCCCACTCCCGAAAGAGGCTCTGGAGAAGTCAGAGTTCATCACCCCTTTTGGCCTGTAAGAGTTCACCAGCATTTCATTCGAGATGAAGAACGCCCCAGCTACCTTCCAAAGGATGGTGGACAAGTTACTAGAGGGATGTCAGGGGTATTTCCAGGCCTACCTGGATGACATCGCTACCTTCAGCAGCACCTGGGAAGAGCTGTCATCGTCATCTCTCTCTGTTGTAGAGACTAGTGACAGATTCTGGGCCAGTCTCTTTGCCTTTAAACCAGTTTAAATGTATTCCCTTTCCTTTGGGGAGGACAGGGTTAATGTCTGTATTCACTTTCAGCAAGCATTTTCATCACCTTCTCAGGTGTTCCTGGTTTGGACCACTCCCAGTCCCTATAATATATATATATATATATATATATATATATATATAAAATCTTCTCCCACTTGAGGGTGCTGGTTATTCTCTGTTCTCATTGAGTTGCAAGCTTAGCATGAAGATGAAAGCAGCTGGCGGAGCCCTGTCTGCTTATCGCTGTGTTGGCTACAGCAGTGGTGCTGACTGCAGCAGTCTATGGTGTGCTTATTGTATGGTGTGAGTTTCCCAGTTGTCTGTCTACCTCCCTTCTTTTGTTGTTTTATCCTGTTCACATTCAGTTGCTCCTATGTGTGTGATTGCTGTGTGTATGAGTTGTTTTTCCCTGTCCATGTGTAGTTGTGGGGTTCGTGTTTACGGTCTTGACTTCACCCCTCAGGTGGAGGTGGGGGAGGAGAGTTACATCAAGGCTTGGACAGGAGTTAGGGTCACGCTGGTGACTCAGACCTTGCTACCATCTAGCATACCTCTAAGCTGAGGCGCCCCAGTCCTGTCATCCGGTCCTCGTGACATAACCGACGCAAATTTATTTTTTTTTATTGGGTGTGTCCATATGGCTCAGTTTGTTGCGGTTGCACAGTTGTTGCAGATTCTGTCACAGGAGGTGGCTGAGATGTGTGCATAGGTAGTCCAGAATTTGCAGCGTGTAGCAGGTCTGTTGGCAGCGAGTTAGACAGCCTGTTACGGGGGGCTGTCTGATAATAAAACCTAAAGGAATGTCAGACAGTCAGGGTCCACCGTGCAAAGACTCTGCTGCAGACTATGGCAGAGGATAAGGGGTATATAAGTGTGCCACTGTAAAAAATAATAGCACAAGTGCAGAGTGCAATGCCTCTATTAAACTCACAGAGGAATATAATTAGAAAATAAAGCAATTCCTCCCTTACTTGGAGGGTGTGTGGACGGGTCTCTGTTAAAGATCACAGAGACAAAAGCAGTGAGTGGGAAATGGCACCTACCCAGGTCCATTCCTCTAGTGGTGCCAGGAGACGGACAGCAGCGTAAGCCGCACAAAGCTCCTACCTGCGTTCGCTCCACTAGTGTGCGAGGACACGAACCACTAGATATGGCACCTGCCTAGGTCTGCTCTTCTAGTGGTGCAAAAGAGACGGACAGCAGCGTAAGCCGCACAAACCTCCTACCTGCATTCGCTCCACTAGTGAGCGAGGACACGAACCACTAGATATGGCACCTGCCTAGGTCCGCTCTTCTAGTTGTGCAAAAGAGATGGACAGCAGCATAAGCCGCACAAAGCTCCTACCTCTGTTCGCTCCCCTAGTGTGCGAGGATACAAACAACTGCCAGATGCAGTATAAGGAACGTTACCCTAGCGGCAACGTCCACCTACGAGTAGAATCACAAGGATCAGCCGGACCATGTGCCTCAGGCACCTGCCTATGTCCGCTCCACTAAGAGGTAAGGATACGGACTGCAGCCGAAGCTGTAAGGTATAAGAACGCTACCCTGCCGGTAGCGCTCACCTAACAGACAGAGAGATGCCTATAGGGACGTGCACAGGGCGTCTAAGCTCATGCATGAACCAAGAGGACTGAGCGCCGGGCAGCGTGCATCAGGGTCTTATATAGACTCTGTGCCTCATCCAAGATGGAGGACACCAGAGCCAATCCGCTGCCAGAATGACAGCAATGACGTCACGCTGGCCTATCACCGAGCACAGCGTCACCAGCACATGACCAGCGACCAATCAGCTTAGAAGGTGTCAGAGACATGTGACCTCGTGTCAGCGATTATGTCACCCGCACATGTGCAATGGCTCCAAGATAGGACTCAGTCTCCAGTGCTTGCACATGAGCAGTAGCAAGAAATCTGGACATAGTCTCCAGAGCCACAGCAACCGTAACACAGCCTGAACCTAAAGTTGCCCTCCCAGACAGGTTTTATGGGGGTTGCAAAAGGTTCAAAGTTTTCAAGGGTGTGTGCAGGCTTTACTTTAAGCTCTGCCCTCGTTCCTTAGGAAGTGAGGGTAGGGTAGAGATCGTAGACTCCCTTTTGCGGGGAGATCCCCAGTCCTGGGCCTTTTATCTGCTAAACGATTCTGTGGCTTTACGGTCGGTAGACTAATTCTTTGCGGTTCTGGTCTATGGCAATCCCAACAGTGTCTCCTTACAGAATTCCATCTCTAGTTTCCAACAAGGGGCTCATCTGACTGAGGAGTATGGCTCAGAGTACCGGAGATGGACCACAGACACCCTATGGAACAATCCAGCTCTTCAGAGTTAGTTCTTTCAGGGGTTGTCTGGTCTGTTGAAGAACTCTCTCTGGTGCAGTACCCTGCTCTTAAAGGGAACCGGTCAGGTGCAATATGCACCCAGAACCATGAGCAGTTCTGGGAGCATTTGCTAATCCTTGTCTAACTGTCCCTGTATACCCTAGCATAGATAAAGGGATCTTTACAAAACGTATTTCTAAAGATCTTTTATCTTATGCTAATAAGCGCAGGGACTTGTCCCAAGGGTGTTATATCCCCCGACTAGTCCGTCCTCTTAGCATATTAGTACGCCCACAGGGGTTTCCTAACATGCTATTCAATGCAGCGTCACCAACGGTGCAGCGCGTACCTGTGTTCGCTGTGACCGCCCTTCTGAATACCGGTCATGTACAGTATGAAGCCAGGTGTATGCTTCCCGGCTTCAGAGAGGTCTACTGCGCATGACTGAAATACCGGGCATTCAGAAGCACGGACACAGCGAACACAGGAACAGAACACAGCATGTTAGTACGCCCCTGTGGGAGTGCTAACATGCTAAGAGGGTGGACTAGTCGGGGGATATCTATACAGAAGAAAGTCCAGCTCACCACTTTTATGTGTCCAGGGGATATATCATGTAAGCCCGCTCTAGGACTCCCAGGCATGGGAAGGAAGAAGTCAAATAGCAAACATAGAATCCAGCGGACCGAAGACAGGGAAATATGTAAAAAAAAACCCTTTTATGTTGCAGAATTTAAAATCCTCACAGTACAGGCTCGCACAATGAAAAAAGAAAAATATATATCTCTATCCAACACTTTGAGAAAAAAACAGTCGCTACATCTTAATCATGGATACAGAATATTCTGACACAGATTCCTAACAAGGTCTAGGCATATCCCGTCATACAACAGTGCTACCACTCACTCAATGAGATACACCTCTTCAATGCACCTGTGCATTCCTAGGGATTTACCTGGACTCTATTTAAATATATAACAAAGTATATATAAAATCCAACCGCATGAATATAGGAATTAAATTACATTCATAAACATTACTATATGCAAATATTAGAGAAATCTTGCTAAACATAATCCTAATTGTATTGTGTAATAAGGTCTTGGTGGATATTTAATCCCTGTGGATTTCTTGTACACAATTAAAAAATCCAAAATGATTCTCGATGAAATTTTTTTTCTGAAAATATCCACCCATATCTAATTTTAGAACCTTCTCGGTAGGCTTAAACCTCAGACCCGAAACATTACCTCCATACACTTGCGAAAAATGTCTGGAGACCGCTGAACAATCGCATAAGTTAGTCTTACCAGACTCTACAATGTGCCTCCTGATGCGGTTCTTCAGCGGCCCGCCGTGCATCCCACATATTGTACAGAACTGTAAACCTAATCGTTTAAAAAAACAACTCGTTCGCTATTACAATCTAAATGTCTGTTAATTTGGTATTTAAGCCCTATCGAAAAAGAAGAAAAACTGTTCCCCTTGACAACATGTGAACATGCCTTACAAGGGAAGTGTCCACACTTAAAAAAACCCTTATATGAAAGCCATGTTTGATCTGCTCAAAATATTTCTTAGTGTTGGTGCACGTTTAGACACAAATCTTATCGGATTTTCTTCAAAGATTCAGCTAATGTGGTGTTCTGATATCTTAAGTTTTTTTATTTTCCATTAGTGTGTTTCTGTTTAATATACCTACAGTGCCTTGCAAAAGTATTCGGCTCCCTTGAAATTTTCAAGCTTTTCCCACATTTCAGGCTTCAAACATAAAAATAACAATTTTAATGTTATGGTGAAGAATCAACAACAAGTGGGACACAATTGTGAAGTTGAACGAAATCGATTTCTTATTTTAAACTTAAAAATAACTGAAAAGTGGGGCGTGCAATCCCTTTTAAGTCAATAATTTGTAGCGCCAGCTTTTGCTGCGATTACAGCTGCAAGTCTAATCCAAACCCACAATATTCTGACAATAATTTATTAGAAGTTTGTTTAAGACAACCAAACTAATGAGAAAAAACTCCACCCAAAAACTTAAAAAAAAAAAAAATATATATCATTTTATTATAAACAGTAAAACACATTAAAAACATATAGGAGAAGTTCAGAGAGTAAATCCCAAATGGCAATTAAGGTAAGTACATAGAAAAATCATATCCTAAACTGTCCAATTTAAATAAATTCTTCAGGCCAAAAAAAATATTTAGAAACATGTCAGGCCAACTTTGGACACAAGGTGGCAACAACATAAAGTTTTTAATTGACTACCATGTAGGAGGGGAAATTTGATAAAAAGAAAGTTCAAAACAATATAAAAAATTGAATATTAAATTACTTTCCCCCTCCACATGGGCATCAATCAATATGTTTGATCAGTCAATAATTATTTCGAAGGTTCAATGTTAATAACCACAACATATACAGTGCCTTGCAAAAGTATTCGATCCCCTTGAATTTTTCAACCTTTTCCCACATTTCAGGCTTTAAACATAAAAATTTTAATGTTATGGTGAAGAATAAACAAGTGGGACACAATTGTGAAGTTGAATGAAATGTATTGCCTATTTTAAACTTTTTTTAAAAAATAAATATCTGAAAAGTGGGGCGTGCAATATTATTCGGCCCCTTTACTTTCAGTGCAGCAAACTCACTCCAGAAGTTTATTGAGGATCTCAGAATGATCCAATGTTGTCCTAAATGACTGATGATGATAAATATAAGCCACCTGTGTGTAATCAAGTCTCCGTATAAATATACCTGCTCTGTGATAGTCTCAGTGTTCTGTTTAAAGCGCAGATAGCATCATGAAGACCAAGGAACACAACAGGCAGGTCTGTGATACTGTTGTGGAGACTTTTAAAGCCGGATTTGATTACAAAAAGATTTCCAAAACTTTAGACATCCCAAAGAGCACTGTGCAAGCGATCATATTGAAATGGAAGGAGTATCATACCACTGCAAATCTACCAAGACCCGGCCGTCCATCCACACTTTCATCTCAAACAAGGAGAATACTGATCAGAGATGCAGCCAAGAGGCACATGATCACTCTGGATGAACTGCAGATATCTACAGCTGAGGTGGGAGAGTCTGTCCATAGGACAACAATCAGTCGTACGCTGCACAAATCTGGCCTTTATGGAAGAGTGGCTAGGAGAAAGCATTTTCTCAAAGATATCCATAAACATGTTGTTTAAAGTTTGCCACCACCCACCTGGAAGACACACCAAACATGTGGAAGAAGGTACTCTGGTAAGATGAAACCAAAATCGAACTATTATTTCAGTGTCTCAATGTGCAAAACTGATAGAGACATACCCCAAGTGACTTGCAGCTGTATCGCAGCAAAAGCTGGCGCTACAAAGTATTAACTTAAAGGGGACGAATAATATTGCACGCCCCACTTTTCAGTTATTTATTTTTTAAAAAAGTTTAAAATAAGCAATAAATTTCGTTCAACTTCACAATTGTGTCCCACTTGTTGATTAGGGATGAGCAAATGTATTCGCCACTATTCGGTATCCAATGGATAACAGGCTATTCGCACCATTCGGTATATGACGGATAAAACAACATGTGCTCCGATACTGTCATTTTCATTTCTGACTTCCTGGCGCCTGTTTTCCAGCCAATGAACACATCTGATGTTGCTTGCCCTCAAACTAACGCCGCAGCCATCTTTGTTGTGGTGTTACTGTGATTGGCTTAGCTGCACAGCGTCATAGGGACTATATAAGGCAGTGGACATTTTGAGAACAGTCATTGGTGAGCTGGCGGTGTAGGTAGACTGTATTGTGTGCGGGAGAGCATTTATACAGCCAACTAATAATAGTCCTTCTAAGGGCTGAAGACAGTGTCTTGTAGCTGCTAGTAGTTGACGAAATTGTAGAACCAGCTATAGGGGACAGCGCAGTGCCTCGTATGAAATAGCGTTCCTGCAGCAAAATCCTAAATAGTCCTTGTAAGCGCTGAAGCCAGTAGTCAGTATCTGCTATCAGGTGCATTAATCGCCAGGCTGCAAAACAGTGAATACAGAACCAGCTATAGGGCCAGTGACAGTGCAGTGCTGCAAAATCCTAAATAGTCCTTGTAAGGGCTGAAGCCAGTAGTCAGTATCTGCTATCAGGTGCATTAATCGCCTGGCTGCAAAACAGTGAATGCAGAACCAGCTATAGGGCCAGTGACAGTGCAGTGTGCCTTGTAGGTGATAGCAATCATGCTGCAAACTTCTAAATAGTCCTTGTAAGGGCTGAAGCCAGTAGTCAGTATCTGCTATCAGGTGCATTAATCGCCAGGCAGCAAAACAGTGAATGCAGAACCAGCTATAGGACCAGTGACAGTGCAGTGCCTTGTAGGTGATAGCAATCATGATGCAAACTCCTAAATAGTCCTTGTAAGGGCTGAAGCCAGTAGTCAGTATCTGCTATCAGGTGCATTAATCGCCAGGCTGCAAAACTGTGAATGCAGAACCAGCTATAGGGCCAGTGACAGTGCAGTGCCTTGTAGGTGATAGCGATCGTGCTGCAAACTCCAAAATAGTCCTAAGGACTGAAGCCAGTAGTCAGCTCCATAAATTGCCAAGTTGCAAAAGAGTGACTGCAGAAGCAGCTATAGGGCCAGTGTTAGTGCAGTTCTTTGTTAGGTGAGAGAGATCCATCTGTAAACTAAAAAAAAACAAAAACATCCTCTTATTAGTGCTGCATACGGTATAGCTTTTTCACAGGCAGGGAGAGATTTAAAGCTGTCCTGACATCTGCTACTAATAATCAACAATCCCAGCACTGTGTGCTGTTCTACTAGGAATGGGTATTGGAAATTTCTAAAAAAAAAGGTCCCAAAATTTACCAAAAAACAGGTTCAGGTATAATGTAGTGCCTATCAGCCACCATCTCAATTCATACCAGCACAGTTGCGTCCTTTTGTTGGCTTCATATCATACATAAACTCCATAGTACGCTACTGCTAAAAAAAAAATAGAGTAAGTTTAATGTCACGGCCTGTAGTTTTCCCTGAAGCCAAATACCATTATAGCACCAACCTAGCATCCTGTTATTTCATTCATATCTTACAGAACCTACATAGTGTCCTGCTCTTACTAAAACACAGTGTCAGTGTTACCAAATTTTTAATTAATACTCGGTGTCAGTGCCTCTACTTCTGCCTAAAGCCAAATACCTTCATAGCAGCAATCTAGCATCCTGGTGGTAACTTCATATCTTACAGAACCTATATAGTGGCCTGCTGCTACTAAAACACTGTCTGAGTGGCAAAAAACAATACTAAAATAAAAGTGGTGTCAAACCCTGTTTTCTTTTAGGGCTAAAAGACATTCAAAACATCTTTATTGACTCCTCCAAGTGGTACTTTGTCCAATAAAGGTACCTTGCATTTTTTAGACTTACAGAAACAGCTATCGTGGCAAACTATTAACTAGAGATGAGCGAGCCTCTAGAGGCTCGAGTTCGACTCGGTTCGTCGAACGGAGGCCGCGTTCGAGTTCGGTTCGGCGAGCCGTTCGACGAACCGCTCGAACCCCATTGAAAAAAATGGGAGGCAATCACAAACACATAAAAACACCTAGAAAACACCTTCAAAGGTGTCCAAAAGGTGACAAACAACTCCCAAGACAACACAAACACATGGGAAATTGACAAGGACAAATACTCATGCAAAGCAAAACAGCTGGACGAGGAAAAAGAGGGGGAGACACAGATATAGGCATGTCATGCCCTTCTAAAATCATGTAAAACACAGCAAGCAGACTCCAAGCAGAGTCTCCCTTTTTTCCAAAAATTGGGCCCCACAGACACCACTTCAGTGGCATCACTTGTGTCCCAGTTGCAAACTTGACAGGTAGATTTGCATCAAGCACATTCCAAAATACGCCAGCCTTAACTGTCCCCGGGATGACACCAGGGTAGGTAGCAAAGTCTTTGCTGATCCATGATTTGTTCATCTTGGATCATTTTTAAAAACACTGCATGCAAGCGAACTCAGAGCAGAGTTTCTTTTTTTT
This sequence comes from Anomaloglossus baeobatrachus, assembly GCF_048569485.1. Classification (NCBI taxonomy): domain Eukaryota; kingdom Metazoa; phylum Chordata; class Amphibia; order Anura; family Aromobatidae; genus Anomaloglossus; species Anomaloglossus baeobatrachus. The sequence goes on along the minus strand of NC_134359.1, from coordinate 146,461,976 downwards.
CCAAAAATTGGGCCCAACAGACATCACTTCAGTGGCATCACTTGTGTCCCAGTTGCAAACTTGACAGGTACATTTGCATCAAGCACATTCCAAAATACGCCAGCCTTAACTGTCCCCGGGATGACACCGGGGTAGGTAGCAAAGTCCTTGCTGAACCAAGACTTGTTCATCGTGGCTCATTTTTTTTTTTTTAAACCAAATTTTTATTTATTTTCTTGCAATGGTAAAATAGGGTAGAGAATGAAGAAAATAAGGGTTAACAAATCAAAATAGCAAATAACATAGTCTCTACAATTTATCGATCAAATATTTGTCACGGTCATCAAATTTGCTCCTTCCCCTTCTTCGTCAGTGTATATTTCCATTGTTCAGTCTCCGCTACCCCCTTCAGCATTCCTTCATAACTTGTTACAAACATTACTTATACAGTGCCTACAATTAGTATTCAACCCCCTGCAGATTTAGCAGGTTTGATAAGATGCAAATAAGTTAGAGCCTGCAAACTTCAAATAAGAGCAGGATTTATTAACAGATGCATAAATCTTACAAACCAACAAGTTATGTTGCTCAGTTAAATTTTAATAAATTTTCAACATAAAAGTGTGGGTCAATTATTATTCAACCCCTAGGTTTAATATCTTGTGGAATAACCCTTGTTTGCAATTACAGCTAATAATCGTCTTTTATAAGACCTGATCAGGCCGGCACAGGTCTCTGGAGTTATCTTGGCCCACTCCTCCATGCAGATCTTCTCCAAGTTATCTAGGTTCTTTGGGTGTCTCATGTGGACTTTATTCTTGAGCTCCTTCCACAAGTTTTCAATTGGGTGAAGGTCAGGAGACTGACTAGGCCACTGCAACACCTTGATTTTTTCCCTCTTGAACCAGGCCTTGGTTTTCTTGGCTGTGTGCTTTGGGTCATTGTCTTGTTGGAAGATGAAATGACGACCCATCTTAAGATCCTTGATGAAGGAGCGGAGGTTCTTCGCCAAAATCTCCAGGTAGGCCGTGCTATCCATCTTCCCATGGATGCGGAGCAGATGGCCAGGCCCCTTGGCTGAGAAACAGCCCCACAGCATGATGCTGCCACCACCATGCTTGACTGTAGAGATGGTATTCTTGGGGTCGTATGCAGTGCCATCCAGTCTCCAAACATCACGTGTGTGGTTGGCACCAAAGATCTCGATCTTGGTCTCATCAGACCAGAGAACCTTGAACCACTCTGTCTCAGAGTCCTCCAAGTGATCATGAGCAAACTGTAGACGAGCCTTGACATGACGCTTTGAAAGTAAAGGTACCTTACGGGCTCGTCTGGAACGGAGACCATTGCGGTGGAGTACGTTACTTATGGTATTGACTGAAACCAATGTCCCCACTGCCATGAGATCTTCCCGGAGCTCCTTCCTTGTTGTCCTTGGGTTAGCCTTGACTCTTCGGACAAGCCTGGCCTCGGCACGGGTGGAAACTTTCAAAGGCTGTCCAGGCCGTGGAAGGCTAACAGTAGTTCCATAAGCCTTCCACTTCCGGATGATGCTCCCAACAGTGGAGACAGGTAGGCCCAACTCCTTGGAAGGGTTTTGTACCCCTTGCCAGCCTTGTGACCCTCCACGATCTTGTCTCTGATGACCTTAGAATGCTCCTTTATCTTTCCCATGTTGACCAAGCAAGCAAGTTTGGGGAGGGTCTTAATTAGTCAGAAAAGGCTGGAAAAAGAGATAATTAATCCAAACATGTGAAGCTCATTGTTCTTTGTGCCTGAAATACTTCTTAATACTTTAGGGGAACCAAACAGAATTCTTGTGGTTTGAGGGGTTGAATAATAAATGACCCTCTGAATAAACTTTTCACAATTTAAAAAATAATAAATAAAAAAGAAATAACATTCTTTTTTGCTGCAGTGCATTTCACACTTCCAGGCTGATCTACAGTCCAAATGTCACAATGCCAAGTTAATTCCGAATGTGTAAACCTGCTAAATCTGCAGGGGGTTGAATACTACTTGTAGGCACTGTAAACACTATCCCTCCCATCCCCCCCCCTCCCCTCTCCATGCGACACAACCCAGACTCTAGCCAGCTATACTTTCAGCTCGCACAGGGACCCTGACAGATCTTCCTTCATGTACCATTCCGTAGACATAAATGTGGACATTATTTGTATTATTTCTTCTCTAGAACATATAACGTTTATGAACTTTCTCCATTTAGTAAAAAATTTTGCTGTCATCCTTTCTTTACATCTCTCCACCATCACCTTCTCCAACATGAGCGTTTTTTTCAATTGATTAACAAGTTCTTCTTTTGTTGGTATTTCCTTCACCAGCCACTTCTGAAGAATAGCCCTTTTACTTATCCAATCAATTTTTATTGTAGGAAGTTACATTACAAAAAGGAGAAATTCAGGTATAATTGGCAATAATACACAAAGAGAACAACGCTGTAACACGTGGTAGTATCACCTTTGATTATGATTCACATTTCCTGTCACACCAACAACAATCATGTCTGATGCAAGTTGCAACTTTTTTAGGGTAATCAATACCCAATACGTATAGAGTCAACCTACCAATTTACTCTTTCATCCTCAAAACGAGGGTTCCAAACAACCAGAACCAGAGAGTAAGAAAGGAAGATAAGAAAAGGGAGGGGAGAGAGAGGAGGGGGGGAGGGGGAGAACCATGGATGGTTGCAAGGAGGCAACCAGGGAGGGGGAGGGGGGAGGGAGGGAATTAGATGGCATTTCGGGGTAGCCCGAGCAGTAACAACAACAGAGATTTAAACACCTTGAATATTGACATGTGGTATGGGTGAACTCCCTGCGTAACACTCTCTTTGACCCTATTTGACCCATTTTTTTTATATTATCAGACAGTTTGCCCTGGAAACAGATGCCTGACAGGGGATGCATATACAGAGTTTAGCCATGTATCCCAAATCTGAAGTATTTTGTTTTTGGCGCGGATGGAGTGAGCCAGACAGAACTCGTATTGGCATTGGAGATTAATTCGGTTATATAGTTCAACTAATGTAGGTGTCTTTGGGGATTTCCAATGCAAACTTATGCAATATCTGGCAGCAACTAGAATGTGAACTAATAAACCCCTGCAATCCCAAGAGAAATCCTCTATACCCACGTTTAGCACTGCCAGACCTGGATTCGGATTAATAGGATTGCCTGTCAGCTCACCCATCAGGCCAAACACCTCCAACCAGAACGAGAAAACCTTGGGACAAGCCCACCAGCAGTGACCAAGAGTACCCCTTTGGAGGCAGCCCTTCCAACAATGTGGCAAATAATTTGGGAGGAACTGTGCTAAGTTGGCTGGGGACCGATACCATCGCAGGTGTACTTTTTTCAGTTGCTCCAGATGATTTATACACTTGGAATATTTTTGGATATTTGCTGATGCCGAGTGCCAGTTTGAAGGAGAGGTAGAGACACTCAACTCCACGTCCCATTTATTCATATAAGGAGATTTTTGCTCTTCGGGGGGGTTATTGAGCCATTTGTATGTCGAGGAGATACCTTTGGATTTAATTATCTTTTTAAATACCAAAGCCTTTGTTGTAGGTAACAGAGGATTCGACTTTGGAGGAAATTTAGAGGCCAGAAAATGACTAATTTGGATGTGTTGATAGAAACAGCCCTTTAAAGAGGGGTTTTCCCGTACTATTTCATTAAAGGGGTTAACACCCAAATCAGAGTATAGATCCGCCAGCACTGTAATGCCCGATCCCTCCCACCTGGCCAGATTCAAAAAGGGGATTTGAGATTCCAACGACTTGAGGGAAATCTCTGAAAGAGGAATCTGAATCTTATGAATCAAGTCATTTCGCCAGACCTCCAGGGAGGCTGACATGGTGGGAACACACAGGGAGAACAGTGAACGGCTCAAATATTCTGCTTCCATCATTCTTCTGACCGAGCCCTGGCGGGACAGGAAATTTTCAATCTGAGCCCATCTATGTGAATTACCTGGACGCCACCATTCCTTTAGTGATTCAATTAGTAAGGCTTTATAATATGCCGTTATGTTTGGGGTGCCCAATCCCCCTAAGTCATATGGGGGGTATAACACTTTACCTGCGACCCTAGCCCTTTTATTACCCCAGACAAATTTGTTAGTCAACGATTGAAGTTTCATCAGGGTTTTGTGAGAAATTTTGATGGGAAGGTGTGAGGGCCAGGGAAGACTGGTAGGCCCAGGAGGTGGATCCACTGGACCGACCACCCCACCTGGAGGGCAGGGTACATGGTAGCTGGAGCACTAACGTGGCAGGAACGGGTGCAGGTATCAGGAAGCAAAGACATGACCAGGTCACTAAGGTCACAGCGTACTTTAAGGCAGTAATAGGAAACAGGAACAAAGACCTGAGCACCTAGCTCACAAGACAAGGCATAGAAACACAAACGATGATCGGGCCCCGCCCACATGGAAAGGTCAGTCTTATATACTCAGCACAGCCTCAGGTTATTTCCTTTTGCAGCAGTGCTGGGGCTATAAGACCAGGTGAGTGGGTGCGGCCCAGTCCTATACAGAACATTAGTCAGAATCAGACTCCTGAGACCAGGAACAGGACTCTGGGGAGCATGAGCGGGAATGGCAGGCGTGACCGGTGGACGCATGGACTGGACCAGTGAGGAAGGAGCGGTGGTACGCTGGCGAGGCTGGATCAGTGGGTACAGAGCGGTGGCGTGACGCAGGTGTGACTGGCTCAGTGGTTACGGAGCGGTGCCTGGATGGTGAGACCGGCTTAGTAGGTAAGGAGCGCTGCTGGGACACCGGGAGCGTGACAGTACCCCCCCTTGAAGCCCCCCTCTACGAGCAAAGGACCCCCGGGGCACCCGATTGACCGAGCCCCCGGACCGTAACCCAGCGCAAAGGAAAGGAGGGACGGCTGACCCCATGCACCCTTCTGGACCGCAACACGCTTAACCGAAGATTGTCGAGCAGTGGCAACAGAAAGGGAAGGACAGTCAGAAGCAGGACTGGAATCCTGGACGACCGGATCGGGCGTCTCGGACCGGTTATCGGTCATAGTCTCATCCTCAGTAGCCGCGGGACTCAAAGTCTCAACTCTAGAAGGCGGTGAAATCAAAGTCTCATCTCCAGAAGATGGTGGAATCAAGGTCTTGGATGCCTGGGGCGGTGGAACGTCACTGGATAGTGTCGTCTCTTCTTCAGGATCCTGCAGCTTGACTGAGTCAAGTGCCAGGGGCTGAGGAACAGGCTGCAAGCAGGTTTCGTGGCACAAGGGACTCCAGCGGGTTATCGCGCCAGAGCGCCAACTAATAACAGGGTCATGGAGTTTCAGCCAGGGCAGGCCCAACAGGAGCTCAGGAGCCATCCTCGGGATCACATAGAAGGCGATGGTCTCTGTATGCGAAGTGCCAACCTGGAGGTTCACGGGCTCGGTGGTATACCGCACAGGTTCGTAGAGCGGTTTGCCGTCTACGGAGGCGAACCAGAGAGGCTTCTTCAGCGGGGTGACAGGGACCTGGTATTTGTCTACCGTGGCCTGGTGGATAAAGTTGCCTGCCGCCCCAGAATCGATGTGGGCGTCAGCTGAAAACCGGGTCCCCTCTGTCATCACCCGGACAGTCTGTTTAACTGGAACCAAAGTGATTTCGGTGGCAAGGGTGGCAGTTCCCACCTTCCCTTGGACTTGGGGTCTACCTGGTATCACCGGGCAAGAACGGAGCATATGTGAACCGTCTCCGCAATAGAAGCACAGGCCCCGGGCGAGCCGTTCTGCACGGCGTTGCTTGGCTTGGGTCAGACGGTCCACTTGCATGGGTTCTGGCGATGATTCGCGGAAAGGCAGGGACGAGGGAGCGGTAGGTTTCTGTGGGGGCAAGACGTGGCAAGGTGGTCGCTTCTCCCGGACTATCTCTTTGGTACGCTCCTGAAAACGGAGGTCAATCCGGGTGGCCAGGGAAATCAAAGCGTCCAAGGTTCGTGGAACGTCACAGCCGGCTAGTTCGTCTTTGATGCGGCCAGAGAGACCTTCCCAAAAGGCCGCCATCAAGGCCTCATTGTTCCAGCCCAGCTCAGAGGCGAGCGTGCGGAACTGGATGGCGTATTGGCCGACTGTTTGGGTCCCTTGGCGTAGCCGGAGGAGCGTAGAGGTCACTGCGGTAGTTCGTCCGGGCTCATCGAATGTACTTCGGAAAGCTTGCAGGAACTCCTGGATGTCGGTGATCATCGGGTCCTCATTTTTCCACAGGGGGTTAATCAAGGCCAGGGCTTTGCCTTCCAGGTGTGACATCAGGAACGCCACCTTGGCCTGGTCTCAGGCAAACAAGTGCGGGAGCAACTGGAAGTGCAAGGAGCACTGGTTCAGGAAACCACGGCAGGACTTGGGATCCCCTGCATAGCGAGGCGGAGCAGCGAGGCGAAGTTGCGAGGCCGTGGAGGAAACTGGTTCAGACCTGGAGACTGGTTGCTGCGTGGACTCAGACGAGGCGGCGGTCTGCAGCGTATATAACCGGTGGTCCACGGACGCCAGGAATTTCAGCATCCGGTTCAGGGTTTCACGCTGTTGTGCCAGCTCCTGGCGCAGCTCAGCCAGCTCTGATGTTTGCGTTCCAGCGGGATCCATGGCCTGATCATACTGTGAGGGCCAGGGAGGACTGGTAGGCCCGGGAGGTGGATCCACTGGACCGAGCACCCCACCTGGAGGGCAGGGTACACGGTAGCTGGAGCACTAACGTGGCAGGAACAGGTGCAGGTATCAGGAAGCAAAGACAGGACCAGGTCACTAAGGTCACAGCGTACTTTAAGGCAGTAATAGGAAACAGGAACAAAGACCTGAGCACCTACCTCACAAGACAAGGCATAGAAACACAAACGATGATCAGGCCCCGCCCACATGGAAAGGTCAGTCTTATATACTCAGCACAGCCTCAGGTCATTTCCTGTTGCAGCAGTACTGGGGCTATAAGACAAGGTGAGTGGGCGCGGCCCGGTCCTATACAGAACATTAGTCAGAATCAGACTCCTGAGACCAGGAACAGGACTCTGGGGAGCATGAGCGGGAATGGCAGGCGTGACCGGTGGACGCATGGACTGGACCAGTGAGGAAGGAGCGGTGGTACGCTGGCGAGGCTGGATCAGTGGGTAGAGAGCGGTGGCGTGACGCAGGTGTGACTGGCTCAGTGGTTACGGAGCGGTGCCTGGATGGTGAGACCGGCTTAGTAGGTAAGGAGTGCTGCTGGGACACCGGGAGCGTGACAGAAGGCATCTGAGCACATACAATATTTTGGGTAAGAAAACCATTTTAAAAAGGACTGTATCCTGGCCATCCAGGACAATGATATTTTTTTCATACCTTCCCAATTCCTTTTCTAAATTTTGGATCAGAGGTTCCAAATTTTCTTTAATTAACATCTGCGATGGTGTCAGCTTAATACCCAAATAAGGTATCCCCCTGTCGCGCCATTTGAATTGAAAGGCCCCCTCCAGCGCACTTCTGGCCTCCACCGGTACATTAAACGGCAGTATCAAAGACTTTGCCGCATTAAGCTTATAATATGACCCTTTAGAAAAGTTCGATAATGTGTTCACCACTGCTGGAATCAACACTGTAGGGTTAGAACAGGAAATTATCACATCGTCTGCGTATAAAAAATAAAGTTTATGTTCAAATTCCCCAACTCTTATACCAGAAATGGCTATGTTTTTCCGTATAGCTTCCGCCAGAGGTTCTACCACTAAAGCAAAAATAGCGGGAGACAATGGACACCCCTGGCGGGTGCCATTACTTATTTGAAATTTAGATGACAGAAACCCCGATGCCAACAATGACGCATTTGGGTAACAGTAGAGGGCTAGAATGGATGACTTGATTTTCCCCAAGAACCCGAATTTTGTTAGAACTCTCTCCAGGTATCCCCAGTGCACCCTGTCAAAGGCCACTGGGTTCACCCGATATCTCCACCAGTCCAATCAAGTCAAGCATCCGTCTGGTGCCATCCTTAGATTGCCTGCCTGTCACAAAACCAACTTGGTCTGGAGCCACTAAGGTCGGGATCACTTTATGAAGTTTATCTGCCACTATTTTGGCATAAATTTTAACATCACAATTTAGGAGTGAAATGGGCCTAAAATTACCCGGGGTGTCTGCAAGTTTCCCTGGCTTGGGTAGCGTGATAATAATCGCTTCTAAGTTGTCTGGGGAAATTGACCCTTTATGTTAAAAACCTTCAATTTTTGGCAAAATAAAGGGGGACAGAGTGGATGTAAATTGTTTGTAATATTCGTATGGCAGCCCATCAGGGCCCGGGGCAGAGTTAGACTTAGTCATTTTGATGGCACCTAGGATTTCATGTGTAGTAAAGGGAAGATTAAGTTCCTCTAAATGCTCATCTGAGACCCGGGAAGATACAGGGTGTCTAGGAAACCCTGTATATCCACTTGAGTCGGCTGTGACGTATTGGAATCATATTTTAGATTATACAAGGCCTCATAGTATTTCGCAAATGCTTCTGCTATTTCAATGGGATGTCTAGTGATTGTTCCGTTTGGGTCCCTGAGGAATTCTATTTTAGATTGAATCTCACGTTTTTTCGTCCTTCTTGCCAATAAGGACCCCGCTCTATCCCCCATAGCATAAAATGTCGATCTATTTTTTTTAAGATTATGTTCGTATTTTTGCAGGAGTAGGGATCTTAGTTGGAATCTATGGGTTACAATTTCTTTAGTCAAGTTAGGGGTTGCTTTGGCTTTATTCAGGGATTCAAGGTGATGAATACGGGTTAATATATATTTAATATCTGCGTCTTTTTGCCGTTTTTGGATGGAGGCTATTTTTATGAGCTGCCCCCTGACTACTGCTTTATGAGCAGCCCACAGTGTCTCATCAGAAATTTCCCCATTATTATTAAGTTTAAAATATTCTGTTAACACTGACTACTTCATCATGTACCTTCTGCCTACCAAGCAAGCTGGTATTCAGTCTCCACCTAGGGGAATTTTGAACATTAAAGCTACCCTGAACAGACAAAGAGATCGGCGCATGATCTGTCCAAGTAATTAAACCAATATCAGCTGCCACACAATTACTTATAGATTTGCTGTCGACCAAAAAAAAAATCAATTCTACTGTATGAGCGATGCCTGGAAGAGAAGAATGTATAGTCTCTTTCTGATGCTTGCAAATATCTCCAGATGTCATGAAAATGGAATTCATTGATGAGATGCTTAAGTTCCTTAGCATGTGGGATGCTGATGTTGGAGCAATCCATGGAGCGTATAACAGGTATATTAAAGTCTCCACAGATGATTTCCGCCCCTGTGGCAGTATCTTTGAATGCTTGGAAAAATTTCCTAGCAAAGGTCAATTGTGATGAATTTGGGGAGTAGACCGTTGCCAAGGTATAAGGGATGCTGTTGATATAACAAGACAAAATAATATATCTTCCATCCGCTCCATAACTGACATTTATCAATTTAAAGGCCCCAGAGTTTTTTATTAAAATGGCCACTCCTCCTCTTTTTTTTGAGTCATTAGCAAAAAAGGTGTGTTGGAATCTTGGATGAAGTAGCCGTTTATTATCTGTGGAAAGAAGGTGGGTCTCCTGAATGCATGCTATATCACAGTTAGATGCCTTCACCTCTCTCCACATCATTGACCTTTTTGCTGGGGAGTTGAGTCCATTCACATTAATAGACAATATCTTAATTCTCATATTGGAGCCGCAGGTGGGGTTGAATTCCTAGGAACGCCATCAGGGATGAGAGGGGCTAGACCAGCAAGGAATTGAGAGAAATTTCCAAAAAAAATTAAGGAACATTTGTGAGAAGAGGAACAAAAACAAAAAAGTTCCAACAACACCGGTTTGCCCCGAGTAGGGTGCCCGGTGTATAACCGCTCGCCACAGGCGAGAACATCAGGGGGGCTACGTGACATCCCGTGTCACAGGAGCAGGGACAGCAGGTGCCATAAGCAGGAAGGAGTCCCAGCTAAGCTGCTCACCATTCAGGGTTAATCCTGTCTGGAGGGCCTCTTTGATTCTCCCGCACACCAGGGTTTGGTGGGTGGGCTATTCCCCAGTCATCCAGCAATTTGCCCAGCTGAGAAGGAGTATGACATATGTGAGTGCCTCCATCTTTGAAAATTATCATCTTCACCGGAAAACCCCACTTGTACTTGATGTCTTGATCTCTAAGGCCGGTTTCACACATCCGGCTTTTCGCTTGTTTGCCGGATTCGGCGCTCTCCCATACAGTGACTACAGTACAGTGACAGCGCAACAAGCGCCGGTCACATGCTGTCATGTGACCGGCGCATGTGACCCGGAAGTTACAGCGCTGTCACTGTATTGTATTGTCTGTACGGGAGAGCGCCGGATCCGGCAAACAAGCGAAAAGCCGGATGTGTGAAACCGGCCTAAGGAGTTTAGAAAGGTGGGCAAATTCTCTTCTTTTATTAAGAGTTGCAGCAGAAAGATCTGGGAAGATTTTTAGTCCCATGAAAGTGTCTGGCAGGGCTGGACTTCCCCTCAGTGTGTGCAGCACAGCTTCTTTTGTTTTATAGAAATGAAGTCTAGCCAGGACATCTTTAGGCAGAGCTGGATCTATGCCTTTGGATTTAGGGACTCTATGAATCCTGTCCACTATCAGGTCTCTGGTGTCCCATCCAGGGAGTATAAGCTGCAGAAACTTGTGGAAGTATTCCTGGAGGTTTTTATCTGCTACTGATGAGGGAATCCCTCTTATTTTTAGGTTATTTCTTCGGGATCTGTCCTCTATATCACTGATTTTAAGTTTTAGTGCCTCCACCTCCTTTTCCAAAGCTGTGTTAGCATCTATTAGATTGTTATGTGATGTTGCAAATTCAGCCATTTTAGTTTCTACATGCTCTGTGCGATCTCCCAGAGACCTGATTTCTTCCTTCAGCTCTCTTACTATTTCTCTGAGATCAGCCTGCAGGGAAGCCCTCAGCGTTTTCAGCAGAGATTGCATTGTTTCCTCTGTCAGAGGAATGCCTGTGCTGCCTCTCAAGCAGCCTGTATCTCCTTGTGAGGAGTGGGAAGAAGCTGAGTGGGAAGCCAGCGCCATCTTGCTTGGTGAGGAGAGATCCCTATCCCGGGGATAGAAGTCTGTCAGTTTGGCTGGAGTGCCAGTTTTTTTAGGTCTCTTAGGCATCTCTGGGGGCTGGGGTTACTCACACCTCCTGTAGCTGGTAATCCTGTTATCTGTGAGCTGATAAGAGCCGGTTTATCCTGCTGCAGCACAGAGTTCTCCTTCAAGCAGCCATTGCCATCAGTGTGCAGGCCACGCCCCCCTTTTACTTATCATTGCTATATCATGGAAAAGATTCGGTAACTTGTCTCCCCCTTTCTCTCCCTCCTCCCGATGCTGATAGTGAAATAACCAGACCATTGGATCCAACTCCACATTTCTATTCCAGATTTCCCTCACTACCATCTGGACTTGTTTCCAAAATCTTTCAATCCTCTCGCATTGCCATATCCCATGATATAGATCTGTTTTTTCCGTACCACAATTTGGACAACTCATCATCTTATCTGGATGTCTTGCATTCAATATATTAAATCCATAAAAAGCTCTATGTATGATCCTGAATTGGGTATCTCTTAAGTTCTCATTCACAATCTTCTTCCTCATCACCATCCAACCATTCAAAATCTTCTCCTCCCCCTCTTGATCTCCCAACTGCCTTGCCCACCCTTCCAACATTATTCCTGAAATGTTAGGGACTAACACTTCTCTCATACTTCCATAAACACTTGATATGTTTGTGGCATGGATGTCCCTTAATATGATTACATCCATCTGATTTGCCTCATATTCGTTAGTTATGTTGTGTAATTTCTTCATTATCCCTTGTTTCACCTGTTCAAACTGGAGAGTCTGGAATGGGCGCAAGTCATACTTTGCTCTCAACTCACACATCATCCATCTCCGTTCTGTATCATGCATCAGGTTTTTTAGAGTTCTAATCCCTTTTTCCCTCCACTCTTTAAAGAGATTGTTTTCCCTTCCCTGTGGAAAGTCAGGACAAGCCCATATATTAAAGGAATTTAGAGATGTTCCAGGCTAACCCGAACTTTTTCCTAACCACCTTCCAAGTCATCACTGTGTCTCTACAAATCAGTGAGTTTAATATTGGGCGGCAAATTTGGAATGGAGGTATGTAGGATTGAACTCAGGTCCCAAGGCTTACAAAATTCAGCCTCTATATCCCAGTCAGAATACCTACTTGTTCGTCTAATCCAATCAACTACATGTCTTAAGATACAGGCCAAATTGTACCCCCTGATGTTAGGTAGTCTGATCCCTCCATTTTTCGTTGACATTAGCTTTTTGGCACTAATCCTCGGCCTATATCCCTTCCACAAAAAACGTGAGAACGCTTTTGTCAATCTGTTCACATCCGAGTGTTTAAGAAGCAATGGGATTGTCTGCATTGAATAGAGAAGCTTCGAAAAGCTCATCCTTTTTATTAGATGATTTCTTCCCAGAAGAGTCAACGGCAAATTTGCCCAACCTTGCAGTTGACGTTGAATTTTCTCGATCAAAGGGGAATAATTTAATGAATTTATAGTCTTTGTATCCCTCCCAACCTGTACTCCCAAGTATTTAATTGTATTTCTAGCTATTGGAATGTCACATAATGCACCCCTCTCCACCTCCGCTCTCTTTCCGTCCAAGAAGAGAATTTCACATTTGCTTTTGTTAAGTCTAAACCCTGCTAACCCCTCCCAAACTCCTCAATTTGTTCTATGACTCTACTCAATTGTGTTTTAGGTTTGCTCATGAACAGGATTATATCGTCAGCAAATAATGCTGAGTGCAATAACTTCCTCCCTACCTTGATCCCTTCAAACCACCCCCCCTCATTCAAACATCTATCCAGTGGTTCAATAGCCAAGTTAAACAATAGTGGTGACATCGGGCATCCTTGCCTGGTTCCCTTCATCAAAGGAAATGTTTTTGACAGAAATCCCGGGGTACTCACTCTTGCCTGAGGATTTGCATAAAGAACCCTCACAAAATTCCTAAAAGCTCCATGTAAGCCCAGGTGATCTAACACCTGTTCCAGCCATGACCACCTCACATCGTCAAAGGCTTTCTCCGCGTCCAAGGTGATCAAGGCTGGATGCCCCTCCCCTCTTTCTCTCCTCTGCTTTACTACATCAATTGCTAGCATTACTTTCCTAATGTTTGTCACCACTGAATGCCCTTTAACAAAGCCAGCCTGGGGGAGTTCTATAATCTCTGGCAATACTGCCGCTAACCTATTTGCCATCAACTTCGCTAAAATGTTTAGGTCTTGATTAATCAGCGAGATGGGCCGATAACTAGATGGGTCTAATAAATTCTTTCCTCCTTTAGGAATGAGCTTTATATAGGCTGTATTAAGTGTACCCGATATTCTTTCCCCGTCCATTATCTTATTGAATAACTCTGTCAGTATAGGTGAGATTTGATCCTTCATAATTTTGAAAAAACTGCCGCTAAAACCATCTGGTCCCGGGGCCTTTGTCGTTTTTAACCCTCCTATAACCTGTAGCACCTCCTCCTCTGTCACCTCTTTATTCAGAGTAAATTTTCCTCCGTGAGCGTAGGCATTTTTGTTCCTTTTAACCACTCATTTCCTTCTCTCCTATCATCTAATCCCTCCTCTTTATATAAACCTGCATAGAAGTCTCCAAGAATGTCGTTTATCTCTTTAGGATCTGTCGTTTTACTCCCCACAGCGTTTCTCAGTGTCATAATATGTGTCATCGGTCGTCGTCCCCTTGCCAGATTTGCCAGTAACTTCCCTGCCTTGTTCTCAAAACGATTCAACTCTGCCTCTTGTTGTGTCCTGTACATACCTTCTTTCCTTTCTACCCAGTTCTCAAAATTTCCCTTCGCCTCCACCCACTTTGCTTTTGTCACCCTTGATGGTTTTTCTAAGAAGTCAGTATATGCTTCCCTGACTGCCCGGTTAGCCTCCTGAAACTTTACTTGCCTGTTGTTTCGCCTTTGTCGTATATCCTATCACTTTTCCTCTCAAAACTGCCTTAGCCGTCTCCCAATACAATAGTGTTTCCCCACTGTGCTCCTGATTCGTCAATGTATAATCCACCCACCATTCTCTCAGTATTCTATGGAAGTTCTCGTCCAAAGTCAAGAATGAGGGGAAGCGCCATATATAATCCTGTCCTCTCTGAACTTTGTCAGCTATACTAACTACCACTGGGCTATGATCTGATATTACCATAGTCTCTATAACTATCTCTTCTACCCTCTGCAATAAATTCTCACTTGTCAGCCAAAGGTCAATCCTTGACCAAGAGTCGTGTGGGTGGGAATAGTGTGTAAATTCTCTCTCTTGCGGGTGATATAATCTCCAGCAATCCTGTAGTGTAGTTGTATTTAACAATGCTCTCAGCGACCCCTCCGTGTTCCTCCCCTGCTTCCCCTGACTCCTCCTGTCTTCTTCCAAAGAAACCACTGTAATGAAGTCTCCCCGCACCAATTTACATATATCCCCGTCCAGCAAAATCTTATTAGCTATATTTTAAAAAAAAAAACCTTTGTTCTGTATTGGGTGCATATATATTGTGGATACTAAAAGTGCCTTGAGTACCTGAAATCTTTATATGTATGTATCTTCCTTCTTCATCTGAATCTTGTGTTTCCACCTCGTGTGCAAAGTTTTTATTGATCAAAATAAGAACCCCTGCTTTCTTACCTTTTGAGGCCGACCCATATACCCTTCCCACCCACATCTTGTTCATACGGAAGAACTCATCCTTTTGTAAGTGCGTCTCCTGAAATAAAGCAATATCAACCTTAAGCTTCTTGAGATGATGTAGTATCATATTTCGTTTGTGCGGCGATCTGAGTCCCTTAACATTCCACGTAATGAACTTAACCATAATCCCCAAAATCAACAGTTCCTTTTTCAGGCCGTGTCGCATGGATTCCCCAACTCTCTTCCCCTCCAACTGTATATAACCCCTCCCATCCCCAACTTTACAAATACAATTAATGACTTCCATTTTTTTTGAGATGATTGAGACTCCTTTCAAACCCCTGCTTCAAGTCAAGCTCTCCATGAAGCCACCCCACTAAGTCACCTCTCCCCCTCTATTGGCTATTAACTCCTTGCCCCTAAACAGCCTTTATAAATTTATCAAGCTCCTAAAACGTCATTAAGAGAAGAAAAAGAGAGAGAAGAAAAAAAAATAAAAGCATTAGTAAATGATAAAAGGGAAAAAGTGATAAGCATGAAAAAGAGAGAGAGAAAAAGGGAGAGAAAGAAAAAGAGATAGAGAAGAAGAAAGAGAAAAGGAGGTAGTCGAGACTTTAGAGAGTTAAGGCACATTTGTCACCATACAGCTCCATTCAGCAGTCCCAAATTAAGTCCTTTTCTTGCCTGCTTGTTCATGAGCTGCTGCCTCTTCCTCCTCTCTTCCCAGCTGAAGTCGCCATCTGTCGCTTTTCCTTTGGACTGGCTGCTCTGGATCTCGATTGACTCCACTCTGGTTCGTTGTCGGATCTAACTGCAGATGTTATGTTTGCAGGATCTGCATGTTTCGGATCAGTGAAAGTCCCTTCTTTTCCATTTCTCTCCTGTCGCCGTGTGCTCCCCTCCTGCAGTATCTCTCGTTCCGCCTCTGAAGGATCCCGAAAAGTCTTTGTGACCCCATCTGCTCCTCTTACTCTTAGTATTGCTGGGTATAAAAGCTGAAATTTAATGTTTTTGTGATAGAGGGCAGTGCAGATCTGGCTAAATGCTTTTCTTTTTTGTGTGACTTCTGCCGAATAGTCGCCAAATAATAGAATCTTGTGTCCCTGAATGCATAGTGCCTGTTTCCTATTCCTGAAGGCCCGTGGAATTTCTTCTTTATCTTTGTATTCCAGGTATTTTATAATAACCTGTCTTGCTCTGGACATTTCACCTTGCCTGGAGGTATTAACATTGTTACTGTGACCATCTCTTTGCTCCCTTATGGGTCCCAGTCTGTGCGCTCTTTCTACATGGCAACTATGTGGTAAGCCTAAAGCCTGGGGTAATTCTTTTTCACAGATTGAGTCCAAATATTTTGTTGTCACTGTCTCAGGCAGACCCACCAGCCTTAAGTTATTCCTCCTAGACCTGTTTTCAAGATCTTCTATTTTATCCTTCATAAGCTGAGCATTAATGTTTAGCTCCTTAAATCTGCCCTCCAATCTTGTCAGATTCTCTTCAGCATCAGAGACTCTTTGCTCTACCTCTGTCAGTCTCATATCATGGTGCTCCACATCCTCCTGCAGTGCAGCCAAAGCCTCCTTCACTGAGGCTGCTATTGCCTCTCTGATGTCTGCTGTTAGATGGTCTGCCACTTCTTTTGCCAGCCTTTTGTAATCAATCTCATATCTTTCCCCCAAGCCCAATGTCTCTGTACCACTCTGCATACTCTGAATTCTTCTGTTATCTTGGCCTCCTGTACACTGCTGCTGCTGCCCTTGTTGTTCTTCTCCCTCCTCCCCCTCCTTCCTCCTCACTGTCGGCACCATGTTATCTCCACTCACCCCCTCCTCCCTCTGCTCTGCTCTGGGCTTGGGCTTGAATGGTGTTCCTCCACTTCTCAGGAGATAACGATCAATGCACTGATAGCTGGTAATTCAGTGCAGCCTCTCTGTTGGTCTGTAGGTCCCTGTATATTGCAGAGGCTATATGGAGCTTCTCCTTCTCCCTCCTCACATCTCAGCGCAGGAACAGGAAGTTTGGCTCATTTTTAAAAACACAGCAAGCAGACTCCAAGCAGAGTCTCCCTTTTTTCCAAAAAATGGGCCCCACAGACACCACTTCAGTGGCATCACTTGTGTCCTAGTTGCAAACTTGACAGGTACATTTGCATCAAGCACATTCCAAAATACGCCAGCCTTAACTGTCCCCAGGATGACACCGGGGTAGCAAAGTCCTTGCTAAACCAAGACTTGTTCATCTTGGCTCATTTTTAAAAACATAGCAAGCGGACTCCAAGCAGAGTCTCCCTTTTTTCCAAAAATTGGGCCCCACAGACACCACTTCAGTGGCATCACTTGTGTCCCAGTTGCAAACTTGACAGGTACATTTGCATCAAGCACATTCCAAATCCACAAGCCTTGACTCTCCCCAGGATGACACAGGGGTAGTAAAGTCCTTGCGGATCCATGACTTGTTCATCTTGATGAACGTTAGTCTGTCCACATTGTTACTGGACAGCCGCGTGCGCTTATCTGTCAGCACACACCCAGCAGCACTGAAGACACGTTCAGAGACAACGCTGGCAGCGGGACCCGACAAGATCTCCAAGGCATAAGTGGCGAGCTCAGGCCATTTTTCAAGATTTGAAGCCCAAAATGAGCAAAGCTCCAGTTGCAAAACCATGGCATTGATGTTCATTTGGAGATACTCCTGTATCATCCTCTCCAGCCATTGACTATGTGTCAGACTTCTTGTCTCTGGTGGCCTTGCAAAGGATGGTGTAGCGGGGTGGGGGTCCCCCAAGACTACAAAGACGCCGTGACTCAAATAGTCTGTCCAAACAACTTTATTGTCCTTGCTGTACATGTAAATTCATCCGGAACACAGCCGGGTTATGCACCGTCCATACGGGTCCCCGTCACACAGGCACCTCTTGCCGTAGGAGACGGTCTTACGATGCCCCGTTCAGCTGTTCCAGGAGGGTCCACAACTTATAAGCGCTCCACGCCGGCCTGGAGCTTTTCCAGGCTTCCGGCTCTGCAGCTTACAGAGCAGACTCTATTACAAGTTCATAGTGGAAGTTAACCACTTTCTTTACTCTCTGGCCCCTGCCAGCAGACACCTCTAGCTGAGGTTCCCTCGCGGTCCCAGGGCCCTCTGCAGACCACTGGGTCTGGGTCTCCTCCAGGAGAGGCTCGGCCTTACAGCCCTCGTCTGGCTGCACTCACCTCAGTCTTAATAACGGAGTCCTGTGCTCAGCCTCCACAAGGTAGAGGTGCTAACCGTGCTTTCTTCCTTTGACATCTCCCCCAACCTCGTTCAACCGAAATTTGACCAAGGTCTCCCTCATCTGCTGAGTCTTCCATGTGTAACGAGAGTTCATCCTCCATTTCTTCCTGGTGTCCTGCACCTTCCTCAACATTTTGGCTGCTACCATGCACCCTTGTTAATCCCTCTCCCCCACCGTCCCATGCCTGCCGCCTTGGTGATGATGAACGTCTGGACCTTGTAGATGTTGGTATCCCTTGCACATTTGAATCCTCCTGTACTTCCTCCCCTTCCTCTTGTCCCACCCCTGACTCCGAATAATGTTTAGCATGTGCTCCAGCATGTAAATGACTGGAATTGTCATGCTGATAATGGCATTGTCAGCGCTAAACTTATTCGTCACCATGTCGAAACTGTGCAGAAGGGTGCATAGGTCCTTGATCTGAGACCACTCCATCAGCGTGATCTGCCCCACCTCTGCATCTCGTTGGCCCAGGCTATACATCATAACATATTGCACCAGGGCTCGGTGGTGCTGCCACAGTCGCTGTAACATGTGGAGAGTCGAATTCCAGCGTGTCGGCACATTGCATTTCAGGCGATGAACCGGCAGGCCGAAAGACTTCTGGAGTGATGCAAGTCGGTCAGCTGTGGCCGTTGAACGGCGGAAGTGAGCAGAGACTGACCGTGCCCTGTGCAGAAGCCCATCTAGGCCGGGATAGTGGGTTAAAAATTGCTGGACAACAAGGTTCAACACGCTAGCCATACAAGGCACGTGTGGCACCTTGCCCAGGCGAAGGGCCGCACCCAGGTTTGCAGCATTGTCACACACGGCCTTCCCTGGCTGCAGGTTGAGTGGAGACAACCATTTACAAAACTCGGACCGCAGAGCTGACCACAACTCATCCGCTGTGTGACTCTTATTTCCAAGACATTTCAAGCGAAAGACCGCCTGATGCCGTTGAGCTCTGCTGCCAGCATAGTAAGGTGGTGTGCGGGATTCCTTGTGTGCAGTTGCAACGCGGATGGCCTGACCAGGCAGGCTTGGGGTGAGGTGGAGGACCCAGACGAGGTTGAGGAGGCAGAAGCAGTGGAGGAAGTTTGACATACGACGCACAAGTTGTGGAGATGGCAAGACTTGGTCAGCAGACCCTTCTCCATCTCTCACCATAGTTACCCAGTGCCCAGTCAGTGACAGGTAACGCCCCTGTCCATGCTTACTGGTCCAAGTATCGGTGGTGAAATGCACCCTGTCACACACAGAGTTTCTCAAGGAAGCGGTAATGTTGTGTGCGACATGCTGGTGTAGCGCAGGCACACCTTTCTTGGAGGAGTAGTGGCGACTGGGCATCTGGTACTGGGGCACTGCGACGGACATAAGGTCTTGAAAATCCTCTGTGTCCACCAGGCGGAAAGGCAGCATTTCGGTAGCCAAGAGCTTACAGAGGAAAAAAGTCAACCTCTTAGCTTTGTCATGGCTCGGAGGAAATGGCCTTTTATTTGTCCACATCTGAGGGACCGAGATCTGGCTGCTGTGTGGAGACGGTGGTGAGTAGGGTGTCCATGGAAAACTGCAGGTCTGTGAGGAAAGTGCAGGCGGAGACATGATGTTGCCTTCATACAAAGTTGGTGCTCTCGATGTCTGAGAGAGCTCTTCACCAGCACTTGTTTCCCCTTCCAAACCAACTGACGACCTGCCAAACAAACTGCCTGTTGCGGTTAAAGTGGTGGAAGGTCTGCGTGGAAGAACAGCTCTGACATCTGTCCCCACAGTCATAGAAGATGAAGAGCGCGCGGATGCACTGGAAGGGGCAGGCGGTGGTTGGCCCGCTCCGCTAGGCCGCATTGCAGCACAGTGAGCTTCCCACTAGGACTTATGCTTGTTATTCATGTGACTATTCATGGAAAAAGTTGTTGGTGAGCTTTGGCCTCTACTTAGAGATTGCCGACAAATTTTACAGATCACATTATTTGGGAGATCCTTTGCAAGGTCAAAAAAGGACCAGGCTAGGCAAGGCTTAGAGGACATGCGACCTGCAGAGCCATCCCAACTTGTGCTCAGAGGCAGAGTGGTGGCTGAGGATGCACTTGTTTACGTGCTTTCAGTACTCCGACTCTGTCCAGGAAGGCGCAAGGTAACTTTGTCATTAGTTGCATCCTCCTCCACCACCTCTGGTGACCTCCTCGAGTGACCGACTGTGGGTCGACAGTAAGTGGGATCTAGAACTTCATCATCAAGTGTTGTGTTTGCACTCCCCTCGCCCCAGACTTAACCTCTTCCTGCCCTGACTGTATAGTTAAGTTGTTATCCCAATCTGGTATCTGCGTCTCATCGTCATCAGTATGTTCCTCATTGTCTCCAACAACAGCTGTTACAGTTTGGGAATGAGGGTCTGCATTATGCTCAGAAACTTGGTCATCAGGGCCTGAATCTGACTCACAAAGCTTCTGGGCATCACTGCAGACCATTTCCTGGTCTGTAGGCACTGTAGCTTGGGAGCAGACCTCTGATTTCCAGGCTATAGTGTGACTGACCAGCTCTGCAGACTCAGCCATCTCTGTTACACCATACTCTGTAGGGCGGGTGGAGACTTGAGAGCTGGGAGAAAGCAAGTGGAATTGGGATGACAACTCAGAGGACTGTTGTTTTTTGGATGTTGAAGTTGAGGTGGAGGAGAGGCCACTTGTTGGAGCATTTGAGATCCATTCAAGCATGGTTTTTTTTGTGCATCATCTACCTTTGTTACAGTTGTTCGGTTCCGTAAAAAAGGGAGGACATCGGATTGCCCACGGAAAGTAGTAGACATCTTACTTTTGCTGGAAGATGACCTATCTTCAGCAGATGTTAATGTAGCTTTCTCACCTTCTCCACGGACACAAACTTTTTTTCCTTTTCCAACACGCCTGTTCCCCTTTCCACCAACATCTGTCCTTTTGCCACTCATTTTGTTAGCAACAAGATTGGACACTTAAAATGTGGTAGCAAAAATTGAAATGTGGTGTATATTGCAGAGGTGGTCTAGCTTTATTGACAGCTGAAGTACCAACACTGACTATCCCTGACAATGCAACTATGGCCCTAAAACTAGCAGCACTGTTTGCTATAAAAATAGAGTGCCAAAAATGGACATGAGGGTAGAATGCAGAGTTGGTGGAACTTGCTTGGCACCAGTGGGACACTAAGTTAGTATAGCAGACACTTTTTGGATGCCACAAAGATTCAGCACTGTTTGCTATAAAAATAGCGTAGCAAAAATGGGCAGGAGGGTACAGTGCCCGGGTTCTGTGGGTCAGTGGACAGGAAAGGAACACTAATTTAGTATTCCAGACACTTTTAGGATGGCAGAAAGTGTCAGCTCTTTGTGCAAATAAAATAGCGTGGCAAAACTGGGCTGGTGGGTACAGTGCCCGGGTTCTGTGGGTCAGTGGACAGGAAAGGAACATTAATTTAGTATTCCAGACACTTTTAGGATGGCAGAAAGTGTCAGCTCTTTGTGCAAATAAAATAGTGTGGCAAAACAGGGCAGATGGGTACAGTGCCCGGGTTCTGTGGGTACCAGGACAGGAAAGGAAAACTAACATAGTATTCCAGACACTTTTAGGATGGCAGAAAGTGTCATCTCTTTGTGAAAATAAAACAGCGTGGCAAAACTGGGCTGGTGGGTACAGTGCCCGGGTTCTGTGGGTCAGTGGACAGGAAAGGAACATTAATTTAGTATTCCAGACACTTTTAGGATGGCAGAAAGTGTCAGCTCTTTGTGCAAATAAAATAGTGTGGCAAAACAGGGCAGATGGGTACAGTGCCTGGATTTTGTGGGTACCAGGACAGGAAAGGAAAACTAACTTAGTATTCCAGACACTTTTAGGATGGCAGAAAGTGTCAGCTCTTTGTGCAAATAAAATAACGTGGCAAAACTGGGCAGGTGGGTACAGTGCCCGGGTTCTGTGGGTCAGTGGACAGGAAAGGAACACTAATTTAGTATTCCAGACACTTTTAGAATGGCAGAAAGTGTCAGCTCTTTGGGCAAATAAAATAGCGTGGCAAAACTGGGCAGGTGGGTACAGTGCCCGGGTTCTGTGGGTCAGTGGACAGGAAAGGAACACTAATTTAGTATTCCAGACACAGACAGGAAGCCTCACTTTCTATCCCTCTTAATGATGAAATGCAGCAAGGAATTCCCTGAGCGGAGGTACACACACGCTGTTATCTAAAGCTGTACACAGCGTTTGCACGGACCTGCCTAGCAGCTATGGCTATGAACGCCTGGAAATCAGCCCTGAAAAGGGCTGAAATAAACAGCAGTCCCTAATCCCTACAGCGCTGTGTAGCTTGCACTATTTCTATAGCGCACACAGCAGGATTGGCGGCAACAGCAGCGTGAGCGGTGACTGTCACCCACACGCAGAAGGCAGATAATGGCGGCGTGAGGGAAAATGGCCGTATTTATAAGGCAAGGACATTTGACATTCACAGCCTATGACACATGTCCTTGCCTGTCTAGCAAAAGTCCACTTAGCTGTGTGTGTGTCTGTGATTGGCTAACATCCTGGCCCGCCCCACTACACGCGCGCTTAGGGGGAAAAAAAAAATGGCGATCGGCATTCTCTCAGCACCACAGATCTAAACCGCGTCCCTCCCGCACACTATACGCTGAAATTTGATAAGTGTGAATCACAGTGACTCACACTATTACAGTGAAAAGCCAGCTAGTAACTAGCTAGGCTTTTTGCTGATCGAACCGTTCTTTGCGTTCGAGTTCGATATCGAGCACCCCCCAAAATCACTCGAACATGAAATTGGTGAACCTCAAACATCGCTCATCTCTACTATTAATACAAGTTTAACAGCTGGGCATCAGTGTTGTTCCACTGCATGTACAAAAGGTCACGTTACAGTATTCACCTTCAAATAATCAAACCCAAAAAATGGGGAAAAGAGGCGGTAAGTGCCGTGGATGAGGTGGTAGTGACAGTGGTGGTCGCCCAAGCAGTGTGACCGAGCCAAAGATAAAGGTTCCTGCTTTATCTACCTCTGCCTTATTATCCCAATTTTTTTGTCTACGTGGGAAACCACTCTTGCGCCCTGAACAGTGCAAACAGGTACAGAGTTGGCTAGCAGAAAATGCCTCCAGTTACTTGTCGAGTAGCAAAGCCCAAGGGTCCACACAGACAGACTTGAGTAGCCCAGGGGCTGGGCCATCGTATTCTCAGCCTGGTCCTCCTTCCTCACAACATCAGTATTCTAAGGAAACATGTGACCCCAAAGCAGGTTACTCTGAGGAACTGTTTACGGGACCCTTTGATCTTTCTTGTCTCTCACCGTGCAACACCACCAATGCAGGTGAGGCCGTGGTGTGCAGTGATGCACAGATCTTTGAGCACCCAAGGCCAGAAGAAAGCCATGTTGGCCGTGACATGCTAGGCAATCAGGTGGAAGTGTTGGAGGATGATGAGACACAGTTGCCCTCAGGACAGCCTGAAATCTCTAATACCAAAGATGTTGACCTTCAGGAATTTGAAGACTACCTGGTCGATGATGAGGTGACTGATCCAACATGGACGGGTGGCATGGATTGCGAGAGCAGCAGTGCAGAGGAGCATGTGCCCATAGCCCGCAAAAAGGCTGTAAGATAGGGTTTCGACCACTGCCAGAGGTCAACCAACTGTGCACATGACACCACCACCTGTGGCATCTCAGAGTCCAAAGGTCCGTGCACCACCTGTGCCATCTCAGAGTCCAAGGGTCCATGCTGCGATTGTGTGGGAGTTTTTTTCCCAAGAGTCCTTCGGACCAAATGGTTGCCATTTATTAAATCTGTCAGACCAAGCTTAGCAGAGACAGAAATACTTCCAGCTTGGGCACCTCCAGCATGAGAAACCATATGTTAGCAAAGCACACCACTAGGTGGTTGAAAGCTCTAGGTGAAAAACACGATTTCCAGACTCAAAACACTGCCCCTTCCCCTGGGCTCCCTGCTTCCCAAACTTCTGTGCGAGGAGTTGACGCTGATGCCTCCTTCTCCCAACCTGATGTTGGCCACACTCAATCATCATCGACCACATCCGCTTTGGTGTCCCAGCGTTCCGTTCACTTGTCCTTACCACAGACCTTCGAAAAGAAGTGAAAATACCCCGTTACGCAGCCAAGGGCAGAAACCATAACTGCACACATTGAACGATTGATAGCCCTTGCGATATTGCCGTATTGGCTTGTGGGAACAGAGGCTTACCGTGATCTTTTGGCGGTGTAAGAACATCGGTACTCCGTGCCTAGCCGCCATTATTTTTCTCGTTGTGCCGTCCCCAAGCTCCACAATCACATTTCCATAAACATCAAACGGGCTCTCACCAACGCCATAACAGGGAAGGTCCACTTAACCACAGACACGTGGACAAGCGGAAGTGGACAGGGACGCTACATCTTGCTGACGGCACACTGGGTGAACCTGGTGGCGGCTGGTACAGTGTCTGAGCCGGCAACATCCCATATAGTTCCCACACCCAGAATAGCGGGCCCCACTTCAATCACAGTTTCAGTAGCCTCCTACACAGCAACAACTCCCTCCTTCTCCTACTCTTCATCTGGCTCCTGTGCATCCTCCTCCTCAACATCCGCCGGTGTCCAACCGTCGACATCATTCCCCAGCTGGGATCTCTGCAGCACTGCCTCGGCTAAGCGGCAACACGCTCTACTTAAGCTCATCTGTATCGGTGACAAATCGCACACGGCACCTGAGCTTTTGAAAGCAATAACAGACAGATGAGTGGCTTGCACCGTTGGACCTCCGTCCAGGGATGGTAGTGTGCAATAATGGTCGTAATCTGGAGGCGGCTTTAAAGCTTGTACACGTTCCTTGTATGGCCCACGTTGTAAATTTAGTTCAGCACTTTCTCAAAAAATACCCTGGGATACTAGACCTACTTACCAAGGTATGATGTATTAGCGCCCATTTCCGCAAGTCATCGCCCTCTTTTGCTGGCCTGGCAGTGGTGCAGCAGCCTCATCACAGACTAATATGTAACCTCCCTACGAGATGGCATTCAACCTATGATATGTTGGCCAGGATCCATGAGCAGCAGAGGGCAGTATCCCAATTCCAGCTGGAACATGCCCGTCAGACGCATGTTACGTCGCCACCGGAGTCTGCTCCAGCGACTTCTGCTCCAATCGCCAGGCGACGCCGTGTTCCTGCCGTGGATGGTGCTGGTGATGGAAGAGGAGTCGATGCCAGCGGCACCGGTGGGCGCAGGCTCCGATCATTCACTGGGCTGTGTTATCTTGGGATCTGCAGTACCACTGGCTGACTGTGGGTGGCGTGTGTCTTCCAGCTGCAGTTGCCAGCGTTCAGCTACAGCCAATGGGAAGACACCACACCCTTCTTAGTTCCCCTCCTGTCTGCTGACCTCTGCCAGAGATAGTTCTGATTTCCTGGCTCCTGGTCCGCCCTATTCTGTTTTGTGATTCCTGTGTGCTGACGTCTGCATATTTTCTGACTACCCTTCCGCCTGCTGTTTTTGTACCTCGCTGTCCGATCCGGATTTGACCTCTGCTACATTTTCTGATTACGTCCTTGTCTGCCGATTCTGTCCCTGTTCTGCTATTCCTGGTTTGACCCTGCCTGACGACTACTCTCATCGGACTGCTGCCTTCCACAGGTAGTGATCTCCAGGGCCCTGTGTAATTCCAAATCCCTGTATAGGAGTTAAAGGGTTTCAGGGTTCTGGGAGTCCTGCTTGGTGAGTGGCTTCCCTCTAGTCTGTCCATTACATCTCACCTGAGTCTGTTGATCGAGGCAGGTGTTACAACGCAGCTGCCAGACAAAAGTACTGTAGAGTGGGTGTGGATTGCAGACATTTGTCAGGTCCTAGAGAATTTTGATTACTGTACCAACATTGTGACCAGTGATGATGCTCTTATCAGCATTACCATTCCACTGATTTGTTAATTGAAACACTCTCTGAATGGTCTGCCTGACCAAAGTGTTAATGCACCAGAGGTGTCTGTGGATCCAGACTTTACAATGGTTGCTAGTAATCCGCACAACCTCAGGCCACCCTTTCTTAGCATCATGAGGATGATGAAGAACAGGAATGCTTTGAAGTTGGTAACCAAGGGATTGAAAACCCAAGCTTCAGGGCTGTGAAGCATGGATGGCCTGAGGAGGAGCAGGACGAGGAGAGAGAGACTGATTTGGAGAGGGGGTTTAGGGAGACAGAATGTATTCTTAGCAGTGACACACAAAGGTTTCAAGTTCGGAGTCTGGAACACACGGCACAGTTCATGTCACACTGCCTTTCTCATGACTGTCGGCTAGTCCACAGTTTGTCAGACAACAAATACTAGTTATGTACCTTCCTTGACCCACGCTACAAAGACAAATTCGCTTCGCTATTTGACAAGGCAAATAAGGATTGTACTACGGAAACATTTAAGAGGGCTGTAGTGGAGCAGTTGATGAAACGATTCCCATCAGATCATGCTGGCGTCAGAGGTAGCGTATCATCTCATGCAACAGGATTACAAGAGAGGGTGACGCATAGTAGGAGCAACACAGGCGGGGGGACTAATTTGCCAAAACTGGTCCATTTTCCACAAACCGTCAACTTAGAATCAGATACCGGTTGGGGCAACTATGACAAGGAGGGAACACTTAAGTAAGATGGTGAGGGACTGTGTAGGTGACCATATCAACATGCTTTTAGAGTCTACAGTTCCATTTTAACTATTGGGTTTTCGAAGCTCAACAGTTGGCCAGACCTCGCCTTATATGCTTTGGAAGTGCTAGCTTGCCCTGCTGCAAGTGTGTCGTCTGAGCGTGTTTTCAGCTCAGCGAGGTCAATAATAACAGATACTCGCACACGACTATCCACGTTAAGTGCAGACAGTTTGACGATGATCAAAATGAACCATAGATGGATTGCCCCAGAGTATCTTAGGCCGCCTGTTAACAAGACCCAATAATAAGTGTAGCCCCAATATTTGTATTTCTTAAGTTCAAATAAGTTCCATTGTTTCTCATTCAGGACTATTTTGTCTTCTATCATCTAATGAGACCGCATGACTAATTAACTTGTTATGCTGCTGCAATTTAATTGTTTGGCCCAATCACCCAGGGCAAATTTTTTCAAGCCTTTGTACATTATGCACTGGCACAACCACTGTCGAGGCTACACTTGTCTAGAACAATTGGTCAGGCAGTCTATATTTGTGTGCTTTACTAATGCTGTGTTCCACGGTGTGTTACACATGGCCCCCTGCGTAATCAGAATTTTTTTTAGCTCCTTGGCATCCTATGCCCTGTTGCGTATCCTACCAATGTTTAAAAAAAAAGCTGTTGGGAGTACCTTCTGATGCTGTGCTACATGGTGTTTGAACCATTATCCCCTGGGGAAACTGATTTTTTTAAAATCCTCGGTGTTAACTAGTGGAATAAAGCCTGAGTACCAGAGTGAAACAACTGCCACTTCCACGGTGCTGCATGCTTCACAAACTGTGGTCTAGGAAGCAGGAAATGATGCCCCCTGCTCCCAACCTGCTTTTGGTCAGATGCAATCATCAACAACGACATCAGCTTCGATGTCCCAGCGTGGCCTTCATTTGTCCATAAAACATATATTACTGAATCATTTGAATAGAAATGTAATAGATGGCCAGTGGAGCTGGTGGTGTTAGTGGAGGAGGAAGAGGGCAAGGCCAACACCCAAATGGCCACATTGGCAATAGCACTGTAAAGTGTTATGGAGTACATATTCCAACTTTCACACTAATGATATAGGGGACGCAGAAAACTACAAATGACTGCCGTCCCTCCCCAATGTATGTTAGAGGGCCCAACTGAGGGCACTAAGAAGTCTGAGATTTGAGGACAGCCAGTGGCCTTTCTACATTTGAATAGAGGCCACTGGAGCCGGTGGTGCTGGTGGAGGAGGAAGGCAAGGTCAACATCCCAACGGGCACATTGTAGCTGACCTTTGTGCTGTCAAATATGTCCCAAAAAAGGAGGTGTGAGACAGACACCAATATAATGTATAAGTTACAGCCCTTTCTAATCGAAAAAGGAGGAAAAATGTAAACAACAAAACTTGTGAAGATATGCTAAAGTGTTTTATTAAAGTGATTAGGCAATACAAACTGTTTCTTAACAATTTTCCCTGTTTTACTTTGGTTTGAGTGCTGTTCTGGCTACTCTGAGCATGTTATTCCAAGACACAAAGAAATGCAGTCAGGCACCTTCTACAGGCTGTGCCCATACTGTTTCTGCCTTTTCCCATCCATTTCAGCCTTTTCCTCAGTCACCACAGCTCACTGTTAGGTCCAACGTGAAATTATTCTTGTTTCCCATAGACTTACATTGGGCGTCGAATATTCACGAATAGTCAAATAGCGGCGACCTATTCGTCGGATATTCTTCGAAGCGAATATTAGGGCATTCGATCATCCCCATTATTGATTCTTCACCGTAACATGAAAATTTTTATCTTTATGTTTGAAGCCTGAAATGTGGGAAAAAGTTGAAAAATTCAAGGGGGCCAAATACTTTCCCAAGGCACTGTAGTTCATAGACAATATTAAACCCCAAATACAATCAGTTACTTTTTCCTAGTGGAATAACAATAGGGGATCACAGAACAGAAAAAATGAACAAACGAACCTGACTCAGACCTGAGTCACTCACTGATCAAAATCCAATTATAAAGTGTGAGTCACATATGCTAGAAATATACCTCGTGCTACCAAATAAAAGGATAAAGAGAAAATAATTACCACATGGTAGTCAATTAAAAACCTTATCTTGTTGCCATCTTATGTCCAAAATTGGCCTGACGTCTTTCTAAATATTTTTTGGGCCTTACAAATTTATTTAAATTGGAACATTTAGGATATGATTTTTCTATGTACTTACTTTAATTGCCGTTTGGGATTTAATCTCTGAACTTCTGTATGTTTTTAATGTGTTTTACTGTTTATAATAAAATGATATATATTTTTGAAAAAAAAAATTGGGGTGGAGTTTTTTCTCATTGGTTTGGTACAGCTGCAGGTCACTTGGGGTATGTCTCTATCAGTTTTGCACATTGAGAGACTGAAATTTTTGCCCATTCTTCCTTTGCAAATAGCTCGAGCTGAGTGAGGTTGGATGGAAAGAATTTGTGAACAGCACTTTTCAGCTCTTTCCACAGATTCTCGATTGGATTCAGGTATGGACTTTGACTTGGCCATTAGAACACCGGGATACGTTTGTTACATAGTTACTTAGGTTGAAAAAAGACCTAGGTCCATCTAGTTCAAACTTCCTCCACCAATTGTCCCTTAGTCACCTATAACCAACAATGTTGTGTGGTCTGAGATCATCCAGCCCTTTTTTAAAAGCTGTTATAGTATCTGCCATTACTACCTCTTGCGGTAGGGTATTCCACACTCTGAATGCTCTAACTGTAAAGAACCCTTTCCTATTTAGCTGCCAGAATTGCTTTTCTTCTACTCGCAGTGTATGCCCCCTTGTCCTTGGTATTGTCTTTGGAAGAAATAAGTCATGTATCAGTCCTTTATATTGACCACACATGTATTTATACATATAAATGAGATCTCCTCTGAGACGTCTTTTTTCTAAGATAAACATAGCTAACTTTTTCAACCTTTCATCATATGGGAGGCCTTCCATTCCTTATAGTAGTCAAGTTAGCCGCCTTTGAACTGATTCTAACTTCTGAATGTCCTTTTTAAAATGTGGAGCCCAAAACTGGATCCCATATTCCAGATGTGGTCTTACAAGTGATTTATAGAGGGGTAGCAATACGATGGGATCCCGAGATCTAATCTTTCTTTTTATACACCCAAAAATTTTGTTTGCTTTAGCAGCTGCCGCTTGACATTAAGTACTGCTGCTCAGCTTATTTGTAATAAGAATACCCAAGTCCTTTTCCTGTTCGGTAGTCCCAAGTTAACTTCCATTTAATGTGTACGTAGCTATAGGGTTACTCTGTCCTAAGTGCATTACTTTACATTTATCAACATTAAATCTCATTTGCCAAGTATCTGCCCATTCTGACATCTTATCCAGATCTTTTTGAAATATTGTACTATCAAGGTCAGTTTTTAATATTCTACATCAGGGTTCCCCAACTCCAGTCCTCAAGGGCCGCCAACAGTGCATGTTTTCAGGATTTCCTTAGCATTGCATGGGTGTTGGAATCATCAACTGTGCAGGTGATTAAATTATCACATGTGCAATACTAAGGAAATCCTGAAAACATGCACTGTTGGCGGCCCTTGAGGGCTGGAATTGGGGACCCATGTTTTACATAGTTTGGTGTCATCAGCAAAGACTGACACTTTACTATCAATCCCACAAGGTAATTAACCCCTTCACGACCAGCCGATTTTTCGTTTTGTTTTTTTTTTTCGCCATTCTTTTTCCGAGAGACGTAACTTTTTATTTTTTCAGTCAATATGGTCATCTGAGGGCTCTTTTGTTGCTGAACGAGCTGTACTTTTAAATAAAACTATACGTTTTACCATACAGTGTACTGGAAAACGACAAACAAATTCCAAATGCAGAAAAATTTGCAAAAAAAGTGCGATAGCACTATTGTTTTTGAGATATTTTATCCACGGTGTTCACTATATGGTAAAACCGATGTGTAGGTGTGATGCCTGAGGTCAGTGTGATTTTGTAGACACCAAACATGTTTAGGCTTACTTTTATATAAGGGGTTAAAAAAAATCAGAAGGTTGTCTGAAAAAAGTTGCATACGTTTTACGCCATATTCCATTACCCGTAGCGTTCTCATTTTTTGGGATCTATGGCTGTGATCGCTTATTTTTTTGCACCTTAGGCTGCCGTTTTTAGCTGTACCATTTTTGCGCAGATGCTACGTTTTGATCGCCTGTTATTGCATTTTGCACAAAATTTGTGGCGACCAAAAAAAACGTAATTTTGGTGTTTGGAATTTTTTTGCCGCTACGCCATTTACCAATCAGATTATTTGATTTTATATTTTGATAGATCGGGCATTTCTGAACACGGCAATATCAAATGTATGTATATTTTTTATTTTTTTAATCCTTTAATTTTCAATGGAGCGAAAGGGGTTAATAAAGATTAAAAAGAATTGGTCCTAGCACAGATCCCTGCGGCACCCCACTGCTGACTATTGTCCATTTAGAGAATGCACCATTTATAACTACTCTTTGTTTCCTATCTTTTAGCCAGTTCCTTACCCAGTTGCATATAGTTTCCCCTAGTCTTTGGTTCTGGAGCTTTAGTATAAGGCTATTATGTGGTACAGTATCAAATGCCTTTGCAAAGTCCAAATAAAGCACATCAGCTACATTACCAATATCTAGGTTTGCACTTACCCCCTCATAGAACCCCAACAGGTTGGTTAGACATGACTTACAGTCAGGGCCAGAAATATTTGGACAGTGACACAAGTTTTGTTATTTTAGCTGTTTACAAAAACATATTCAGAAATACAATTATATATATAATATGGGCTGAAAGTGCACACTCCCAGCTGCAATATGAGAGTTTTCACATCCAAATCGGAGAAAGGGGTTAGGAATCATAGCTCTGTAATGCATAGCCTCCTCTTTTTCAAGGGACCAAAAGTAATTGGACAAGGGACTCTAAGGGCTGCAATTAACTCTGAAGGAGTCTCCCTCGTTAACCTGTAATCAATGAAGTAGTTAAAAGGTCTGGGGTTGATTACAGGTGTGTGGTTTTGCATTTTGAAGCTGTTGCTGTGACCAGACAACATGCGGTCTAAGGAACTCTCAATTGAGGTGAAGCAGAACATCCTGAGGCTGAAAAAAAAGAAAAAATCCATCAGAGAGATAGCAGATATGCTTGGAGTAGCAAAATCAACAGTCGGGTACATTCTGAGAAAAAAGGAATTGACTGGTGAGCTTGGGAACTCAAAAAGGCCTGGGCGTCCACGGATGACAACAGTGGTGGATGATCGCCGCATACTTTCTTTGGTGAAGAAGAACCCGTTCACAACATCAACTGAAGTCCAGAACACTCTCAGTGAAGTAGGTGTATCTGTCTCTAAGTCAACAGTAAAGAGAAGACTCCATGAAAGTAAATACAAAGGGTTCACATCTAGATGCAAACCATTCATCAATTCCAAAAATAGACAGGCCAGAGTTAAATTTGCTGAAAAACACCCCATGAAGCCAGCTCAGTTCTGGAAAAGTATTCTATGGACAGATGAGACAAAGATCAACCTGTACCAGAATGATGGGAAGAAAAAAGTTTGGAGAAGAAAGGGAACGGCACATGATCCAAGGCACACCACATCCTCTGTAAAACATGGTGGAAGCAACGTGATGGCATGGGCATGCATGGCTTTCAATGGCACTGGGTCACTTGTGTTTATTAATGACATAACAGCAGACAAGAGTAGCCGGATGAATTCTGAAGTGTACAGGGATATACTTTCAGCCCAGATTCAGCCAAATTCCGCAAAGTTGATCGGACGGCGCTTCATAGTACAGATGGACAATGACCCCAAGCATACAGCCAAAGCTACCCAGGAGTTCATGAGTGCAAAAAAGTGGAACATTCTGCAATGGCCAAGTCAATCACCAGATCTTAACCCAATTGAGCATGCATTTCACTTGTTCA
Organism: Anomaloglossus baeobatrachus; assembly: GCF_048569485.1. NCBI lineage: Eukaryota > Metazoa > Chordata > Amphibia > Anura > Aromobatidae > Anomaloglossus > Anomaloglossus baeobatrachus. Next base: position 146,429,384 of record NC_134359.1, on the reverse strand, counting down.
AATCCAGACTTAAGACGGAAAGACACACAAACAAGCAAGACCTGAAGGCTGCGGCTGTAAAGGCCTGGCAAAGCATTAAGAAGGAGGAAACCCAGCGTTTGGTGATGTCCATGGGTTCCAGACTTAAGGCAGTGATTGCCTCCAAAGGATTCGCAACAAAATATTGAAAATAAAAATATTTTGTTTGGGTTTGGTTTATTTGTCCAATTACTTTTGACCTCCTAAAATGTGGAGTGTTTGTAAAGAAATGTGTACAATTCCTACAATTTCTATCAGATATTTTTGTTCAAACCTTCAAATTAAACGTTATAATCTGCACTTGAATTCTGTTGTAGAGATTTCATTTCAAATCCAAATGTGGTGGCATGCAGAGCCCAACTCGCGAAAATTGTGTCACTGTCCAAATATTTCTGGACCTAACTGTATCTTTCATGAATCCATGCTGTCAGTTATTATATTATTTTCTGCAATATATTTTTGCAGGTCATCCCTTAAAATGCCCTAAAAAACTTTGCATACTACTGATGTCAGGCTTACTGAACGGTAGTTGCCTGGATCTACCCTCTTACCTTTCTTAAATATCGGTACCACATCAGCAATCCTCCAATCCTGAGGCACCAACCCTTTTACAAGCGAGTCTAAAAAGATACAGTGGTCTGTCGATTACGGAGCTCAATTCCCTCAATATTCATGGATGAATGCTATCTGGCCCGGGGGATTTGTCAATGTTTAATTTACTCAGACGCAGGCATACTTCATCTTGTGTTAAATTAATTATATCGGGTGGTGAACTTTGATTTTTTCACTTATTGAATGATCCCTGGAACAGTCTGTTCCTTGGTGAACATGGATGAGAAGTGCTTATTTAATATCTCAGTCTTTTGTTTGTCCTCTATAACTAACTTATTATATTTTAAGGGGCCAATACTATCCTTTATTTTCCTTTTGGCATTTATGTATTTATAAAAGATTTTGGGATTTATTTTAATGTCATTGGCGATTTTTATTTCAGTAGCTAATTTTGCTTGCTTTCTTTTTTGCATTTCCTAATTGATATCTTTATACTTTTGTAATGCTATTTCTGTATTCTCAGCCTTCAAGATTTTAAACGCCCTTTATTTTTGTTTGATTATACTTTGTACTGTCTTATTTATCCAAAGTGGTTTATTTTTATTCCTGGACATTTTATTACCAGAAGGTATACGTTTTTTACAGGACTCTAGCAGTATATCCTTAAACTTACCTCATTTATGTTCCGTATCCCCAGTTACCATAACATTGTCCCAATCTACACATTTAAGCTCTTCCCTTAATTTGTTGAAATCAGCTTTCCTAAAATTCCAGGTTTTAGCATTTCCCCTTTGAAATGTTCTATTTAATATTTGTGAATTTGTAAACCATTCCATTGTAGATTTTGCTTTATGTTTGGGATCATTGTCTTGTTGGAAGACAAATTTCCGTCCCAGTCTCAGGTCTTTTGCAGACTCCAACAGGTTGTCTTCAAGAATGGTCCTGTATTTGGCTCCATCCATCTTCCCATCAATTTTAACCATCTTCCCTGTCCGTGCTGAAGAAAAGCAGGCCCAAACCATGATGCTGCTACTCTTTGGTTAGGTACCACTCCATATGTACATATGGGGAAACCACCATTTCAATCTCCTCATCCAAGCATATTCTCACTATGAAAGCTCTCCATTTCCCGAAATTTTTTGTTGTCATTTTGTCTTTATTCCTCTCCACTCCTAAGTTTTCTAAGTAAAGTAAATCTTTTAACCTCTTTACTACCTCCTCTTGTGACGGTAATTCTCAAACAAACCACCTCTGTAAAATTAATTTCTTACTCCGCATCGCTAAGCAGTGGAATAAACTGTATAATTTCATCTTGGATGTCCCTGAATCCTCACTCTCCTCTCACTTTCCACAGTGAAATAACTACAGGATCGGGTCCAGTTCCAGCTTCAGCTTCAAATATCCCAAGTTAGCTTCTGCATCTGTACCCAAAACATCTGGATTGCCTTACACTGCCACATGCCGTGGAACAACTCCATTTTATCCAATTTGCATTTTGGGCAACAACAAATCTTATCGGGGCGTTTTATACTAGGGATATTAAACCATATATAGCTCTGTGTATGAAACAAAACGGAGTATCTTTCCAACTTTCATTTACAACGTGTTTCCTAAGTTCCATCCACCCTGACAAAATCTTCTCCCCCCCTCCTGATCGTTTAACTGATGAGCCCATGCTCCAAATGTTTTACCTGGTATATTAGGGATCAAGATATCTCTCAGATCTTAATACAAAGTGTAAATAATATCATTTGGCTCTCTCATTATGGCCTCTTTCACACGTCCTTGTCTCCGGTACGTGTTTGATACTTTTCCTCACATACCGGAGACACGGGCACACGTATACCTATTAAAATCAATGGGTCTGCGCTCACGTGCATGTTCTGCCATCGACTGTGTGTACGTGTGAAGCATACGTGTGTACGTGTGCTCCACACGTCAACATGTCAGTTTTCCTCCGGCATCACGGGTGTCACACGGACCGCAAACGGACTTCACGGAGGTGTTCCAAGTGACACACGCCGGAGAAAACACACGTGTTTGAGAAAATAAAAAAAAAACAAAAAAAACTTTACTCACCTTCTCCAGCCCTCCTGTCTCTGCCGCTGCTGTCAATTGCTTCCGACCGCCGCTCATTATGCTCATTGAATATTCACTTCACTGCGGCCGGAAGCAACAGCAGCGGGGAGTCGGCAGGACTGGAGACCGAAGATCAGCACCACGGACAGCGACGCCAGGGACAGATGAGCAAAAAGTTCCCGTTCTCCATGTGTTATCACAGATAACACACGGAGAACACACGTAGGCCATAAACACAGCTCACGGAGGGCAAAACGCACCTCTGACACGTCTGTGAAAAACGTGCGTGGTTTTTCACGAATGTGTGAAAGAGGCCTATGACAGCGTCTAAATGATTAGCCCCATATTCCTTAGTAATGTACCTTAATTTAGAAAATATGCTCATCTTGATCTGGCCATATTGGATGACTTGCAACGGTCTCAGACCGTATCTAGGTTTCACCTCGTCACAAGTCAACCACTGTAAGTCTGTTTCGTGCATTAGGTCATTAAGTTTCCGAATCCCTCTCTTTCCAACCCTTGCGAAAAGTCTGGATACACCCAGATGTTCAAATATTTGGAAATTCAGCATGATAACCCCCACTTTTTTCTAACTACCTTCCACGCCATCACCGTATCTCTGCAAACCAGTGATTTTTTTATGTTGGCCGGCAGATTCAATAAAGACGTGTGTAAAATGGAGCCCGGATTCCAAGGTTTACAAAACTCTGATTCTAAACCCCAGTCAGAATAATGACTAGTTTTCTCAACCAATCTATTACATGTCGCATTAAGCAGGCTAAGTTGTAGCCCCTAACATTGGGTAATTTAACCCCTCCTTTTTCCAAGGGAAGCATCATCTTCTTGGCCCCAATCCGAGGTCTAGCTCCTTTCCATAAAAAACAAGAAAATGCCTTAGTCACTCTATTGACATCCTTAGCTTCAAAAGCAGCAGAATCATCTGGAGTGGGTAAAGCAGGTGCAAAAAGCTTATCTTTAATAAATGGTTTCGACCCAGCAGCGTGGGTGGAAGATTAACCCAAGCCTGCAACTCCCTTTCTATTTTCTCGATAAGTCGGATATAGTTAAGTGAATATATTGTATCTGTGCTTCTGCCTATCTGTATCCCTAGGTATTTAATGGCCGAATTAGCTATAGGTAGACCCCAAATATTATTACCTCTCAATTCATCCTTGGTCGTCCCCCCCCCTTCTCCAAGAATAGAACTTCACATTTATCTTTGTTAAGCTTGAAACCAGCCACCCTTCCAAAAACTTCTATTTTTTGTATTACTTCTCTTAATTGCTCCAGAGGATTATTCATGAACAGAATAATATCATCAGCAAGTAGAGCTGAATACAGTACCTTATCACCAATGTTAATCTCCTCGAACCAGTGCCCCTTGTTCAAACACCTCGCTAACGGTTCTATCGCCAGATTAAATAGCAGAGGGGATAGTGGGCACCCTTGCCTGGTACCATTCATCAGGAGGAAGGCCCTTGACAAGAATCCCGGAGTATATACTCTCGCCTGAGGGTTATTATATAAAACTTTCACAAATTCCCAAAAAGCCCCTTGCAAACCAATGTGGTCTAGCACCAACTCCAGCCATGACCACTTAACATTGTCAAATGCTTTCTCAGCGTCTAACGTGATCATGGCTGAAGCTTCCCTAGTCCCTTCTTCTCTCCCTCTAATTGTATCAATCACCAGCATCACCTTCCTCACATTCGTCACCGCCGATCGTCCTTTCACAAAGCCTGATTGGGGAGAATCAATGATCCCTGGCAGGACTGATGCAAACCTATTTGCCATCAGCTTAGATAGTATTTTAAGATCTCGATTTATTAAAGGAGTTGTCCGACAAACTCAAAAAATTTTGGTAAGCTAATCTGTGCTGTATTGTCATATTAAACACCCCTACAATGTTATTTTTTGTTTTCTAACTTTTGTTCTTCTTGAATTATTCCTTTTATTCTCTGCAGCTGTTTGTTTACATTCAGCTCCAGCAAACATGACATCTTCCTGTGCTAAACCTGACAGTCAGAGCTGGCACCGTCCGGCTTCACTGTCCAGCCTCGCCCCCTGCCCACCTTCTGCAAACTCATTCCCTGTCAGTATTCTGCCCAACACTGACCTCTCCTCACTACAGCATTGGAAATAACAGCCCACACACACACACACACATCAGGCTCTGCAACCCTCCCCCCACCCACACACGGCGCTCTGTACTGACCCCCCCACCATCGCTCTGCACCGACCCCCCACCACCATCGTTCTGTACCAACCCCTACCCCCATAGGGAACACATGTAGCCTACATGCACATGACTTCCGTTTTTGCGGTCCGCAAAAAACGGTCCATTTTTTTCATGGATGCATCCGTGTGGCATCAGTGTGACATCCATTTCGTTCCGTATACGGTCCGTGTGTCATCCGTGTGCCTTCCGTTTTTTTTGCGGACCGCAAAACACGGAAGCAAGAAAGATAAATAGATGAGTAGATATAGAGATGGATAGATAGATATAGACAGAGAGATAGAGGGATGAATGAATGAATGAACAGAGGGATAGATAGATGAGAAAGGCATATATATAATGTCCTACCCCCCTGCCTGCATATTCTAAGCTGGCACCCTTTAGTGACTTTCATGTGGCACTAAAGGGTGTTTAGCCTTGTATTTAGCCAAGAAATAAACAAGAAAAAAAAATGACGTGGGGTCCCCCATATCTTTTGTAGCCAGCTAGGGTAAAGCAGACGGCTGCAGCCTGCAAACCACAGCTGGCAGCTTCACCTTGGCTGGTAATCCAAAACAGAGGGCACCCCATGCTGTTATTTTAAATTAAATAAATAATTTAACCTTCGTCAGGCTGTATAATTTTACAACGTTAACAGCGACCCCTTATCTCGGAAGGGGGTGGAGATATTTTATTGATATTTGGCCAATATATTCTGGACCAAAACTGCAGAGATGTCACGAAATTTCAGCCCTCTACGGCTTTTGGAAAAAATTTTTTATTGCAATTTTAAAACCGAATAGTTACAATTGTACCTACTCAGCCGGACAAAGGTTAAAAAAAAAAAAACACACGGGGTCCCCCCCCAAATTGGATCCCCAGCCAAGGTAAAGCAGACAGCTGTGGTCTGATATTCTCAGACTAGGGAGGTCCACTGTTCTTGGACACTCCCAAGCCTAAAAATAGCAGGCTACAGCCACCCCAGAAGTGGCGCATCCATTAGATGTGCCAATCCTGGCGCTTTGCCCCAACTCATCCTGTTGCCCTGGTGCGGTGGCAAACGGGGTAATATATGGGGTTGATGCCAGATGTGTAATGTCACCTGACATCAGGCCCTAGGGTTAGTGATGTCACACGTCTATCAGATACCCAACATCATCAACCCAGTCAGTAATAAAATAAAAAAAAATTGAAAACAAAAAAGATTTATTTGAAAAAAAACACTCCCCAACACATTCCCTCTGTCACCAATTTATTGAAAAGAACAATCAAATCCGAGTCCAGCGTAATCCAATAAGGGGGTCCCACGACGATCCATACCATAGTCAATGTCCCAGTCAAAGAACAACAGAATGTTCCCCATTGGCTGGGAGAGTAGTGCAGTGACGTGAGCTAACATCATTAGGTCAGCCCAGGTCACTGCAGGGGATGACGTGTGCGGCCATCAGACGAGATCATTACCTGTTGTGACGATCTCCTGCACTCCTGACGTCCGCGCTGTCACTGACTTCTATGCCCGCCGCGTTCTCAGCAGTATCACAGGATCCCGCTAGTTTCAGTCTCGGGCCGCCCGCGAGACGTGGTGTGAGAACGCGGCGGGCAATGGAAGTCAGTGACAGCGCTGACGTCAGGAGTGCAGGAGATAGTCACAGCAGGTAATGATCTCATCTAACCTCCTGACAGCAGCGCTAGTCATCCCTGCGGCTGCCCGCACTGTAGTGTGAGAAGCTGCTGATACTGCAGTGCTGTCCGCTGCTGATACTGCAGTGCAAGCATCCACGGGGCTGGCAGGGAGCAGGACACAGACTGCACGGGCAGTGATGAGAAGCAGCGCTGCGTTCCCTCTCATCAGTGCTTTCAAATGTATCGGCATCTGTTATGCCGATACATTTGAATGTGCGATCCTGAGCAGGGGGGCCGATGATGGCGGTGACACTGTTGGCAGCCGCCGCCAGGGCCTTCCCCTCAGCTCACGGGTCCCACAGCAGTTCCGGGGGAGGTTGCGGGGAGAGTACGGGTGCGGCGAAATATGTGGGAGGGTGCAGGGAAGGGGACTCCACGGCACTGTACCCGCCCAGCAGGGCGGCGACATGCTGTTCCCAGATATGCATGTCAACATGGTCCTGCCCATGTTGACATGAAATGACAGGAAGCAGCAAAATCGCAGCAGGAGCGGTCACATGACCACTCTGAGCCGGGGAAGAGGGGCTGACAGCAGGGCAGGTAAGTGGTCACTATCTACTTACCTGCCCCAATGTAGCCCAATAGGGAAATAATAAAAAAAGTCAAAATAAGCCGGATAACCCCTTTAATGAAATGGGGCGATAACTAGAAGTATTCTCCAAATCCTTGCCCCCCTTAGGAATCACTTTTATGTATGCCGTATTGAGTAGTGGGGAATTTTTTTTCCCCTTTAGAATGTTATTAAATACATTAATACCAGAGCCACTTGTTCCTTCAAGGTTTTTGTAGAAGTCTCCACTGAACCCATCAGGACCCGATGCCTTAAACATGCCTAACTCCCCTATAACCTCCTGTAGTTCTCCCACTGTTATTTCCGAGTTTAAATCCTGCAAAATCTCCTCTGCGAGTCTGGGCATCCTGATTCCCTTTAACCATTCTTTCCCCTCCGTCTCCTGGTGCACTGCGTCTTCCTTGTATAGATTAGCGTAAAAATCCCCCAGTATATCATTCATTTCCTTAGGATCCACAACTTTGCTTTCGTCCATCCTTTTTAACGTAGTTTTATAAGTCATCATTCGTCTCCCCTTTGCTAGATTAGCTAAAAGCTTTCCTGCCTTATTACCAAATTTATGCAAATCCACCTCTTGCTGTTACCTATACAGATTTTCTCTTCTATCTGTCCATTCCTCAAAAATCCCTTTCGCCTCCAACCATTGTTCCTTTGACCTCTGGGACGGGTTTTCCACAAATTTCGTATATACTTCCCTGACTCTCGCACTATTCTCATTAAACGTATCATTGGTCTGTCTTTTCAACTTAGTAGTATATCCCATATTATTTTGCCCCGTAAAACAGCTTTAGCAGTTTCTCAATATAACAATGCATCCCTCATGTGCTCTTCATTAGTAATCGTGAAGTCAGTCCATCATTCTAGCAAAATCTTTTGGAAGTTACCATCCCTTAAGGCCCCTTTACACACTGAGACTTTCAGCGATCCCACCAGCGATTCCAACCTGGCCGGGATCGTTACAAAGTCTCTGGTGAGTCTCTGGTGAGCTGTCAAACAGGCAAACCTGGCCAACGACGCAACAGCGATCCGGACCTACAGAACGACCTAGCTAGTCAAACACTGGAAACGAGTGATGTGTCACAATATCTGTCAATCACTATTCTCTGTCAGTCGGTCTCTCCCTCTCAGTCTCTATTCTCTCTCTGTCGGTCCGTCACTATCTCTGTCCCTCTCTCACAGTCTGTCGGTCATTTTCCCCTCCTCTCTCATACTCACCGATCCCCGGCGCGGCGCTGCACGGAATTCACACTGCTGCGGCTTTTACTATTTTGAAAAAGCCGGCCGTTCATTAAACAATTTCTTATTCCCTGCCCACAGGCGCCTATGATTGGTTGCATTGAGACACACCCCCACGCTGAGTGACAGGTGTCTCACTGCACCCAATCACAGCAGCCGGTGGGCGTGTCTATACTGTGCAGTGAAATAAATAATTAAATAATTTAAAAAAACGGCGTGCGGTCCCCCCCAATTTTAATACCAGCCAGATAAAACCATACGGCTGAAGGCTGGTATTCTCAGGATGGGGAGCTCTACATTATGGGGAGCCCCCCAGCCTAACAATATCAGTCAGGAGCCGCCCAGAATTGCCGCATACATTATATGCGACAGTTCTGGGACTGTACCCGGCTCTTCCCGATTTGCCCTGGTGCGTTAGAAAATCGGGGTAATAAGGAGTTATTGGCAGCCCATAGCTGCCAATAAGTCCTAGATTAACCATGTCAGGCGTCTCCCCGAGAAACCTTCCATGATTAATCTGTAAGTTACAGTAAATAAACACACACAACTGAAAAATCATTTATTAGAAATAAAAAACCCAAACACATTCCCTCATCACCAATTTAATCAGCCCCAAAAAGCCCTCCATGTCCGGCGTAATCCACGGACCTCCAGCGTCGCATCCAGCTCTGCTGCATGCAGGTGACAGGAGCAGCAGAAGACACCTCCACGCAGCTAATGAAGGCAATTGCGCGATCAGCTGAGCTGTCACTGAGGTTACCCGCTGTCACTGGATCCAGCGGTGGATGCAGCGGTGGCCGCGGGTAACCTCAGTGACAGCTGATCGCGCTACTCACCTCAGTTGCTGCGTGGAGCTGACCGGAGCGGCGGTGAGTAGTGCGATCAGCTGAGCTGTCACTGAGGTTACCCGCGGCCACCGCTGCATCCACCGCTGGATCCAGTGACAGCGGGTAACCTCAGTGACAGCTCAGCCGATCGCACGGCTGTCTTCATTAGCTGCGTGGAGGTGACAGGAGCGGCGGTGTATTCTGCAGCTCCTGTCACCTACATGCAGCTGATCTGGAAGCGACGCTGGAGGTCCGTGGATTACGCCGGACAAGGAGGGCTTTTTGGGGCTGATTAAATTGGTGATGAGGGAATGTGTTTGTGTTTTTTATTTCTAATAAATGATTTTTTCAGTTGTGTGTGTTTATTTACTGTAATTTACAGATTAATCATGGAAGGTATCTCGGGGAGACGCCTGCCATGATTAATCTAGGACTTATTGTCAGCTATGGGCTGCCAATAACTCCTTATTACCCCGATTTGCCAACACACCAGGGCAAATCGGGAAGAGCCGGGTACAGTCCCAGAACTGTCGCATATAATGTATGCGGCAATTCTGGGCGGCTGCTGACTGATATTGTTAGGCTGGAGGGCTCCCCATAACGTGGAGCTCCCCATCCTGAGAATACCAGCCTTCAGCCGTATGGCTTTATCTGGCTGGTATTAAAATTGGGGGGGACCGCATGCCGTTTTTTTTAATGATTTAATTATTTATTTCACTGCACAGTATAGACACGCCCACCGGCTGCTGTGATTGGGTGCAGTGAGACACCTGTCACTCAGCGTGGGGGCGTGTCTCACTGCAACCAATCATAGGCGCCTGTGGGCGGGGAAAGTAGGGAATACGAAATTGTTTAATGAGCGGCCAGCTTTTTTAAAAGAGGAAAAGCTGCCGCAGCAGTGTGAATGCCGTGCAGTGCCGCGCCGGGGATCGGTGAGTATGAGAGAGGAGGGGAAAATGACCGACAGACTGTGAGAGAGGGACAGAGATAGTGACGGACCGACAGAGAGAGAATAGAGACCGAGAGGGAGAGACCGACTGACAGAGAATAATGATTGACAGATATTGTGACACATCACTCGTTTCCAGTGTTTTAAGTCCCCTTTACACACTGAGACTTTGCTGCACAGCGGGAAACAAAGGACCAAAGAATGGTCCTGAACGATTTGTAGCGATCAGCAACTTCACAGCAGGGGCCAGGTCGCTGATGTGTTTCACACACTGCAATGTCGCTGGGGAGGTCGCTATTACGTCACAAAACCGGTGACGTTACAGCGATGTCGTTTGCGATGTTGCAGTGTGTAAAGCCACCTTTAAGAGGAAAGTCGAGAGATGCCAGATGTAGTCTTGCCCCCTCTGAATTGTGTCTCTTATTGTTAATCATGACTGGGCTATGATCCGAAATCACCATATTTCCTATCCCCGCCTCCGCCACTCTTTGTATTAGTGTTGAGCTCACCAGTATATGATCTATCCTTGACCATGTATCACGTGGCTGTGAATAATGAGTATATTCTCTATCCAGAGGGTGAAACAGAGACCTCAATACCTCTCCTGTACTTCCTCCCCTTCCCTCCCTGTTTGCACCACTCCGTCTGTCCTCACCCAACGATAGAACAGCATTGAAATCACCTCCTATTACTTTATTCATAGCCCCATTGGTCAGTATTTTATCGGTCAGCGACTCAAAATATGGCTGTGGTCCGTATCAGGGGCATAAATGTTGTGGATACTAAAGTTTCCCATGGGGCTCGTTATGTCTAGGTGGATATGTCTCCCTCTATCTCTGTTTTAACTAAAGACAAGTTGCAAGAATTCACGGTGTAGGCCGCGCTGCTTGGAGACAGGATGGATGTTGCAGATAAGAGTAATAGATTTATTTAAATAAGATTAATAGCCACAACGCGTTTCGGGGGTATACAGTCTCCCCCTTCCTTAGGACCATGTTGCGTTTGTGTGGTGACCGTAAACCTTTAACATTCCATGTTAATATCTTAACCATAATCTATTGAAACAAACTCCTCCTTCCCTATAGTGCTGCACCTCCGTATCCCTTTAAAGAAATAACCTCTCCCCCCAACTTCAAAAGGCAACCAGCCAATATAGCAAACCCATCAAAATATTCGACTTCCATTTGTTCTGAGATGTCATCAGCTATTTCCTCCAGCCTCCTTTAGGCTATGTGTCCACGAGAGAATGTTGCTGCGGATTTTTCTGCCTCAAAATCCGCAGCTTTCCCCCAGAATCCGCACCTTAGCATAGCTGCGGATTTGACGCGGATTTGACGCAGATTTCGTTGCGGATTTTGATGCGTATTTTGTCCAATGTATTTCTGAATAAAGCTTTGACTGTTTTGAAGGCAAAAAAAAGTCTCTATGTCATTTCCTGTCCCAACCCTCCTTTCTTCTCCATTATCCATTTTGTTAGCAGTCTCACAGTGTGCTTATACAGAAAAGCTGTGGCCAACACCACTGGGCTCTTACATTCTAACAGGCTGTATATAATAACCCAGTGGTGGTGGCCGCAGCTTATAGCCAAAAAATGTGGTCCCATGTTCCCTTTCACTGTTATTTAAAAAAAAAAAATGTGCTCCGCTGTATTTTCACTGTCCAGCCCGATGCAAGCAAGCAACTGAGGGCTGTGCTTCTCAGCGGGATAAGGCTGAAGCATTCTCTGCCCCTCCCGCTGAGAAAAACAGTCCTCAGCTGCCCCTGAAAATGGCGGCTCCGTTGTGAAGCGCCATTCTCAGGTGCTGTACCGAGGCTCATCCAGCTGCCCTGATGAATTTGGCTGGCTGGGTAATACGGGGTTAATGCCAGTTTTCTGCAAACTGGCACTAAGCCCGAGGTTCATAATGTCATGCCTGTGTAGACACGGCCATTATGAACCTCCATTTGGTAATAAAGAAAACACAACACCTTTATTAAAAATTTTAATTGAAAGAAAAAACACACACACATCCCTGATTGCCATCTTTATTACTATCAAGCCTCAGAGGTTAATCCAGGACAATATCACAGGAAAGCTCTCTGCCGGCTGCTGGGAGCGGCAGAACTCACTGGTCGGGTCAGCTCAGTTCATAGCTGAGCTCGGGTCAGCTGACTTCAGAGCATCAGCTGACCCGGGCACAGAAGTCAGCCGGTCAGCTGACTTAATTCGCGAGCGCGGGCTGGTCAGCTGAGTGCACATCGACAGCTGAATAGTCGGCCGATGTGCACTCATCTGACCCGGGCACGGACATCAGCCGGTCCCAGCAGACGGAAGAGAGCTTTGCAGCATCTCGTACACTGACGGCTGCTGTGACCGGCTGATGTCAGTGCCCGGGTCAGCCGGGTGCACATCGGAGCTGTCATGGATTATCGTCGGGGGATTCAGGGAGTAATAAAGATGGCAATCAGGGATGTGTGTGTGTGTTTTTCTTTCAAATAACATTTTTAAAAAAGTGTTTTCTTTTCTTTATTACCAAACGGAGGTTCATAATGGCCATGTCTACACAGGCATGACATTATGAACCCCGGGCTTAGTGCCAGTTTGCAGAAAACTGGCAGTAACCTCGTTATATTACCCAGCCAGCCAAATGCATCAGGGCAGCTGGATGAGCCTCGGTACAGCACCTGAGAATGGCGCTTCACAACGGAGCCGCCATTTTCAGGGGCAGCTGAGGACTGTTTTTCTCAGCGGGAGGGGCAGAGAATGCTTCAGCCTTATCCCGCTGAGAAGCACAGCCCTCAGTTGCTTGCTTGCATCGGGCTGGACAGTGAAAATACAGCGGAGCACATTTTTTTTTTTTTTTAAAAAGAATTGTGAAAAAAGACCTGGGATCCTGTTTTGCCAGCTAAAAGCAAGCAGCCTGTAACTAGCTGCTTTTAGCTGGCAATCCAGAGTCCGGACACAACACGACTACACTGCCACTACTCTACACTACAAAATGGTGAAACTTCCTCTTCCTGAACTATCCTACATCACTTCCTGCGGATTTGTTTGCGAGATCCGCACCAAATCCGCAGGAAAAAGAGCCTGTGGGAACAGACCTGTGGATTTCTTGCGGATTTTACACCTTGCATTGACTTGCATGGGAAAAATCCGCAACAAAATCCGCAATAATTGACATGCTGCAGATTTTTCCGGATCAAAATCCGCGGCAAATCCGCCGCGGAAAAATCCGCAGCATGGGCACAGCATTTCCAAAATGCCATTGAAATGGCTTGGAAATGCCGCTGCTGCAGATTTTCGGCAAATCCGCTGTAAATCTGCGGCAAATCCGCGGCAAAATCCGCGGTAAATCCGCAGCGTGGGCACATAGCCTTACAATCAGATTTGCATCCCATACTCTACCACACATTCTCAAAGTTCGTCGGTATCTGCCAACACCTCACGAGACAAGGAACCAAAGCAGGCCCAGAGAAAAAAAAAAACAAAAAACAGTTTTAAGGGTTCACCTGCTGCAAGTCAGTTCACATATTTTACTTCTCTATGAAACAGCCTGCTGCATGTTTATCTGTTTCGTCCTTTTGCTCGCCTCGCTGTGGTACTCACTCCTTTTCGCTGTTCTTTTGGACTGGACGGACGGCTGCCTGGATATTCTTGTCCAGTCTCCTGACTCGTCTTTCCGTTTCCTGTTGACTGAAAATGTCTCTCTTCCATTGATTCTCCCAGTCTCTCTCTTTCCTCTTGTGCAGCTCCCAGCCTCCCATTCTCCCATTCAGGAAATATTCCTCAGCTTCTTGCGGGTCTCTAAATAACGGGACTGTTCCATCTTGACTCTGCACTTATGGCAGGGTATAGTAACTGAAATTTGATCCTCTTGCCATATAATGCTGTGAAAACTTTACTGAACGCCTTCCATTTTCTTGTCAGCTCAGCTGAATAGTCCCCAAACAGTAAGATCTTATGTCCTTTAGGGTTCAGCGGCTGTTTTCTATTTCTGAAGGCTCTTAATGTTTCCTCTTTATCTTTATAATCAAGAAACTTCATGCTGACTTGTCTGGCCTTTTGCAGCTTGCCCTGTGTGGCTGAGGCTCCCTCTCCTCTCCCCTCCTCTGTTTCTCTTAAAGGGCCCACTCTATGTGCTCTTTCAACTTGACATCTATGAGTCAGACCCAGTGCTTTTGGCAGTTCAACTTCACATAAAAGGTCCAATTGTCTGGCTGTAACTGATTCTGGCAACCCCACTAGTCTCACTTTGCTTCTTCTGGATCATCCAATTTCTCTCTCATTGTCTGAGTCTCACTGTCCATGTCTCTCAGGCGGCCCTCCATTTGTGCAGCATCTTCTGCATCTGACACTCTGTTCCAGCTCTGCTATCTGGGTGTCATGTTGTTTTACAGCCCCTTGTAGTTCTGTCAGAGCCGCCTTTACTGAGGAAGACAGAGCATCTCTTATATCGCTTTGTAAATACTCTGCAACCTCTTTTGCCAGTCTTTGATAATCAATTTCTCCTCCCACCACGGCTGCATGTCTCTGACCTGTTCATTTTGTTTACCGCCTTCCCTCCCTGCTAAGCGCTGCTGCACCTTCTCCTTTCTCTCCTCCTGCAGTGTGCCTGGCGCCATCTTGGAAGTCACCTCCTGCCTGCCCGGCCTGTCTACGTGGGGTTTCCCGGATGTATCTCCACTCCGCAGCAGGTATCTTTCCATTCACCGCCGCCTGTAACTTTCTCCTCTCCATCGTCTTTCAGTCTGCCTTGCTGTGCGGTTTTCTTAGTTGGTAATCGGCTGTGGAGATCCCGGAACTCTTTCCTCTCCCTCCTCACATCTCAGCGCCGAAAATGGAAGTCCTAAATGACAGTTTATATGGATATCTTTGAGAAATGGCTTTCTCCTTGCCACTCTTCCATAAAGGCCAGATTTGTGCAGCGTATGACTGATTGTTGTCCTATCGACAGACTCTCCCACCTCAGCTGTAGATCTCTGCAGTTCATCCAAAGTGGGCCTCTTGGCTGCATCTCTGATCAGTCTGCTCCTTGTTTGAGATGAAGGTTTGGATGTACCTCCGGGTCTTGGTAGATTTGCAGTGGTATGATAATCCTTCCATTTCAATATGATCGCTTGCACAGTGCTCCTTGGGATGTTTAAAGTTTTGGAAACCTTTTTGTAACCAAATCTGGCTTTAAACTTCTCCACAACAGTATCACAGACCTGCCTATTGTGTTCCTTGGTCTTCATGATGCTATCTGTGCTTTAAACAGAACACTGACACTATCACAGAGCAGGTGCATGTATACGGAGACTTTATTACACACGTGGCTTATATTTATCATCAGTCATTTAGGACAACATTGGATCATTCAGAGATCCTCAATGAACTTCTGGAGTGAGTTTGCTGCACTGAAAGTAAAGGGGCCGAATAATATTGCACGCCCCACTTCAGTTTTTTTTTTTAAAAAGATTAAAATAAGCAATACATTTCTATCAACTTCACAATTGTGTCCCACTTATTGAGTCTTCACCATAGCATTAAAATGTTATGTTTGAAGCCTGAAATGTGGGAAAAGGTTGAAAAATTCAAGGGAGCCGAATACTTTCGCAAGGCACTTGTACATAGTTCTTGGCTCTATTCAAAGACCATCTGGGATAACCTGTACCTAACAGTCTTTCACAGGTCAAATCTCTCTCCCTAATATAATCCACATCTGAGCTGCAGTTCCTTCTAGCACTTATAAGTTCTCCTATAGGCAAATTTTTGTATGACATGTGCTGGATGACACGATTGTGCATGTAATATTGAATTGCTATCTGTCTGTTTTTTATATGACTGAACTACAACTTTCTCTACCTCAATGTTACCCACAAGTTTAATATCTAAAAAATTAATACTATATCCTGTATATTAGTAGTGAATCTTAAATTAAATGGATTGTTATTCAGATACAGAATAAAGGAACTGCATGTAGAATCATCTCCCTTCCACACAAATATCAAATCATCGATATAACATCTGTAAAAAAATATATTGCTACAAAACGGATTAAGATGACTAAAAATATACCGTTCTTCCCAAACTGCTACTGTAATATTAGCTAGTGAGGAGGAACATTTCCCCCCATACTAACTCCTCTTCTGTAAAATAAATACCGTATTTTTCGCTTTATAAGACGCACTTTTGTTCCCCCAAATTTTGGGGGAAAGTAGGGGGTGCGTCTTATAATCCGAATCTACGGGGATGGGGGGTATATATATATATATATATATGTATATATACATACACTAGAGTCCAGGGGAGGTGGGGGCAGCTCTGGAGTCCTGTGCTGGGGGCTGGTGAAAGCTGCAGGAGAGGCAACGGGAGATCTCCTGCTCCCGCTCATATAAATATGCACTGCCGCTGTCCATCACCGTGGTGCTGAAACCGCACCGCGGTGATGGGCTGGGGCAGCGGCGCATATTATATCTGCCTGCGCCACCCTTTGATGGCACATGCCCCCCCTGTGTTAGATATGGCCCCCATGCTGCTGCCCATAGTAAAATAAAAAAACTCTTTACCTCCTCCAGAGCTGATCTCCCGGTCTCTCTGCTGCCACTGTGATCAGGCACGCAGAGATATCACTCTGCTGTGCCGATCACATGACCGGCACCGAGAACCAGGAAGTGCAGGAGCTCAGCAGCACGGAGGGAGACTCGAGGGAGGACAGCACTGGAGAAGGTAATGAAAGAGTGTTTTATTTTACTATGGGCAGCAGCATGGGGACCCTATCTAACACAGGGGAGGTGTGCCATCCATAGGGGGCCATATCAAACACAGGGGGACATGTGCCATCCATAGGGGGCCATGGGCAGCACAGGGGGACATGTGCCATCCATAGGGGGATGTGTGCCATCCATAGGAGACCTGTGCCAGCTGTAGGAGACGTGTGCCATCTATAGGAGACCTGTGCCATCTATAGGAGACCTGTGCCAGCTGTAGGGGATATGTGCCAGCTGTAGGGGATATGTGCCAGCAATAGGGGACGTGTTCCAGCCCAGGGGGAGGTGTACCATAAATAGGGGACGTGTTCCATCAATAGGAGACATGTGCCAGCAATAGGGGACGTGTGCCATCAATAGGGGACGTGTGCCATCAATGGGGGACATGTGGCATCACTGGGGGACATGTCCCAGCACAAGGGGGCTATATTCAATATAAGGGGGCCATATCCAGGTTAAGGGGGCTAATTTTAGGATGGCCGGCCTATGAGGGACATATACCCTATATGATTTGTTAGATGGACACTGGCATTATAAGACGGACCCAATTTAACATAAAAAAAAAAATCTCTTTTCCTTCACCAAATTTGGGGGTGCATCTTATCAGGTGCGTCTTATAAAGCAAAAAATACAGTATGTTGTCAAATTTGAAAAAAATATGCGTCAATAAAAAACGGAGTGAAAGAACCAAAAAATCCTTAATACATGTTGTATAAGCACTATATTTCTCCAAAAAATAAGACTATCGATGACGATATTGTGTGGGAGAGAGGGATACAGACTCTAAAATATCACAAGTTAACCACTTATATCCCTGTTTCCAATTGAAATTCTGCATAGCTTTGATAATAGACTTGGTATCCCTCATGTAGCCTGGTAAGGAAACCACTAACGGTTGAAGATAAAAGTCCACCCATGACCCTAGATTTTCATTGATAGAACCTACTTATGAAATAATTGGTCTAAAGGCAGAGGAAATATTTCTTCATGTAATTTGAGCATAGCGTGATAAATGGGTATAATAGGATGTTCTATGTATAAAAAGGTTTCAAACTCATCAATAGCACCCATATAGACCCCTTCCTCCAGCAATTTTAGTTCTTCTTGGAACAAGGGGGTGGGATCGGTTTCTATTCTACCATAAATGTAACTATTATTCAGCATATCATGATTACATCTATAATATAATGCTGTATCTAGTACCACGATCCCACCCCCTTTATCCGCCGGTCTTAACATAATATCCCTATTATTTGTTAGTGTTTTTCACACATCAGTTTCTTTTTTACTCAAATTGTTAATGGAATCAATAGAAGTTTGATCTAAAGCTATCAGTTATTTTTCTATTAATTCTTGGAATTGATCCAAAACACTAGGCCTGGATTTTCAGGGATAATAGTAGGTTTAGAAAAAAAATGTATTCAATATTACATCTGACTGTAAGCTTTTCGATTCCAATTATCTTAATGCTGAAATGTGTAGCAACTCCCTAAACTCATAAATAGGGTTATCTCCTCCAACCACATAATCCTGGGAAATTTCTGAAACATCAAAGAACAAGCATTTTCACCATTACAATGATCAAAGTGACATTTCAGGGTGAGGTTTCTCGACAACTTTTTCACATCCAGTAAAGTATGAAGTATATCAAATTAGATGTCGAGAAACCCAAACCCCTGGACATCACCTTGATTTGATCTGCTGACAAAATTTTATTAGACAGGGTAATAGCCGGACATTTCAATGTTTTTCTGATCCTCGGCGATACTCTTCTTATGTCCATGTTTCCTCCCCCTCAAACGTTTTTTGATCTCATATTAGAGGGAAGTGGAAGATAATGTCTTTAATAAGAAGACTCCCGATTATCAATACTGTTATCCATTAGTTCTCCTGATGTAATAGAAGATCCCTTTGAGAAACTCACTCTTTTATGTTCACCATAATTGTTTCCAGCTGTTCTCAATATGGTTTCTAGTACGAAAAATGTTCCATGAATATACTCTGTCCAGTTCGTAATCTTTCACATCACAGTCAAGTTTCCTCCTCTTAATATCAGCTATTTTTTCTTCCAGTTTTTTAAAATTCATATCGATTTTCTCCTTGATTTTACAAAAATCTGTCGGTTTCTAAAGATGCTCTATTTTATTCTTAGTATCTTGTATGTTCTCATTAATTTTATCCATTTGCAATTTATCGTACTTTACCAATAGCTGCATCAATTAAATCAAGCACATGGACAATATATCATTCCACTCCGAAGAAAATGTTTCTGAATATTGTGGTGTTGCCACCTTATTAATCCGCAGTCCTTTAGGTATCATGCTCTTAATATATGATTGTAGGGAAGTATGATTCCACCATAATGCCCTTGGGACTAGTCCCCGCGCTCATAAGCATAAGATAAAAGATCTTTACATAGTTACATAGTTACTAAGGTTGAAAAAAGACCTAGGTCCAGCTAGTTCAACCTTCCTCCACCAGTTCTACATTTGGTCACTAAGTCATTTATAACCAACAATAATGTGTGTACTGAGGAAATCATCCAGCCCTTTTTTAAAAGCTGTTATAGTATCTGCCATTACTACCTCTTGTGGTAGGGCATTCCACAGTCTGACTGCTCTAACTTTAAAGAACCCTTTCCTATTTAGCTGTCGGAATCGCTTTTCTTCCACTCGCAGTGAGTGCCCCCTAGTCCTTAGTATTGTCTTTGGAAGAAATAAGTCATGTGCCAGTCCTTTTATATTGACCACACATGTATTTATACATATAAATGAGATCTCCTCTGAGACGTCTTTTTTCTAAGCTAAACATATCTAACTTTTTCAACCTGTCATCATATGGGATGCCTTCCATTCCATTCAGTAGTCTAGTTGCCTGCCTTTGAACTGACTAACTTCAGAATGTCCTTTTTAAAATGTGGAGCCCAAAACTGGATCCCATTTTCCAGATGTAGCCCTACAAGTGATTTATAGAGGGGTAACAATACGTTAGGATCTAATCTCTCTTTTTATACACCCTAGAATCTTGTTTGCTTTTGCAGCTGCTGCTTGACATTGAGTGCTGCTGCTCAGCTTATTTGTAATGAGAATACCCAAGTCCTTCTCCTGTTCTGTAGTCCCGAGTTTACTTCCATTTAATCTATACGCAGTTATAGGATTACTCCGTCCTAGGTGCATTACTTTACATTTATCAACATTAAATCTCATTTGCCAAGTGTCTGCCCATTTTGACAACTTATTCAGATCTTTTTGTAATATTGTACTATCAAGGTCAGTTTTTAATATCCTACATAGTTTGGTGTCATCAGCAAAGACTGACACTTTATTAATGACCCTGTGGATGGGATTGATAGTAAAGAGATTAAAAATAATTGGTCCTAGCACAGATCCCTGTGGCACCCCACTGCTGACTATTGCCCATTTAGGGAATGTACCATTTATGACTACTCTTTGTTTCCTATCTTTTAGCCAATTCCTTACCCAGTTGCATATAGTTTCCCCTAGTCCTTGCTTCTGGAGCTTTAGTATAAGGCTATTATGTGGTACAGTATCAAATGCCTTTGCAAAGTCCAAATAAATCACATCAGCTGCATTAGCAATATCCAGGTTTGCACTTACCCCCTCATAGAACCCCAACAGGTTGGTTAGACAAAACTTATCTTTCATGAATCCATGCTGTCTGTCAGTTATTATATTATTTTCTGCAACATATTTTTGCATGTCATCCCTTAAAATGCCCTCAAAAACTTTGCATACTACTGATGTCAGGCTTAATGGACGGTAGTTGCCTGGATCTATCCTCTTACCTTTCTTAAATATTGGTACCACATCAGCAATCCTCCAATCCTGAGGCACCAACCCTGTTACAAGCGAGTCTAAAAAGATGAGATACAGCGGTCTGTCAATTACGCAGCTCAATTCCCTCAATATTCATGGATGAATGCCATCTGGCCCTGGGGATTTGTCAATGTTTAATTTACTCAGACGTAGGCGTACTTCTTCTTGTGCTAAATTAATTATATCGGGTGGTGAACTTCGATTTTTCACTTGTTGAATGATCCCTGGTACAGTCAGTTCCTTGGTGAACACAGATGAGAAATGCCTATTTAATATCTCAGTCTTTTGTTTGTCCTCTATAAGTAACTTGTTATATTTTAAGGGGCCAATACTATCCTTTGTTTTCCTTTTGGCATTAATGTATTTATAAAAGATTTTGGGATGTATTTTAATGTCTTTGGCGATTTTTGTTTCAGTAGCTAGTTTTGCTTGTTTGATTTCTTTTTTGCATTTCCTATTGATATCTTTATACTCTTGAAATTCCATTTCTGTATTCTCAGCCTTCAAGGTTTTAAACGCCCTTTGTTTTTGTTTCATTATACTTTGTACAGTCTTATTTATCCATAGTAGTTTCTTTTTATTCCGGGACATTTTATTACCAGAGGGTATACATTTTTTACAGGACTCTAGCAGTATATCCTTAAACTTTCCCCATTTATGTTCAGTATCCCCAGTTACCATGACTTTGTCCCAATCTACACATTTAAGCTCTTCCCTTAATTTGTTGAAAGCAGCTTTCCTAAAATTCCAGGTTTTAGCATTTCCCCTTTGAAATGTTCTATTGAATATTACGTTGAAACTTACCATATTATGATCGCTGGTGCCCAAGTGCTCCCGGACCTGTAGATATGAAATTGTATCCGGTCTATTTGACAGGACCAGATCTAGCAAATTATCTCCCCTTGTCGGTTCATCTACCATCTGAGAGAGGAAATGGTCTTGAATGGTAGATAAGAATTTACAGCTTTTAACACAACCAGAAGTTTCTATGTCCCACTGTATGTCTGGATAGTTGAAATCCCCCATAATAAGAACCCGATTATTATTATTAGCTGCCTTTTCAATTTTTTCCAACATTTCACCCTCTATTTGTTCAGGTATGTTAGGAGGCTTATAGCAAATCCAATTAGCATTTTTCCATTATTCCCCTCCCTTTAGAAGAAGGGAATTTTGTTACTTACCGTAAATTCCTTTTCTTCTAGCTCTTATTGGGAGACCCAGACGATTGGGTGTATAGCACTGCCTCCGGAGGCCACACAAAGCAATTACACTAAAAAGTGTAAGGCCCCTCCCCTTCTGGCTATACACCCCCAGTGGGATCACTGGCTCACCAGTTTTAGTGCAAAAGCAAGAAGGAGGAAAGCCAATAACTGGTTTAAACAAATTCACTCCGAGTAACATCGGAGAACTGAAAACCGTTCAACATGAACAACATGTGTACCCGCAAACAAACCAAAAATCCCGAAGGACAACAGGGCGGGTGCTGGGTCTCCCAATAAGAGCTAGAAGAAAAGGAATTTACGGTAAGTAACAAAATTCCCTTCTTCTTCGGCGCTCTATTGGGAGACCCAGACGATTGGGACGTCCAAAAGCTGTCCCTGGGTGGGTAAAGAAATACCTCATGTTAGAGCTGCAAGACAGCCCTCCCCTACGGGGAGGCAACTGCCGCCTGCAGGACTCTTCTACCTAGGCTGGCGTCCGCCGAAGCATAGGTATGCACCTGATAATGTTTGGTGAAAGTGTGCAGACTCGACCAGGTAGCTGCCTGGCACACCTGTTGAGCCGTAGCCTGGTGTCGCAATGCCCAGGACGCACCCACGGCTCTGGTAGAATGGGCCTTCAGCCCTGATGGAACCTGAAGCCCCGCAGAACGGTAGGCTTCAAGAATTGGTTCTTTGATCCATCGAGCCAGGGTGGCCTTAGAAGCCTGCGACCCTTTGCGCTGACCAGCGACAAGGACAAAGAGTGCATCCGAACGGCGCAGGGGCGCTGTGCGGGAAATGTAGATTCTGAGTGCTCTCACCAGATCTAACAAATGTAAATCCTTCTCATACCGATGAACTGCATGAGGACAAAACGAAGGCAAAAAAATATCCTGATTAAGATGAAAAGAGGATACCACCTTCGGGAGAAACTCCTGAATGGGGCGCAGCACTACCTTGTCCTGGTGGAAGACCAGGAAGGGAGCCTTGGAAGACAACGCTGCTAGCTCAGACACTCTCCGAAGAGATGTGATCGCTACCAGAAAAGCCACTTTCTGTGAAAGTCTAGAAAGTGAAACCTCCTTCAGAGGCTCGAAGGGCGGCTTCTGGAGGGCAACTAGTACCCTGTTCAGATCCCATGGATCTAACGGCCGCTTGTACGGGGGAACGATATGGCAAACCCCCTGTAGGAACGTGCGCACCTTAGAAAGTCGTGCTAGACGCTTCTGAAAAAAGACGGATAGCGCCGAGACCTGTCCTTTAAGGGAGCCGAGCGACAAACCCTTTTCTAACCCCGATTGCAGGAAAGAAAGAAGGGTAGGTAATGCAAATGGCCAGGGAGACACTCCCTGAGCAGAGCACCAGGATAAGAATATCCTCCACGTTCTGTGGTAGATCTTAGCAGACGTGGGCTTTCTAGCCTGTCTCATGGTGGCAACGACCCCTTGGGATAAGCCTGAAGACGCTAGGATCCAGGACTCAATGGCCACGCAGTCAGGTTGAGGGCCGCAGAATTCCGATGGAAAAACGGCCCTTGGGACAGTAAGTCTGGTCGGTCTGGAAGTGCCCACGGTTGGCCGACCGTGAGATGCCACAGATCCGGATACCACGCCCTCCTCGGCCAGTCTGGAGCGACGAGTATGACGCGGCTGCAGTCGGATCTGATCTTGCGTAGCACTCTGGGCAAGAGTGCCAGAGGTGGAAACACATAAGGGAGCCGGAACTGCGACCAATCTTGCACTAGGGCGTCTGCTGCTAGAGCTCTTTGATCGCGAGACCGTGCCAAGAATGTTGGGACCTTGTTGTTGTGCCGGGACGCCATTAGGTCGACGTCCGGCCTTCCCCATCGGCGACAGATTTCCTGAAACACGTCCGGGTGAAGGGACCATTCCCCTGCGTCCATGCCCTGGCGACTGAGGAAGTCTGCTTCCCAGTTTTCTACGCCGGGGATGTGAACTGCGGATATGGTGGAGGCCGTGGCTTCCACCCACATCATAATGCGCCGGACCTCCTGGAAGGCTTGCCGACTGCGAGTCCCTCCTTGGTGATTGATGTATGCCACCGCTGTGGAGTTGTCCGATTGAATTCGGATCTGCTTCCCTTCCAGCCACTGCTGGAAGGCCAGTAGGGCAAGATACACTGCCCTGATCTCCAGAACATTGATCTGAAGGGTGGACTCCTGCTGAGTCCACGTACCCTGAGCCCTGTGGTGGAGAAAAACTGCTCCCCACCCTGACAGACTCGCGTCTGTCGTGACCACCGCCCAGGACGGTGGTAGGAAGGATCTTCCCTGTGATAATGAGGTGGACAGGAGCCACCACTGCAGAGAGTCCTTGGCCGTCTGGGAAAGGGAGACTTTCCTGTCCAGGGATGTCGACTTCCCGTCCCATTGGCGGAGAATGTCCCATTGAAGTGGACGCAGATGAAACTGCGCAAACGGAACCGCCTCTATTGCCGCCACCATCTTCCCGAGGAAGTGCATGAGGCGTCTTAAGGAGTGCGACTGACTTTGAAGCAGAGCCTGCACCCCTGTCTGTAGTGACCGCTGCTTGCTCAGCGGAAGCTTCACTATCGCTGAGAGAGTATGAAACTCCATGCCAAGATACGTTAGTGATTGGGTCGGTGACAGATTTGACTTTGGGAAGTTGATGATCCACCCGAACGCCTGGAGAGTCTCCAGTGCAAAATTCAGGCTGAGTTGGCATGCCTCCTGAGAGGGTGCCTTGACCAGTAGATCGTCCAAGTAAAGGATCACAGAGTGTCCGTGAGAGTGCAAGACTGCTACCACTGCTGCCATGATCTTGGTGAACACCCGGGGGGCTGTCGCCAGACCAAATGGCAGAGCCACGAACTGAAGATGTTCGTCTCCTATCACGAAGCGTAGAAAGCGTTGGTGCTCTGTAGCAATCGGCACGTGGAGATAAGCATCTTTGATGTCTATTGATGCTAGGAAATCTCCTTGGGACATTGAGGCAATGACTGAGCGGAGGGAT
The DNA here is from genome assembly GCF_048569485.1 of Anomaloglossus baeobatrachus. NCBI lineage: Eukaryota > Metazoa > Chordata > Amphibia > Anura > Aromobatidae > Anomaloglossus > Anomaloglossus baeobatrachus. The sequence goes on along the minus strand of NC_134359.1, from coordinate 146,404,494 downwards.
TCCATCCGGAACCGCCTGGCGTTCACATGCTTGTTGAGCAGTTTTAGGTCCAGAACAGGACGGAAGGAGCCGTCCTTTTTTGGAACCACAAAGAGATTGGAGTAAAATCCTCGCCCCCTTTCCAGAGGGGGGACAGGGATCACGACTCCTTCTGCTCTTAGAGAGTCCACCGCCTGCAGCAGGGCATCTGCTCGGTTGGGGTGTGGGGAGGTTCTGAAGAACCGAAGTGGAGGCCGAGAACTGAGCTCGATTCTGTACCCGCGAGACAAAATGTCTGTTACCCACCGGTCTTTGACCTGTGACAGCCAAATGTCGCAAAAGCGGGAGAGCCTGCCACCGACCGAGGATGCGGAGGGCGGAGGCCGAAAGTCATGAGGTAGCCGCCTTGGAAGCGGTTCCTCCATTTGCTTTCCTGGGGCGTGAGTGAGCCCGCCAGGAATCTGAGCTCCCTTGTCCTTTCTGAGTCCCTTTGGACGAGGAGAATTGGGGCTTGCCCGAGCCTCGAAAGGACCGAAACCTCGACTGCCACTTTTTCTGTTGAGGTTTACTTGCTCTGGGCTGTGGCAAGGAAAAGTCCTTGCCCTTGGACTGTTTTATGATTTCAGCCAATGGCTCACCAAACAGTCTGTCTCTAGATAATGGCAAGCTGGTTAAACATTTTTTGGAACCAGCATCTGCTTTCCAGTCCTTCAACCATAAGGCTCTGCGCAAAACCACAGAATTGGCGGCCGCCATAGAGGTACGGCTCGTAGATTCTAGGACAGCATTGATAGCGTAGGTCGCAAACGCAGACATTTGCGAAGTTAGGGACGCCACCTGCGGTACTGCTGGATGCATGACAGCATCCACCTGTGCCAGACCAGCTGAAATAGCTTGGAGTGCCCACACGGCCGCGAATGCTGGAGCAAACGACGCGCCGATAGCTTCATAGACAGATTTCAACCAAAGGTCCATCTGTCTGTCGTTGGCATCTTTAAGTGAAGCGCCATCCTCTACTGCGACTATGGATCTAGCCGCAAGCTTGGAAATTGGGGGATCCACCTTTGGGCACTGGGTCCAGCGTTTGGCTACTTCAGAGGGAAAAGGATAACGGGTATCCTTAGAACGTTTAGAGAAACGCTTGTCTGGATGAGCGTCGTGCTTCTGGATTGATTCTCTGAAGTCAGAGTGATCCAAAAAAGCACTTAATTTACGCTTGGGATACAGGAAATGGAACTTCTCCTGCTGTGCAGCTGCCTCCTCTGCAGAAGGGGCTGGGGGAGAAATATCCAACAGTCTATTAATGGCCGATATAAGGTCATTAACCATGGCGTCACCATCAGGGGCATCCAGATTGAGAGGGGCCTCAGGATTAGAATCCTGATCCCCGTCCTCAGTCTCATCACAGAGAGATTCTTCTCGCTGAGACCCTGAGCAGTGTGATGACGTGGAGGGTCTTTCCCAGCGAGCTCGCTTAGGCTGCCTGGGACTGTCATCTGAGTCAGAGACTTCAGCTTGTGATGCCTGAGACCCCCTTGAAGTACGGATTAGTTCCAACTGAGGGGGACCAGAGAGCATAGCCACAGCAGTGTCCATGGTCTGAGGAACTGGCCTGGCCTGCGAGGTCTCCAGGATTTTTGTCATGGCCTCAGACATCTTATCAGCAAACACTGCAAAGTCTGTCCCCGTCACCGGGGCAGGGTTCACAGGCGTCGCTGCCTGGGCTACCACCACAATAGGCTCTGGCTGACGAAGTGCCACTGGGACTGAACATTGCACACAATGTGAATCATTGGAGCCTGCCGGTAGATCAGCCCCACATGCAGTACAAACAGTGCACACAGCCCGTGCCTTGGCAGCCTTGCGTTTTGCGGATGACATGTTGCTGCCTCCTCAAAGCAGTACAGGGTGTCCAGCCAAGAAGCGACCTACAGTGCAACTATATATATATATATGGTACCAAGAAAAAAGTACACTAATATGTCACTGAGGCACTAGAGGGGCCAGCACTACTGTGCAGCTTACCGCCCGCTTAGGAGCGGTGTGTGGTCGCCAGAAATCCCTCTAGTCTGGGTCTCCCAGAGCCTGCTGCCTCTCCCCAGCCAGATCGCATGTGTAATGGCTGCCGGCGTCCTTGTGGAGAGGGGGGGGCGGGCCCTGGGCGTACACCGACGAAGAGCGGGAAGTCTGCTTCCCCTTGTGCCTAGTGAGAGGGCTGGAGCATGTAAATAAAGCTCCAGCCCTCGGCGCTGCCTATTGAGCAGCGTCTCTCCCCTACCCTGATTGACAGGGTGGGGGGCGGGAACGAAGCGGCGCTAGGCCGCAGAAGCCGGGGGCTAAAGTTAGAAGCGCCGCCGCCGTAAAAGCGCGGTCGGCGCAAAGCCCCCGGCGCACCATAAGTCGCAGCTGCGCCGCCGCTCCAGGAGCGGTCGGCGCAGTAGTTCCCAATACACAACGTCACCCAGCAAAGCTGCAGTGACCTAACCCCCAGCGTACATCGCCACTGTCCCCGGCGCACTACAACGCTCAGCAGGCCCTGAGAGTGTCCGTGCCTGCCGGGGACACAGAGTACCTGAAAGTTGCAGGGCCTTGTCCCTGAACGGCACTCCCGCTCCCAATCCAGCAGGTTCTATGGGTCTGTGGATGGAGCCCGGCCCCAGGGCTTGGGGGCCGGCAGGATCCCACTTCCACAGAGCCCTAAGGGGATGTGGAAGGAAAACAGCATGTGGGCTCCAGCCTCCGTACCAGCAATAGGTACCTCAACCTTACAAGCACCAACCGCGGGTGAGAAGGGAGCATGCTGGGGGCCCTATATGGGCCCTCTTTTCTTCCATCCGATAGAGCCAGCAGCTACTGCTGACTACAAACAGTGGAGCTATGCGTGGATGTCTGACCTCCTTCGCACAAAGCAGAAAACTGGTGAGCCAGTGATCCCACTGGGGGTGTATAGCCAGAAGGGGAGGGGCCTTACACTTTTTAGTGTAATTGCTTTGTGTGGCCTCCGGAGGCAGTGCTATACACCCAATCGTCTGGGTCTCCCAATAGAGCGCCGAAGAAATACTTTTTCTAAAGATCCCTTTATCTATGCTAGTGTATACAGGGACGGTTAGGCAAGGATTCGCACTTTGCACCTAGAACTGTTTGTGGTTCTGGGTGCATATTGCACCTGACAGGTTCCCTTTAAGTCGTTGGAGTTCGCCCTGTCCCTGGCTATAAATGTTGACAGATGCTTTAGGGAGAGGCCAACTAGGACCCAGTGCCCTGTGGCTCTTCCTCTGGAAAAAGGTCCCACAAGTATATCTGGACAAACCCATTGTAGGTGGGGTGTGTCTCCCTCGTACTAAGCCACACATGGGCTGTGGGATGGTGTCTGCTAGTAACATCAAGTAGAAGTATGCATCTGGGGCTCAGAGCTCTAGGAGGCTGGGTCCAAATCTTATAAAACAAGGAGATACCAGTGCTCAGGGGCAGTGAACAAACAGTTAATGTTGCAGAGTGAGTTGATCTATGGGCTGACAGTGTGTACTGTGTGTGGGGGCTCTAATCAGCTTTGGAGCTGCTAATAGTAAACACTCTGTGTGGGAGTGAATGAAAGAGATAAGTAACAAAAGACTATAGCACTCAAAAAGTGATAAAGTGAGGGTTAGGACAATTTAAACACAATTTTAAAAGATTTTAAATGAATGGGGACAACTTAAGGTGGTGTCACATACAGCGACGACGTCGCTGCTACGTCACCATTTTCTGTGACGTTGCAGCGACGTCCCGTTGCTGTCGCTGTGTGTGACATCCAGCAACGAGCTGGCCCCTGCTGTGAGGTCGTTGCTCGTTGCTGAATGTCCTGCTTCATTTTTTCGTCGTCGCTCTCCCGCTGCGAAGCACATATCGCTGTGTGTGACAGCGAGAGAGCGACGAAATGAAGCGAGCAGGGAGCAGGAGCCGGCGTCTGGCAGCTGCGGAAAGCTGTAACCACTGTAAACATCGGGTAACCAAGGGAAGACCTTTCCCTGTTTACCCGATATTTACCTTCGTTACCAGCCTCCGCCGCTCTTGCTGCTAGTGCCGGCTCCTGCTCTGTGCACATGTAGCTGCAGTACGCATCGGGTAATTAACCCGATGTGTACTGTAGCTAGGAGAGCAAGGAGCCAGCGCTAAGCAGTGTGCGCGGCTCCCTGCTCTCTGCACATCTAGCAACGTTATGATCGCTGCTGCGTCGCTATGTTTGACAGCTAAGCAGTGATCATAACAGCGACTTACAAGGTCGCTGTTACGTCACAAAAAATGGTGACGTAACAGCGATGTCGTTGTCGCTATGTGTGAACCCAGCTTTACTTGTTATATATGATAACAGAAAATGCTGATGAGTAGATGTGAATCCTTATCTGACCAGCATGGACTGCTGCTGAGATGGAGTGTTTCAGGATGGCCGAGTTGCAGAATTGCAGCTGCTTCCTCCCAGTGGGTGCGAGAACTTGCGGTGTAATGCGGGCAGGCTTCACGGGGTAAGATGTGACCCAGTGGAAGGGATGCGAGTCAGAGCTGGCGTCCCGGCCGGTGGCTTACTTGGATACTTAGACGCGTGCATGTGGAGGAGCGTGTAACGTCACAGGGCTCAGGACAGGCTACGGAAGCCTGTAGCAGGCAAAAGGGGTCCCAATGCGTTTCAGAGTTGCAAAACGTGCCTCCTTCGTCAGGGAATCCTGACGCGTCTAAGTATCTAAGGAAGCCGCCGGCCGGGGCTCCTGGATACAGACACCAGCTCTGACTTGCATCCCTTCCACTGGGTCACATCTTACCCCGTGAAGCCTGCCCGCATCACACCCCAAGTTCTCGCACCCACTGGGAAGAAGCAGCTGCAATTCTGCAACTCAGCCATCCTGAAACACGCCATCTCAGCAGCGGTCCATGCTGGTCAGATAAGGATTCACATCTACTCATCCGCATTTTCTGTTATCACATATAACAAGTAAATTGTCCCCATTCATTTAAAATAGTGTTTAAATTGTACTAACCCTCACTATCACTTTGTGAGCGCTATAGTCTTTTGTTACTTATTGAGTCCAAATCTTGTTGCGGACAATATCAGCCCTACGGTCGATCGGCTGGAGCTGCCCCTGGGACTTAACGTCCATATTGTTGTCCACAGGTTGGTGCTTAGGAGATGGGCGGCGTCGCTGGAGCATGCGTCGCTGGCAGACATAAGGGTCTGTTCACATGGGAGGTAAACCACAGGTCAGATGGAGTCCATCTTGAGTCTGGAGGCCTCTCGTTAAGGGGGGGTTACTGTCATGGTCGTCTCTCTCTGTTGTAGAGACTAGTGACAGATTCTGGGCCAAAGTCTCTTTGCCTTGAAACCCTGCAGATTAAATATATTCCCTTTCTTTTGGGGAAGAGAGGGTTAATATCTATATTTACTTCTATAGCAAGCATTCTCATCACCTTCTCAAGGTGTTTCTGGTTTGGACCACTTCGTACCTATATATACCCACTGCTCCCACTAGAGGGCGCTGGTTATTCTCTGTTCTTATTCGGTTGGAAGGTGGTGAAAGCAGCTGGAGGAGCCCGCTCTGTTACTCGCTGTGTTGGCTGCAGCAATTGTGCTGACTGCAGCATTCCATGGTGTGCTTATTGTACGCTGTGGAAATTTGCCAGTTATCTGTTTACTTCCCTCCTTTTATATTGTTTTACCCTGTGCATGTTTAGTTGCTCCTTTGTGGGTGATTGCAGTGTGTACGAGTTGTTGTTTCCCCTGTCCATGTGTAGTTGTGGGGTTTGTATTTACAATCCAGGCTCCCCCCCTCCGGTGGAGGTAGGGGAGGGTAGTTACCTCAGGGCTTGGACAGGAGTTAGAGTCTTGCTGGCAACTCAGACCTCGCTACCATCTAGTGTACCTCTGAGCTGAAAGACAATGCAGAGCTCCCCCCTCTGAGGGTCAGCCTAGGTGCCCCAGTCCAGTCATCCAGTACCAGTGACAAGAGCATCTTCAGCACATCTCAGGTGCTGCAAAGGGTAGGAAAAACCAGCTCACCATCCAAGTCAATGAGTGCCAAATAGATAGCCAAAATGCTATACCTGGGATATAATGTGGGAAGTGGGTACATACATCCAGAACCCGGAAAAGTAGAGGCCATTACCCAGTGGCCCCGCCCGGTCAACCAAAAAGTTTATCCCTAATTACAGTACAGTAGCAAAGCCTCTCACCTACCTCACCAAAAGTCTGCGTTTCTCCATCTAAAAATCCAGCTACCCCAGAACCCAATCCTGACTTTCACCGACTACTGCTGCCGTTTTATTGTCCAATAGCTGGCCCCTTGTGTGCATGTCAACTATTCTTAATTATGCCATGTTTTATTGCTTTGTTCAGCAAATAAAGAGACACTAACCATTGTTTCATGTAACTGTTCAGTGCCTCTGTATGTTAATTTGTGGCATGTTTGCTGATTATGGATTGCATGAAAACCCTGCGGTGTACTGGTCTGCATTTGGATAACAAGTATGCAGTCTAAGGGCTCATTCACATGACCGTTCTGTTTGTCCTGGCCAGTTCCAGTTTTTTTGCGGACCTACTGATAGGACCATCTTTTCAATGACTTTTCTGTATGATCGGATGGCACACGGAAGAACTTCTGTATGCATCCGATCCTACAAAAAAACACATTGGATGCCGTATGTCTGTTCCGTTATTATGGAACTTGTCCTATTCTGTTCCGTAATAACGGACCGTGACTCAATACAAGTCAATGGGCCCACAAAACCCCTGGAAGCCGCACGGAAGCACTTATGTGTGACCTCTGTCGGGTGCCCCTGCAGTCTGTGTCCTGCTCCCGCGCCAGCCCCAGATGCCCACACTGCAGTATCAACAGCTTGTCACACTGCAGTGCGGGCAGCCGCAGGGATGACCAGCGCTGCTGTCAGGAGGTTAGATGAGATCATTACCTGCTGTGACAATCTCCTGCACTCCTGACGTCAGCGCTGTCACTGCCTTCTATGCCCACCGCGTTCTCACATCACGTCTCGCGGGCGTCCCGAGACAGTCACTAGCAGAGACGTCACAGGCTCCCGCGATTCTTCGCTGTGAACGCGGCGGACAATGGAAGTCAGTGACAGCGCTGACGTCAGGAGTGCAGGAGATCGTCACAGCAGGTAATGATCTCATCTAACCTTCTGACAGCAGCGCTCGTCATCCCCTGCAGTGACCTGAGCTGACCTATTGATGTTAGCCCAGGTCACTGCACTACTCTCCCAGCCAATGGGGAACATTCTGTTCTTCATTGACTGGGACAGTGACTATGGTATGGATCGTCGTGGGACCCCCTTATTGGATTACGCCGGACCCAGATTTGATTGTTCTTTTCAATAAATTAGTGAAAGAGGGAATGTTTTGGGGAGTGTTTTTTCAAATAAAACTTTTTTTGTTGTCTTTTTTTTCAATTACTGACTGGGTTGGTGATATCGGGTATCTGATAGACGCGAGACATCACTAACCCCACGGCTTGATGCCAGGTGACATTACACATCTGGCATCAACCCCATATATTACCCCGTTTGCCACTACACCAGGGCAACGGGATGAGTTGGGGGAAGCGCCAGGATTGGCAAATCTAATGGATGCGCCACTCCTGGGGCGGCTGTGGCCTGCTATTTTTAGGCTGGGGAGTGCCCAATAATGGTGGACCTCCCTAGTCTGAGAATAGCAAACCACAGTTGTCCGCTTTACCTTGGCTAGTGATCCAATTTGGGGGGGGACCCCACGTTTTTTTTGTTTTAAAATATTTAATTCAAAATAACAGCATGGGGTGCCCTCTGTTTTGGATTACCAGCCAAGGTGAAGCTGCCAGCTGTGATTTGCAGGCTGCAGCCGTCTGCTTTACCCTAGCTAGTGGGGGGAACCCCACGTTGGTTTTTTTAATTATTTCTTTTTTGGCTAAATACAAGGCTAAGCACCCTTTAGTGCCACATGAAAGTCACTAAAGAGTGCCAGCTTAGAATATGCAGGGGAGTGAGACATTATATATGTCATTCATCTATTACAGTGCCTACAAGTAGTATTAAACCCCCTGCAGATTTAGCAGGTTTACACATTCGGAATTAACTTGGCATTGTGACATTTGGACTGTAGATCAGCCTGGAAGTGTGAAATGCACTGCCGCAAAAAAGAATGTTGTTTCTTTTTTTTTTTTAAATTGTGAAAAGTTTATTCAGAGGGTCATTTATTATTCAATCCCTCAAACCACCAGAATTCTGTTTGGTTCCCCTAAAGTATTAAGAAGTATTTCAGGCACAAAGAACAATGAGCTTCACATGTTTGGATTAATTATCTCTTTTTCCAGCCTTTTCTGACTAACTAAGACCCTCCCCAAACTTGTGAACAGCACTCATACATGGTCAACATGTATGAGTGCTGTTAGGATAAAACGCGGTTCCTCTGCTCTGCATTTTATCATGATAGTCTCCTATATTGGTATGCATCACCCGCGGATCTGCAGCAGCCTGTTACACACGCAATAGTAGTGTCATACACAACTATCCCAGGTGAGGAGATAATCTCATCTCTACCCCTATTGCGCTTTTTTCTGCCTTAGTTTCTCCTCATTATAGTGAGTGATTCCATTATTTTGTCTGAATTGTGGTTTTTGGGATATACAAGGAAACCCCGACATAAGTGCTCAGTGGAGAGCGCAGGATATATGTGAGCCAAGCATTTATCTGATTTTAGAAAGGTAGCATAAACAGATGGCAGTTCAAAAATAGTTTTTATTTTTCGCTGTTCTCCATACAGTATAAGAAGACTGCTTTATTCTTCAGGTCAGTCCGATTACAACAATACCAGATTTATTTATTTTATTTTTTTTCTCTATGGTTTTTGACCAGTAAAAGTGCTTTTTTTTCTAATTAAAAAAAATTTGTTGTCGCCATATTCTGAGAGTTGTAACTTGTATTTTTTGGCAAACATTTGTATGGGAGCTTATTTTTTTTGCATGACAAGTTGAAGATTTTTTGAGTACTACTTTAGGATACATAACCTTTTTCTGATTACTTTTCATTTAGATTTTTCATTTGCAGAATTAACAAAACCTAGCAATTCAGTTATTTTTCTATTTTTTTGTGTGGTTCACTGTGCAGTAAAGTGATGTGATAAGACCAGTTTATTTTTTGGGTCAGTACAGTTATAGCGTTAGCAGATTTATATTTCTTTATTAGGCTTTGCTACTTTTACAAACTAAAAATAAAACATGAATTTGTTTTCACATATTCAGAGAGATATATTTTTTAGTTTTGCCAAATGAGCCATATTAGGGTTGGTCTTAGAGAAGTGTATTCATTTATACCATTCCATAGAGCATGGGTCCCAAACTTGGCTGGCTATATGGGCTGCACATAGAAAAAAAAAACCGAATTTGGGAGGTCACATTCTTTGCCTAACTGACATTTAGTGACACCATTGTTTTTTCTATTTTTTTTGAATATTTTTCGCTAGTTTATTTTAATTTTTCAAATGCCAATCATCATTTGGGTTACGGTACAATTTTATAGTTTGAGTCGAATGTGGCGATAGCAAACGTGCAATTTTTTTGTTTATTTCAGTTTAAATATAAAAAAGCATTTTTAAATGGTTAAAAAATGCCATGCTTTTTTTTTCCCTCTTATCTTACAATTAGCACCATATAGCAATTTTGGCCAACATCTTGTAATAATGTTCACAACTTGGTACCCATCTCATAATAATGTACCCAATCCTGAAGTAATATGCCCATCCTTGTCCCCTTGTAGTAATGTCCCCCTATTGTGCCGTTCTTCACATATTTAAATAAAAAAAAAAAATTTCCTCAGTGTCCTCTTTCCTGCTTCTTGCGACCCACAGAAGATCGAGGACGATGCAGGGGCTGCCAGTGTCAGCAGTCAGCGCTTTATTTGACTTGAATGTATTGTGGGCACTGAGCAAAGACGCTCTCGGCACCAATTTAGCAGTGGCAGCTCGCCAGAGGCCAGCGGGTGACATGAATCACAGATGTCAGCTGCTCGCCTCTGATTTGCCGACACTTGCTATTGGTATAGCTGCAGAGAGCTTCTTTGCACAGTGTCGGCAATACAGTCAAGTAAAAAAGTGCTGACAGTTGCGGCCCCTGCACTGACTGCAATAGTCAAGGGGTTTGCGGGCCGCTGCATGCGGCCTGCGTGTTTGAGACCCCTGCTGTAGATAAAATCCACAGAGATCGGGTTTGCTCACAGCTGTGTATATAATTTTGCACCAATTGTCAACCAGAAAAGTGGGGCGAATTAAATTGATTTAGTTTTGTATAGGTCATACAAAAGTCTGATTATTTTCTCACAGAGCATCACAGAGCATGCTGTGATTTTTTTCCTTAGCCAGATTACAGCTGAGGAAATACCTGCGGAGCTTATGATCACACTCTTCTCAAACTATGGCTTCTGATTCATTAAGACAGGTATACTCCAAACTATGAAGGGAGAGCTTCACCAGTAAGGGTATGTGCACCCGTCAAGTATTTGGTGCAAAAATTTCTGTATCTCTTGGCAGGAAAAATGCAGCCACAAAAACATGCGGTTTTGGTGCATTTTTTACATGTGTATTGTTGCAGATTTTTCCCCACTCATTAGTATGAGTGAAATCTGCAGCAAAAATGCTGAATGAACCGATATGCTATAGATTTAAATCTGCACCAAATCTGCAAGGAGAAAATAAGCAATGTCACTGCAAGATTCTTATTCACTTTGCTGGCATCAGGAAATTGTGACAAATAAGAGCAGCCAAAAACCGTGACAAATCTGCAATGTGTGCACAGGCCTCAAGAGGTAAGTGCTTCTTACTAAACTGGGTCCATCGCAGAAAAATTACCCAGTCAAGGGCTGTAGCACGTGTCATAACTAACACCACTTTTGGTGGTGTAAATTATGATTGGTCAGCCGAACTTACCAATGCCTTTTCCAAGCACCGCCCACTTTTCAAGAAGGTCAAGGGGCTTGCTGGGACTGGTGTAAAAACAAAGTCCGTACGTTTTTCTGCAACTTCAAGCTGCGAAAAAAATAGCAAAATTTCAAGCATTTATTAAAGCCATAAAACGTGGAAAAACCGCTTGATAAAGCAAGGTCCAAATGTTCACTGTATAAATTGATCAGTTGTAATAGCCAAAACTGCTCAATTTCTTTGTTTACCATTTTTTGCTATAAAATAGACCTTTACCCACCCATTCAATAGAGCCCTTTCATAGTTTTGCATAGCCTGATGAGCATTCAAATGTTCTCAATTAAAAGGTATCCCCTATACATGAACCAGGGCCTACCAAGTGTGATTGGAGCGAAGGTGCACTTGCTTTCTACAACAGGCCCAAAGATAAATTAATGGAGCCCAAGTCAAGCAAGTAGAATAAAATTTAAAAGTAGTTTGACAAGAACCAATTTGTCATTGTAAAAACTTTTTTTTTGCTTTATTTTAGGAAACCTGTGTATTTTTACAGCATATCAGGCCGTTTTGATGTTGGAAATCTGGCATCCTACCTTCTGTGTAATAAATATTTCCAAGAGAAAATAAGTAAACTGAATTATCTTCAATAACCGTGTCTCTGAAAACGGCACCATCATCAATACAGAATCACGATCTCTCTTCAGCTTAAGACTTGTCTAATTGTCACATTCAATATACAACAGTTAACGAAAACTTTCTTGAACTCCAACTTCATGGAAATCCTTGACACATGGCTGAAGTCTACTGCATTTGTCTGATGCTTTTTCATTTTTATTTTCCATTTTTGCAATTCTGGATCCAAACTGCATGGCTCTTTTAGGCAATACTGAAGAGTTTCCAAGTCCAAGTATCACAGCAGCTATTCGCAAAATTAACTTTTCACCTAGCCCCCTGGCAATCAACAAATTAGTTTTTTCCCAGATTGGAAGAGAGTTCAAAAAAGAAACCACATCTTCATCCAGAAATGGAAACCTAAAATAGAATATAAACACCATGAAGCACAAGGCACTTCATAATATTTTACATCAACAAAAGTCAATGATTTTTTGAAGTTACATTAAACAGCCATAAAAATTCATATAAAGAGGACCTTTTACCAAATTTTTCATGTTGAACTTGACACACAATGAAATAGTGGCTGCAGAAAAAAAGGATATGTTATATCAAAATATTTGGTTTGACACCTAATGAGAATTTTTGAAGTTCAAGTGGGCATTCTCACTATGTGTGTGTACTTCTGCAGGTCAGGGCTGTGGAGTCGGAGTTCATTTTGGAGGAGTCAGAGTCGGAATAAAATGGACCGACTCCTAAAATATATAATAAATTGGGTACAGTAGTTCAATGCAGAATGTGCTGAATATGTTTTCATAGGAATTTGGGAAAGTTATGAAATGTCCTATAAATGGCTGTTCCATTCCTCATCCAAGGCTACATTCACACAGCGTTTTTGGAGGATACGTTTTTCAGCTGTAAAAGCAGATCAGCTTTTTAAAAAACCGCATCACCTGAAAGGTTTTTGAGCTCATAGACAATGTTTTCAATAGCAAAAGCAGATTAGAAAAACACCACAAACGGACATGTTCATTCTTTGTGAGGATAAGTTTTTGAGCCCAAAAACAGATCCTCACAAAACGATGTGTTTGAATGTCATATCTTTAAACCCATTGACTTTGATGGGATGCCCAGAGTCATTGCATTTCACTGCAAAAAATGGATCCGCAAAAACATTGTGTGTGAATGTATGTAGCCTGAGGATCTAGGCTTTGTCTTAGCTGAGATAAGTCTGTGCTGCACTTGAGCACCAGTGAAGTTCCTCCTCTACAGGCAAGGGTAAAACGTAAACACAACTCAGGAAGAACTACCAAACACAAAAAGAGGAGGCGATCACAAGGTTCAACATAGTTTTATTCATATTATAAGTGCGGAAAGGTGATGGGAACAGGTAAACAGGTTACATCACTGCAGATAATGCCAAGAACAAAATTGCAATAGATATCCAAATATCTATATATATATATATCTATATATATATCTATATATAGATATAGATATATATATATATATATATATATATAGATAGATATATATATATATATCTAATTGCTTTATTCTGTCTGTCTGTCTGTCTGTCTTGCTCCAAAATTGTGTCACCGTGACAGTGTCGTTACAGTGACAACTGTCGGATGGCCGCTAGACTCGGCCTGGCCCCCGCCCCCACGGATTGGCCGCTTGCCTCGGCCTCGCCCCGCCCCCCGCATGGATTAGCCGCTTGCCCCGGCCCACCGCACGCATCGCCCGCTCCAGCGTACACCGGCTCCCGGTACACATGTGCAGGGAGCCGGCATACGCTGACGCCTCGCCCGCGCCACACTCGGCCACGCCCCCGGCGGACATAACCTTGTGATGCTGTGATCGTGACGGAGCCGGTGTACGCTGGTAACCATGATACACATCGCGTAACTATAGGAAGCGCTTCCCTTAGTTACCCGATGTGTATCATGGTTACAAGCGTACACCGGCTCTCGGTACACATGTGCAGGGAGCCGGCATACGCTGACGCCTCGCCCGCTCAGCCCCGCCCCCGGCACACGTTGCCATGCTCGGACCCGCCCCCGGCGGCCCCAGCATGGGGGATGGAGCACGATGGGGGGTGCGAAGCATGGGGATGAACCACGATGGGGGGTGCGCAGCATGGGGGATGGAGCACGATGGGGGGTGCGCAGCATGGGGGATGGAGCACGATGGGGGGTGCGCAGCATGGAGGATGGAGCACAATGGGGGGTGCGCAGCATGGAGGATGGAGCACAATGGGGGGTGCTCAGCATGGGGGATGGAGCACGATGGGGGGTGCGCAGCATGGGGGATGGAGCACGATGGGGGGTGCGCAGCATGGGGGATGGAGCACAATGGGGGTGGAGGACGATGAGGGGTGCGCAGCATGGGGGATGAAGCACGATGAGGGGTGCGCAGCATGGGGGATGGAGCACGATGGGGGGTGCGCAGCATGGGGGATGGAGCACAATGGGGGGTGCGCAGCAAGGGGGATGGAGCACAATGGTGGGTGCGCAGCATGGAGGATGGAGCACAATGGGGGGTGCGCAGCATGGAGGATGGAGCACAATGGGGGGTGTGCAGCATGGGGGATGAAGCACGATGGGGGGTGCACAGCAGGTCGGATGGAGCACGATGAGGGGTGCGCAGCATGGGGATGGAGCACAATGGGGGGTGCGCAGCATGGGGGATGGAGTACAATAGGGGGTGCGCAGCATGGGGGATGGAGCACAATAGGGGGTGCGCAGCATGGGGGATGGAGTACAATAGGGGGTGCGCAGCATGGGGGATGAAGCACGATGAGGGGTGCGCAGCATGGGGGATGGAGCACGATGGGGGGTGCGCAGCATGGAGGATGGAGCACAATGGGGGGTGCGCAGCATGGAGGATGGAGCACAATGGGGGGTGCGCAGCATGGGGGATGGAGCACGATGGGGGGTGCGCAGCATGGGGGATGGAGCACGATGGGGGGTGCGCAGCATGGGGGTGGAGCACAATGGGGGTGGAGGACGATGGGGGGTGCGCAGCATGGGGGATGGAGCACGATGGGGGGTGCGCAGCATGGTGGATGAAGCACGATGAGGGGTGCGCAGCATGGGGGATGAAGCACGATGAGGGGTGCGCAGCATGGGGGATGGAGCACGATGGGGGGTGTGCAGCATGGGGGATGGAGCACAATGGGGGGTGCGCAGCATGGGGGATGGAGCACAATGGTGGGTGCACAGCAGGTCGGATGGAGCACGATGGGGGGTGCGCAGCATGGGGGATGGAGCACAATGGGGGGTGCGCAGCATGGGGGATGGAGCACGATGGGGGGTGCGCAACATGGGGGATGGAGGACGATGGGGGGTGTGCAGCATGGGGGATGGAGCACAATAGGGGGTGCGCAGCATGGGGGATGGAGTACAATAGGGGGTGCGCAGCATGGGGGATGAAGCACGATGAGGGGTGCGCAGCATGGGGGATGGAGCACGATGGGGGGTGCGCAGCATGGGGGATAGAGCAAAATGGGGGGTGCGCAGCATGTCGGATGGAGAACGATGGGGGGTGCGCAGCATGGGGGATGGAGCACGATGGGGGGTGCGCAGCATGGGGGATGGAGTACAATAGGGGGTGCGCAGCATGGGGGATGGAGTACAATAGGGGGTGCGCAGCATGGGGGATGGAGCACGATGAGGGGTGCGCAGCATGGGGGATGGAGCACGATGGGGGGTGCGCAGCATGGGGGATGGAGCACGATGGGGATGCGCAGCATGGGGGATGAAGCACGATTGGGGTGCACACCTCTCCCCAAAACACACACGCACCGCACAACAAACCACACACACACACACACACTGGGAACCACAAACACCGCCCTACACAGACACACACACAATGCCGCACACATTTATAACAACCTCACAGAGATGATATTTAAGCAGCAGCCTTACTATAAGGTAGAATATATCTCTCATATCTGCGTAAGAGCCAACAATTAATAAAGCTGAGAGACACCTAACATCCATGCCATGCAATTAAAATAATCCACCTCCTCAGGACAGTAGAAAAACAATAGGCCATTCAATATAATCTACATCCATGAGCAGAGAGGAAATCAGCACTCATGCAGACTAGCAGGAACAAGCACAGTCATATACTGAATAGAGAGCATATATAATGTCTCAAAGAGATGTAAGAATTACAATCAGTCACCCGTTCAGGAAAAAACTGTGATTATGACAAAACATGCTCCTGCAGCGGTGGAAGATTCCAACACTGACCCAATGTGCACATAAACAAATTGACTATCCTGAGGATGAGGCATCCACAATTGTACAAGATAATCGCGTAACAATAGAGGACAATAATCATTGCATGGCATCACACTATACAATTTCAAGATAGTACATCTCCCCAGGACAAGAAACCTTCAAAATAGTCATAACCCATGAACATAGAGGAGGTCAACACTGATGCAAATGAGCAATAAACACAGTCATATACTAGAATGGAGAGCATATAATCATCTCTAAAAATATAATTAATCATCCATTCAGAGTAAAAGCTGTGATCGAGCAAAACATGCTCCTGAAACAGTGGAGGATTCCGACACTGACCGGGTAAACATATTAAGGCTATGTGCGCACGTTGCGTACAGTCACTGCAGAAATTTCTGCAGCGATCTGAAGAGCACATGTGCGCTTTAAATCGCTGCAGAAATGTCCGTAGTGAAAAAAAAAAAAGCTGATTCCATGCGCTCTGCCTGCAGCTCCTGCCATAGACAGAGCAGGAGCTGCCGGCAAAGCGCACGGAAGAAGTGACATGTCACTTCTTAGAACGCAGCGCTTCGGCAGCAGCCGAAGCGCTGCGCTCTAAAACGCCACGTGCGCACGGCCCCTGCACAATCTCCATAGACTGTGCAGGGGACGCAGGACGCATGCAGTTACGCTGCGCTACAAAGCGCAGCGTAACTGCATGTATTTACGCAACGTGCGCACATAGCCTAACAGTCAATTGTCCTGAGGATAAGACATCCACAATCATACAAGGTTGCTGCATAGAAAAAGACAATAGTTACTGCATGGTCTTTAAGGCCAGGGCATCAGGCACTGCTCAGACAAGGCAAAACATATAATTACATATTACCTAAGGCAAGACTGCAAAGGGAATGCAAGCTCCCTGACGAAGGTACACTCCGAAATGTGCATCGGGCGCATTCCCTCTGCAGTCTTGCCTTAGGTAATATGTAATTATATGTTTTGCATTGTCTGAGCAGTGCCTGATGCCCTGGCCTTAAAGACCATCCTCGGGATAGTCAATTTATGTGCACACTGGGTCAGTGTTGGAATCTTCCACCGCTGCAGGAGCATGTTTTGTCATAATCACAGTTTTTTCCTGAATGGATGACTGATTATTGATTGTAATTCTTACATCTCTTTGAGACATTATATATGCTCTCCATTCAGTATATGACTGTGCTTGTTCCTGCTCGTCTGCATGAGTGCTGATTTCCTCTCTGCTCATGGATGTAGATTATATTGAATGGCCTATTGTTTTTCTACTGTCCTGAGGAGGTGGATTATTTTAATTGCATGGCATGGATGTTAGGTGTCTCTCAGCTTTATTAATTGTTGGCTCTTACACAGATGTGTGAGATATATTCTACCTTATATTAAGGCTGCTGCTTAAATATCATCTCTGTGAGGTTGTTATAAATCTGCATTTATCTCTCCTGTTTGGCTAATTGTGCACTGTCCTGACAGGTTATTGCTAAAGATATGCAAATATATATTAGATAGATAGATAGATATATATATATATATATATATATATCTATCTATTGCAATTTTGTTCTTTGCATTATCTGCAGTGATGTAACCTGTTCCCATCACCTTTCCGCACTTATAATATGAATAAAACTATGTTGAACCTTATGATCGCCTCCTCTTTTTGTGTTTGGTAGTTCAGTCAAAAGTGATTTGGTTCTTATATTGTAGTCCTTCTGCTGGTATTATGATATCTTTAAAATTATCTTTATTTGATATGCAGATTTTTTCTATGCCATTATTTATTCTTACACTCGGGAAGAAGGAAGGCCTGCACTAGATGAAAAATATTTTTTGTGTCAATGTATGACTAGTGACCCAGATGAAAACAAATGCTGTAATGCCAAAATCAGTGCATACTCAGGCAGTGATAAAAATGCTCCTACAAGAGCTTGCAATCTAAAGAGACATTTACAATGCTTCTACCAGGAAGTTTTCAAAGCTGTGACTGAGAAAAATAACAGCAGCACCAATAAACCAGTGCCCAGCACTTCCTGCCAGACAAAGGTGGAGGAGAGAGCATCTCAAACATCCTTAACAAGATATTTTGTAAGTGACAAAGTTACTGTAACAATGACAGCAGATACAGGGGTTGGACAAAATAATGGAAACAACGGGAAACAAAAACAAAAGTTAGTTTAATATGGTGTAGGTCCACCTTTTGCGGTGATTACAGCCTCAATTCTCCGAGTGTGAATTGTTTCCAAAGGAATTTTAGCCCATTCTGCAGTTAAAACACCCTCCAGTTTTTTAAGCGACAATGGTGGCGGAAATCGACATCTAACTTGAATTTCTAAAATCGACCATAAATGCTCAATAATGTTGAGGTCTGGGGATTGTGGGGGCCAGATGAGATGCTCAACTTCATTAGAATGTTCCTCGTGCCATGCCTTAAAGATTCTAGCTGTATGAATTGGTGCATTATCATCCTGAAAGATGGCAGTCCCCTCCGGAACCAGTGCTTGAAACATGGGATGCACTTGGTCGCTCAAAATGCCGAAATAATCTCGGATTGCGGATCTCCACGAAATAGCACCTCAGATCATCACAGAACCTCCGCCATGTTTTACGGTTGGGAGAAGGCAGTCTGGATGGAATGTTTCTTTCGGCTGTTTCCAAAACGTACACTCGGCCGGAGGTCGGAAAAAGGGTAAACGATGATTTGTCTGAGAATATCACATGTTTCCACTGCTCGAGGGAGCAATTCTGGAGGTTTCTACACCACTCTAAACGCTTGGACACATTTGTCATTGAAAGCAGCAGTTTTCTAATTGCAGCTCTTCCGTGGAATCCAGATTTGTGCAGCTCCCGACGAACAGTTTTCGTGGAAACTGGGTTCTGTAGGTGTTCATTGAGCTCAGCAGTGATTTTCGGAGCCGTGGTCTTGCCATGCTCTCTTACAATTCGCTTTAGAGTCCGACGGTCTCGCTCAATCAACTTCAACTTTCGGCCGGACCTGTGCTTTGCTGCGGACATTTTTCCTTCTCTTTCAAATGCAGTCATTACATTGGAGACAATACCTCTTGACACGCCAAGCATTTGGGCACTTTCTGTTACACTAGCGCCTGCCATACGAGCAGCAACAATTTGGCCTCTTTGAAAATCTAAGAGGTCTGGCATTGGTATCAGGTACTCATCAATGTTCTTACAATTCTGCAAAACAAACAGTTTGTGATATGTGTATGTAAATTATCAACTACAAAACATTAACATATGTCATGGTTTGCATGTTTATAACATGTCCGAATATTATGATGCCAAAACGTTAGGTGTTACCATTATTTTGTCCAACCCCTGTATTTTCAGTTGTTTCACACATTTTTGTTAAGTATTTCATTCCACATGTGGTAATTCATAGTTTTGATGCCTTCAATGTGAATCTACAATTTTCAGAGTCATGAAAATAGAGAGAACTCTTTCAATGAGAAGGTGTGTCCAAAACGTATGGTCTGTACTGTGGGTATTTATATATTACACATATACACAGACATACACACATATATTATATATACAGCATGTCTTATATTCTAGGTTCTTCAAACTAGCCACCTTTTGCTTTGATTACTGCTTTGCACACACTTGATGAGCTTCAAGAGGTTATCACCGGAAATGGTTTTCACTTCACGGGTGTGCCCTGTCAGGTTTAATGAGTGGGATTTCTTGCCTTATAAATGGGGTTGGGACCATCAGTTGTGTTGTGCAGAAGTCTGGTGGATACACAGCTGATAGTCTTACTGAATAGACTGTTAGAATTTGTATTATGGCAAGAAAAAAGCAGCTAAGTAAAGAAAAATGAGTGGCCATCATTACTTTAAGAAATGAAGGTCAGTCAGTCTGAAAAATTAGGAAATCTTTGAAAGTGTTTCCAAGTGCAGTGGCAAAAACCATCAAACGCTACAAAGAAACTGGCTCACATGAGGACCGCCTCAGGAAAGGAAGACCAAGAGTCACCTCTGCTGCGGGGGATAAGTTTATCTGAGTCACCAGCCTCAGAACTCGCAGGTTAACAGCAGCTCAGATTACAGACCAGGTCAATGCTACACAGAGTTCTAGCAGCACACACATCTCTAGAACTGTTAAGAGGAGACTTTGTGCAGCAGGCCTTCATGGTAAAATAGCTACTAGGAAACCACTGCTAAGGACAGGCAACAAGCAGAAGAGACTTGTTTGGGCTAGAGAACACAAGGAATGGACATTAGACGAGTGGAAATCTGTGCTTTAGTCTGATGAGTCTAAATTTGAGCTCTTTGGATCCAACCACCGTGTCTTTGTGCGACGCAAAAAAGGTGAACGGATGGACTCTATATGCCTGGTTCCCAACGTGAAGCATGGAGGAGGAGGTGTGATGGTGTGGCGGTGCTTTGCTGGTGACACTGTTGGGGATTTATTCAAAATGAAAGACATACTGAATCAGCATGGATACCGCAGCATCTTACAGCGGCATGCTATTCCATTAGGTTTACATTTAGTTGGACCATCATTTATTTTTCAACAAGACAATGACCTCAAACACACTTCCAGGCTGTGTAAGGGCTATTTGACTAAGAAGGAGAGCGACGGGGTGCTACGCCAGATGACCTGGCCTCCACAGTCACTAGACCTGAACCCAATCAAGATGGTGTGGGGTGAGCTGAACCGCAGACTGAAAGCAAAAGGGCCAACGAGTGCTAAGCATCTCTGGGAACTCCTTCAAGACTGTTGGAAAACAATTTCCGGTGACTACCTCTTGAAGCTCATCAAGAGAATGCCAAGAGTGTGCAAAGCAGAAATCAAAGGAAAAGGTGGATAACTTTGAAGAACCTAGAATATAAGACATTTTCAGTTGTTTCACACTTTTTTGTTAAGTATTTCATTCCACATGTTAATTCATAGTTTTGATGCCTTCAATGTGAATCTATAATTTTCAGAGTCATGAAAATAAAGAACTCTCTTTGAATGAGAAGGTGTCCAAACTTTTGGTCTGTACTGTATATGTAATCTATATTACATATTGTATTACATATTTACAATTAGTTTTTTGTGTTCTAAAGTTGTATTCCAAAAAATATATTTTATGTTCTATCTAAATATCTTGATTATTGTATCATAAAAATGATTAAATGTCTGATGTTCACGCTGTACTACAATACATTTTTTACTTAAATATAAGCAATATATGTGGGAGTCGGAGTTATGAGTCGGCGCAAGGGAAATTGAGGAGTCAGAGTCGCAGGTTTGGCTTACCAACTCCACAGCCCTGCTGCAGGTATCATACCAACCAATCATAACCAGGTAGCAACACACTCACAGGAAAGAGCACACCCCACAATAACAGAGCAAATTTCCTAGTTTGTGAAATGTAATGACACAGCCTTGATCTCCTGGTCTAACCTCCTGCATGAGTCAGTGTTGACGGTGGATGTGCAGCGTAGCCATGTCAAATTACAAACCAATCATTTCTCCTCCTTTCTTAACACTGTCAGCTCAGGTGACCTGCCCCTCCCTCCACAGTGTATCCAGGGTTGAGAGCTCAAAATTTCAGAAAGCACACTTGTGTCTGTTGTGGTTAACATATGAAGACCCCCCTACAAAACATTTGTTTATAATAAATATATTATACACACACATACATACACACAACGTATTCTTCGCATGAGACGCACCTTTGTTCCCCCCAATTTTGGGGGAAAGTAGGGGGTGCGTCTTATAATCAGAATATACGTATTATATACTGCAGGGTCCAGGCAAGGTGGGGGCAACTCTGGAGCGGTGCTGGGGGCTGGTGGAGGCTGGTAGGGACTGCAAGAGGCAGCGGGAGATCTCCTGCTCCCGCTCATATAATATGCACTGCCGCTGTCCATCACCGTGGTGCTGAAACCGCACCACGGCGATGGGCTGGGGGAGCGGCGCATATTATATGTGCCTGCGCCCCCCTTTGATCGCACATGCCCCCCCACCCGTGTTAGATATGGCCCCCATGCTGCTGCCCAGCCTAACATAAAAAAGCTTTACTTACCTCCTCCAGCTTGTCTTCCGATGTCTCCCCGATCTCACTGCTGCCGCTGTGATCAGGCACGCAGAGATCATGTCACTCTGCTGTCCAGATCACATGACCGGCACCGAGAACCAGGAAGTGGAGGGGTTCAGCAGCCCGGAGGGAGACACGAGGGAGGACAGCGCTGGAGACTGTAAAGTGTTTTACTATGGGCAGCAGCATGGGGACCATATCAAACACAGGGGGACGTGTGCCATCCATAGGAGACCTGTGCCAGCTGTAGGGGATGTGTGCCAGCAATAGGAGACTTGTGCCAGCTCTAGGAGACGCGTGCCAGCAATATGGGATGTGTGCCAGCAGTAGGAGACTTGTGCCAGCTATAAGAGACGTGTGCCAGCTATAAGAGACGTGTGCCCGCAATAAGACTTGTGCCAGTAATATGGGATGTGTGCCAGCAGTAGGATATTCTTTATTAGTGCGAAAGGACAAATGATAAATCATCCGACGTTTCGACCATTTAGGTCTTTGTCAAGGATAATGTTATCTATGACAACAAAAAATAAAGATTTTTTAGTTACAGAAGAGAACACAACTTAATACATGATATCACATCATAAATGTCAAACAAAATATATCACTTCCACATCGTGCAATCGGTCAGTCGACCTTACAATGTCGCACATAATATCAAAAAGAACAAGTTTTCATGTAATATTTTATATAATATTCACCAATCTAAAGGACAGAATTTAGAGGAGATATACATGAGAACCATCATGGAGAGACAAAAAAATTAAGTCAAACAGACAGATACCCACCTATATGAGTATCAGGATAATGTGCTTTCAGTTGTACATGGTCATCACCAAAATGAATGAAGTTATGACAATGTAGTCCTATATCATAAACAAAATATATGAATATCATATCACAAAACACATGAATATGCGTATGAGAGAAAACAACTCTTTCTATATTCTCCGCTTATGCGCTGCTGTAGTATGAACACAACCTAATATCTGTACCTTATGCACTTTGTCAGTAATAGTAAGAAGATGGCGGAGATCTACTCCAAAACTGGAGGCAGTAAATGGCTGATTCTAGATATAAAATTAATATAAGAACATGTATCAACATCACATACGGATTATAGCGAGATGGACAATCAACAGGAATGAGATCCTCACCAAAATTAGTCAGAGAATGCTTTTTCAAAGTTTAAAAGGAAGTGATGCAATTCCCTTGCTGTGGGGTTCTGGATTACCTCAGGATCCCTCAAAACTATAGACAAATGACATAGGGGTAAAGGACGTGTACATCAACAGGGAGAGAAACTATAATGATATATATGATGTTGGATGTATCATATCAATATCAATATTACCCTGAATTAAGTGAAGAAAATGTGATGTCCTCACTGAAGGGCTCTCAGTTGCCTCAAAATCAGGAAGGTACTATAAACAAATGATACCAGGATCAGTGATACTTATGTTAGAAGAATATCAACCATACAGGGTACATTTGTTATAAGCAATGTAAATGTTATACTGGGCTTTCAACCAGAAAAAAGGGGGCAAATACTACCTGAGTTGTTATGCGGCAATCAAATGGAAGTTTAAATGAAGAGGGGTAATTCCTTCACTGGAGGGTCACAACACGTTATGAGATCATATGAATGTACTATAGATAAATGATACCGGAATAGAGAATAATCATACATAGGGGAATAACACCAGTATAAGGCACATCCAAAATATGACTAATCCCATCTGTATTACCTTCATAAAGTCTGAGAACATATCATATAGGCACTGATGCCATGAGCAGGGAAAGTGACTCGTCCCAATGGGGCTCTATATGGGACCCTGCAAAAAGCGAATAATCAGTCACCTTGTACCAAGTGCACAGATTGATTTAACCCACATGGGTAGGCTGACATACCTGATATGTAGTAGTGATAATGTGGGGTCACATAATGGGAAAAACTGTGATGGGAATCTAGTGAAAAACATAAAGGAGGATAATGAGTGGTGATCAGCTAAGAAATTAGCCGGGACCAAGTTAATACACGTACCTCTCAATGGTGATTCAGGGTAAGGGCCCCAGGGAGAAGTGCGTCCTGTTGATGCGGTGGTATTATTTATATCCCATACCGTTGGGCATGCACCGTCTGCCTTCCTGGACGGTGGAACGCAGTGTGGGGCTGGTGGAGCGCACGCCGCGCATGCGCAGTACCACTGCATGGACTGCGCAGGCGCGGGGAGCGCGACACCCGCACAATGACGCAAGATGCTGTGATTGGATGTCAGGGATCTGGGGGCGTGTGTGAACCCGATGAGTGAGACCATACTAACAACTGGGCTGTGAATTGCACGGGCACGAGCGCCGTGCACAGCTATTTGCATGACGCACGAGCCAGGCACAGAACACAAGCCAGTGTGTAAAAGTAGTGATGATATGCAGTGAGATCCAAGGTCAGTACAGTGAAGTAGTTAGCATGCCAGGTGAAAAACTTGTTTCAAGAGCGTGGCGAGTTGCTGATGAGTGGTCACGTCAGTGCAAGGTGGTGAAGGGATCAAGTGGAAGAAAGTGCCTAGAAGCAAAAAGAAAATTGGTTAGAAAAAAAGAAATCAAGGAAAACCCCACTAGTCCTTATACTGGAGTTGTACAATCACATATATGGAGGAAATGCAATATCATTATGAAAAACATAAAATACCTTTATGACACATGTAGGTGGACCCCAAGAAATCATAGATATTAGACCCTTTTAATGCATCCATAAAACCATAAGAATAAAACCGACCATACAAGCAAGCTACCCCTCCATGGGAGATATTATAAACACATGTCATGCTCCCTATTAAGGCCTCTGGGTTCCAGTGTGTTCAGGGTGAAAATCCAATAGGATTCCCTTTCTTTAAGAGTACGTACTCTTAAAGAAAGGGAATCCTATTGGATTTTCACCCTGAACACACTGGAACCCAGAGGCCTTAATAGGGAGCATGACATGTGTTTATAATATCTCCCATGGAGGGGTAGCTTGCTTGTATGGTCGGTTTTATTCTTATGGTTTTATGGATGCATTAAAAGGGTCTAATATCTATGATTTCTTGGGGTCCACCTACATGTGTCAAAAAGGTATTTTATGTTTTTCATAATGATATTGCATTTCCTCCATATATGTGATTGTACAACTCCAGTATAAGGACTAGTGGGGTTTTCCTTGATTTCTTTTTTTCTAACCAATTTTCTTTTTGCTTCTAGGCACTTTCTTCCACTTGATCCCTTCACCACCTTGCACTGACGTGACCACTCATCAGCAACTCGCCACGCTCTTGAAACAAGTTTTTCACCTGGCATGCTAACTACTTCACTGTACTGACCTTGGATCTCACTGCATATCATCACTACTTTTACACACTGGCTTGTGTTCTGTGCCTGGCTCGTGCGTCATGCAAATAGCTGTGCACGGCGCTCGTGCCCGTGCAATTCACAGCCCAGTTGTTAGTATGGTCTCACTCATCGGGTTCACACACGCCCCCAGATCCCTGACATCCAATCACAGCATCTTGCGTCATTGTGCGGGTGTCGCGCTCCCCGCGCCTGCGCAGTCCATGCAGTGGTACTGCGCATGCGCGGCGTGCGCTCCACCAGCCCCACACTGCGTTCCACCGTCCAGGAAGGCAGACGGTGCACGCCCAACGGTATGGGATATAAATAATACCACCGCATCAACAGGACGCACTTCTCCCTGGGGCCCTTACCCTGAATCACCATTGAGAGGTACGTGTATTAACTTGGTCCCGGCTAATTTCTTAGCTGATCACCACTCATTATCCTCCTTTATGTTTTTCACTAGATTCCCATCACAGTTTTTCCCATTATGTGACCCCACATTATCACTACTACATATCAGGTATGTCAGCCTACCCATGTGGGTTAAATCAATCTGTGCACTTGGTACAAGGTGACTGATTATTCGCTTTTTGCAGGGTCCCATATAGAGCCCCATTGGGACGAGTCACTTTCCCTGCTCATGGCATCAGTGCCTATATGATATGTTCTCAGACTTTATGAAGGTAATACAGATGGGATTAGTCATATTTTGGATGTGCCTTATACTGGTGTTATTCCCCTATGTATGATTATTCTCTATTCCGGTATCATTTATCTATAGTACATTCATATGATCTCATAACGTGTTGTGACCCTCCAGTGAAGGAATTACCCCTCTTCATTTAAACTTCCATTTGATTGCCGCATAACAACTCAGGTAGTATTTGCCCCCTTTTTTCTGGTTGAAAGCCCAGTATAACATTTACATTGCTTATAACAAATGTACCCTGTATGGTTGATATTCTTCTAACATAAGTATCACTGATCCTGGTATCATTTGTTTATAGTACCTTCCTGATTTTGAGGCAACTGAGAGCCCTTCAGTGAGGACATCACATTTTCTTCACTTAATTCAGGGTAATATTGATATTGATATGATACATCCAACATCATATATATCATTATAGTTTCTCTCCCTGTTGATGTACACGTCCTTTACCCCTATGTCATTTGTCTATAGTTTTGAGGGATCCTGAGGTAATCCAGAACCCCACAGCAAGGGAATTGCATCACTTCCTTTTAAACTTTGAAAAAGCATTCTCTGACTAATTTTGGTGAGGATCTCATTCCTGTTGATTGTCCATCTCGCTATAATCCGTATGTGATGTTGATACATGTTCTTATATTAATTTTATATCTAGAATCAGCCATTTACTGCCTCCAGTTTTGGAGTAGATCTCCGCCATCTTCTTACTATTACTGACAAAGTGCATAAGGTACAGATATTAGGTTGTGTTCATACTACAGCAGCGCATAAGCGGAGAATATAGAAAGAGTTGTTTTCTCTCATACGCATATTCATGTGTTTTGTGATATGATATTCATATATTTTGTTTATGATATAGGACTACATTGTCATAACTTCATTCATTTTGGTGATGACCATGTACAACTGAAAGCACATTATCCTGATACTCATATAGGTGGGTATCTGTCTGTTTGACTTAATTTTTTTGTCTCTCCATGATGGTTCTCATGTATATCTCCTCTGGATTCTGTCCTTTAGATTGGTGAATATTATATAAAATATTACATGAAAACTTGTTCTTTTTGATATTATGTGCGACATTGTAAGGTCGACTGACCGATTGCACGATGTGGAAGTGATATATTTTGTTTGACATTTATGATGTGATATCATGTATTAAGTTGTGTTCTCTTCTGTAACTAAAAAATCTTTATTTTTTGTTGTCATAGATAACATTATCCTTGACAAAGACCTAAATGGTCGAAACGTCGGGTGATTTATCATTTGTCCTTTCGCACTAATAAAGAATATCCAACCTTTGAAGAATTTTTCCGTGTTATCAATTTTTAGTGTGCCAGAGCTATTTTTATTGAATTGACTACTTTGTTTTTCTGTGCACCTACCATATACACAGTGAGCCAGACATATTCATTTTCCATTTGCCAGCAGTAGGAGACGCGTGCCAGCAGTAGGAGACGCGTGCCAGCAGTAGGAGACGCGTGCCAGCAGTAGGAGACGCGTGCCAGCAGTAGGAGACGCGTGCCCGCTATAGGAGACGCGTGCCCGCTATAGGAGACGCGTGCCCGCTATAGGAGACGCGTGCCCGCTATAGGAGACGCGTGCCCGCTATAGGAGACGCGTGCCCGCTATAGGAGACGCGTGCCAGCAGGAAGAGACGCGTGCCAGCAGGAAGAGACGCGTGCCAGCAGCAAGAGACGCGTGCCAGCAGCAAGAGACGCGTGCCAGCAGCAAGAGACGCGTGCCAGCAGCAAGAGACGCGTGCCAGCAGCAAGAGACGCGTGCCAGCAGCAAGAGACGCGTGCCAGCAGGAAGAGACGCGTGCCAGCAGGAAGAGACGCGTGCCAGCAGGAAGAGACGCGTGCCAGCAGGAAGAGACGCGTGCCAGCAGGAAGAGACGCGTGCCAGCAGGAAGAGACGCGTGCCAGCAATAGGGGACGCGTGCCAGCAATAGGGGACGCGTGCCAGCAATAGGGGACGCGTGCCAGCAATAGGGGACGCGTGCCAGCAATAGGGGACGCGTGCCAGCAATAGGGGACGCGTGCCAGCAATAGGGGACGCGTGCCAGCAATAGGGGACGCGTGCCAGCAATAGGGGACGCGTGCCAGCAATAGGGGACGCGTGCCAGCAATAGGGGACGCGTGCCAGCAATAGGGGACGCGTGCCAGCAATAGGGGACGTGTGCCAGCAATAGGGGGCTATATTCAATATAAGGGGGCCATATCCAGATTGAGGGGGCTAATTTTAGGATGGGGGGGCTATAAGGGACATATACACTATATGATTTGTTAGACGGACACTGGCATTATAAGACGGACACCATTTAACATTAAAAAAAAAAAAATCTCTTTTCCTTCACCAAATTTGGGGGTGCGTCTTGTAAAGCGAAAAATACGGTAGACTCTTTTTATTTATATATATATATATATATATATATATATATATATATAAAAATATATATATATATATATATATATATATATATATAAATAAAGAGAGAGAGAGAGAGAGAGAGAGAGAGAGATATTTATTAAAAACATAGGACTTTCAAAAACATAAAATTAATCTATAAAATACCCTGTATTAAGTCACATGTATTGCCTGTAATGATTCTCAGAATGGAAAAGATATGAAAAATTGGGACACTATCAATAGCTGTATTTGGTTTTCCTTAAAAAAAAAAAAAAAAAAATGCTACTGATTGCAAATTTTGGCACCCTAAAGAAACTATAATGGCACCCCCACTTCTTGACAGCTCTCCCTAAAAATTCCAAGTTATTCCTGATTGCTACAGATGTGCATCTGACCTGGCGGAGTTTTACTTCTTGATTGACACAGTACATAAAAATAAAAACTTGATAACAGCTTGTATAGAAAAACCAAACTTATTGAATCTTTAGATATATAACCTTAAACCAGCAAAAATCCTGATAATGACATTTAGTATAAGTACATAAATGCAGGAGAGATGTGGGACAAATATCCCACATAATATGCCTTAAGGGTGCTTTACACGCTGCGACATCGCTAGCGATCTCGTTAGCGATGTGACACGCCAGATAGCAGATGCGATCTGCCGAGATCGCACAAGTGACCAGCGCTATAAAAACGACCTATGTGCGATCTCGGCAGATCGCATCTGCGATCTGGCGTGTCACATCGCTAAAGAGATCACTAGCGATGTTGCAGCGTGTAAAGCACCCTTTAGGTTTTATACAAATAGGTGCAGGTAGACTATGGGTGCCTTGAAGTGTTTCCCCATGTGGTTCCTCAGGAGGCAGATATTGAAACATAATGGGATACTGCCCACCACACCAATCCCTAGAGGATGACAGATCTAAATATCCTGTATGTCTGAGCGCCAAGTGGAACGCAACGCTGTTGAGATGTGATAAGTCACATCAACCGTGATCCAGTGCGCATGCTCGGAAGAAGCACTGCGTTCCATGCTATAACCCACCGCAGGCTGTGTCAAACCACAGTGGTTCACAAATCACTATTTTCTAAGCCTTGTCCTCTAATTTTTTCTCTGGAAATCTAGTTATTTACTCGTGCTACACTCACTCACTGTTAATAACGAGAAAAATCATTATCGCCTAAGACTTTTCTTTTCATCCTCTCACTAGTAATTCATTTTTCTCCTGCGACAATCACTGTCCAATAGCCATCATTTTAGGATTTTCTCAAAGTATACATATTTTCCTCTTTCTGCTGTATACTGTATGTCCTCAATGGTGACGAAAGTTGTTCTAGATGTTTCAGCACCTCTATTATTAGTAACTCAGAACTACAGGTTCTATTCCCTCAGACCATATGAACATCCATCCAGACGCACAGACATTATGCCTCCTTCAAATTGTTTTGATTTAATTTTTAATTAGTTATCAAATAAAATGTTATTTTAATTTTTATCTTTATGTAGATAATCATAAGTATTAATTGGTCAGAATTACAGTGCAGTCATAGCCGAAAGTACGGGCACCCTTCAAATTGTTCCAGAAAATTAAGTTTCTCCCAAAAAGTTTTTGCAATTACACGTTTTGTCATGCACATGTTTATTTCCTTTGTACATTAGAACACACACACAAACAGAATTTTACATAAAACTCCAAAAATGGGCTGGGCAAAATTGTTGGCACCCTCAACTTAATATTTGGTTGCACACTCTTTAGAATAAAGAACTACAATCAATTGCTTCCTATAACCATCAACAAGCTTCTTACACTTCTGAACTGGAATTTTGGACTACTCTTCTTTCGCAAACTTCTCCAGAGTTCTCATATTTAAAAAGTGCCTTCTCCCAAAAACAATTTTAAAGATCTCTACACAGGTGTTCAATGGGATTTAGACCTGGACTCGTTGGCAATTTCTTGGTGCTTCTTGAAGCATGTTTGGAGTCATTGACTTGCTGGAAGACCCATGACATAAAATGTAAACCCAAAGTTCTGACACTGGGCAAAACATTGCAACCCAAAATCCTTTGGTAATCTTCAGATTTCATGATGCCTTGCACGCAGTCGAGGCATTCAGAGACAGAGGCAGCAAAAATCCTAAACTATCTTTGAACCTCAACCATAATTGACTAAGCACGGTGTTCTTTTCTTTGTAGGCCTCATTCCATTTTTGGTAAATAGTAGAATGATGTGCTTTACCAAAAAGCCCACATTGGTCTTATCTGTTCACAAGATGCTTTCCCCAGAAGAATTTTGATTTACGTACATTTTGGCAAACTACAGTCTAGCTTTTCTACAGTGTTTTTCCAAAAATAAGCCCTAGCAGGAATTTTCAGCATAAGGCTTAAAAGGGAATTTGTCACCACTTTGACCTTTTTAAACTGTTAATATGGGCATGCAGGTTATAGAATGCTGACAATAGTCTTTACATTAATTTCTCATATCAGATGACTTGTTGTGGAAAAAAAAAAATCCTCTTTTATATAAACAAACCGTTCCGGGTTATGGGGCGGATGCTACCTGGAATTTAACTCCGCCTCCAGAGATTATTTTAAATATAAGGGGTGTTACCAGTGTGAGACAAGTAAGGCCGCTTTCACACTAGCGCAATCCGCCGCTATGGAGAATAGCGCAGTCCGTTAACTCACTTCGCTATTCTCCATAGGCTTGTATTGACGATGCACTGTAACGCAAGTGTCTGTGTTTCATCCGCTGGACGACGCAGCGTCGAGCGGAGGGAACGCTACATGTAGCGTTTTTTGGGTTGTTAAAATAACGCATCTTGACGGATTCCGTTGGAATCCGCCAAGGTGTCTAATAATTGTCTATGGTGGCGGATTCCGCCGCTATGCGCCAAGCGGCGGAATCCGCTGACTGATTCCGTCACGTTCTACTGAGCATGCTCAGCATGTCCAGCAGAACGATCTAAATAGTTTAAAATCACTCTTTTTGCTCCCAGTTCACATATGGGAGCCAGTGGGAGGTGAGTGCACAGCTCCTCTCACTGTGTGTTGGTGCTGTGTGGTGGCTGCTGTTGTGGTGGTGTGGTGTCGGTGGGGCGGCGCGGCCTGGAGCCTTGGGGGCTTTGCCTTGCAGCATGGGTGCTGTGAGGCACCAGGTCGCCCGCCCTGCTGGCGCTTTGTCGCTGCGGCGGTGGTCGGTGCACGGTGCCACACAAAAAGGTCAGGTTAGGGACCCACTCAAGAGGTTTGCCGTGACGTGGCAGTGGGCTTAATACAATCTGATCAGAATGGTAACAAAAGAACCTCATGTTCTATTAAATTTTTTGCCTAGCGGCTTTTAGATCATTGTATTGTTGGGATGTGCGATCCATGTCTTTTTCTTTATAGTATGGTATTTATATCAGTCTATCCCCCTCTTTTTTTGCTTGGATCTGCACTCTCCCCCATTTGGCACAGGTGATTTTAATCAGCAGGAGACTGCAAGAGGGGTCAGCCTTCTTTTTGCTCCCAGTTCACATATGGGAGCCAGTGGGAGGTGAGTGCACAGCTCCTCTTACTGTGTGTTGGTGCTGTGTGGTGGCTGCTGTTGTGGTGGTGTGGTGTCGGTGGGGCGGCGCGGCCTGGAGCCTTGGGGGCTTTGCCTTGCAGCATGGGTGCTGTGAGGCACCAGGTCGCCCGCCCTGCTGGCGCTTTGTCGCTGCGGCGGTGGTCGGTGCACGGTGCCACACAAAAAGGTCAGGTTAGGGACCCACTCAAGAGGTGTGACGTGGCAGTGGGCTTAATACAATCTGATCAGAATGGTAACAAAAGAACCTCATGTTCTATTAAATTTTTTGCCTAGCGGCTTTTAGATCATTGTATTGTTGGGATGTGCGATCCATGTCTTTTTCTTTATAGTATGGTATTAAAATCACTCCTGGTTTCTCTCCCCCCGCTCTCATACTCACCGATCATGGGTGCGACGCTACACAGTTGTCACAAAGCTCCGGCGGCTTTTCCTCTTGAAAATGCCGGCTGCTCATTATTCCATCTAGTATTCACTGCTTCCCCCGCCGACCGATTCCTATGATTGGTTGCAGTCAGACCCACACACACGCTGAGTGACACCTGTCTCACTGCAACCAATCACAGCCGCCGGTGGGCGGGTCTATATCGTGCAGTACAATAAATAAATAATTAAAAAAAAAACTGTGTGCGGTCCCCCCTAATTTTGATACCAGCCAAGGTAAAGTCACATGGCTGAAGGCTGGTATTATCAGGTAAGGAGCCCCACGTTATGTGGAGCCCCCCCAGCCTAACAATATCAGCCAGCAGCCGCCCGGAATTGCCACATCCATTAGATGCGACAGTCCCAGAACTCTACCCGGCTGATCCCGAATTGCCCTGGTGCGGTGGCAATCGGGGTAATGAGTTAATGGCAACCCATCGCTGCCACTAAGTCCTAGGTTAATCATGGCAGGTGTCTATGAGACACCCACAATGATTAACCTGTAAGTGAAAGTAAATAAACCTATAGACCCAAAAAAATACTTTATTTGGAATAAAAGATAAAAAAACACCCTCTTTCACCACTTTATTAATCCCCAAATACCCCTCCAGGTCCGGCGTAATCCACACGAGGTCCCGCGACGCATCCAGCTCAGCTCCATGAAGCTGACAGGAGCGGCCGTAGAACACCGCCGCTCTTTGTCAGCTCCAGGCAGCAACTGAAGTGAGTCGCGCTGTCAGCGGGGACGTCACTGAAGTAATGCCTGGTGTGTGCGGTGATGATGAGTGCGGTAGTACCGGTGTATGTGCGGGGATGATTGGGTGCGGTAGTGCCTGCGTGTGTGCGGTGATGATGGGGGTGGTAGTGCCTGCGTGTGTGCGGTGGTCATGAGTGCGGTAGTGCCGGTGTATGTGCGGGGATGATCGGTGCGGTAGTGCCGGGGTGTGTGCGGTGATGATGATGAGTGCGGTAGTGCCGGGGTGTGTGCAGTTATGATGCTGAGTGCGGTAGTGTCGGGGTGTGTGCAGTGATGATGATGAGTGCGGTAGTGCCTGCATGTGTGCGGTGATGATTGCAGAGGTAGTGCCAGGGTGTGCGGTGATGAGGAGTGCGGTAGTGCCGGGGTGTATGCAGTGATGAGTGCGGTAGTGCCGGGGTGTGTGCGGTGAGGAGTCAAGCGGTAGTGCCAGGGTGTGTGCGGAGATGATAATGGGGGAGGTAGTGCTTGCGTGTGTGCAGTGATGATGATGATGGGGGCGGTAGTGGCGGGGTGTGTGCGGTGATGATGGGGGCGGTAGTGCCGGTGTGTGCAGTGATGAAGGGGGCGGTAGTGGCGGCGGTGTGTGCGGTGATGATGGGAACGGTAGTGCCGGGGTGTGTGAAGTGATGATGGGAACGGTAGTGCCGGGGTGTGTGCAGTGATGATTATGGGGGCGGTAGTGCCGGTGTGTGCAGTGATGATGGGGGTGGTAGTGCCGGCGGTGTGTGCGGTGATGATGGGAACGGTAGTGCCGGGGTGTGTGCAGTGATGATGGGGGCGGTAGTGCCGGCGGTGTGCGCGGTGATGATGGGGGCTCTCTCTCGGCTTAACGCAACGCGTTATTTCACAGGAATCCGTTGCGTTTATATCCCACTATTTACAACGCATCCGTCACATGCGTTACACAACGCATTGTGACGGATGCCGTTCAACGCAAGTGTGAAAGCGGCCTAACTGATGCAGAACAGGAGAAATTAAATTTGACTTATTTCAAACACAATTTTTGGAATACAAATAAAGAAAAACGGTCCTGCACCACTGTATGTTACCTGCGGGATCGTACATGCCCTGGAAATAAAGCTCCTATCCATTAAAGTACCAGCTGCGGGGTGCACGTCTATGGTCAGCA
Organism: Anomaloglossus baeobatrachus; assembly: GCF_048569485.1. Classification (NCBI taxonomy): domain Eukaryota; kingdom Metazoa; phylum Chordata; class Amphibia; order Anura; family Aromobatidae; genus Anomaloglossus; species Anomaloglossus baeobatrachus. The sequence goes on along the minus strand of NC_134359.1, from coordinate 146,370,300 downwards.
TGAAGGTCCGGGTAGTTCCAAATAAGAATGTAGACAGCACTCAACTGCTGTGCTGAAAATCGGTTTATTGGAAAACGTGCAGGATAAAAGGCAGGAGGAGACCTAGGTGCAGGCTCCTAGTGTCCTTCACTAGGAGCCTGCACCTAGGTCTCCTCCTGCCTTTTATCCTCCACGTTTTCCAATAAACCGATTTTCAGCACAGCAGTTGAGTGCGGTCTACATTCTTATTTAGAACTACTCAAACACATTTTTTGCCGCTACCTGAGGTCTGCTTCATTACAACAATGTTGCAACACTGCTGCAAACTGGATGCTAAAGCTGAAAGGCAACTGCAGAAGTGTCAGCTCTGCAGTGAGAGCAGCCATCACACATCACACTGGTTACGCCCCTTTTATTTAAAATAAGCTCTCGTGGCGAAGTGATCTTCCAGGCAGCATTCGCCCCATAGACTGGAACAGCTCATTCTCATAAAGTGATAAAGGATGATATTTCAACAAGGCATCTGATACGAGGCAGACAATGGCTTTTTTCAGCATTCTATAACCTCTATGCCCATATTAACACTTTAAAAAGGTCAAAGTGGTGACAGATTCCCTTTAAAGGAAAGGTGCCACAATTTTAGTTTTTGTATAAATTACTGCTAATGGAATCAATTATTTTTAATACAAAATTAAATTGTTTAAATACTTAAGAAAAAAGGGACTTAAAGTGCCAAATATCATAATAAATGGAGCCCAAATCATATTTCATGCATATAAAGTTTTATTAGTGACAAAAAATACACAGGGGTCACAGGGTGATATTTAAAAATATCTATGAATATCATGGGATCAGAAAAAAGTAATGAGGAGAAAGAAAAAGGCACAGAAATTCCCTTTCAAGTTGGTAAAAAAAAAGTGTTAGACCTGAATGGGTTAAACCTAATGAAAGTGTGGAAGTGCATCCCATAAGACAAAGAGTCTTTATATAAAGTGCATTAGTGCTTTAATTCAGGGATAAAAAGTAACTCCAAAAGATTGGAGAGCACTAAAACCACACAGAGTAATACCCATCAGGTACTTATTAAAGGTGAATGAACGCTCCCCTAAGTGTTCATTCACCTTTAATAAGTACCTGATGGGTAAGTATTACTCTGTGTGGTTTTAGTGCTCTCCAATCTTTTGGAGTGACCGTATTTTTCGCTTTATAAGACGCACTGGATTATAAGATGCATCCCAAATTTAGACATGAAAAAGGTAAAAAAAAAAAATGGGGTCCGTCTTATACTCCGATGTATTCATTCACTCAACATTCATAGATATTTTTAAATATCACCCTGTGACCCCTGTGTATTTTTTGACCCTAATAAAACTTCTTTTATATGCATGAAATATGATTTGGGCTCCATTTATTATGATATTTGGCACTTTAAGTCCCTTTTTTCTTAAGTCTTTAGTCCTATTGTGTGGGGTGTGCCAACACAGCCTGCAGAGAGCTCTCTCTGTGTCCTTTCCCTTACGGATTTGCTTATCAAAATTAAATTGTTTGTATAGTTTTTATTCAATTCTATTTTTACTTTAACACTGGGGGCTGCCATCTTGGATTTGCAGCGTGTAAGGACAGTTACCTCAAATACGACAGTCTCTGAGCATAATAGATAATAGTCGGCCTCTGACCGCATCTCCTGCACTGTGGCTGCTTCCTACTGTGACCTGGAAACGCCCCCTGTGGGATTTCCAGATTACAGCTCTGGGAGGAAACCACTGCCATCTTTGTGGAGCCCACAGCGTATGCCGTGTGCTTCACTTTCCACCTGTCACCACTGTGTGCTCAGCACAACCCAAGCGATGACAGGAGGAGTTGAAAAGTCTAAATTATGCTAACAGATATAGCTACCGGGAGCAGATTTTTGGGAATGCGGTGAGCATACAAGCGGCGGGGCAGTGATCGCAGCTGATATTAGCTGCGATCACTGGTAGCTCCTCCTGTCACTGTACTCAGCGGTGACAGGAGTAGCTGCTGAGACACTAGGCTCACAGAAGGAGATTCCGGGATCAGAGGTCCGGGATGGGATGAGTACCGGTGGTGGGGAGCGGTGATTGCAGCCTAGCATCTATAGTACAATAAAGAAACAACAAAGAGCCAGCACCAATGTGCACTAAGGCATCAAATATTCCAAACTGCATTATAAAAAATTTTTTTTGAGATTTTTGGCAAAAAATTGCAATTTCTTGAGCTGCTTCGCCACGTCACGGCAAATCTCATTTGAAGCAGTCCTACACTAAAATATTTTTATAAAATGTGCCATGCGGCCTCACACATGAATAACAGAACTGCTCTCAGCAGCACTCACCTGGTCTATTGCAGTCCCGTACCCATGACTGAGTCACGGTTGTGGGCGGGACAGGTCCAAGCAAATGCTGCATGAAGTATATATATAGCCTGTGGACAAAGCCTGATGACCCAATGTGAACAGTCACCAAACGCCAAAATCTATACAGATGGAATACATCCCAAATTGGGGTGCGTAGCAAGGTGGAGGTCAACCACCGACCAATTCAACAAAGAAACAACAAAGAGCCAGCACCAATGTGCACTAAGGCATCAAATATTCCAAACTGCATTATAAAAAATTTTTTTTGAGATTTTTGGCAAAAAATTGCAATTTCTTGAGCTGCTTCGCCACGTCACGGCAAATCTCATTTGAAGCAGTCCTACACTAAAATATTTTTATAAAATGTGCCATGCGGCCTCACACATGAATAACAGAACTGCTCTCAGCAGCACTCACCTGGTCTATTGCAGTCCCGTACCCATGACTGAGTCACGGTTGTGGGCGGGACAGGTCCAAGCAAATGCTGCATGAAGTATATATATAGCCTGTGGACAAAGCCTGATGACCCAATGTGAACAGTCACCAAACGCCAAAATCTATACAGATGGAATACATCCCAAATTGGGGTGCGTAGCAAGGTGGAGGTCAACCACCGACCAATTCAACAAGGAAACAACAAAGAGCCAGCACCAATGTGCACTAAGGCATCAAATATTCCAAACTGCATTATAAAAAATTTTTTTTGAGATTTTTGGCAAAAAATTGCAATTTCTTGAGCTGCTTCGCCACGTCACGGCAAATCTCATTTGAAGCAGTCCTACACTAAAATATTTTTATAAAATGTGCCATGCGGCCTCACACATGAATAACAGAACTGCTCTCAGCAGCACTCACCTGGTCTATTGCAGTCCCGTACCCATGACTGAGTCACGGTTGTGGGCGGGACAGGTCCAAGCAAATGCTGCATGAAGTATATATATAGCCTGTGGACAAAGCCTGATGACCCAATGTGAACAGTCACCAAACGCCAAAATCTATACAGATGGAATACATCCCAAATTGGGGTGCGTAGCAAGGTGGAGGTCAACCACCGACCAATTCAACAAAGAAACAACAAAGAGCCAGCACCAATGTGCACTAAGGCATCAAATATTCCAAACTGCAAATGCCTGGCTGCACATCACTGCTCGCCGCTGCCGTGCTCAAAGCAAAGCAGAGAAATCACATGCTGCTTTTACACTACTATGTGTGTGAGGTTCCCAAAAGCCAATCACAGACGCTGTCACGCGGAGTAGGTGTCTGTGATTGGCTGTTCGAGTAACCTGGAATCATACATTTTAGATGCTAAAATGTATGGGCTGTTTTCAGGTTACTCCAGCATCCAATCACAAACGCCCACTCTGTGACAGCATCTATGATTGTCTGTTATTTTAACAGTAAAATAAAAACAAAAAAAAATATTTTATTAGAAATAAAAACAGAAGACATTTAGGACTCCATTTTTATTACTCAAAAAAACCCTCCTCCGATGTAGTCCAAAGGCGAGTGAGCATCTTCAGCTCTGCTACATCTGTGCGAGGAGACAAACACAGGTCTGCTCACACAGACTCAGCTGAGAGCTGTCAGACTTCCCCCGAGTGCATAGCTGGTGCCGGTCAGCTGAGCCCCCGGGTAACCACCACTGACTACAGGACCTTCCATGACATCATAGCTAAGTGACCAGTCTGCAACCCACAAGGTAATCCAACATTCACACTAGACTGGTCACATGGCTATGACGTCATGGAAAGTCCTGTAGTCACTGATGGTTACCCGGGGGACACAGCAATGATCGAACCTGGAAGCAGAAGCGGCTGGGAGACAGAGTCTGCAGGACGCATCGCGGGACCTGTAAGTATTATGACAATGTTTATTATTAACTATAGTCTTTAGTTTACAGCCCCCCTCCCCATCCCATAACTGTAAATTCCTGTTCGGGGTTCGGATGCAAGTTTGCGTGATCTCCGACCTCGAACACGAAGTTTACAAAATGTTCGGGTGAGGCTCCCGATCCCAAACATTCGGGAGTTCGCCCATCACTACTGATAATATGTATACCTGCTCTGTTTATCCAATTTTCACTAAGCCTTACATTTTTTTTCTATCTTGTATAAAAGTTTGGAATAGAAATAATTTCATCTACATTTTCACATTCATGAATTGCTGAATTTGTTTGATTTGGTTTTTATGCACATAACTACAGATTTGTACTCTAGTGCTGTTGGCTCCTAAACGAGCCCTGGATGAAGCATTTCATTGTGAAATGTGTGTCTGGTGTGCTCAAGGATTTATATCTGCTGGTAAGACCGCAACATATCTGATTGGATTCTTTACAACAATATGGGCTGCAATTTACTACGGTAGTATGTACTATCACTTGGTATTTTACATGGCTTTTCAGCTATATGGTATGACTGCAGGATATACATTGAAGGAAGTAATTATTTAAAATCCTTAAAGCCACAATAGTTAACCTGCACAATAAACTACATTGTAAAAGTAGAATAAAAGCACATAAAACTCCTATTAATACACAATGCCGCCCAAAACCAAAAATAATCCTAATAGTAAAAGAGTAGACAATGAAACCATGTATGAGGAGTGCATGGACCAACCCACCCCCCATCAGCCGAAGGTCCTACTCAATCATCAAGGAAAAACAGCGGAGGAAACAATAGGGAACTATGGGTACCTGACCTCACCCCATCACTTTATGTTACGGTTAACCAAGAGAAGAAAAGAAAAGAAATGGACAACAAAAACAACCCTGCCCAATTCGATCCCTGTCAAAAAAGAAGAAAGAAGAGATACAAACGACGAAGAATTCATGGTGAACTACAATGTGGGCCAGCCACTGGGACGGGAATTCTTACACAACCTCTTCAGAGCTTACAAATCGCTTAAAACGGACTAGATGACATGAAAACCTCTATGGCAATGATAGCCTCAAGATCAGAGAAAACAAAGAAGTGGAGGAACTCTCAAAGGACAAAGAACTTACAAAAAGAACAAGACAAGCTAAAAGAGGAGGTAAAATTCCTAAGAAATAAATGGATAGATAGAGAAGATAGAGACAGAAGAAGTAACTTAAAATTTCGAGGAATACCAGAAAAGATCAAAAATGCAAACCTTATGACATATGTAAAGAACATAGTGAAAAAAGCTTTACCCTCCATCCCAGAATTGGAGTATTCATTTGAACGCATTCACAGGCTCCCAAAACAGACATTCTTAGCAGAAGAAATCCCCAGAGACGTCATTGCGAAATTTATGTTCTATAGAACAAAAGAAAAACTAATGGATTTGTTCTGAAACAACAAAACTTTACCATCCCTCCACGAGAACTTAAAAGTATTTATCGACCTTTCAAAGGAGACTTTGAAAAGGAGAAGAGATTATAAGCCAATCACGGATGCTCTGGGGAAAAATGACATCTTATACCGCTGGGGCCATCCAAACAATAATCTGATCTTCACATTTAAGCAAAAAACCATATCAATCGAAGAGCAGGAAGAAAGGCTGAAATTGCTCAAAGACTTGAAAATTGCATCTCCCCAACCTGGGAAGGGAAAAAGATGACTCCAAGAGGTAATTATCAGTGCACCCTCGCTCAAGTCCCTTATATGACTCGGGACCACCCTAATAGGCAGAAAACACTAGCCCACAAGGAGAAATTTGTTGTAATATATCTACCACAATATATCTACCTTGTAACTTCACCCCATGTTTATGTTTAAAATAGTTACCTCAAGTTTACCTGACATGATCAATGACAAAAAGTATCCCCAGCAGGAGGAATATCACATGTCTAGACCACACCAAGAGAAAAAGCCCAAAAAAAGCTCTCAACCACCAAGATGACCACAAAATTCTTGACCATCAACGTCAATGGGTTAAACTCGCCACAAAAAAGGTTTCTCATATGGAGGGACATCCAAAAATTCAAAGCAGATATAATTTGACTACAGGAAACAAAATTCGCCCTAGAAAAAACACCCAAATTTGAACATAAATCATTCCCAACAATTCTTCTCTCTTCAAATAAAAAGAAAAAAATCAGGAGTGGCTCTCATTAAAAGAGACTCAATAAGATTTGAAGAACTGAAAACGATAATTGACCCAGAAGGTAGATATCTAATGGTCATCTGCAAACTAAATAACACTACATACACACTAGCCAACATATACGCTCCCAACAAGGAACAAATTACCTTCCAAAATAGAGTACTATCTTTAATTAGATCACACCAAAGGGGATCTCTTTTACTTTTTGGAGATTTTAACGCCATACCTAACCCTAAATTCGACTCTTCCAACAAAGGCAGGGTACTCAATGTCACTCTTGAATAAACAGAAAGGAGCTATCTGACATCTTTAGATGCCTAAATACAACCGCAGTAGATTATGCTTATTATTCACAACCCACAGATCCTTTTCAAGAATTGACAGTCCTTTCTGACATCAATACCTTACAGAAAATTAAACAAATTACCATTCACCCTAGAGCGTGGTCAGACCACTCTCCCATCACATTTGAAATCCTCACCAATCAACACATAAATAAAACATGGAGAGCTAACTCGTTTCTATTTGCCCATCCAGACCATAGCCTAAAAATACAGTAGGATTTAAAAAATTATTTCAAATATAATGACATAGAAATTATCTCTATCACAACTCTATGGCAAGCCCATAAGGCAGTCATCAGAGGAACCCTGATCCAACTTAACGCTAAGATTAATAAAATTAAACAAAAGAAAACCGAAGAGATTATAAATAAAATTAGAGAACTAGAAAATTCACAAGCAAATAGTCCATCAGATGACACACAAAAAGAAATTTTAAAACTCAGACTAGACTTAAAAACCATTCTCTCAAACAAATACGAAAGATTCATACTGACCTCAAAATCCAATTTTCACCATCTCGTGAATAAACTTTCAGGTTTCTTAGCCAGAAGAACAAGAATTCTGAGGTCTAAGACCAAAATCTTACAGATAAGAGATCGGGACAACAAAATTTAAAAAAAAACAAAAGACATTTCACTAAAATTCGACGATTTTTTTTTAACAACCTATATACTGTAACTTAAAAACTAATAAACTAGAAGACAAACCCACTAAGGAAGACATCAATTCCTTGACTCGATTCAGTTACCCTCTCTGTCTAACGAAGATTTAAATTTCCTAAACACCCCATACAAAAACAGTGACATAATGGCTACAATAAACTCTCTAAAACAAAATAAAGCACCAGGACCAGATAAAATTCCCAATGAGCACTACAAAAAGTTTGCTACAATCTTAACCACATTTTTTAACCACCCTCATCAATGAACTATCACTAGGCTTAAAATTACCTGAGGAGATGCAAGAAGCCACTATATCAGTTTTGTATAAAGAAAAGGGAGACAGAGACCTCATTGGAAACTATAGACCCATTTCGCTCCTAAATTCTGACCTGAAAATATTGGCAAAAACCCTAACCACCAGACTACAAAAAAATAGTACTGAACCTTATACACAAAGATCAAGTGAGGTTCATTGCGAACAGAGGAGCAGAAGACGCTACCAGACGAATCCTAAACCTTCTCACTCACTCACTCAGGGGAAACTAAGACTCCCACAGTCTTTATCACAATTGATGCTGAGAAGTCATTTGACCGGGTTCAGTGGAACTACTTACTACAAACTTTCAAAAAAATGGGCTTCAATGGGAGGGTATTAGACATTATAAAATCTTTCTACTCAAACCCGTCTGCGAGAATTTTAACTAATGGTCTCCTCTTGGGTAAAATCAACCTCTCGAATGGAACAAGGCAGGGGTTTCCTCTTTCCCCATCGTTCGATCTTTTCATTGAGCCCTTGGCGGAGAAGATCAGGATGGACATCCGGATTAGGGGCGTCCCTGCTAATAACAGACAATTCAAAGTGTCGGTTTTCGCAGATGACATCCTACTCTCTCTGACAGAGTTCACTGGATCCGTTAAACAGACCTTGGAAATTTTTAAAGAATTCTCAAGGCTCTCATTATATAGGGTCAATATGGATAAAACCCAGGCTATGCACCTTAATCTGGATCAGGATCTATTAAAGGTCCTACAAATCGGAAATCAAATTTTAGTTGAATGTGGACAGCATGTCATATTTAGGAATCAAACTAACAAAAAAAACCAAAAGGACTGCGCTAACCAGAATATTACTGACATTTATAATACCATCCAAAAACATATACAACATCTATCCAAAGTAGAGCTTTCCTGGTTAGGAAAAATAAACACATACAAAATGCTGGAACTTCCCAAGCTACTTTATATATTCAGAACTATCCCATTACCAATCAAGAAGAAGCTTCTACAAAAACTCCAAACTCAACTAACATCTTTTGTATGGGGTAAAACTAAACCTCGAGTAGCACAATCTACCCTAAACAAAAACAGAATCAATGAGGGGTTGGAGATGCCAAACATAATGGCCTACTACCAAGCAACGACTATTAAAAGCAGCCAGAAGTATTGGAACAGAGCTGATAAACCTACATGGGTGGGACTTGAAGATTCTTATTGTCCAAATATAGAAGTTTGGAGACCTGGTGGTGGCCTACCTATGCGACTCTAAAAAGCAACTACCTAAAGAGGTCATCACCAGGAACTCAATAATAACATGGAGGAAATTCGGAGCCCAATCTAGAAAAATACACGGCACCGGATCAATAGGTTGGATGAAGATCGAAACGCTTTCTGCATTCTCACCAAGATTAAAGCTCAACCACTGGAAATCCCAGGGAAAATGCTTAATCTCAGACATACTCTATAACGATAAGCTGAAACCCTACCAAGATTTAGCAAAAGAATTCAAACTAAAAGTCAAATAAGAAAACTTGGAAGATAATAGAAAAAATATTCATGAAACTTAGCACCACCCTCCACTTTCCAAGTAACATCACAGCTCTCAAAGAATCCAAATAATCAAAACACTTGGAAACCAAATATATCTACCAAATTTATAACAGACACAAATCTCCTTAAAACACTTGGAAAAGTGGAAAATCGAGTTAAAAATCCCAGAAAATCAATTTGAAGAAAGATTTCAAAAGTCATTGGCCACAGTCTACAAAAATATACCTTGCGTTGCTCTTATAGAAACCAATTATAAGATAACCCGCTGGTATTACACACCCCATAAATTGCAATTAATTAACCCAGATACCTCAAACAAATGCTGGAGAAACTGTGGAAATTCAGGCAACATAACTCATATTTTGGTTGTGTCCAAAAATAAAGAAATTCTGGAGAGACATTCAATCACTTATAAGGTCCATTAAACAGCTTAATTAAACAACAGAGATGTAACTGTAACTCCAGAATTAGTTCTTCTTTTAAACATTGAAGCGATGCCTAAACATTTTAGGCCCATAGTAATACATATTCTACTAGTTTCCACTAATCTCATTGCATCGAAATGGAAAAATGAGAAAGCTCCTAATATTCAAGAAGCTAAGGAGAAACTTACTCTACAAAAAACTTTAGAGTACTATTATGCCATAAAAAATAATACTCAAACCAAGTACCTCACCAAATGGGACCCATGGTCAGAGCCCAATCACCGACAAACTATATAGCCCAACTGACGTTAAGGAAACACTAACTATATTCGAGAAATACAAGCTCACTAATAATTCCAGGCTTGAAGCTCTAGTCTTTGATATCTCCCTGATCAAAAACTCACTAGAATTATATGTTTTTGATCTCGCAAATTTTCTGGACTGTCTACGGAATCCATGTCAGGAAGTTGTTAATTTTATTTGTTGTTTAGTTATGTTTTGCAAAAAGTTAATTCATAAGCAATTGATTTGACCAACAAAATATACTGCTTGATGTATCAACACTAAAACTGGGGTGGGGGTCAAAATATGTGAATTTTCTTAACCTTGATATTACTAGCTATATGTCCTTAAATTTTCTAACGCATGATTTCAAGATTTGTTAACTACAAAACCTAATAAAATTTGAACAGGAAGTAATTATTTGATCCCTTGCTGCTTTTGTAATTTTGCCTACTGACAAAGCAAAGACATGAACAGTATGATTTTAAGGCTATGTTCACACGCGGCATCTTGTTTTCAAAGCATCTTGAGTGCATGAAAAATGCACTAAACACACCGCGGCAAAACCGCACTAGTTTTTAATCGCGTTTTTCCCAATGCGTTTTTAAGTCAAATCTATTGACTGGAAGGGCTCAAAAAGCGCATAAAAAATGCAAAAAGAATTTACATGCTGCATCTTGAAAAACGTAGCCAAGATGCAGCCAACAAGATTCCCAGTATGGACAGCATAATCGAAATCTCAGAGACTTTGCTGGGAGAAGGAAATACATGCATTTTGGTGCATCTTTGTGACCTCAAAAAAAGCACCAAAAACGCAGCAAAAGATGCCCTGTGTGAAATTAGCCTAAAGGCCTCTTTACACGCTGCGATCTTGCTAGTGAGATCGCTAGTGTGCGTACCCGCCCACATCGTTTGTGCGTCACGGGCAAAAAAATCGACAAGATCGCGCGGACCCGTCACACTACTTACCTGCCTAGCGTTGTCGCTGTGACCGGCGAACCGCCTCCTTTCTAAGGGGGCGGTTCATTTGGCGTCACAGCAACGTCACTAAGCGGCCACCCAATCAAAGCGGAGGGGGGGGATGAGCGGGACAAACATCCCGCCCACCTCCTTCCTTCCTCATTGATGGCGGCCGCAGGTAAGGTGAGGTTCCTCGTTCCTGCAGTGTCACACATAGCGATGTGTGCTGCCGCAGGAACGACGAACATCGTACCTGCAGCTGCAATGATAATTGGGAATAGGGGAGCATGTCAATGATTAGCGATTTTGCACGTGTTTGTGACGATTTTCGATCGCACATAGGTGTCACACGCAACGATATCGCTAACGCGGCCGGATGTGCGTCACGAATTCCGTGACCCCAACGACATCGCTTTAGCGATGTCGCAGCGTGTAAAGCGGCCTTTAGAGTAGGTTAATTTTAACAGTGAGAGATAGAATATCCAAAATACAATTCAGAAAAGCACATTGTATAAATTATATAAATTTATTTGCATTTTGCAGAAAGAAATAAGTATTTGATCCCTCTGGCAAACGAGACTTAATACTTGGTGGCAAAACCCTTGTTAGCAAGCACAGCAGTCAGACATTTTTTTTTATAGTTGATAATGAAATTTGGACAGATGCCAGGAGGAATTTTGGTCCACTCCTCTTTGCAGATCATCTCTAAATTATTAAGATTTTGAGGTTGTCGCTTTGGCAACTAGGAGCTTCAGCTCCCTCCATAGGTTGTCTATAGGATTAAGGTCTGGAGACTGACTAAGCCACTCCATGACCTTAATGTGCTTTTTGAGCCACTCCTTTGTTGCCTTGTTTGTATGTTTTGGGTCATTGTCGTGCTGGAAGACACAGCCACAACCCATTTTTACTGTTCTGGAGGAGGGAAGGAGGTTGTCACTCAGGATTTTACGGTACATGGCTCCATCCATTATCCCATTGATGCGGTGAAGTAGTCCTGTGTACTGAGCAAAGAAACACCCCCAAAACAATGTTTCTACCTCTATGCTTGACAGTGGGGACGGTGTTCTTTAGGTCATAGGTAGCATTTCTCTTCCTCCAAACACGGCGAGTTGAGTTAATGCCAAAGAGCTCAATTTTTGTCTCATCTGACCACTACACCTACTCCCAATCACTCTCAGAATCATCCAGGTGTTCATTGGCAAACTTCAGACAGGCCTGCACATGTGCCTTCTTGAGCAGTGGGACTTTGCGGACACTGCAGGATTTTAATCCATTACGGCATAATATGTTACTAATGGTTTTCTTGGTGACACTGGTCCCATCTGCCTTGAGATTATTAACGAGTTATCCCGTGTAGTTTTAGACTGATCTCCCACCTTCCTCATGATCCTGGATACCCCAGGAGGTGATTTTTGCATGGAGCCCCAGATCAATGTCGATTGACACTCATTTTGTATTTCTTCCATTTTCTTACTATTGCACCAAAAGTTTTCTTTCTCACCCAGTGTCTTACTTATGGTTTTGTAGCCCAATCCAGCCTTGTGCAGTTCTATGGGCTTGTCCCTGACATCCTTAGAAAGCTCTTTGGTCTTGCCCATGTTGTACAGGTTAGTCTGACTGATTGAGTGTGTGGACAGGAGTCTTTTATACAGGTGACAATTTAAGACAGCTGTCTTTAATGCAGGTAACGAGTTGATTAGGAACGTCTAACTGGTCTGTAGGAGCCAGAACTCTTATTGGTTGGCAGGGAATCAAATAGTTCTCTCTGCAAAATGGAAATAAATTTATATAATTTATACAACGTGATTTTCTTTTGAATATTCTCTCACTGTTAAAATTAACCTACCCTTAAAATTATAGACTGTTCATGTCTTTATCAGTTGGCAAACTTACAAAATCAGCAAGGGATCAAATAATTATTTTCTTTACTGTATTGCTACTTCCTAAGATAATGTGTCACCACTTAGCTTTTTATATTGAGTGTCGGTTCAACTCGCGTGAATAGCACTTGATTTTTAAAAGCACAGAGAAGTCCAGATCACCACAATTTGGAGAAATAATCCTGGGACGGTGCAGGGAATGGAGGGCAAATCCACAGCAGGCAGGTGAATGAAAAAATTCCAGCATCCAAGTCCAATAAAATAAAAACTTCGACTTTTATTTCAGCAAAAAAGATAAAATCGGTAAAACCAATTCACATGAACATGATCATGAATGGAAGAGAAGACGCGTTTCGGACGGTGTCAGTCCTTAGTCATCAATTAGGTTTTACCGGTTTTAATCTTTTGCTGAAATAAAAGTCGAAGTTTTTATTTTATTGGACTTGAATGCTGGAATTTTTTCATTCACTTGATTTTTAGTACGGTAGGAGGTGTATGCATTTGCTAATTATTTCCTTTTTTGCATTGTATGGGGATTTTTCACCATGGTTCCCTATACACACAGGAGACAAAAGTTTTTTAATATACCGATTTTGGTATCCAATCATTATTATCAATATGTACCACAATATATAATTACTTTGCAACCTTTTATTTGCATATATTTGTGTCTTACCATTATAACATTTTCCAGGAGTACTCATTTTTTCCCTTTTCTGCATTGTCCCTATTTTTATACATTTTATGGATATATGTATGTATTTTAACTTTCAGAAATAAAGATTTTTTTTAGCCCTAGGGAAAGCCTGTTTTGTAGGTATTTATGTAATTATATGCTTTTAGGTCTCGATATACGAATTGGATTTATAGATTTATTTCTAGAGAAGCAAAACAATTTGTAAACAACAAACCAGGTTCCACTCCTCTTGTGGATTTGTTGTTCTCCCACATCTATCAAACACTCAACAGCAACTATCGCTGGCTATGGCCTCATACTGTTTCTGTATGTATAGTTTTCAAAGAAAACTGATGATTTTTTAATTATTTTTTCTAGTTGTAGTAGTTTTCTTGAATCCAGTCTATTTTCATCATATTAACTGATAAATCTTCCAGTTTGGGATATACGCACAGTTTGAGGCCTATACCCAAAGGAAAGATCACTCACAAATAAATACTTGTATATACGATAGTTAGGTCACCAGTCTTATAGTTCAAATACAACTAATTTAGTTATGATCTAGAACCCTGAACAGGATACGAGCATTAAAGTGGTTGTCACACATCAACATATTGCCAAAACCCAAATATTTCACTAAATTGACTGCTACATGCTGACATGAACTTCCTTTCTACATATTTGGTCTTTGTTTCTTTTGTTTGGTCTTGTGAGCTAAGCTGAAGGCATGCTTTTTTTCTTCAGTAAAGAACTACAATGCCTTGAAAAATTATTACACAGACTTAAAAAATTTTATTTTGATTTTACGCGATATACAAATACAAAAGTAGTATTTGTGAAGTGTAAAGAAAATGATACATGGTTTTCTAAATAATTTAAAAATATAAAATCGGAAAATTGTGACGTGCATTTGTATTCAGCCCCATGTTAATACCTAGTAGGACCACCTTTTCTTGCAATTACTACTTCAAGTATTTTGGAGTATTTCTACCAGCTTTGCACATTTAATGGCTGAACTTTTGGCCATTCTTGTTTGCAAAATAGCTCTAGCTCCGTGAGATTGAATGGAGAGTGTCTGTAAACAGCAATTTTCAAGCCTTGTCAGAGATTGTTAATGGGATTTTAAGTCTGGACTGTGACAGCTATTTACACACATGAAAATGCTTTGCGCTATACCAGACCTGGGAAAAGTGTCAGAGCCTCTTATGCTGATTGTGAAAGAAGCAGCCATCAGCGGCAGGGCATGGTGTGGCCTATGAGCCACTATTTGTAGCAATTCGGCAGTCTAGATCTGCGGGCTGGACTGGAATAGCCAAAGGGCCGAATGTGGCTAATCAAAACAGCCGAAGTGTTGAAAACACTGGCTCATGTGCTATACCACCCCTCCCATTTTGCCAACAGTCAGCGTTTGTAGGCTGACACAGCAGATGTGATGTCACATCATGTCTGCTGTGTGGAGTCATTACACAGGAGACTGGATTATAGTGTAAAGGAATGGGATCAAGTTGTGAGTTTTTTCTGTGCGTGTGAGATATGTGCTTAAATATAGAAGACTATGCAGGGGTTCATACTGTGTATAAGGAAGCTATCGTCTTTTACTGTATATAGGGGGGCTGTGTGCAGACTCATGCTGTATATAGGGGGACTGTATGCGATCTCATACTGTATATAGAGATGCAAATACTGTAATATAGAGGGCTGCGTGGGCTCATACTGGATACAGGGGACAACATACATAATTCAACTCAATATTAAGCAATATAATTAATATTAAGGGTATGGAGGAGGGAGAGGCTTTTCACCTCTTGTGTTTTGTGTCGCTATAGAGGAGGAGGAGCAACCTCCAGTGGTGCTGTCATGGGGGGGGGGGGGGTCGAGCAGTTCTGGGTGCATATTGCTAATCCCTGCCTGTCACAGGCTATAGTAACATAAAGAGATCTTTAGAAATAGTATTTCTAAAGATCCCATATGTTATGCTAATGAGGCCAATGACTAGTCGCAAGGGTGTTCGTTACCTTGGATAGTCTGCTTCCTTAGCATGTAATCACGCTCCTGTGGGCATGTTAACATGCTAACAAATGGTTAAACAATTAGAAATCTATTTGTGTAGGTAGAAAATCAAATATAGAACCAGCATACTACCTCAATTTAAATCTTATAAAACACTATTTATTGAAATTCATTTAAAATTCAAAAAGTTCCACCTGTGAAAAAAATGACACACAGAACACATATATCAGGACCATGGAATGACTCCAAAATATCTGCCCACAGGAACAAAACCAATTAATTCATATGTTGATAATAGTCCTGCCCAAGATCAGATCTAAATGACCCTCACTCTTTCTCTCCTCTACCTACCAATGGAGGTGTGACATAAAGTCACAATTCACCCTAAAGGTAATGAGGTGCCCCCATTCCTCGGCGGCTTTCCCTTCTACAGGTATCCCTAAACTCCCTCAACTTATAATGTAGGCTAGGGTTACTCAATTTTTCTAGAGGGGAAGATGGAAAATTAAACTTATCTGAGAGATGAGTCAAAAATTAGTAGTCCCTCAGCAGTCCATTCTTTTCATAATGTGCAGGCATCCGAGCTTTCCATGGTCCTCAACCCAAAAACATAGATACACATAGTCTCAGTCTCAACGCGTTTCTCCCCAAATGATTAGTCAGGGTTCATCAGGAGACAAAATGAAAGATAGCTGGCCCAATCGCCTGTGGAACAAACAAATATCAGAGCCCCAACTCTAAACCACACAAGAACAGAGAGTCCTAGAGGCACATGGAAGACATACCTGATAGCTGTTAAGGGGGCTACTCATTTAGCAGCACACACCTCTCCTTGTGGATATGTATAATGGCCGCTTTACCATGTGCCTCGCCCTCCTTAAAAAACCTCAAATTAGGGGCTGGCCCGTTCAATCACCGCCCCCAGGAACGCCCCAATTAGAATGGGACACCCTCGATGTATACATCACATGCAGTTAATTAGCTGCCATCATCCTGGGCAGCCACCCCCACAGACATCCCGTCCCCTAGGAGACCGGATGCATGCTACATGTGCAATCACCATTTTTACAACCGGAAGTGACATATAGTCCAGATCATCGCATATCTCAGCTTCACGTTGCCCAGGTGGGCATCGCCCACTATCATCTAAGGGCACGGACCATCCCCAGTCAGGATGACGGTTACCTTCCATAAACGCCCCGTTGCTCAAAGACCCCGGAGGTATACAGCACGTGCATTCGCCATGTGGAGGAAACCGGAGCCCACACCGGAAGTAAACAAACCCACGTGACCCGCCCGAGTCACGTGGCTCCAGGGTACCACGTGATCGGATCGTCATATCTTCCTCCCGGCACAGGATGGGGAAACCCGGAAGTGACGTACGATCTAAGACGTCACACACCCCAAACCGGAAGTGAAAAACCTCACGTACGGGTCAAGTGACTAAAAATACCACGTCATCCGGTCTTCACGTCCTCCTCCCAGCACGAGATGGGGAGACACGGAAGTGACGTACGATCTTAAAAATGTCACACATCCCAGCTCACGCCGCCCAAGTGGGCGTCGCCGCAACGGGGCGTTTATGGAAGGTAACCGTCATCCTGACTGGGGATGGTCCGTGCCCTTAGATGATAGTGGGCGATGCCCACCTGGGCAACGTGAAGCTGAGATATGCGATGATCTGGACTATATGTCACTTCCGGTTGTAAAAATGGTGATTGCACATGTAGCATGCATCCGGTCTCCTAGGGGACGGGATGTCTGTGGGGGTGGCTGCCCAGGATGATGGCAGCTAATTAACTGCATGTGATGTATACATCGAGGGTGTCCCATTCTAATTGGGGCGTTCCTGGGGGCGGTGATTGAACGGGCCAGCCCCTAATTTGAGGTTATTTAAGGAGGGCGAGGCACATGGTAAAGCGGCCATTATACATATCCACAAGGAGAGGTGTGTGCTGCTAAATGAGTAGCCCCCTTAACAGCTATCAGGTATGTCTTCCATGTGCCTCTAGGACTCTCTGTTCTTGTGTGGTTTAGAGTTGGGGCTCTGATATTTGTTTGTTCCACAGGCGATTGGGCCAGCTATCTTTCATTTTGTCTCCTGATGAACCCTGACTAATCATTTGGGGAGAAACGCGTTGAGACTGAGACTATGTGTATCTATGTTTTTGGGTTGAGGACCATGGAAAGCTCGGATGCCTGCACATTATGAAAAGAATGGACTGCTGAGGGACTACTAATTTTTGACTCATCTCTCAGATAAGTTTAATTTTCCATCTTCCCCTCTAGAAAAATTGAGTAACCCTAGCCTACATTATAAGTTGAGGGAGTTTAGGGATACCTGTAGAAGGGAAAGCCGCCGAGGAATGGGGGCACCTCATTACCTTTAGGGTGAATTGTGACTTTATGTCACACCTCCATTGGTAGGTAGAGGAGAGAAAGAGTGAGGGTCATTTAGATCTGATCTTGGGCAGGACTATTATCAACATATGAATTAATTGGTTTTGTTCCTGTGGGCAGATATTTTGGAGTCATTCCATGGTCCTGATATATGTGTTCTGTGTGTCATTTTTTTCACAGGTGGAACTTTTTGAATTTTAAATGAATTTCAATAAATAGTGTTTTATAAGATTTAAATTGAGGTAGTATGCTGGTTCTATATGCTAACAAATGGGCAGTGTCAGAGACATGGTCGCGCTCACGTCTCTGTTGCAATCAATGGATTTCGGCTCTGTGTGCATGATCCTGGAGTTTCGGTCTTGTGCACTACACGAGTTTGAAGCCAGGATGCGTACACATGGCTTCATAGTGTGCATGACCAAAAGTCCGGGATCATGCGCACTGAGCCGAAATCCAGGAGCTGGACGAGATGGCAGCAGAGAGGTGAGCACAACCATCCTCTGATGCTACGCATTCATTAGCATGTTCGCACGCCCATACAGACATGCTTACATGGTAAGGGGTCCAACTATCCAACACCCTTGCGACTAGTTGCTGGCCTCATTAGCATATCATATGGGATCTTTTGAAATACTTTTTCTAAAGATCCCTTTATCTATGCTACTATAGGCTGGGACAGGTAGGCAGGGATTAGCAATATGCACTCAGAACTGCTCGTGTGTCTGGGTGCATATTACACCTGACAGGTTCCCTTTAATATAAAAGAAGGGAATTTTGTTTACTTACCGTAAATTCCTTTTCTTCTAGCTCCTATTGGGAGACCCAGACAATTGGGTGTATAGCTTCTGCCTCCGGAGGCCACACAAAGTATTACACTTTAAAAAGTGTAACCCCTCCCCTCTGCCTATACACCCTCCCGTGCATCACGGGCTCCTCAGTTTTGGTGCAAAAGCAGGAAGGAGGAAACGTATAAATTGGTCTAAGGTAAATTCAATCCGAAGGATGTTCGGAGAACTGAAACCATGAACCAAAAGAACGATTCAACATGAACAACATGTGTACACAAAAGAACAAACAGCCCGAAGGGAACAGGGGCGGGTGCTGGGTCTCCCAATAGGAGCTAGAAGAAAAGGAATTTACGGTAAGTAAACAAAATTCCCTTCTTCTTTGTCGCTCCATTGGGAGACCCAGACAATTGGGACGTCCAAAAGCAGTCCCTGGGTGGGTAAAAGAATACCTTGATAAAAAAAAGAGCCTAAGACGACCCCCTCTTACAGGTGGGCAACCGCCGCCTGAAGGACTCGCCTACCTAGACTGGCGTCTGCCGAAGCATAGGTATGCACCTGATAGTGTTTCGTGAAAGTGTGCAGACTAGACCAGGTAGCTGCCTGACACACCTGCTGAGCCGTAGCCCGGTGCCGCAATGCCCAGGACGCACCCACGGCTCTGGTAGAATGGGCTTTCAGCCCCAAAGGAAGCGGAAGCCCAGAAGAACGGTAGGCTTCAAGAATCGGTTCCTTGATCCACCGAGCCAAGGTTGACTTGGAAGCCTGCGAACCCTTACGCTGGCCAGCGACAAGGACAAAGAGCGCATCTGAACGGCGCAGGGGCGCCGTGCGAGACATGTAGAACCGGAGTGCTCTCACCAGATCTAATGAGTGCAAATCCTTTTCACATTGGTGAACTGGATTAGGGCAAAATGAAGGTAAGGAGATATCCTGATTGAGATGAAAAGGAGATACCACCTTAGGGAGAAATTCCGGAACAGGACGCAGAACCACCTTATCCTGGTAAAAAACCAGGAAGGGGGCTTTGCATGACAGCGCTGCCAGCTCCGACACTCTACGGAGCGATGTAACTGCCACTAGAAATGCCACCTTCTGCGAAAGACGTGATAAAGAGACACCCCGCAGCGGCTCGAAAGGTGGTTTCTGAAGAGCCGTTAGCACCCTGTTAAGGTCCCAGGGTTCCAGCGGACGCTTGTAAGGTGGGACTATGTGGCAAACTCCCTGCAGGAACGTGCGGACCTGCGGAAGCCTGGCTAGACGCTTTTGAAAAAATACGGATAGCGCCGATACTTGTCCCTTGAGAGAGCCGAGAGACAAACCCTTGTCCATTCCGGATTGAAGGAATGAAAGAAAAGTGGGTAAGGCAAAAGGCCAGGGAGCAAAACCATTATCAGAGCACCAGGATAAGAAGATCCTCCAAGACCTGTGATAGATCTTGGCGGACGTTGGTTTCCTGGCCTGTCTCATGGTGGCAATGACATCTTGAGATAAACCTGAGGACGCCAGGAGCCAGGACTCAATGGCCACACAGTCAGGTTGAGGGCCACAGAATTCAGATGGAAAAACGGCCCTTGTGACAGCAAGTCTGGGCGGTCTGGGAGCGCCCACGGTTGACCCACCGTGAGATGCCACAGATCCGGGTACCACGACCGCCTCGACCAATCTGGAGCGACGAGAATGGCGCGACGACAGTCGGACCTGATTTTGCGCAGCACTCTGGGCAGCATCGCCAGAGGAGGAAATACATAAGGCAGTCGAAACTGCGACCAATCCTGAACTAATGCGTCCGCCGCCAGAGCTCTGTGATCATGAGACCGTGCCATGAATGCCGGGACTTTGTTGTTCTGCCGTGACGCCATGAGATCGACGTCCGGCGTTCCCCAGCGGCGACAGATCTCTCGAAACACGTCTGGGTGAAGAGACCATTCCTCCGCGTTCATGCCCTGGCTACTGAGAAAATCTGCTTCCCAGTTTTCTACGCCCGGGATGGGAACTGCGGAGATGGTGGAAGCTGTGGCTTCTACCCACTGCAGAATCAGTCGGACTTCCTGGAAGGCTTGACGACTGCGAGTGCCGCCTTGGTGGTTGATGTATGCGACGGCAGTGGCGTTGTCCGACTGGATACGGATCTGCCTGCCCTCCAGCCACCGATGAAAAGCCAATAGGGCTAGATACACTGCCCTGATCTCCAGAATATTGATCTGAAGGCATGACTATCGGAGTCCAGGTTCCCTGAGCCCTGTGGTGGAGAAAAACCGCCCCCCACCCTGACAGGCTCGCGTCCGTGGTGACCACGGCCCAGGTTGGGGCTAGGAAGGATTTTCCCCGCGACAGAGAGTTGGGAAGGAGCCACCACTGAAGTGACGTCTTGGTTGCAAGGGAAAGAGAGACGTTCCTGTCGAGGGAAGTCGACCTCCTGTCCCATTTGCGGAGAATGTCCCACTGGAGTGGCCGCAGATGGAATTGCGCGAAGGGCACTGCCTCCATCGCTGCCACCATCTTCCCCAGGAAGTGCATGAGGCGCCTCAAGGGGTGTGACTGACCCCGAAGAAGAGATTGCACCCCTGCCTGCAGAGAGAGCTGTTTGTCCAGCGGTAGCATGACTACCGCTGACTGAGTATGAAACTCCATCCCGAGGTAAGTCAGTGATTGGGTCGGTGTCAACT
Organism: Anomaloglossus baeobatrachus; assembly: GCF_048569485.1. Classification (NCBI taxonomy): domain Eukaryota; kingdom Metazoa; phylum Chordata; class Amphibia; order Anura; family Aromobatidae; genus Anomaloglossus; species Anomaloglossus baeobatrachus. The sequence goes on along the minus strand of NC_134359.1, from coordinate 146,348,962 downwards.
TGGATTTTGGAAAGTTGATGATCCACCCGAACTGCTGGAGCGTCGCCAGAGCGACGGTAAGGCTGTTTTGACACGCCATCTGAGAAGGTGCCCTGACTAGAAGATCGTCTAAGTAGGGAATCACCGAGTGGCCCTGAGAGTGTAGGACCGCCACAACGGATGCCATGACCTTGGTGAACACCCGTGGGGCTGTCGCCAGGCCGAAAGGCAATGCCACGAACTGAAGGTGTTCGTCCCCGATGGCGAAACGCAAAAAGCGTTGATGTTCGGGTGCGATCGGCACATGGAGATAAGCATCCTTGATGTCGATCGATGCTAGGAAGTCTCCTTGTGACATCGATGCGATGACCGAGCGGAGAGATTCCATCCGAAACCGTCTGGTGCTCACATGTCTGTTGAGTAGTTTGAGGTCCAGAACGGGACGGAATGAACCGTCCTTCTTTGGCACCACGAACAAGTTGGAGTAAAAGCCGCGACCGTGTTCCTGGGGGGGAACAGGGATCACAACTCCTTCTGTCTTCAGAGCGTCCACCGCCTGAAAAAGAGCATCGGCCCGCGCGGGGGGCGGAGAGGTTCTGAAGAAACGAGTCGGAGGACGAGAGCTGAACTCTATCCTGTAACCGTGAGACAGAATGTCTCTCACCCATCGGTCTTGAACATGTGGCCACCAGGCGTCGCAAAAGCGGGAGAGCCTGCCACCGACCGAGGATGCGGTTCGGGGATGCCGAGAGTCATGAAGAGGCCGCCTTGGAGGCATTGCCTCCGGCGGTTTTTTGGGGGCGTGACTTAGCCCGCCACGCATAGGAGTTCCTCTGGCCTTTCTCCGGCCTGTTGGACGAAGAGGATTGGGGCTTGGCGGAGGGACGAAAGGACCGAAACCTCGATTGTATTTTCCGTTGCTGAGGTCTCTTCGGTTTGGACTGGGGTAAGGAGGAGTCCTTTCCCTTGGATTCCTTAATAATCTCATCCAATCGTTCGCCAAACAATCGGTCGCCAGAAAACGGCAAACCGGTTAAGAACCTCTTTGAAGCCGAGTCTGCCTTCCATTCGCGCAGCCACATGGCCCTGCGGACTGCCACAGAATTAGCGGATGCCACCGCTGTACGGCTAGCAGAGTCTAGAACTGCGTTCATGGCGTAGGAAAAAAAAGCTGACGCCTGAGAAGTCAGAGACGCAACCTGCGGAGCAGAATTACGTGTGACCGCATTAATCTCAGCAAGACAAGCTGAGATAGCTTGGAGTGCCCACACGGCTGCAAAAGCCGGGGCAAAAGACGCACCCATGGCTTCATAGATGGATTTCACCAAAAGCTCTATCTGCCTGTCAGTGGCATCTTTTAGCGATGAGCCGTCTGCAACCGATACCACAGATCTAGCCGCCAATCTAGAGACTGGAGGATCCACCTTGGGACACTGAGCCCAACCCTTAACTACGTCAGAGGGGAAGGGGTAACGTGTGTCAGTAAGGCGCTTAGTAAAGCGCTTGTTTGGAACCGCTCTGGGCTTCTGGACAGCATCTCTGGAGTTAGAGTGATCGAAAAATGCACTCCGTGTACGTTTAGGGAATCGAAACTGGTGTTTCTCCTGCTGAGAAGTCGACTCCTCTACAGGTGGCGGCGGGGGAAGATAGATCTAACACCTGGTTGATGGACGAGATAAGGTCATTTACTATGGCGTCCCCTTCAGGTGTATCAAGATTGAGAGCAACGTCAGGGTCAGAGCCCTGAGCTGCGACGTCCGCCTCGTCCTCCAGAGAGTCCTCAAGCTGACAACCCGAGCAGCGTGAAGAAGTCGGGGAAGATTCCCAGCGAGCCCGCTTAGCTGGTCTGGGACTGTGGTCCTCCACGTGAGACCTAGGGCCCCCCCCTGCCTGGGGGGGGGGCGCTGCGGCGCGGACAGAGAGGGGCCTGGAGGCGACGATCCAACAGGGGCCGGGGCCTGTGTAAGGACCGGTCTGGACTGCAAAGCTTCTAGCAGCTTGGCAGACCATTTGTCCATAGACTGAGCCATGGATTGTGAAAGTGACTCAGAGAGTTTCTCAGCAAAAACTGCAAACTCTGTCCCTGCCGCCTGGACCGGGTGAGCAGGGGGGTCTACCTGAGCCGAGGGTCCTACTAGTGACCGAGGCTCCGGCTGAGCAAGCAAAACAAGGGTCGAGCATTGCTCACAGTGAGGGTAGGTGGAACCCGCAGGTAACATAGCCGCACAAGAGGTACAGGTCGCAAAATAACCCTGTGCCTTGGCACCCTTGCTCCTTGTGGACGACATGCTGTTGTCTCCTAGGAGAGTGATCACTGAGGGTATATGGGAACAGGTATATAGCCCGACCGAACAAAAATATATTATATAATATAATATAATATAATATAATATAATATAATATAATATATATATATATATATATATATATATATATATATATATTAGTATCTATTCCGGCGCCCTAAGGGGACCAGCACCGGGTGACCGGTGTGGCTTACCGACCGCTAAAAAGCGGAGCATGTGTCCTCCAGATTCCCTGCCTTAGGTCTCCCAGAGTTGTAGAGCTCTTTCCAGGTAATCCTCCACCGGCAGAATGCCAAAGAAATGGCTTCCGGAGCTCTCTGGGGAGGAGTGGAGCCGTGGGCGGCGCTAAAAAAGTGCGGGAATCTGGGGTCCCCACAGTGATCAGTGAGGGGGGAGGAAACATACAGGATGCTCCGGCCCTCACATCCGACGTCAGGTCGGCAGTCCCGCCCTTACCCCTGACAGACAGGCCCGGGGGCGGGAGTTTTGCTACTAGGCCGCAATGAAGCCGGGGACTAAATTTAAGACCGCGGCCGACAAACAGGCGCGGTCGGCGCGGAAGTCCGCCGACAAACAGGCGCGGTCGGCGCGGAAGTCCGCCGGTCTTCACAAATCAGCAGCTGCTGCAGCGTCCGGGATGAAGGCGCTCCATGCACATCCCCCATGGGGACACAGAGTACCTTAGAGATGCAGGGCCCGGTCCCTGAGGATGATTAGACTCCTGTCCAGCAGATTCCCACAGGGGCTGCGGAGGGAGCCCGGTCCCAGTGAATGGATGACCGGTCAGGATCCCACTTCTCCCAGAGCCGCTAAGGGATGGTGAAGGAAAACGGCATGAGGCTCCGGCTTTTGTACCCACAATGGGTACCTCAACCTTAACAGCACCGCCGACTTAGTGGGGTGAGAAGGGAACATGCCGGGGGCCCCACTTTTCTTCCAACCGATATAACTAATATGAGAATGCATGAGTGGATGTGTGTCTCCTTCCACACAAAGCATAAAACTGAGGAGCCCGTGATGCACGGGAGGGTGTATAGGCAGAGGGGAGGGGTTACACTTTTTAAAGTGTAATACTTTGTGTGGCCTCCGGAGGCAGAAGCTATACACCCAATTGTCTGGGTCTCCCAATGGAGCGACAAAGAAAAAAATAATACTGAGCAAAATTAATTTCCGTCTATTGGTTCAGCCCTCCACAAGAGTCTCTCAAGTGGCTCCTTAAGATTAATTGCTCACCCCTGATCTTAACCACTCCACTGTAGTACTGGTAGTATGTCTAGGGTCGGTATTCTGCTGGAAGGTGAACCTACGCCTCAGTCTCAAGTCTTTTGCAGCCTGTAACAGGTTTTTCTCCAAGATTGCCCTGTATTTAGCTCCATCTATCTTCCATTAACTCTGACCAGATTCCCTGTCCCTGCTTAAGAAAAGCATCGCACAAATGTCAAAAAACTAACCAGCACCTCCAAGAATAAGACAAGTGTGAATATGTGCAAGCCAAGACAACTAGTCAATATAGCCAAATAAAAATACAGCTGCACTCTGAAATGTTATAATATGTAAACATTGAATATATGAAATTGGAATTGCATTACTAATATCGAATCTGTATTAAAAAATTCGGTATGTCGCACACAAATTTACCAACAGTCCCAACAAAGTGGTATGCCGTGTCGGTGACTGTAAGCCTGCTTTACACGTTTCAATATGTCGTGCGATCGCATTTGCGATTGCACCCGCCCCCACCATTTGTGTGGCACGGGCAATTTGTTGCCCGTATCGCACAATGCTGTAACCCCCGTCACACGCACTTACCTTCCAAACGACCTCGCTGTGGGTGGCAAACATCCACTTCCTGAAGGAGAAACATTCGGCGTCACAGCGGCTAGCCAATAGAAGCGGAGGGGCAAAGATGAGCGGGACATAAACATCCCGCCCACCTCCTTCCTTTCGCATTGCCGGCAGGACACCGGTAAGCTGTGTTCATCATTCCCGGGGTGTCACACGGAGCGATGTGTGCTGCCTCGGGAACACTGAACAACCGGACGTTCGATTTTTAGAAAATGAGCGACGTGTCAACGATGAACGAGAAGGTGAGTATTTCTGCTCGTTCATAGCTGTCACACGCTACGATATCACTAACGATGCCGGATGTGCGTCACTTATGACGTGACCCCGCCGACATCTCGTTAGATATATCGTAGCGTGTAAAGCCCGATTTAGGCTCTCATAAATTTGCCAATTTGTGTGCCAAGTATCTAAGTTTTCAACATAGTTTCTATAGCAGTAATGCAATTTCAATTTCATTAGCATTTCATCAGAGTACAGTTGTATTTTATTTATTTATTTTTTATAAGAAAAGTATCCCCAGAGCAGGAGATGCTGATACCATTTTTGATGGTGGGGATGGTGTTTTCAAGGTAATGTGCAGTGCTAGTTTTCCGCCACACAGTCATTTGCATTGAGCTCAAATAGTTTTACTTTGGTCTTATTTGGTCAGTGCACCTTCTACATGCTACCTGTGTTCCCCACATGGCTTTTTACAAAATTGCAAGAAGGCAGTTTTTGGTTTTTGTTTTTTTTAAAGCAACCCATACGAAGTCCCGTTTTCATCCTTACATGAAGTCCAGATTTGTGAAGCACACAATTAATAGTTATCCTGTGAACAGGTTTTCCCACCTAAGTTGTAGATCTCTGCAGCTACTCTAGAGGGACCATGGGCATCTTGGCTGCTTCAGATTAGGTGGCCGGCCATGTCTTGGTAGGTTTGCAGTTGTGCCATACTCCTTTTATTTCTTGGTAATGGATTGAACAGTGCTCAGTGAGAAGATTAGAGCCTGGGCGATTTTCTAAAAAAAAAAAAATAAATTCTAACCTATCCTAGCTTTAGACCATGTGCACATGTTGAGTATTTGGCAAGTTTGTTTGTTTTTTTTACCTCAGTAAACAGTAGTGGGTAAAAAAATGAAGAAGTGAAGCACATGTTTCTATTATACTTTTCAGCTGATTTTTCCACTCGTGGTTTTGGCTTAACCCCTTCACCCCCGGCCACTAAAACACCCTAATGACAGGGCCATTTTTTGCAATTCTGACTAGTGTCACTTTGACAGGTTATAATAACTGTGGAACGCATCAACGGATCCTGGCGATTCTGACATTGTTTTTTCGTGACATATTGTACTTCATGTCAGTGGTAAATTTAGGCCGATATTTTTTGCGTTTGTGAAAATTTCGGAAATTGTGCGAAAATGTCGCAATTTTCAAACTTTGAAAATTTATGCCTATAAGGGTACGCTCACACGAGCGTGAAAATCGGACAAGTGCAATGCGAGAAATTCTCGCATTGCACTCTGACCAATGTTAGGCAATGAGGTTGAGCTGTTCGTCAGCTTTTCTCGCATCCAGATTCTGGATGCGAGAAAAGCGGCAGCATGCTGCGTTTTGCTGCTACCGCCGTATCTCTCGCACCCATTCAAGTGAATGGATGCGAGAGATACATCGGACTTCACTCGGATGTTATCCCAGTGCAGTGCGATATACGCACAGGCTGACAGTGGAGGAGATGGGAGGATTAACCCCTCCCTCTCCTCCACAGCGCCCGCACTCAGCTTCACAGCTGTGACCCGATCGCAAGATCGGGTTACAGTCGCATGACACCCGGCTCATGCTCGCAGCAGAGCCTGAGCCGGGGGACATTAGCATCTCGCATCCGATGCTCTCGCATCGGATGCCATACGCTCGTGTGAGTCCAGCCTAAATCTGAGAGATATGTCACACAAAATAGTTACTAAATAACATTTCCCACGTCTACTTTACATCAGCGCAATTTTCGAAACAAATTTTTTTTTCAATTAGGAAGTTAGAAGGGGTCAAAGTTCATGAGCAATTTCTCATTTTTCCAACAAAATCATTATTTTTAGGGACCACGTCACATTTGAGGTGACTTTGAGAGGCCGAGGTGACAATAAATACCCAAAAGTGACCCCATTCTAAAAACTGCACCCCTCACACTGCTCAAAACCACATCCAAGAAGTTTATTAACCCTTCAGGTGTTTCACAGGAAACAAAGCAATATGGAAGGAAAAAATTAAAATTTAACTTTAACACAAAAATGCTACTTTAGCCATAAAATTTTGCATTTTCACAAGGGAGAAAAAGAGAAAGTGCACCATACAATTTATTGTGCAATTTCTCCTGAGTACGCAGATACCCCATATGTGGTAAATATCAATTGTTTGGGCGCACGGCAGAGCTCAGAAGGAAAGCAGCGCCATTTGAATTTTTGAACGCAAAATTAGCTGCACTCATTAGCGGACGCCATGTCGGGTGTGAAGACCCCCTGAGGTGCCTAAGCAATGGAGCTCCCCCACAAGTGACCCCATTTTTGAAACTAGACCTCTCAAATATTTTTTCTAAATGTTTGGTGAGCACTTTGTACGCCTGGGGGCTTCACAGACGTTTATAACATTGAGCCGTGAAAAGAAAAACATTTTTTTTACCACCAAACTGTTGCTTCAACTAGGTAGCTTTTTTTCACAAGGGTATAAGGGAAAAATGCACCATATAATGTATTGTGCATTTTCTCCTGAGTATGCAGATACCTCATATGTGGTGGAAATCAAATGTTTGGGCACACGACAGGGCTCGGAAGGCAAGGAGCGCCATTTGAATTTTTGAGTGCAAAATTAGCTGCACTCATTAGCGGATGCCATGTTGGGTTTGAAGACCCCCTGAGGTGCCTAAACAATGGCGCTCCCCCACAATTGACCCCATTTTGGAAACTAGAGCCCTCAATTTTTCTAGATGTTTGGTGAGCACTTTGAACACCTGGGGGCTTCACAGAAGTTAATAACATTGAGCCGTGAAAAGAAAAAAAAAAAAAAAAAAAAAATTACCACAAAACTTGCTTCAACTAGGTAGCTTTTTTCCACAAGGGTATCAGGAAAAAATGCACCATGAAATTTATCATGCATTTTTTCCTGAGTACGACGATACCTCATATGTGGTGGAAAGTAACTGTTTGGGCGCATGGCGGGGCTCAGAAGAGAAGGAGTGCCATTTGACAGCAAAATTAGTTGGAATCATTAGCTGACGTAATGTTGCATTTGGAGACCCCCTGAGGTGCCTAAACAATGGCGCTCCCCCACAAGTGACCCCATTTTGGAAACTTGACCCCTCAAGGAATTTATCTAGATGTTTAGCGAACCCCAAGGGGCTCCACAGAAGTTGATAATGTTGAGCCACGAATACAATTTTTTTTTTTTTACAACAAAACTTACTTGACTGGGTAGCTTTTTTTTTCCCCACAAAGATATCAGGAAAAAATGCACCATAAAACGTAGTGTGCAATTTCTCCCGAGTACGCAGATACCTCATATGTGGTGGAAATTAATTGTTTGGGCGCACGGCGGGGCTCAGAAGAAAAGGGGCGCCATTTGACATTTCAAACGCAGACGCCGTGCAGTGATGTGCATCATTGATCGGCCGCTGCAGGACGCACAAACTGATGAGATACAAAAAGCGACCAGGGATACGGGAAAAAAAAAAAAAAAGTCACGCAAAAAATTAGCCGATCCATTATGTGCATCCCTGATCAGCGCTCGGCCGCTGCAGGACGCACACATGGATGAGGTGCAAAAAAACGACACAAGATAGACAAAAACAGGACAGGGGATAGAGAAAAGAAAAAAAATACAAAAAAAAAAAAAATTATACTCACAGTACCCAGAAGATTTGCAGGAGGATCACTAACCAGAGGAACTGCAGGAGGAATAGAAGGCAGCAAGTGGACAGCTTCTTACAGGAGCAGCAGGCAGGCCCTTGACAGCTCATCAGAAGGACCCAGCGATGGAGGCAGATGAGATCGGGCCAGTGAAGACCTCGGACGACCCGGTGGAGGCAGGTAGGGGACGTCGGAGGGAGAGCAGATGGAGAGGGGGTGACCGGAGAAGCAGAGGCAGAATGGGGGCAGAATAGAGATCGCGGCAGGGCGCAGATTGCAGCAGGGGGGCACATTGACAGGGGCAAATCGCAGCAGGGACGCACATTGGCAGGGGGCAGATCACGGCAGGAGGCAGATCGCAGCAGGGGGGCACATCACGAGAGAGCACAGGTGGGCCATCATGGGAGCGCGCAGGGAGCCATCACGGGAGCGCGCAGGGGGCCATCACAGGAGCGCGCAGGGGGCCATCACAGGAAGCGCACAACACTCCTGTGGAGCCGGAGAAACGGTGACATCGGCGGCGGCAGCAGCGGTGGCGTGGTACCACAAGTACCAGCCAGTGCACGCTGCAGACATGTTGGGGGAGGCTCCCCAGACCAGCACAGGCCTGGGGAGGATGGCCACCTCCAGATCAGACCGCCCCACTGCACACTGATTGGAGCGATTGCGCGTCATAGCACAATCGCTCAAATCAGTGCTGCAGGGGCTGGGGGGCGCAGTGTTAGAGCTCCAGCTATGACGTGCTGCAGCTGCTGCGGCACCTCATAGCCGGATCTCACAGTATCGCATTGATTTAGGCATTGTTTTAGCCGAAATCAATGCGAACGATTTGGTTGGCGGTTCAGATTTGAACAGCCAATCACATCGATCGTCGATGGGGGGTGGCGACCCCTGGGGTCAAGCAAAGGTCCCCTGCTGTAAGAAACAGCAGGGGACATCATTTGAAAGCCGTTGCTATGGCCACGGCAATCAAATGAAGTTTAGCAGGAAAATTACATCCCTGGTCGTTAAGTCACGTTAAAATAGGACGTAATTTTACTGCCCGTGGTCGTGAAGGGGTTAATAATGCTGAGGCAAATAACTCACCAAATGCTCAATATGTGCACGTAGCCTTAAGCCTGCTTTACACCAGGCAATCTATCGGGCGATAGATCGTCGGGGTCACGGTTTTTGTGACGCACATCCGGCATCGCTGGCGATGCCGGCCTGTGTGACACCTCCTAGCGACACAGTATTGCTCACAAATCGTGAGTCGGGTACTGCTCGTTAGGTTCCATAATATCGGTTACTTTAGTCGCCCATCGTTTCCGTGGTAGCACACGTCGCTCCGTGTGACACCACGGGAACGATGAGCAGCTCACCTGCCTCCCGCGGCCGCCGCCGGCTCTATGTGGAAGGAAGGAGGTGGGCGGGATGTTTACATCCTGCTCATCTCCACCCCTCCGCTCTGATTGGCCGGCGGCCGTGTGACGTCACTGTGACGCCGAACGTCCCTCCCACTCCAGGAAGTGGACGTTCGCCGCCCACAGCGAGGTCGCACGAGAGGCAAGTATGTGTGTGTGACGGGGTTTAGTAACTTTGTGCGACACGGGCAGCGATTTGCCTGTGACGCAAAAAGGACGGGGGCGGGTACGATCGATTGTGAAATCGCACAATCGATCGTACCGTGTAAAGCAGGCTTTACTCTTCTCCAAAACTTTATGCCTGACAGTCGTGTGTTTGTTGGTTTCCATGATGCTGTCTGATCCTTAAAAAGGGAACCGGTCAGAGAATTTTTGCAATTAAACTGAAAGATGCCCCTTCTGCAGCTCCTGGTCTGCACTCTAGAAAGGTTCCACTTGCTACTGTGGAAAAAGAAAAAGTTTTCAGCTCACCTGACACCCAAAGCCGCAAAAAATCCCAGGGATGCACGTGGTCCGCTGGTAAGTCCAAGCCAGCTGGCAGGCAACAATGGAGAAGGAGAAAATGGACCCAGCACCGATTCCAAAATTATGATAAAATAGAATTTCTTTATTAATACATGGTTAAAAGTTTATATGAAGACCATGATGGAAAGTGTAATACATAGCACTTAACGCGTTTCGGACTCCATAAAATTAAAAAGCAAAAAAGCTAGTCCTTAATCATAAGTGGTTTATGTATGGTGACTGATGAACTTATATAGTGGTTTTAGCCTGGAGGAGGAAATGGAACGGAAGTTCGGAATTAGTCATGCAAGGGTGTGTGTTCTGCATATGTTAATTAGATGAAAGAAAAAATGTGTGTGGCAAAGGAAATTCTATGCTGTGATGTATGTGTCTAAAGGATATAGGAGGAAATATTATTAAACTTACTGGAGGGAAGGGGAATATGAAAAAATTAATTGATTAATAATTTTATTAATAGATAAAAAGATATAAAACTTCAGTAAATGATGGAAGTATATTTGAAAAAGGAGGGAAGGAAATATAGATATGAAAATAGAAAACAGTGTATAAATGTAACTTTTTTTGTCTTATTTTATTGATTTATTTATATATGTAGGGATTAATTAAATATTTAAATATTATTTCGATGAATTTTATGTTACCATGTGTAGTAAAATTACATGTATAAGAGGCTTGCAGAAGAAATAAAATGAATAAATAAGAAATAATGGAGGTAAATGAATTTAGTAATGGGTATCATGATACTAAATGAGGTAGTTGTGATACAAAAAATAAAGATATATATATATATGTGTGTGTCTAGATTTTTATGTTGAAATATGAAATATGTGAGAAATAATATTTGCATAATAGACCAATGCATATAAATAATGAAAAGAAATGAAAAAATAGATAAATGATAATTTCTATATGAAATATTGATGGAAAATTGTATGTTAGAGAAATGAAAAGGAATAATCCCAAAATTTCAAACAGGCAAATAATGTAAGTGTGTGTAATATATATATATATATATATATATATATTATATATATATATATATATATATATATATATATATATATATATAAAATTATATATAATCGGGTACGGCACTGATGACGTCCACGGCAGGTATGGCACGGTGACGTCCACTGTAGGTATGACCGGTGACGTCCACAGCGGGAATGGTACAGATGGCACTACGGTGAGACAGAGGATTAGCAACAGGTAGAAGATGCACGGATACAAACAATAGTTCTCAAGGGCCTGGACACTAGTAATGCACTAGTAGGAGCGTGGCTCGGGTGCCTACTGCCAGGGGAGGCAAACTTAAATACCCAAATGGTAACAGGTGGCCTCTGAGGTCACTTCCAGATAATGGGGCGCTACCACTTTACGAAAGGGTGTGGCCTTGCGCGCAGCCTAGAATCACTCACTGCAGATCTGCGTGTGACCGGGAGACAGGAAGAAGCTGCATCAGCCCCTGGAGCAGGACGCCCGACCCGGGAGTGAGCAGGACGCATAGCAGGACCCGAACCAGGAGCAGAGTCTGCAGAGCCTGCAGGGCCATGGGACCGGTAAGAGGAACGACGTCGCGTCGCTGCCAGGGGCTGGGACCGGGAGTGCATGTGGGAGCCATGCTGGGGCTGGGCAGATGTGAGGGAGAGTGCCCCCCTCGGGATCTGGCGGGACCAGGCGCTACAGTACACCCCCCTGGAGCCCCCCCCTCCTCAGGAAGTTCCGGAGGAGACGAGGAGCATCAACGTCCTCCGCCGGTACCCACGTCCTCTCCTCAGGACCAAACCTTTTCCAGTACACTAGATAGTAGGTTTTACCTCGGACCTCCTTAGCCGCAAGGATGGCTTTTACCTTGTAGACGTCGTCATCACAAACAGGAGGAGGTGAAGCACCAGCATCACTGTGGAAACGGCACAGGACCACCGGCTTGAGGGACACATGGAAGGAGTTCAAGATGCGAAGTGTAGACGGCAGCTTCAACTTGTAAGACACCTCATTGATCCGTCGGAGCACTTCAAAGGGACCAATAAAGCGGGGACCCAGCTTGTAAGACGACATCTTCAGGCGGACGTACTTGGACGAGAGCCAGACTTTATCTCCGGGTTGAAAGAAAGGAACATCCAGACGTTTCTTGTCAGCGTGTTTCTTCATGCGGACAGAGGAATGTTCCAGAGTCGACTTGGTCTCAGCCCAGATGGCGGAGAAGGACCTCACGAGGTCATCAGCTGCAGGGTTGCTTGAAGAACATGTCACAGGGCACGGCACTTTGGGTCGCTGTCCATAAACCACCTCGAACAGAGATTTAGCAGAGGACTCACTTTCATGATTGTTGTAGGAGAACTCGGCCCATGGAAGCAGTTTGACCCAGTTGCTGTGGTGTTCGTCCACGAAGTGGCGAAGATAGTTAGTCAGGACTTCGTTAATGCGTTCCACTTGCCCATTAGACTGAGGGTGGTAGGCAGAGGAAAAGTCCAATTCCACATCCATCATCTTGCAGACTGCTCTCCAAAACAGAGCGGTGAACTGGACCCCTCTGCAGGACACGATATGGAGAGGCAAGCCGTGAAGCCAGAATATGTGTTGAATGAATAGTTCAGCAAGAACCGGAGCGGACGGTAGCCCAGTGAGTGGCATGAAGTGGGCCATCTTGGAGAACCTGTCCACCACCACCCAGATGACTATGCAGCCTGACTATTTTGGCAGGTCTGTGATGAAATCCATGCCGATATGTTGCCATGGAGCGGATGGTACGGGTAAAAGAAGCAAAGGGCCGGCTGGAAGAGTCTTCGGGACCTTGTTCAGAGCACAGGAGGAACAGGATGAGCAGAAGTCCTGGACGTCTTGTCATAGCCCTGGCCACCAGTAATACCGGGATATCAATTGCAGAGATTTCCTTTGACCCACGTGACCTGCTATTCTGGAAGAGTGTCCCCACCGGAGTACACATTCTCTATCGACCTCAGCAACAAACGTTTTACCGGGAGGAAGGTGGTGCATGTCCACTGGTGCCGCCATTAGCTTGGAAGGTTCAATGATGTGCTGAGGTTCATCCTCCTGGTCCACTAACAGGAATGATCGAGACAGTGCTTCAGCCTTCAGATTCTTCTCGGCTGGACGAAAGTGCAGAACAAAATCAAAGCGGGCGAAGAATAATGACCATCGGTCCTGTCGGGGGTTTAGCCTGTGGGCTGTCTGGAGATGTGCCAAATTCTTGTGGTCACAAAATGGGTGCAAGAAAAACGGGTTAAATGCTGCGCTAGAAAAACCACGGATCCAAGAGATGCGATGAAATCCTTTCCTTTATTGGCACGAGTCAACGCGTTTCGAAGGCATAGCCGCCTTCTTCATCAGGACAAGACAGTACAAGAAAGAACAGCATGACATGTGTTACTGCACAGAGTGCGATATATAGCATTAACAAAAGTGGGTAACCATGTCAGCAGGAATGAAGTCAGTGAACTAGTGACTAATCGCCACGTGGAGCTCTCAGAAGAAAAAAATGGGAGGAAATGAAAAAAGAAGAAAAAAAAGGGAGAAAAAGTTTATAGCTGTGAGCAAGGAGAGGAACAAGAAGAAGAGAGGGTGTAACCAGTTTCGGTTGCTGAAGTGTTGAATAAATGTGAACAAAAGTTAATGTCATCAGATCACTGATACAAAGCCAGTATTGTTTAAAATAAATGTGAAAAATTGTGATATAAACATATGTGAAAATATATATATATATACACACACACATACATACACATACATACACATATATATATATATATATATATATATATATATATATATATATATATATATGAAATGATGTGCATAGATATAGATGAAAATATATATAAAAATGTATATAAAAATGTATAAAATATTATATATATATATTTATTGGGAGGTAGCGACCACCAATGTTGTGGATGGTCGCAGTGGAGAAGGATCCCCCTGTGATATTGAACTGAAGGTGTGACTGTGGGACTTGTAGTTCCACAGAACTTGGGTTGTAATTAAGGGTTAGGTTCCCTTTACACTGTGACCAGTGTGATGGACAGAGCTGGAGAATCACATACCTCCACCTGTGGGTGTGTCCGGTTGGGTTTTAAGAGACTGTTAGTTTTAGAAACAGGGGGGAAGCCTGAGAGTGTGCTGCACATGGAGGATGTGTGCTGGAGTTCTCAGTCTGTGTCAAGACTGAAGAGAGACTCCTGGAAATTAGTCCAGGTGAGGGCTGGGGGAAAATACTGCAGCCTGGCTGGAGAGGGCTGGAGGCTGCAGGAACCACCACAGTGATTTGTGTTCGCTGGCTGGAGCCAGAGTGTGGAGAATCCACTATGGACACTTAATTGGACTGGAAGCCCACGGTATGTGGATGTTATATTTTCCTTTAAGCCAGGAGAGGCTGTTACATTTGGAAGGGCAGTTTATGTTGTACTAATAAACTGCTGCATTTTTGAGAGACTGCGTTGCCTGTGTATGCCCAAGCTACCCTCCACCGCTGCAAGCGAGTAAACCCCCCCCGGGTTGCGGTAAGCAACGTTCACAATATATATAAATAAAAATATGAATACAACACATGGATAAATGTACATATAAAAAATATATATATGCACAAAGATCTATAAGGAAAAATGTGTGTATAGATCTTATAGATCTTTGTGCATATATATTTTTATATGTACATTTATCCATGTTTATATATATATATATATATATATATATATATATTTTTATATATATATATAAATATATATATATATATATATATATATATATATATATATATATATAATGATGTGCATAAATATAGATGAAAATATATATATAAAAACATATATATAAAAATGTATAAAATATATATATATATATATATATATATATATATATATATATTTTCACATATATGTTTATTTCACAATTTTTCACATTTACTTTAAACAATACTGGCTTTGTATCAGTGATCTGATGACATTAACTTTGTTCACATATATTCAACACTTCAGCAACCGAAACTGGTTACACCCTCTCTTCTTCTTGTTCCTCTCCTTGCTCACAGCTATAAACTTTTTCTCCCTTTTTTTTTCTTCTTTTTTCATTTCCTCCCATTTTTTTCTTCTGAGAGCTCCACGTGGAGATTAGTCACTAGTTCACTGACGTCATTCCTGCTGACGTGGTTACCCACTTTTGTTAATGCTATATATCGCACTCTGTGCAGTAACACGTCATGCTGTTCTTTCTTGTACTGTCTTGTCCTGATGAAGGCGGCGGCTATGCCTTCGAAACGCGTTGACTCGTGCCAATAAAGGAAAGGATTTCATCGCATCTCTTGGATCCGTGGTTTTTCTAGCGCAGCATTTAACCCGTTTTTCTTGCACCCATTTTGTGATCTACACTTCTCCATCGGGGCTGCTGCTGACCACCACTGCGTAATCTGCCTACATGCTTGCATAGGAGTTGTGCCTGTCACAACTGTAGCAGGTGAGTACCTGTCTTTGCACATATATCCCCTCATCCACCAGATAAGACCCTATTTTGCGCTTTTCTCCTCCACAGTTTTTCCAGATTCTTGTGGTCGGTATAGATGGTAACTGTATGCAATGACCCTTCCAGCAGGTATCGCCACTCTTCCAGGGCCAGCTTAATTGCAAGCAACTCATGGTCCCCAATGGAGTAGTTTCGTTCCGCTGGGGAGAAAGCCTTAGAAAAGAAGCTCGTTTAAGGGACAGGAAAGATTCTTCAGCTTCCGGGGTCCATTTCTTTGGGTTCTCCCCTTTGCGAGTAAGAGGATATGGGACGTACCAGAGACGAGAAATGCGGAATTAAATTGCCGGTAATAGTTGGCGAATCTCAGGAATCGCTGGATAGCTTTCAACCCTTCCGGACGGGGCCAATTCAGTACGGCTGATAACTTGTCAGGATCCATCTTCAGACCGGCATCAGAGACTATGTGGCCAAGGAAGGGTAGCGAGGTCTGCTCAAACAGGCATTTCTCAAGTTTGGCGTAAAGGCGATTCTCCCTCAATCTCCGCAGGACAAGACGGACATGTCTTCGATGGGTATGCAAGTCCGGAGAGAAGATAAGGATGTTGTCTAAATACACAACCACACAGGTGTAGAGAAGATCACGGAAGACGTCGTTCACGAACCCCTGGAAGATCGCCGGAGCGTTACTGAGCCCGAAGGGCATCACTCGATATTCATAGTGCCCATCCCGAGTGTTGAACGCAGTCTTCCATTCGTCTCCCGACCAAATGCGGACCAGATTGTACGCACCCCGGAGATCTAACTTGGAGAAGATCTTGGCACCTCGAAAGCGATCAAACAGTTCCGGTATAAGGGGTAGCGGGTATCTGTTCTTCACCGTGATCTTATTCAATCCGCGGTAGTCAATGCAAGGCCGTAGACCCCCGTCCTTTTTCCCCCGCAAAGAAGAAGCCCGCTCCGGCAGGAGAGGCGGATTTTTGGATGAAACCTCGGGCTAAATTCTCCTTTATGTAGTCAGACATGGCTTGGGTCTCTTTTCGCGATAGAGGGTAGATGCGCCCACGAGGAGGGGCTGTCCCGGGGAGAAGGTCGATGGGACAATTGTAGGGTCTGTGTGGTGGCAATGTCTCTGCCTCCTTGTCAAAGACATCGGCATAGGACCAATAGGCGGGAGGTAACCCGGGAAGGGTGTCCGGTTTGACTGGTAGGTGCGGAGATGCACTGGTTTCAGGCAGTTACTGTGGCAAGACGCACCCCATTGCAGGATGTCTCCAGAATCCCAGTCCAGTACTGGCTTGTGTGACCGAAGCCAGGGTATTCCCAGTAGTAGAGCATGCGCCATGCCAGGGAGTACGTGGAAGGCAATTGTCTCAGAGTGCAACAACCCCACTTGCATTTCACAGCACTCTGTGATGTACCGGATGGGTTCGGAAAGCGGTTTTCCATCCACCGAAGAAAGACTGATGGGGGTAGCAAGACGTCGGACGGGAATCTGATGTAGATCCACCACAGACTGTTGGATAAAGTTCCCGGCAGAGCCTGAATCCAAGAACGCAGGCTGTGACGACCGGAGGGAACCGCAGGACAGGGATACGGGTACATGGAGAAAAGGAGAGGACTTGGCGTGACCTAGGGTGGCCTCTCCAATGGACCCTAGGCTTGGTAGTTTTCCGGCTTTACTGGACAGTCTAGAATCAGATGCTTGGCACTTCCGCAGTAGAAGCACTCTCCTGCCGCTCTCCGATTCTTCTGCCGCATTCTGGCCTCTGTGACGCCATCGACCTCCATGGGCTCGTGCGGAGCAGTAGGCCTGGAGGAAGGAGGCGACATTGGTCGTTGGAAGGTGGGCGCAAGACGCGGGGTTCTTCTCGCCCGGGTGACTTCTCTGGCACGCTCTTGGAAGCGGAGATCAATACGGGTAGCCAGAGAGATCAGATCTTCCAGGGTTGTAGGTGCATCCCGGCCGGCCAGGTCGTCCTTGATTTTTCCGGATAATCCTTCCCAGAAGGCAGCTACCAAAGCGTCATTGTTCCACTTGAGTTTGGAGGACAGAGTGCGAAACTCGATTGCATACTGTCCCACGGTGAGATTCCCCTGGCGGATTCTCATGAGCGAAGAGGCAGTAGACGAGACACGGCTTGGCTCATCGAACACCTTACGGAAGGTATTCAAAAAGATGGACAGGACTTGAATAGTCGGGTCATTCTTCTCCCAGAGTGGATTCATCCCAGCCAGAGCCCGACCAGTCAGATGAGACATTATAAACGCGATCTTCAAGCGATCAGTCGCTCGCTGCAGAGGTGACAGCTCAAAGTCCGGGGAGCACTGGTTTAGGAATCCGCGACACAAGCTGGGACCACCTCCATACATGGGTGGGGAGGCCAGGTGGGAAGGAGACATGCATGTCAACAATCCCGCAGAGTCGGGGGTTGTTGAGTAGGCCGAATTCTGCAAGGCGTATAGACGGGAATCCACGGACGCCATGTATTTGGCTATGAGTCTCTGAGCCTCATACTGGCGGGAGAGTTCCTTCTGTAGTTCAACAAGTTGGGAGCAGTCAGAGGATCCGGAAGTTTGCATGGATGCCAGACGGGATTCCACGGACTTCATGTGAGCCACTAATCTTGCTTGGGTCTCGCGTTGGCGAGAGAGCTCTTGTTGCAAGTCAGTCAGGGGGTTAGCCTTGATCCCGGCGGAGTCCATGGCCCGAGCAAACTGTTACGCTCACAGAGGAGCGGCGAGCGTCCAGAGGTGGACCCACTGGACCGTGCACCGGACTCCACTGAGAAGACTACCAGCAGCGAACCCTATACAGGGACTGTGCGGTGCCTCCCCAAAGGGCCTAGATGCACGGCAGCCAGGGACCGGTAGTAGGAGTCTCTGTAAGGCCAGGTGTAGCATGGGTGTGACGTCCGCAGCCGGTAGAGCACGGTTATGGCACCGGAGACGTTCACGGCAGGTGGTGTCCACAGTAGGTACGGCACTGATGACGTCCACGGCAGGTATGGCACGGTGACGTCCACTGTAGGTATGACCGGTGACGTCCACAGCGGGAATGGTACAGATGGCACTACGGTGAGACAGAGGATTAGCAACAGGTAGAAGATGCACGGATACAAACAATAGTTCTCAAGGGCCTGGACACTAGTAATGCACTAGTAGGAGCGTTGCTCGGGTGCCTACTGCCAGGGGAGGCGAACTTAAATACCCAAATGGTAACAGGTGGCCTCTGAGGTCACTTCCAGATAATGGGGCGCTACCACTTTACGAAAGGGTGTGGCCTTGCGCGCAGCCTAGAATCACTCACTGCAGATCTGCGTGTGACCGGGAGACAGGAAGAAGCTGCATCAGCCCCTGGAGCAGGACGCCCGACCCGGGAGTGAGCAGGACGCATGGCAGGACCCGAACCAGGAGCAGAGTCTGCAGAGCCTGCAGGGCCATGGGACCGGTAAGAGGAACGACGTCGCTGCCGGGGGCTGGGACCGGGAGTGCACGTGGGAGCCATGCTGGGGCTGGGCAGATGTGAGGGAGAGCACCCCCCTCGGGATCTGGCGGGACCAGGCGCTACACTGATCTTATGTGTTCCGATATTTTGGTTCTGAGGGACCTCGACATACATCCAATGTAATCCTTGTTGCAGGTTGTGCAGGATGCTTTATATATTACGTAGGATGAAGAGCAATTCATGAAAGATTTGATATTGATTATGTCATTATTAGAACTGGTAAAAGAGCGTTTATTCGGCATAAATTTGCACAGGCCATATCGCTGCAGGCCACATTTCTAAGAACCAGTGGTGCTCAGCCAGGTTTTCTTAAATTTCTTAGTACTGTACATGTACATACTGGGTAAAATAAGATTACCTATCGTTTGTGCCCTCCTGGCAACTATATTTATCCCTTGTGAGCGTATAGGAGCTAAGTCTTTGTCTTGCTGTAAAAGAGGGAGAAATTGGAGAAAGATTCTTTTAATTTGAAAAAAAGTCATCACTGAATGGAGTTGAAAAGGTGATGCGATTTTCCTGCTTCCTGTGATTATGACGATCCATCAATAAGTCATTATAAGATCTATTGGCTGTGATAGATAAAGCCCTATTAAGAGTTTGGTCTGTGTAATCTCTCTTTTTTAGCCTTCGTTTGATATGTGTGGCTTCAATAGAAAAAGAAGTGTCAGATGAGCAGAGTCTTTTAGCTCTAAGAAACTCGCCAACAGGTAGGTTCTGCAAGGTATACGGCATATGACAGCTGTTGGCATGGAGTGTGGTGTTGCCACTCACTGGTTTTCTGTATAAAGTTGTATCAATGACTCCTGTAGTGGAGTTACCAAGTAGTTGGATATCTAAAAAAGGTGCATGGTGCGTATGGAGGTTTACCGTGAAACGTAGATTTAGATGGTTATTGTTGAGATAGCAACTCAGTGAAGTAATGAAATCTTGTGGTATGATATTTTCATCCTTTTCACATATCATCAACTGATCATCTATGTAATGGGCATACCAACGAATTTTTGACAAAAAGGGGTTCCGTTTGGTATGGATGTATTGTTCCTCCCAATACGCCATATAGAGGTTCGCCAGAGCACATGAAAAACTCGCCCCCATCGGACATCCAGCAGTCTGAAGATAGAAAACTCCATTGAATTGGAAGAAATTATGTTTGAGGAGGAAACCTGTAACCATAAGGATGAATTCCTTTTGGATATCTTCCAAGGAGCTATATTTCTCCAGATGATAGAATAAAGCCTGCAATGCTTGATCATGGGGGATGCATGAGTATAAAGATATGACATCACTGGTAATCCAGAAGGAATGCTCCGTCCATGTCATTTCTTTGAGGTTCTGTAACAGATTTTTTGTATCCTTAATATACCCTATAGTGCGCTTCATAAGGGGTTGAAGGATATTATCAAGTCAGTCAGACAGAGCCAGTGCTGGCTACTATAGGTCTCAAAGGGGGTGGAAAAATGCCCTTGTGTACTTTAGGGAGACCATGGAGGATGGGGCATGTTGGAGTTTCAACCATGATGTATTCGTATGTCTTTGTTAATACCCCATTCTAAACCCTGCTGAAGTACAGTTTGTAATTTAATAGAAAAAGGTGCAGTGGGGTCGTTGTTTAGCCGTCTGTAGGTGGATTGATCGCTTAACATTGAGATGATTTCTCTTTCATATAAGGTGTTATCAAGAACAACGTCAGACCCACCTTTATCTCCTGGTCGAATAGATATGTAATCATTTTGTTTTAGGTTTTTGAGGGCATGTCTCTCATGTAGGGATAAATTGTCACTGATGTCAGATTTTAAAGAAAGAACTTTACGAATTTCAGTCTCCATGAGATCCTGATACGTATCCATAATGGGTGATCTGGAGGCAATAGGGTAAAAATGTGTTTTTTTTTGTTTTTAAAGGAAGAATTATAGAGACCATTTTGTGAGATTCACTGAGTTCCTGCAAATTTGGTATGGAGACTTGTTCATTTAAATTCAGGTGCAGGGGGACTGGAATGATGTTCTCTTCCTGGATGGTAGATGTGTGTTCCGCTTGTTCTTCCAGTATCGCATGAGCAAAATGTTTTTTCACTGTGAGATTTCTGATGAATTTGTTAACATCTTTCATTGTTTGGAAGAGGTTTGCTCTATTTGGTGCAAAATTAAGTCCTTTTTTTAAGGATGTTTATCTGATCAGTGCTCAGGAGGCAAGCGGAAAGGTTGAGAACAGAAAATTCCAGACAGTCTAATTCGTTTAGTTCCTCCAATATCTGTGCCTCTTGGAGCGCAGATGGTATCGTTCTCCTGTATCGCTTGTGTTTCCGTCCACTTCTGCGCGGTTTGCGGTTTTTGAAAAATTCCACCTGTGCCTAGGAGTTTGCATATCCCTGTTAGATTCACCTGAGCTCACACTGCCTTCGGTGGAATCAAGGTCAGTGGAAGAAAAACAGAGATCTATCATTATGGAGTTGCTG
Source organism: Anomaloglossus baeobatrachus (assembly GCF_048569485.1). Lineage (NCBI taxonomy): Eukaryota > Metazoa > Chordata > Amphibia > Anura > Aromobatidae > Anomaloglossus > Anomaloglossus baeobatrachus. The sequence goes on along the minus strand of NC_134359.1, from coordinate 146,327,597 downwards.
CCCTTGTTTTTACAGAATGGATGTGGTTTTTCTGGTTGTATGCCATGTGAAGACTTGGTTTGATTCATAATCTTTGATGTCACGTCTATATTTGTTTTGTTTCAATTCCATGATATTGGATTCTATTTTGTCAATGGGGTTCTTAAATCTGGTATTCAATTTATCAAAATCAGATTTATCGTATGTCCTTGCTAAATAATCATGTATATCCTTGATTTTGTGGTCTAAGGATGCAAGGCGGGATTCTTCCTCCTTAATGATTAAATCCATCAATTTTAATGAACAGGATGTTAGAATGTTATTCCATGTCATCCATGAAGGTATCATTAAATATGTATGTGGGAGGTTTTTTTATTCTAAGTCCTCTAGGGATCATTTTCTTTTCCACATACTTTTTGAGTGTCATAGAATCCCACCAGGTTTTAAGTCTCTGTGTGGAAATTTTTTCTAAGTCCCAGAAGGTGTGTATATCATCATTCCTTAATCCAGGTTTAGCTTCTGATATTGAACTGAGATTATCAGCAAAGACAGTGTCAACACGTTTCCTCCGCTCCTCGTTATCCAGAAAGGTAGTGGTGTCCATGGTGTGAGAAAAATGAACGCTGGTGAGGTGATTGCGCAGGCGCGAGATTATGGGCGGCACTGAGATTGTCATCAGCAGCGTCATCCAAGTACCCGCCCATAATCTCGTGCCCGCGCTTTTCCCTCTGCCTCCACCGTTATGCGCAAGCGCTAGTCATATGAACCACGTTACCTATTATCACTGGGGAATGCAATTTTTTTAGGAGTTAGGTCAGACAACTGTTCTTAATTAATTTTTGGATGCTGAATCCAGAAATGATCTCAGTTTCTCTCTATCACGTCAAGTTTTTGAACTATAGGATTTTTGTCTTCTCAAAAATATGTAAACTACTGAACCTAAAAAGTGTTGTTTTTTTTTTATATTGATAATTATGACGTATTGGGAGCTGCACACACCTCTCACCACACTGTCTCAGTTGTGACTACTCTTACAAGTTGCCACGTAGCTCTATATGAGTCGAATTGTACTCAGATAACAAGTCTTATTACAGAAATCCGTGCAATTGTGCTTCTATGGCATGTAAGTTGAGGAGGAAAAACTTGACGTGATAGAAAAAAACTGAGTACATTTTTGGAATCAGCATGCCAATTTTAGTATAAATCAGCTCAAAAACCAAACTCAACAGAATTTTTTTTTCAAATTGTTCCCCAGTGTTACCTATCGGTGGTGTGCTACTCCTCCCATCTATTTCCTGCTCCAGGGAAAGTAGGTGACGTGGTTCATATGGCCAACGCTTGCGCATAACGGTGGAGGCAGAGGGAAAAGCGCAGGCACGAGATTATGGGCAGGTACTTGGATGACGCTGCTGATGACAATCACAGCGCCGCCCATAATCTTGCGTCTGCGCAATCACCTCACCAGCGTTCACGCTTTGCACAGTCCCGCGAGAGTGTCACTGGGCATGCGCCAGACCTCGGGAGCACACAGTTATATGGGGCGGCGGCATCATGTATGTAAATGAGCAATGGAGGATGGCGTACAGTGGCAGGGGTGTGAATAACGGACGAAATACAGCCCGCCCCCATGACCATAAAAACACATTTGCATACAAAAAGGTAAGAATTTATAAAGTGTTTATTTTGGTCTCAAAGGGGGCACAGTAGCAAGGGGAACCTTTCTAGAATGCAGCCCAGGAGCCGGAATCTTTTAGTTTAATTGCGAACATTCTGCTGACAGGTTCCCTTTAATGTTCTCAAACAAATATTTGAGGCCTTTACAGAACAGCTGCAGTTATACTAAGACTAAATTATACACAGATGGAATCAATTTACTAATTATGTGACTTCTGGAGGCAATTAGTCACTCAAAATTTTATTTAGGGGTATCCGATTTATGTCGGCTAAATACAAATGCACTTCAGAATTTTCCAATTTATATTTTTAAAATAATTAGAAGACCATGTATGAGTTCATTTACAATTCACAAATACTTGCTACTTTTTGTTATATCACATCAAATTCCTAATAAATACATTTAGCTTTGTGGGTGTAACATGAAATAAATGTGAAAAAGTTAAAACGGTATCAATACTTTTCCAAGGCACTGTATGCACTGTGTTTCTGACTTGGTCTGAGGACATAGGGATATATTCCGATCTATTAAGCCATATTCCTATAGCCGCCATCTTGTCAGGGTACGACCATATCTCTTGTGTGTGACTGGGCCTTGAGGCCTAAAGAGGCTCAATCAGTATGCTAATTAACTTGAGGAAATTGTCTGTTAGCAGTGGGGTGACCAAAGGCAATCTCCTATGATATGGAAATTAGATGAGCTATTAGGCCTTGAGAACAAAAAAAAGGGAAGACCCCCCCTCTGTGACACTGTAGAAGAAGTTACAAACTAATTAGGGGCATCCTGTACACATGAGACAGACAGGCACCAGGAATAAATGTTTAATATCTCATGAGCTGTGCTTCCTATAAACATGTCAAGCAGAAATATCGCATCCAGGCATGCTAACGATTTTAGCACATATTTTATATTAGGTGTGGGACCTCTGTAGATATCCCAAACTTGATATTGGCCCGTGGGGTATCAGCACACTAATCATGTGTCCTGTCATTTGGGAAGATAAAATCATAACTGTAAAAATGAAAGCATTGTCGTCCGCCTACGATATTCCCAGGCAAAGTTATGGCCAAAAATCACTTTGGGATATGATTTCAGACCCAAGACAGGGGTGGGGCAGTGCTCCCCTGTGAGGTCACTAGGTAGGAGGGGACTTGGATGGTAGCCAGTTTGATAAAGACAGGGGGACACATTTTGGTTTGTCTTTAGTCGGGGGCCATGTGTCCGATACACATGTGAGGAAGTCCATGAAACCCTAGTCAAACGGCGCCCCCCTGTAGCCAGACGCATAAGGTAACTGCTTGATCTGTATGCCTGCTTTTGATCCATAACTTACCTGTAAATGTACACATATATATATTGTATTATATATTCATATATTCATTCTGTAAATTCCATATTGTATATATTGTGGTTTCTAGTGTGCCATTTGGTGCGATTAAAATATATGATTTAATCTTGGTTGGGCTGTTCTGTTATCTCGATCCTGAATTCCACGTCTGTGTGCTCAGCATAATAGTTATCGTAATAGATTGGTGGCAGCGAGTTTATGCCAAGGGCCATTGTGAGGCATCCAGTGAGACCTGGGGAGGTTTAGATATATTCCGTCTGCAGAGGTCGGAGGAATATATACCTTACTCTCACCGGGAACCCAATCATCGGCATAGTAGAATAGCGGCCTCCTTGCTTATTGTCGGGCAAGTCCATAATTGGCCTGACTATAAGAGGGGCGCTAGAGAGCGCATCACGTGCTCGGACTGCAGGGTGGTGGAAAGGGGGTGCTGTAACTTCCGCCTCCTACCCCCCTGTTCGTGACTCTTGGTAACTACAATTTCCAAAAGCACCTTGGGCTCCTCATCGCTACAGACTCCTACTCAATTAATGTATTTGCCAGTTACAGGAAAAAAGTCACCACAGGCAACATTTTCTAATGTGATGCTTTAGAAGTGTAAAGGTAAAGCTCTCTAGTCACAAAGAGTAACATGCACCAGGTGGTAGGTGCAGAGTAGGGATAGGCGAACCTGAACTGTAAAGTTCGGGGTAAGTGCCAAACACCTAGTGTCCGTGCACTGACCCAGAACAAGGACTTTTCTGAGTCCATGTTACTGTTTAGATTCGGCCACATGAATTTAGGGGGGGGGGGGAAGGGGATTAACCCCTTCACCCCCAGGTGCCTTGTTTTTTTGCTCCTCTTCTTCCACGAGCCGTAACTTTTTTTTTATTTTTCTGTCAATATTGCCATGTGAGGACTTTTTTTGTGTGGGATGAGTTGTACTTTTAAATGAAACCATGAGTTTTACCATATAGTGTAGTGGAAAGAGGCAAAAAATTCCAAGTGCGAAAAAATTGCAAAACAAGAAAAAAAGTACAATTACATGATTGTTTTGGAGGTATTTTATTCACAGTGTTCACTATATGTTAAAACTTATGTGCGGTGTGATGCCTCAGGTCTGTACGAATTCGTAGATACCAGACATGTATAGGTTTAATTTTATCTAAGGGAATTAAAAAAAAATTCTGAAAATTGTTGAAAAAAAAAAGTGGTACACTTTTTGCGTCATTTTCCGCGACCCCTACCATTCTCGGGATATGGGGCTCAGTGATTGCTCATTTTTATTGGTACCATTTTTGTGCAGATGCTACATTTTGATTGCCTGTTATTGCATTTTGCGCAAAATTTGCAACAACCAATAAACAAATTTTGGCATTCGGAATTTTTTTGCCTTTATGCTGTTTAATGATCAGATTAATTGATTTTATATTTTGATAGATCGGGCATTTCTGAACTCGGCGATACCAAAGATGTATTTTTTATTTTTTTAATTGTTTAATTTTCAATGGTGCTAATGGGTGGTGATTTGAACTTTTAAAACAAAAATAAAACTTAACTTTTTGAAACTGTTTCTACTTTTTTTTATTTCACTAGTCCGCCTAGGGAACTATAAGGATCAGCAGTCTGATCGCTGATTCATTTCTGTTGATCAGAGCTGCCGTGTTCCTGTTAGAGCCACTGCTCTGTCGGCGGTAACAGGAACTACGGCATGATAGTGACAGGAGTTATCACATGACCAGTCACTACCATGGCAACCATTGTCTCTCTGTGATCGTATTACGGGGCCGCCAATGGTGGCGGGGAAAGGCGATTTACCTGACACAGCCATTTAAATTATGCTGTCATATTTCCACAGGTTAGCGGATCCACCCGTGCCTGTTACCCGCACGTCTGCTGTTCAAATCAGCAGACGTGCAGGGATTGCCGCTCATCGCAGCAGCCAGCGGTGATTACCCCTTCATGATTTAGGACGTACCCGTATGTCCTTGGTCGTGAAGGGGTTAAAGCAGGATAATTATATTTAAGAGTGTCCGCGAGGCTGTCACACTGCTTCCGGGTCTGCTCACTAAAGCTTATATTGAATATTCAGTGATTCCCCCAACCACCGTATGTTACAGCATCTGTGATTACTTGCAGTCAGACTGCGAGCATCGATGATTGGTTGTGCTGACAGTAGCTGTCTGGGTCCCCGAAGTGAAAATATAAATAAATTAGAAATAATGGGGGGGTCCCACTAATTTAATACCCAGCCTAGATAAAAGCAGAAAGCTTTAGGCTGCAGTACCCAGCTGTTATCTTAGCTGTGTTTCAAAATACGAGGGACCTCATGCGGCTTTAATTTAAATAAAGAATTATAAAAAAAAGTGTGCGGTCTCATCCCCCTCCAATTCTGATACCCAGCCAAGAAAAAGCAGACAGCTGAGGGCTGGTACCCTTAGCCTGGGGAGGGCCATTGTTATTTGCCCCCCAGCCTAAAAATAGTGTCCCGCAGCTACCCCAGAATTGTTGCACACATCAGATTTCCATTAGATTAGATTTACCAGAATCATCCAGATTGTCCAGGTGAGGTAGCAATCGAGGTAATATAAGGGGTCTAATGACAGCTGTAATTTGTATAAAAAAAACAAAAAAACAAAAATCACAGATGCCATCAAGCCCTTTGTTAGTAATGGATAGGGGTTTATAAGCACACGTTGAGTGTTTCATTGCAGACATTTCTGCACCAAATCTGCATCTCTTGGCTGAAAAACGCATTGAAAATGCATTAAAAACACATTGCGTTTTTGGTGAGCTTTCCTGCCAGGTGATGCAGAATTTGTGCAGAAATATCTGCAACCAAATACTCAATGGGTGCATATCAGCTAATCTAGTAGTTCGTCATGGAGTTCAATGACTTCATCTGAGTTGAGGTCACTGAGTTCACCTCAGGAGAGTTCACCTAAGAACACAGCTGGGGTACCATGGGAACTGATAGCTTTGATCTCAGGTGAACTCACTGACATAGCCGCTCATAGCTGCGGATCAGTCAGTGTGTACCAACGGCCACAGTGAGCAGTTGTGCTTTCCAATATGACCATGCACTGAAGCCCAAGGATGTTGCAGAGTCGGGATCGTCATGGGACCTTGTGTGGATTACGCCAAACTGCAGAGGTACTTTAAGGGTTAATATATTGGAGAAAGGAGGGGTGTTGTAAATAAAGGATTATTTTCTGTGTTTTGTGTTTCTCTTCTTTTTACTTACATAATTAGTAATGGGGGGTCTCAGACGTCTACCCATTACTAATCCATGCTGAAAGAATTGACATGCTGAAGATTATTTTCTGCACCAAATCTGGAAGGAGAAAATACGCAATGCTGGCATCAAAATTTGCTTTCAGCTTTGTGACAACTCTGCACACAAAACCCCCCACATAAAAAATGCACCGTGTGGACACAGCCTTACTCTGCCTATGCATATGATAGGGTTAAAGGCAACATCCGACTACTGTCTAGGCACTGTAGCTGGAAGAGGGGGCAGGAAGGCAAGATTTCAAACATAACTCCCATATGGCTCTTTCACTATATCAATGCGGATAAGACACGTGCAACTCTGAGTGCAGATGAAATGAGCTTGTTAGGCCTCAGAGCTTGTGAGGTGCAGAAGCCCTAATCAGTGTGAGGATAAGGGGTGCTGGATAGCACTTATTGATTGCTGAGAAAACAGAGACTGTCATCCCTGTGCATGTGCCCCCTTGTGGTGAAGACAGAAACAATACAGTGGTTGTATAGCAGTACAATGAGGAAGAACGGAGCATGCGCCACCTGTGAGTGATTAACTACTGGAGGATATATCCAGCAATAACAGATTAAACAAAAAAGCAGGAATAAAATGCATGGTGCATTTGTTGTGTATTTGCAAAAATTAATAAATTTTAGGTATAGAATACACAGAGCCACTAATGTGAAGTTGGGAATACCCCTTCTTAATGTGTACCTCCTACACAAAATTGTAGCTGCCGCCTAGGTTCTGGTGTTCAGCCAAGGGCTCATTCCGTTTGTCCTGGTCAGTTCTATTTTTTTGCAGACCTACTGACAATACCATGTTTTCAATGTGTTTTGTGTAGGATTGGAGGGCACACGGAAGTGCTTCCGTGTGCCATCCGTGCCTGTATGTCCGTTCCATTATCATAGATAAAAGGGCTGTGGAAGAGAAAGCGCAATAGGGTCTTACCCAGGTGATGGGAGGGTGAAAGAAAGTGTTACACTCACCTATAATGGTTGTGCCAGTCACAACCACTATGCACGCATATGAGAATCCAAGTCCGGCACCAGTCCCAAGATTGGCTGATAGAGAGTGGAAGAGGAAAAGGGTTGTAGTCCGCGCCAAGGACTCAGAGGATTCAATGGAGATTTATGCTTCTTTTATTGGCATGCACATGTCTACGCGTTTCAGGAGTCACAGCTCCCTTCGTCAGGACAGCAAGCAAGGAACATTAAATCGTTCCTTGCTTGCTGTCCTGACGAAGGGAGCTGTGACTCCTGAAACGCGTAGACATGTGCATGCCAATAAAAGAAGCATAAATCTCCATTGAATCTTCTGAGTCCTTGGCGCGGATTACAACCCTTTTCCTCATCCACTCTCTGTTATCGTTCCATTATCATGGAACATGTCCTATTCTGTTCTGCAAAATGCAGACCGTGACAATAAAAGTCAATGGGTCTGCAAAATATAAGGAAGCAATTCCGTGTGGCTTCAGTATATAGGTGCCTCTGTCAGCCCTGCAGCAGCTGACACAGCAGTATGAGCGCCGCTGCAGGGATGATGAGAGAGTGGACGTCATGAGGTTAGCTAAGTTCATTACCTGATTACGTTGATGACCTCCGCCAGCTGAACTCGTGACGTCAGTGCTCGTTGCAGAGTTCCATGGTCCGCCGCATTGTCACATCAGGTCTCGCAGGCAGCCCGAGGCTGGGACTAGCGGTGACGTCATGGGCTCCCGCGATACTTCGTGTGAGAACGCGGTGGCCATGGAACTCAGTGACGAGTGCTGATGTCACAAGTTCAGAGATAAACTGAGCTAATCTCATGACGTCTGCGCTTGTCATTCCCTGCAATGACCTGGCCTGATCGAATGATGTTCCTCAGGTCACTGCACTGCTCTCTCAGCCAATTGGGAACATTCTGTTCTTCATTGACAGAGTGAGCATAGATCATCGTGGGACCCCTTATTGGATTACGCTGGACCCAAATTTGTTTTTTCTTTTCAATAAATTGGTGAAAGAGGGAATGTGTTTGGGAGTGTTTTTCAAATAAAGTTTTTTTGTTTTTTTTTTCTTTTTACTACTGACTGGATTAGTAATGTCAGGTATCTGATCGATGTCGTGACATCACTAATGCCAGGTGACATTACACAGCTGGTATCAACCCCATATATTACCCAGTTAGCCACCGCCCAAGGGCAACGGGATGATCCGGGGTGAAGTGCCAAGATTGGCACATCTAATGGATGTGCCACTTCTGGGAAAGCTGGGGTTTATTTTTAGGCTGGGGAGGGTTCAATAACCGTGGACCTCCCTAGACTGAGAATACCAGGCCACAGTTGTTTGCTTTACCTTGGCTGGTAATCCAATTTGGGGGATCCCACATTTTTTGTTTTATTTATTTTAAATGTGTGGGGTGCCCTCTGTTTTGGATTACCAGCCAAGGTGAAGCTGCCAGCTGCGGTCTGCAGCCTGCCGCTGTCTGCTTCACCTTAGCTACATAAAAATAAGGGGTGACCCCACGTCATTTTTTGTGGAAAATAATGAAGTTGTGGCTAAAAACAAGGTTAAAACACCCTTTAGTGCTACATGAAAGGCATGAAAGGCATGAAAGGGTGCAAGATTACAAAATGCAGAGGAGTGGGACATTGTATGTCTTTCTATCTATCAATCTATCCATCCCTCTATCCAGCTATTATTTATCTATTATCTATCTATCCAGCTATATGTCACGCGTAAAGGCCGCTACCCAGGGACAGGGGACTACTGTGACTCTGTACGCTGGAGTACCCTGACTTGCCCTCAAGCCACAGGTACACTTAAAGGTAGAAAGGTGTGACCCTCCGACCTGTCCTTGGCTCCTACCCAGACCCTGCTCTAGAGACCCCCTACCTGTGACCCCCAACCTATTCAGCGGGACACCTCCAGGGGACAGCACCAAAATAAAATAGAAATAACAAAACTACAAACAAATCTACAAAATCGCTTCTGCAAACTACTCCTTGTTTGCAGAAGGCTACTGGAACTGAGATATGGTACGACCACACACACACACACACACACACACACACACACACACACACACACACACACACACAGGCTCTCTCTGTAAACGGAGGAGAGAAAATAATCAGCACTGTGTGAAGGATGCTGGGACTTTTTAAAGGCCCAGCCTAATTAGAAACTTAGCGCACCTGAGGGACTGCCTCTAACCGAACTTGCAAAAGAAGCATTAACCCCTCAGATGCTAAAAGGAAAAAATGTCCGTTTAAATGAGGATGAGTCTTGCTGGAGAGAGACCAGCGTGACACTATCTTTCTAGCTTTTGACTGTATGTAACCCTCCTTCCGTGCTTTTTTTTTTTGCGGTCCACAAAAAACCTGGAAAGCACACTGATGTAAAATGGACCGTATACGGAACGGATGTGGTTGTCACGCGGATGCATATAAGGAAAAACTGGACATTTTTTTTTATAGACCACAAAAACTGGATGGTTGTGTGAATTTACCGAGAGTCAACGACTCTTGTATGAACCATATTTTTGAACTGTGTCAAGGAGAAGGAGCAGCCACTCACTTTTATGAAGACTTTGTAATTAATCAGCATTAAGTAGAGATACAAATACCTTGCTTCCTTGCCATGATCACCAATAACTCTGTCATCCCGTCCAAGGTTTCTGGAAGAGATACGTCCCATTTCTATACTTAATTCTTCAAGGAGGCCTCTGTAGCCATCTCTGTTGAACCTTACTCTGTGACGGGAATATCCAGCAAGTTGTTCATCTGCTCCAATACCTGTGAGTACCACCTATTTAAAGAATAATAAGAGGGGGAAGTGAGGAAATTTGGGATTTCAGTTACTGTATTTGCTCTATCTATATATATAATTGCCTTATTCTGTCTGTCTGTCTGTCTGTCTGTCATGCTCCGAAATTGTGTCCTTACGGTGACACAAAGCTGATTGGCCGCTGGGCTCGCCATGGCCCCGCCCCCCCACACGGATTGGCCTCTCGCCCCGGCTCTCTGCAGGCCCCGCCCCCCTCACGCAATGCACGCTCGCTGTGGCCCAACTGACACGGGGCTCCGATTCCCAGGTGAGTACACACACACACATCAGATCACACACACCTCACACACACCTCACACACACCTCACACATCACATCCACACATCACAACATGCTGGGATATCGCTTGCTTCTACACCGGCTCCGTCAGGATCCCGGCAGCGCCAGACATAACCTTGCGATGCTGGGATCTTAACGGAGGCCGTGAAAGCTGGTAACCATTATACACATCGGGTAACTAAGGTCCCTTAGTTACCCGATGTGTATCATAGTTACCAGTGTACACCGGCTCCCACTCACTCTCACACACACCTCACACACACATCACATCGCATCCACACATCAAGGTCCTGCAGCTGCGGAACATACATAACATAACAGCACACACATAACAGCACACACATACACACACACAAATCAGATCACACTCACTCACACACACACATCACATCGCATCCACATACTCACAACATCCTGGGATATCGCTTGCTTCTCGGCGGCGATATTGTGCTGTGAGCTTCCAGGACCTGCGGGAGGATCACATGGCCAGAAGCATGTGATATCCCCGGATGTTGTGAGTATCAGCGCGTATGTGCAATATCGTCAGTGTCTGTGTGTGTGAGTGTATGCGATCGGGTGTGTGTGAGTGGATGCGATCGGGTGTGTGTGTGAGTGGATGCGATCGGTTGTGTGTGTGAGTGGATGCGATCGGTTGTGTGTGTGAGTGGATGCGATCGGTTGTGTGTGTGAGTGGATGCGATCGGTTGTGTGTGTGAGTGGATGCGATCGGTTGTGTGTGTGAGTGGATGCGATCGGTTGTGTGTGTGAGTGGATGCGATCGGTTGTGTGTGTGAGTGGATGCGATCGGTTGTGTGGGTGAGTGGATGCGATCGGTTGTGTGGGTGAGTGGATGCGATCGGTTGTGTGGGTGAGTGGATGCGATCGGTTGTGTGGGTGAGTGGATGCGATCGGTTGTGTGGGTGAGTGGATGCGATCGGGTGTGGGTGAGTGTCGGCAGAGGAGCACGGCGTGCTGGAGGAGGCTGGGAGCAGAGAGGCTGATCTTGGGGAAGGCTGGGAGGGGGAGGCTGATGCTGAGGGAGGCTGGAAGGAGAGAGGCTGAGCAAACGTGCTCCATCCGCCATACTGCGCACTCCCCATCGTGCTGCATCCCCCATGCTGCGCACTCCCAAACGTGGTCCATCCGCCATGCTGCGCACTCCCAAACGTGGTCCATCCGCCATGCTGCGCACTCCCAAACGTGCTCCATCCGCCATACTGCGCACTCCCAAACGTGCTCCATCCGCCATACTGCGCACTCCCCATCGTGCACCATCCGGCATGCTGCGCACTCCCAAGCGGATGGAGCATGATGGGGGGTGCGCAGCATGGCGGATGGAGCACGTTTGGGAGTGCGCAGCATGGCGGATGGAGCACGTTTGGGAGTGCGCAGCATGACGGATGGAGCACGTTTGGGAGTGCGCAGCATGACGGATGGAGCACGTTTGGGAGTGCGCAGCATGACGGATGGTGCACGATGGGGAGTGCGCAGTATGGCGGATGGAGCACGTTTGGGAGTGCGCAGTATGGCGGATGGAGCACGTTTGGGAGTGCGCAGCATGGCGGATGGAGCACGTTTGGGAGTGCGCAGCATGGCGGATGGACCACGTTTGGGAGTGCGCAGCATGGCGGATGGAGCACGTTTGGGAGTGCGCAGCATGGCGGATGGAGCACGTTTGGGAGTGCGCAGCATGGCGGATGGAGCACGTTTGGGAGTGCGCAGCATGGCGGATGGACCACGTTTGAGAGTGCGCAGCATGGCGGATGGAGCACGTTTGGGAGTGCGCAGCATGCCGGATGGAGCACGATGGGGAGTGCGCAGCATGGCGGATGGAGCACGATGGGGAGTGCGCAGCATGGCGGATGGAGCACGTTTGGGAGTGCGCAGCATGGCGGATGGAGCACGTTTGGGAGTGCGCAGCATGGCGGATGGAGCACGTTTGGGAGTGCGCAGCATGGCGGATGGACCACGTTTGGGAGTGCGCAGCATGGCGGATGGAGCATGATAGGGGGTGCGCAGCATGGCGGATGGAGCACGTTTGGGAGTGCGCAGCATGGCGGATGGACCACGTTTGGGAGTGCGCAGTATGGCGGATGGAGCACGTTTGGGAGTGCGCAGCATGGCGGATGGAGCACGTTTGGGAGTGTGCAGCATGGCGGATGGACCACGTTTGGGAGTGCGCAGCATGGCGGATGGAGCACGTTTGGGAGTGCGCAGCATGGCGGATAGAGCACGTTTGGGAGTGCGCAGCATGGCGGATGGAGCACGTTTGGGAGTGCGCAGCATGGCGGATGGAGCACGTTTGGGAGTGTGCAGCATGCCGGATGGTGCACGATGGGGAGTGCGCAGTATGGCGGATGGAGCACGATGGGGAGTGCGCAGCATGGCGGATGGAGCACGTTTGGGAGTGCGCAGCATGGCGGATGGAGCACGTTTGGGAGTGCGCAGCATGGCGGATGGACCACGTTTGGGAGTGCGCAGCATGGCGGATGGACCACGTTTGGGAGTGCGCAGCATGGCGGATGGAGCACGTTTGGGAGTGCGCAGCATGGCGGATGGAGCATGATAGGGGGTGCGCAGCATGGCGGATGGAGCACGTTTGGGAGTGCGCAGCATGGCGGATGGAGCACGTTTGGGAGTGTGCAGCATGGCGGATAGAGCACGATGGGGAGTGCGCAGCATGGCGGATGGAGCACGTTTGGGAGTGCGCAGCATGGGGGATGCAGCACGATGGGGAGTGCGCAGTATGGCGGATGGAGCACGTTTGGGAGTGCGCAGCATGGCGGATGGACCACGTTTGGGAGTGCGCAGCATGGCGGATGGAGCACGTTTGGGAGTGCGCAGCATGGGGGATGCAGCACGATGGGGGGTGCGCAGCATGGGGGATGGAGCACGATGGGAGGTGCACACCTCCCCCCAACACACACACACACGCGCACTGCACAACACACACACACTAGGAATCACAAACAACGCCCTACACAGACACCCACACACACAGACAACGCTGCACACACAAATATACGCACATACTGCACAACACACACATTGCTCAAAACATACCTCCCCCCAAAACACACCACACCCACACAAACCGCACAACACACACACAACGCTACAGACACACAGCGCTCCACAAACAACGCAACACACGCAACACACATACAACACCGCTCTCACCCCCCGCGACACTCAGAACATGTACAGCGCCCTACACAAACACTTGGTAACTACACACAACAACATCTATATATATATCTATATATATATCTATATATATATATATATATATATATATATATATATATAAACAAAAATCATACATGAACTACACAATACGTAAATTCTAGAATACCCGATGCGTAGAATCGGGCCACCTTCTAGTGATAAATAAGTGAGTAAAAGTCATAAATTGGATAAGATAAGCTTTCTTATAGCATGGTAGCATATTTTTGCAATCCCACCAACTCTTTCTCACCCTATTGTATAGGACAGTGAATACAATCCCCATACATACACGACTTAGGCTATGTGCGCACTGGAAAATGGAATTTTCTCAAGAAAATTCCGCAGGCATTGAAAGATTACCGCACCCGCGGTAAAAAAACGAGACAAACCGCACCCGAAAACCGCATGCGGTTTGCCGCGGTTTTACCACGGTATTGTTCGCGGTATTGCCGCGTGCGGTTTGGTACATGTGTTTTAGTGCATTCAATGCAATAAAGCACATTGAAAAAAAAAAATAATTTCCTTCTGAGATAGATAGCAGATAGATAAATAAATAGACAGATAGAAGAATAGATAGAGGGATAGATAGATAAGATAGAGGACAGATCGCTGCATTTCTCACGGTCGGTAGTGAGTTCACAATGCCTTGTGGTTACCTCTGCTGTCTCGCTGCGAGGCTGCATTCAGCCTGTGTCAGTCGCGGCTGGATGTAAGCAGCACAGGACCTGTGAATTACGTCGGAGCTTTGTTTCGGGGGGGTTAATAAACGGGTGAACAAGGCTTTTTTGTGTTTTATTTAAAATAAAGGATTTTTCGCTGTGTTTTTTCACTTTACTTACGGGTTGATCATGTCAGCTGTCACATAGACGCTGCCATGATCAAGCCAGGACTTAGTGGGAGCGATCCGCCGCCTTTAACTCCTTATTACCTGGATCGCCACTGCATCACGGCATCTAGAAGAGCTGGGGACACTCCGGTCCTGTCGCATAATGCATGCGACAGTCCCGGGGCAGCTGCGGCTGATATTCTCGGCTGCGGGAGGTGGGAGGGAGGCGGGGGGACATTAACACTACCCCTCTCCCTCCCCAGCCTGAGAATACCGGGCCGCCGCTGTGTGCTTACCTCGGCTGGACGATAAATATACAGCGGAGCCCACGTGTTTTTTTTTCTATATTTCCGTTTGATTTCTATGTGCATTCTATATGTCTGTGTCTGTGTGTGAGTGTGATGTGTGCGTGTTCTATGTCTGTGGTGTGTGTGATGTGTGTGTGTGTGTGTGTGTTTACTCTCTGCTCTTCTTCTTCCTGTCATAATGACATCACTTCCCTGCAAACCGCAGGCAGCGATGTACATTACCGCAGGTAAACCGTGAAATACCGGAGGGAATAATGCAGGAAAAGGCAATGAACCGCACAGAATTTGCTGCCTGTGGGATTTCATGATTACATTGCAGTCAATGGAGTGAAATCCCGCAGCGACGTGCGGAAAAGAAGTGACATGCAATTGTTTTTGCTGCGGGAATCCCGCAGCAAAACATGCAGCTGTCAAAATCCGCCTAGTGCGCACAGCATTTTTTTTTCCCATAGGTTTTGCTGGTGATTCACTGCAGACATGTTATGAACATTTTCTGCAGCGAAACTTGCAGCAAAACCGCAGGAAATCCGCGGAAAAAAACGGCAAGTGCGCACAGGGCCTTAAGCTCCAACAATACCAGCCGAATCAACTGACAATGTGATGTTTAGGAGGTATCCCAACACTGATAAATTATGTCGGATTCTGAATTTTAAAGCTATATGCACAAAATTTTGCTGTAAATTGATTGTTGGCAGGAAAAAAACTAAAATATGCATTTTTGTTACAAACTTTTCCCCTCATATGTGAAGTGCGCAAGAACTGACACGCTGCAGATTTGAATCTGCTGCATCTTTGCAAGGAAGAAATAAGCAACGTGTGCATGAGACATCAGAAATCTTATTCACTTTACTGTGTACACAGCCTAACACCCAATCAACTCTTAGGGTACCTTCACACTTAGCGATGCAGCAGCGATCCGACCAGCGATCTGACCTGGTCAGGATCGCTGCTGCATCGCTACATGGTCGCTGGTGAGCTGTCAAACAGGCAGATCTCACCAGCGACCAGTGAACAGCCCCCAGCCAGCAGCGACGTGCAAGCGACGCTGCGCTTCCACGGAGCCGCCGTCTGGAAGCTGCGGAGACTGGTAACTAAGGTAAACATCGGGTATGGTTACCCGATGTTTACATTAGTTACCAGCGCACACCGCTTAGCTGTGTGTGCAGGGAGCAGGGAGCCGCGCACACTGAACGCTGGCTCCTTGCTCTCCTAGCTACAGTACACATCGGGTTAATTAACCCGATATGTAATGCAGCTACATGTGCAGAGAGCAGGGAGCCGCGCACACTGCTTAGCGCTGGCTCCTTGCTCTCCTAGCTGCTGTACACATCGGGTTAATTAACCCGATGTGTACAGCAGCTACATGTGCAGAGAGCCGGAGCCGGCAGCACAGGCAGCGTGAGAGCTGCAGAGGCTGGTAACTAAGGTAAATATCGGGTAACCACCTTGGTTACCCGATGTTTATCTTGGTTACAAGCTTACCTCAGCTGTCAGACGCCGGCTCCTACTCCCTGCTCGCTTCATTTGTCGCTCTCTCGCTGTCACACACAGCGATCTGTGTGTCACAGTGGGAGAGCGCCTTTGAAGAAAACGAACCAGGGCTGTGTGTAACGAGCAGCGATCTCGCAGCAGGGGCCAGATCGCTGCTCATTGTCACACACAGCGAGATCGCTAATGAGGTCACTGCTGCGTCACAAAAAGCGTGACTCATCAGCGATCTCGGCAGTGAGCTCGCTGTGTGTGAAGCACCCCTTACTATTCAGGAGAAAAGCTGCTGCCAGGACTTTTTCTGCACTCACCTTTGAAAACACACAAGCGTGCGGCTAAGGCAAATGATCATGGGAATAGAGGCGGGGTGTGGGATTGGGGGGGTGGGTGTGGGGGGGGGAAGTCTGCAATCAAAGCCAATCATGAGGCTGACAAGTTTCTAAAGTGTTCGGGGGCCTCTAATGCTACAAGGCAGTCATGGTGTGCCCACAGGAATATGATTGGACGATCACTTACAGGTGCAGCTGAACTGTAATCACCTGAATTGAAAACACCTTAAAAATTGGTGTCCGCACAAAAAAAAACAAACCCAAAAAACTCTGGGGTAGGCAGTCACAATCAATTCTAACACAATCGTTACACCCCAGGAATGGTAGCTCTATCAGTAAGGGTACTTTCACACCTCCGGTTTTTCTTCTGCGGCACAATCCGGCACTTTGCAGGAAAATCGCAACCGGTTTTTTTTTGCTGCCGGTTGCGATTTTCCTGCATAGACTTTAATTAGTGCCGCATTGTGCTGCATGGCCTTGCGTTCCATCCGGTTTTTGCCGCATGCGGCAGATTTAGCCGATGCGGCGGCCGGATGGAACGTTGCCTGGCACGTTTTTTCGTGCGGCAAAAAAACCGCATCGCGCCGCATTCGGCCGATGCGGCGCATCTCTCAATGCATGCCTATGGCGGCCGGATGCGGCGCGATGCGGCAAATACCGCATTCGGCCGCCGCATGCGGTTTTTGCCACTGCGCATGCTCAGTAGCATGCCGCAAGCGGCAAAAACCGGGCGGGCCGCATGGGAAAAACTTATGCAAAGGATGCGGTGTTTTCACCGCATCCGTTGCATAGCTTGCACAGCCGGATTGAGCCGCAGGGCTCAAGCCGGATGTGTGAAAGTAGCCTAAGTGGCAGGAGCTGGCTGTACTATACAATCAAGCTTCTACTGCACCATTGGACCCATGTAACGCCTGCCTGGAGCCACAGACTCAGACTGTCTGTAAAGGGAGGCTAGAGGAAAGCCGCTCACCAAGCAGGACCCCGAGAACTCTGCAACCCTTTAATCCCTATACAGGGATTTGGAATTACACAGAGCCCCAGAGATCACCACCTGTGGTAGGCGTAGTCCGTGGTAGTCAGGCAGGGTCAAAAACCAGTAGATGCAATACAGGAACAGAATCGGCAGGCAAGGGAATAATGAGGAAACAAACCAGAGGTCAAATCTGGGACTGACAGCAAGGTACAAAAACGACAGGCTGGAGGGTAGTCAGAAAATAAGCAGGGGTCAGCGCACAGAAATTACTATACAAACACAACAGGAACCAGGAATACAATACTATCTCTGGTGGTGGCCAGCAGACAGGAGGGGGAATAAGAAGGGTGTAGAGTCTTCCAATTTGTTGTAGCTGAATGATGGTAACAGCAGCTGGAAGACACACGCCACCTAAAGTCAGCCAGTGGTACTGCAGATCCCATGAAAACCCAGCCCAGTGGATGAGCTGAGCCTGCGCCCACCAGCGCCGCTGGCATCGACTCCTCTCCCACCACCAGCACTATCCATGGCAGGAACACAGCGTCGCCTGGTGATTGAAGCAGAAGTCGATGGAGCAGACTCCGGTGGGAGCATTTTAACAGCTTGGAGGCAGCAGTCACTCGATATCATGGAATGAAAGGAGTTAGAGCAGTGTTCCCCAACTCCAGTCCTCAGGAGCCACCAACCGTGCACATTTTCAGGATTTCCTTATTGCACAGGTTACAATAACATGCACACATGATCATTCCAACACCTGTGCAATGCTAAGGAAATTCTGAAAACATACAATGACCGTGGCCCATGAGGAATGGAGTTGAGGGAACACAGAGTTAGAGGAAAAGTCTTCCTACCGTCATCAGAATCTCATAAGGATGTGGAATTGGGGTGTTGTGACTGCTTGACATGTCAGCTAGATGCCTAAAAGATCTCAAGGTCTGCCACCTCACTACTCCTAGCACTTATCCTCTTTCTGAATGACAGAAAACAACATCTTGGGAAGGTGAACTCGTGTTTCCAATAGGTAATGTAACTATGACAAACACCAGAATTGCATTATTTTTTGGTAATCTCACCTACCTTAAAAAAAAAAATAAAAAAATGAAATAAGCATTGAAAGCATCTTACGTGCACAAAGTTGTCATGCATTAATAATAAAATTTAAAAAGCCCTAACTGCTCAAAAACGGCCTTAAGGGTCCATCAACTGGAAATAAAGAAAAAAAAAAAATATATATCTTCCGGGTCTGGGAAAATTGTGACAAAATTGGGGGGGGGGGGGGTGAGAAGAAGCATGAAACCTACCACGTTTCTAGGTCATTTTTATGCACAATGAATCCTTTAAAAAAAAAATAAATAAATAATGGTGGAATAGCATTTTTTTTCCCCACCATTTCATCCCACTAGGAGTTGGTGTTGTTTCAATCAATTGTTTCTAATACAAAATGAAATGTGCTCTTTGTATATAATCTTTATTGAGAATGTTTCAAAAGGTAGTAACAAATTAACGCAATAATAGTACAATATAAACACGTAAATAGGAGGGGAATGGGAAGGAGGGAGGATGGGGAAACATAAATGAGGAAAGTTGGGGAGGGGAAGGGAAAAAAGTCCTGTCTATATCTTGGGTATATGGGGTATATACGTTATCTATGTGCGGGGAGACCAGCTAACCAAGAGTGCCCTGATAGTATAGGAAAACAAGTTAATTGCCGATTTATGAGAGTTTTGGTAAAGAGTCCATTTGTTCCATAATTCCAGTCATTTTTTATTCTGGGAGTAAAATAACTGAATTTCTCAAGGCTACCAATGGAATTTGATTAGTTTAACCAGTCGAGTAAAGCAGGCATATATTTATCTTTCCAATGTCTTGCTATAGAGATTTTAGCTTCGTTACAGAGGTGGGGGACTATAGATTGTTTAAAATGATGATGATTCGGGATATCTAGATTGAGTACAATGAAGTCTGGGTCAGTTTAATTTCAGTAATGACAGCTTTTTCAATGAGGGGTTTCATTTCCACCAAATTTTCTTTAAAACAACACCAGATGTGGGGGGGGGGATACTATTTCTTGGTTACATCTCCCGCAGTTTGTAGAGTGGGATTTATCCATTTTATGCAAAATGTCTGGGGTTTTGTACCACCTTGAAATAATCTTATAGTTGAGTTCTTGGTATTCAGAAGATATTGAAAGGAAGTGGGCAATTCTTTAGTATGACTTATTTAAATCAGGATTAAAATAAATATTTACGGTAATTCAGTTTCCCATTGTTTAATAAATGGAGTCTCTAAAGTACAATATAAAGCTTTTTTGATATCCATTTCCCTTTTAAAAATAATTTTTGAAAAGCAGAGTTGGATGTTGGATGTCTGGCAAGTACTTCAGTTCTTTTAAACAAATTTTTTGGATGTCTGGCAGACAGCAAGCAGTCAGGTCTTGAAGGATTTTAGTCTATTTATCTTTTAAAGTTATACTACTGAAAACGCATTTTATCCTATCGATATCAACAACCTTATTGTACTGTATATGTGAAGTGACTTATTGGTATATCAAAGGCTTTCTGATGATTTAATTTTCTTTTTTAAAGATCTGCATCTGTTTGAGAAGTATATTAACCCCTTAACGACCGCCGATACGCCTTTTAACGGAGACAAATTAGGGTACTTCTTCCGATCCGCCGCTTTTTAACGGCGGTCGGAAAAAAGGGTCTAGCGCCCCCCAGAGTCAGAAAATTTCCGGGGTCTTAGCTGCCGGGGGTAGCTGAGACCCTGGAGATCATGATTCTGGCCGGTTTTTCCGGTCCCCGCTCACCTGATGACCTGTATACACCGTATACCGGTCATCAGGTTACAGTAAATGACCGCGCCGGTAAAAAATCATTTATCTCCCATCTGGCATAAACAAACATGTCAGAAGGGAGATAAATCTTATCCCCCGGTCCTCTCCGGTCCCCCGGTGTCGCTAAAGTGTCCCCCCCACCCCCCTTCCTCCCGAAAATCTAACATGGCGCTGCACATACCGGCGCGCACAGCAGCGCGCCGGCCGCATTTCCCCCTTTCCTATGGTTTCTGTCGCATGTGCTATGACACATACGACAGAAACCTGCTCCCCAGGCCCTGCCAGGTCACCCCCTACTCCCACCCCGGTGTTCCCCGGTGTCCCCCGTACCTGTGGGAGCGCTGATCCCCCGCGGCCCCCTCCTCCGGCTCCTTCTCAGCAGACGCCGGTCACACGTGCAGAGCGCGGCTGTCAGCTTCCTGTGTCTGTGACTCAGACGCTGGCTGCTGCTGCTGCTGCTGCTGCTTGCACAGTCTGTAGCTGTGACCCGGGGAGGGTGGGTGAAAATTCTTTACACCCACTCTCCTCAAATGGAGGGTCTGCACTTCTAGAAAATGGGGGATACGTTCCCTGAACGTGCCCCCCATATTCTAGAAGGTCCAGAATCGCTGCGGGACTTTCACAATGGATTACAGCAGGGACTTGATTTTTTTTTTTCTTTTCAATAAATTGTCCAAAAGAGGGAATGTTTTTGGGGAGTGTTTTTTCAAATAAATTTTTTTTTTGTTGTCAATTTTTTTTTATTATTACTGTCAATTAGTTATGTCTGGTATCAAATAGACGCTGTGACATAACTAATTGCTGGGCTTGATTCCAGGTGACATTACACACCTGGTATCAACCCCATTTATTACCCCGTTAGCCAACGCACCAGGGCACGGGATGAGTTGGGGCGAAGCGCCAGGATTGGCGCATCTGATGGATGCGCCACTTCTGGGGCGGCTGCAGCCTGCTATTTTTAGGCTGGGAAGAGTCCAATAACCATGGCTCTTCCCACCCTGAGAATACCAGACCCCAGCTGTCAGCTTCACCTTGACTGGTGATCTAATTTGGGGGGACCCCACGTTTGTTTTTTTTTTTTAATTATTTATTTATAAATAATTAAAAAAAAAAAAAACAGCTTGGGGAGCCCTCCAAATTGATCACCAGCCAAGGTGAAGCTGTCAGCTGTGGTTTGCAGGCTACAGCTGTCTGCTTTACCCTAGCTGGCTATCAAAAATAGGGGGGACCCCACGTCATTTATTTTAATTATTTTTTTTTCTTTTTGGGCTAAATACAAGGCTAGGCACCCTTTAGTGCCACATGAAAGGCACTAAAGGGCGCCAGCTTAGAATATGCAGGGGGGTGGGACGTTATATATGTTTGACATCTATCCATTCATCCATTGTAGCATTTTAGGCTATGTGCCCACAATCAGGGTTTGCAGCGTTTTGGGCGCAGAGTGTTTTCCCTGCGTCCATAACGCTGCGTTGTGCAGTAGAAGCACAGTGGAAGGATTTTTAGAAATCCCGTGCCCACTGTGCTTCTTTTCTCCGCAGCATAAACCGACCTGTGGCGCAGCTTCCCGAGCCTCAGCATGTCAATTTATGCTGCGGAGATGAGTGTGCTCTGCAGGTAGAATAGAACTAAAGTCCACAGCAGCATGAACCCAAATCGTGGGCATGGGCAGCTGCGTTCTCCCGTGGACAACACTCACATCTCTGTAGGAAGGCTGACACTGTGTACTGGACGCCGTGTCGCTGGACCATGGCCACATAGCCTAAAAGTGAGAAATTTTTTGCTACAGCAACATTTTTGTGAAGTACCTGTGGATTCAAAATGCTTACTATACTCCTGAATAAAATCCTTGAGGGGTCCAGTTTCCAAAATGGAGTCACTTGTGGGGGGTTTCTAATGTATAGGTAACCAAGAGGCCCTGCTAATGTGACATGGTGCGCGCAATTTATTTCAACTTTTCCAAAATTCAAATGGTGCTCCTTCCATTCCAAGCCCTCCCATATATCCAAACAGAGGTTTTTGGCCACATATGGGGTATCCCTGCGCTCACAAGAAATTGGATAACAACCTGTGGGGTCCACGTTTTGTTGTTGCCTCTTGAAAAAGTGAGAAATGTGATGCTAAAGAAACATTTTTGTGAAAAAAAATGAAAATTTTCAATATGGCAACCTAAGCTTATCAAATTCTGTGTTCGTGGATTCAAAATGCTCAATATACACCTAGATAAAAGCCTTGAGGTTTCTTGATTCCAGAATGGGGTCACTTGTGGGGGGCCTCCACTGTTTAGGCACTTTAGGGGCTTTCCAAATGCGACATAGCGTCCACTAATTATTCCAGCCAAATGTTCAGTCAAATGGCGCTCCTTCCCTTCCAAGACCTGCCGTGTGCCCAAACAGTTGATTTCCACCACATATAAGATATCACCAAACTCAGGAGAAATTGTAGAATACATTTCAAGGTGATTTTTTTCCTGTTACCCTTGTGAAAAAAAGCTACCTGGTTGAAGTAACAATTTTGTGGTAAAATTTTATTTTTTTATTTTCATAGCTCAACCTTATAAACTTCTGTGAAGCACCTGGGGGTTCAGGGTACTCACCAAACATCTAGATAAATTCCTTGAGGGGCCTATTTTCCAAAATGGAGTCACTTGGGGGGGTTTCTGCTGTTTAGGTACCTTAGGGGTCCTCCAAATGCGACATGGTGCCCGCAATCTTTCTCAGCCAAATTTCCTTTCCAAAATTCAAATATTGCTCCTTCCGTTCCAAGCCCTCCCATTTCTCCAAACAAAGGTTTCAGACCACATGTGAGGTATCACCGCGCTCATAAAAAAGTGGGTAACAAACATTTGGGTCAAATTTTTGGAATTACCTCTTGAAAAAGTGAGAGAATTGATGCTAAAGCAACATTTTTGAGAAAAAAATTACAATTTTCAATATGACAAAGTAACGTTATCAAAATCTGTGAAGTACCTGTGGGTCCAAAATGCTCAGTATACCCCTCGATAGAAGCCTTAAGGGGTCTAGTTTCCAAAATGGGGTCACTTGAGGGGGGTTCCTGCTGTTTAGGTACCTTAGGGGATCTGTAAAAGCAACATGGTGCCCGCAATCTGTCTCAGCCAACTTTGCTTTCCAAAATTCAAATATTGCTCCTTTCATTTCGAGCTCTCCCATTTACCCAAACAAAGGTTTCTGACCACATATGGGGTATTGGCGCGCTCATAAGAAAGTGGGTAACAAAGTGTGAGGTCCAATTTTTGGTGTTACCTCTTGAAAAAGTAAGAAAATTAGTGCTAAAGTAACATTTTTAGGTAAGGCTGGTTTCACACTACGTCTTTTTAACATCCGTTGAAAACGTTTTTTTTAACGGAAGTACGGATCCTGCTTTTGCAGCAAATAACGTATGCAAACGCATATGTTATTTTGCAGGATCCTGCAGTGGATGTTTGGGGGCGGGCATTGTAGTCATGTGATCGGGAGTGAGGGTAACTAGACTGGGAGGAGGCTTCTGACAGCTGCAGACGCTGGTAACCAAGGTAAACATCGGCCTTGGATACCCGATATTTATCTTGGTTACGAGTCAGCTGCTCGGAGGAGAGAGAGAGAGAGAGAGAGAGAGAGAGAGAGAGAGAGAGAGAGAGAGAGAGAGAGAGAGAGAGAGAGAGAGAGAGAGAGAGAGAGAGAGAGAGAGAAAGAGAGAGAAAGAGAGAGAAAGAGAGAGAAAGAGAGAGAAAGAGAGAGAAAGAGAGAGATATAGAGATATAGAGATATAGAGATATAGAGATATAGAGATATAGAGATATAGAGATATAGAGATATAGAGATATAGAGATATAGAGATATAGAGATATAGAGATATAGAGATATAGAGATATAGAGATATAGAGATATAGAGATATAGAGATATAGAGATATAGAGATATAGAGATATAGAGATATAGAGATATTCTGGGCATGCTCAGTCCAAAAGCAGGATCCTGGCTATCAGCATGCAACGTTCACCTGCGTTTGCGTGCGTTATAGTCAGGATCCAGCAATTTGCAGGATTTGGACGGAGCTCAAAAACGCTACATGTTGCGTTTTTGAAACATGTTAAAATAACGCAAAAGGACGGATCCTGCGTCTAACGGACGCAAACGCAGGTGGACGCGAGTACATTGAAAATACATTGACAAGAAAAAGGATTTGCACAGGATCCGTACTTCCGTTAAAAAACGTTTTCGACGGATGTTAAAAAGACGTAGTGTGAAACCAGCCTAACATATTAATTTTTATTTTTTTTCATTCCACATTACTTTAGTTCCTGTGAAGCACCTGAAGGGTTAATAAACTTCTTGAATGTGGTTTTGAGTACCTTGAGGGGTGCAGGTTTTAGAATGGTGTCACTTTTGGGTATTTTCTGTCACCCAGGCCTCTCAAAGTCACATCAAATGGGATGTGGTCCCTAAAAAAAATGGTTTTGTAAATTTTGTTGAAAAAATGGGAAATTGCTGATGAACTTTGAACCCTTCTAACTTCCTAACCCCAAAAAATTTTGTTTCAAAAATTGC